>NW_021604696.1:7320239-7369953 GCF_004785775.1 Grammomys surdaster | reverse complement strand
GTGTGTGTGTGTGTGTGTGTGTGTGTGTGTGTGTGTGTGTGTGTGTGAGCAGCTGCCTGCAGAAGTCAGACAGAGAAGGGGTGCTGGACCCCCTAGAACTGGAGTCAGAGGCAGTGTGAGTCATGTGGCATGGGTGCTAGGAATCTAACTTAGGTTCTTAGAAAAAGAACAAGTGCTCTCAACCACCTGGTATCTCCTCAATTTATTCTGAAATAATCCCAGCTCTAAATCAACTATCCCTCTTCTTTTTCTTAAGGTGAGGATGCTAACCCATGTTTGATCCTCCCCATTCCAGAGTATTACCATCCTTGACCTAGGTGCCCACCAAAGGACACCTGCATTTGCTTTCAGACTTGCTCTTGCTGGCCTCCTGCCACTGGCTGATGTCAGCGTCACAATGCTCTGTCAATAGGGCAAGTCATGGCAGGGCAAGTCCCCCAACTGGCTCCCTTGAGGAGGAGGCTAAGAGAAACAGGGCAGTCAGACATCTGAGAAGAGCTGGTGTCTGTGAACCTTCCCTGCTCTGCCTCATGTGCCAGCTTTCTAGGAATTCTAGCCACCTTCTAATGCAGCTTGCCACAGACATCCAGACATGAAGAGCCTCTGGTCTGAACTGCTTCTCCACCTCAGATGACAGCCTTCTGAGAAACTCCAAGGTGCTCTGTACAGTCCCACTGGGGAGTCAGCAGCTTTTACACCTTTATGAAGCCAACCACTGCCAGGGAAGACAAGAGCAACCCCAATCTGTAAATCTGCAATGGGAAATGCTTCAAACTCTAAAATCAGCTCAACAAGTCTGGTTTATCTATGCAAACATTTCAAAGAATGGTAGACTCCAAAATGTGAAAATTTTCTGGTTCCAAGCATTTCAGGAGTGGTTGACTCCTACATAGACAAATGAGAAAGGAGAGAAGTATCTTCCAGAATATCTCCAAAAGCAGAGAAAGCAAGGGACAGAGAAAAAGAGAAGGGAAGGGGGCTGAAGGGCTCAGCAGTTATGAGAGTGTAGTGTCCCCTCCTAGAGGACCCATGTATGGTTCTTAGCACCCATGCAGAGTGGCTCACACTGCCTAGGACTCCAGCTCCAGGGAATCCAGTGTCCTCTTCTGACCTCTCTGGGTACTGCAGGCACACACACAGTTTAACATAATAAAACACATCTTTAAAGAGAGAGAAAAAGGAGGGTGGAGGGCAGACGCACAGCAGCCTGCACAGGGAAGATTTTTCTATGAGAGAACCCCAAAGAGCTTACAGAACTTCACAAGCTATCACTGGGACACACATACCTCATAGGTTGTATTTTAAGAACATTTATAATGCTCATGTGTTTCCATAACAGCAAACATGATTTATGAGTGACTTTCCAGGAAAAAACCTCAGGCAGTTGATGTCATTACAACAGTCCAGGAAGACACCCAGGAGGGAGGCGAGGAAAGTTAGTCACCAGCCTTCTTGTTGGGAGGAATCAGGAATGAGAAGCACCCTGCAAACAGCTCATTTCCTACTGTGGGAGTTCAAGTTCCCCACTGAAGGCTGGGTTTCAGAATTCTGTCACGGTCCTGCCTCTGTTCAGCCTTCTCATCTGGATGTCTCTCCCCTCCTTTTTTTTAGTAAGCATCAAAGAAGAGAACTGAGAAGTGACAATAACTTTTTCAATAAAGGAGCGATATTTATGAGAATCTTTGGCTTTGGTGGCTGGTAAGCAGCACATCTCTGCCACATCTCAGGGCTTGGACAGTGTCCCTACTGGACTTCTATTGTTAAGCAGCAAACCATCTGAAGAAGGATGTTCTCACAACTGACCCCTGGGTTGGCCAGTCCAAGGAAAAAGGCTTTTATTTTTTATTTATTTGTATGTGCATGGATGTGCTGCCAGCATGCATGTATATCTGTGTACCTCTTGCATGCCTCCTGCTCAGAGGTCAGAAGAGATCCCCTGGGATTAGAGTTACAGATGGTTGTGAGCCGCCACATGAGTGCTGCTGAGCTGCCTCTCCAGCCTCAACAGGAAGCATAAAACGCATAATATTTACAAATAAAGAAGCATGGGAGTCAATAAAATAAAGGAACCTATAACTGGGTTCAACCACCAGAGGCCAGTCAGCAGTCCTAAGGGAGAGTCGGCCCCAGGTGTGAGAGGTACATTAGACATACTCTAACCCGACACTTGGAGCTTTTGGAGAACAAGCCCAGCCCACACAGCTGAGCAAAGGGCAAGAAGAGAAGGGCTTTGTTTTGTTTGTTTGTTTGTTTGTTTGTTTGTTTTTTAAGAATCATAACTACTCAGTTCCTCACTCAATATTTGGAAGATAAGGAGATCACACCTTAGTTAAAGCCAGTGCTTTAGCACATTCTCTACAAAGCTAAGATCAGCGAGCACAAAGATGAAGCGCCCACCTTTTTCACAGGAATCCAAGGTTGTAGCACTCACGATGCAACCAGGCTGCATCATCACCTTACTCAAAGGTTTTAACCTACAACGTTCCTTACACTGAGGTAGCATTTCTTCAGCAGCCACAGGCAGGGAAAGCAGCAGAGGCCTGTGTGACAGAATGGCCTTCACTGACACAGACAGACTTCTAAGTGGGATGAAGTCACACGTACTTAGTCTCCAATCATCCATGGGGCAGATGTGAGGTAGCTAGAGTCCACTGCATGAGGGACAGAGAGGTGGGAACACTGGGGACAAAACATGATAGGCTTGATGGGTTTTCTGTAAGAGGCCATCACAGTGAGAAAGAAGCTGTGGAGCAGAAGACTGGGGCCACTGCGGGACGGTAGCAATGCAGCAGCAGCAGCAGGCCCCTCACCTAGCATGTGACACCTTGGATTCATACCTCAGTATCAATTCTATGTATATGTGAAATGAAAACCAGCGAGTTTACAGGAACCTGACAGAGAAGCAGAAAGGTCCTACAGATGCTCTAGTCAACTGTTTGCCTTGGGTGCCATCTTTGAAGAGGACTAACTTGCAGCACACCTGTGTGGCCCAGAGTCAATGCCCAGGCACTACTCTGGGTCTCAGCTCCTGTATGAAGATGTGGTACTTGGCAGCTGGCTCTCCACACAGCAGCTTGGTCAGCATGTAAGCATGGACTACTAGCCATCTCCTTTCTGGACTTGTCAAGGTCCAAGGGGTAATGGGGTCCCTACCCACATGTTTGTAGTTCTCTAGTCAATGCAGCAGAAGTAGAGATTGTCTGCTGTGGTAATTTGAATAGAAATAGACTCATATGTTTGAATGCTTGGCCACAGGGAGTAGCATTATTAGCAAGTGTGGCTTTGTTGTAGTAGGTATGGCTTTGCTTGAGGAGGTATCTCACTATGGGATAGGAGTGAGGTCTCAGAAACACAATCCACACACATGGTGTGGCATTCTCTTCCTGTAGCCTACTGATCCAGATGTAGAACTCAGCTACCTCTCAAGCACTATGCCACAATGTCTGCCTGCTGTCATGTTTCTCATCATAATGACAATAGACTAAACCTTTGACACTGTAAGCCAACCCCAATCAAAGGAGTTCCTTTGTAAGAGTTGCCGTGGTCATGGTGTCTCTTCACAGCAATAGAAACCCTAACTAAGACAGTTGGAAAGCAGATAGAAGCATACAAGGAGAGCAGGCACCAACCAGGGAAACTGATTGGAGATTTACTGTTCTGGAGACCCAGTGGACTGGAGATGGAGAACCCTGTGCCTGGCAGAAGCTGCTGCCAGGAAAGAAGAATCAAAGAAGAGACAAGAGTTGGCTGGCCACTTCTATTGTTCTTTACGCACAGGGGACCTACCAATGCCTGGGACTGCATGACAGAGTAGAGACCTAAAGGAGAGCAAAACTCAGCCCCTGCCTAAAGTGTCTAGCACAGAATGCAGATCCATGCATTCGTTAGTAATGATGCTAAGAGGGAAAACCATCGCAGCTGTTTACTGAGAGAAGCACTATAGTGCCATGAGCACACTTCACAGCAACTCTGACTGTGCCTTCCCTACTCTGTAAAAACACAAATGGAAAGTAATGACCTCATCAGGCAGCCCAGGAGAAATAAAACACCCTTGACAAACATCAGGCTCAAAGCCCAGCACCTGCTATAGGCATGGTGAGCCAACTGTGATATGAAGGAGATATGACTGTCTTAGACAGTCAGAGGACCAGAACACTCAGATGAGGTAGGCACGGTTCCTTGAGAAACAGAATGAAAGGAAGACTTCAAGTCTCCCTTGAATGAGACAGCTTGAATGGAGTGAGAGCAGACAATAGAGGGGGAACTGGCCAATGAGGAAGCACCGGTGTCAGATGGTAGAGAGTGACTCTGGCAGCATCCCCTGAAGGCAGGCTCCTTCTTCTAGGACAGCTTCTATGGCTTGTGACCACAGCATTTTAGGATAGGATCTGGAGGGAGGTCACATACTGAGTGTATTGAGGACAGCTTTAGACACAGGCAGAGCTGCTAAAGGAGCAGCTAGAGCTAGGGCACAGAGGGAACCAGAGATCACCAAATGGGAACTCACTTACTTAGTGTTAACTGACCAGGAACAAGGGAAATGGCTGGCCTGGCTTTCCAATAGATCTGTCACTATCCCTGGGGTCCCAAATGCCATCTGCAAATGCTACTGTTCTAGAGAAGTTGACAGTATCATATAATCAACTAGGGACCCTTCCTTACAACAGCCAACACTCTTTCCATTTTGTGCCATGTAGTCAGCCCATCTGTGCTGAAGACATCATGGTGTAATGGTGGCCCTCTGCTTTCTCACAAGCCTGGAGACTCTGATGCAGCTCACTCAGCTGACTCCTGAACAGCTGGGCCACACTTCCGGTCCTAGAGTGGGGACAAACTGTTTCAAACCCTCTGCACAAATGCTGTTGGCCAGACTATGTACTTAACTCGGAGGCCTTCACAATAACAAATGACACAGAACAATCATGACCGAGCAGCCTAGCTCCTGGCTTCCAGGCGATCTTGTTCAGTTCACAAAGTGAAGGTCCCTTGGTGCTCTCAGGAGGCACACAAGAGAAGCCTCTGTGCAAGCAAGGCCAACTCCACCTCAGCACTGCTTCCTCCGGCAGTTCCAGTCCTGTTCTGGGCTGTGGCAGAAACAGTCAAATACTCTGAGTACCGCACAGGAAGCAGCAGGTAGAGTAGCCCATGACTGGCAGGAGTACTCTATTCTCTGTGGCCACCTTTCTTGCTGTTCCCCACCACCAAGTGCAATACGTCCACCAGGACCTTCCTGGGGCTGTCCTTCTGGGGCAATGGGAATGTACACAGTTTGGCTGAGGCAGAAAAGAGAACAGAACACCATAAATTAAAAAGTACAGTCTACTTTAGTTAAACACACATCCCTCTAACAAAGTGTTCAAAATAGCACCTCCTGTTTTAGAGAACTCCAGACAGCTCTGAAACTGGCCACCAGCAGACCTGAGGTTGGAATCTGGAGCAAGTAATGCCATCACAGAGGGTGGGGACTCCAAATGACATGTGTCCTGCTCTAAAGCTGTTTTAAGGACCAGACTTGAGACTAAGGCACTGGTCGTGAGTTTTCCTGACTAAAATAGGAGCCAAGAGGCTGGCTGGCTGTGGCTCAGCCCTGGGCACACGGAAATGTGGAACTGCTGTGCAGGTGTCCACTGCTCTTCTTACTGTTCTATCTGTGGCTTTTTAAAGTTTGTTTTAGATTTATATATATATTGGACCTTTGCATGTGCATCTGCAGATTTATGTCAGAAGACAGTATCTGACAGGTGTGAGCTACCATGTAGATGTGAGCTGGATATTGAACTCAGGACCTTCAGAAGAACAGTGAGTGCTCTTAACACTGAGCCATCTCTCCACCTTCCACATCTGTAGCTGTCTATCCATTAGAAACAAGGTTCTGAAAGCAGACAGCCAACAGGGGGCTCTTAGCAGCCAGAGAACAAGAAAACTTGACAGCAGGAAACAAGCCAAATCAAAGTACTACTGTCTTCAGAGGCCAGGAAGGAAGCAGGTTGGGACTGAGAATTTCTGGGAGACACAGCAGTCTTAAGTATTCCTAGGTAGTAAGATGTGTACTCATCAAGAGAAAGTCTCCAAGAAGCCCGCCCCAGTTCCAATCCGTAGGGCCCTTATCACCCAGTGCTGGGTCACAGTGCGTGTAGCCATCAGCTTCCCTGACTCTACCTCTACTCAGGGAAGGAGACAGGAGAGATGGGCTCTTCCCAGACCTAGCATGAGAAGTGCCTACTCCAAGGAGCTTCCGGGCTCAGCCCTGAGGGAAAAAAACAGCCTCCTGATGACTGCTCAAATGTGTGGCTGTGCTTCAGCTTCTCTGAAGAGCCAGGGATTGGTTTAACATCCTCACTGGACAACGACAGGGGGACCGGAGTCATTACAAGGTCCCCTTCAATTACTGGAGTTCAGGCCTCTATCCCCGCCTTCGAAAGATTAGAATCGCCACAGCCCTTCTTCTATACATAGAGAAGGGAGGAGATATCAGGGACATCCCTGCTTATACACTGAAGGCCTAAAATCAGCCATAGACCTAAAATTAGCAATAGGCCTGTCATATATGTATACTAACACCAAGTCTTGGGTCTCTGTGGATAAACATTGAAACAGATGGCTATGAGCTATTGTAAACAGGCAGCTTTCGTGGAAATTTACCAGCCTGAGTAGTCATAGACCTTGTAAATAGGTAGTCTTGGCAGACAATACCAACTTAGAAAAGGACAAATGAATCATAGGCAGAGTCATAGTGACCTGTTCCCTGAACCTTCATCCAGCCGATACCCTGTTCTGAAAGATATCTGTATTCCCCCTGAACACCCATGCTCCAGTGTCATCCCCCTCCCCACGTCCTGCCTTTCTGTGTTTATAACCCCTGAGTGAATGAATTACGATTTGAAAAAAAAAATTATAAAAAAAACCATCCGTGCTGAGCCTTCGTCCTGGTCCGACCTGGTCCAAAATCAGCAGACCCACAATTCGAGGGACTACGGAATCTCGCTTCCTAAAGTTTCTACAGTATGCTTCTTTGGTATCTTCTTTTTTTTTTTTTTTTTGGTTTTGGTTTTTCGAGACAGGGTTTCTCTGAGTAGCTCTGGCTGTCCTGGAACTCACTCTGTAGACCAGGCTAACCTCGAACTCAGAAATCCGCCTGCCTCTGCCTCCCAAGTGCTGGGATTAAAGGCATGCACCACCACTGCCCTGCTCTTTGGTATCTTCTTAAAGTTCAGTTTTCACACTCATTTGTATGTGTTTACTTGGGGGGTGTGTGTGTGTACACTTGTGCACTCCTGTGCCATGATGCACGTGTAGAGGTCAAAGTACAATTGGAGGCAGTTCTCTCTCTGCCATGGTGGTTCCAGGCACAGAAGCTGATGCTCAGGTGTGGTAGCACAGGCTTCCCCACTGAGCCAGCTCACTACTGCTAACTTTTTTTTTCATTTGTGGCTTTTGTGTTTTTTATTTGTTTTGTTTTTTTGTTTTTGGTTGTGTGTGTGTGTTCTTTGCTAACTCATACATTAGTTCACTTTAAATATTAAATATTTAAGATTTATCTCTTTTTTTCCAGTCTGATTCATTTTACTCAGGAGAAAAATATAGGTGAATTCTTGCTACAAAGACTTGTTAGAAAAAAAAAATCCCTGCAGAGTTGAATTAGAGGCTGCCAGTCCATCTCAGTTACCCACAGGAGGATTAAACATCTGTGGACAGCCTCACTAAACAAATGGGAAGATACAACACTGGGGAGGAGATTAAAACTAAATCATCATAACTGCCACCCAGTTATTAAGAATTAGGGGCAGTCCCATGAAGGCCTGATTTCCCCTTTTGTGAGGGTGTCACCCTCTCCTCCACAGTCCAGGTAAGAGTCAAGGGCCCTCACCCTGCCCACCCTGCCTGTCCTGCCCCACACACCCTGCCTACAAGGGCCACTAAGATCATTTTTCATCTGTTGACACCTAAAGTAGAAAAGCAACACCCGCTTGTAAAAGTGCAACATGATGCTAGACTTCATCCATATCTTTAACGTTTTCCTGTCCCATGATTCTGTCTACTCACAGCCTATGGTCCCTCTGCTAGCCTCCTCTGACATCCTGGGAAGCAGGGTCCCTTATGCACATGGGGTTTAAAGGACTCTCTCAACTCATAAACCTAGGGCTAACACCCCAGCTGAGGTCATCTCCACAGTGTAAGGTGTGTGCCCAGGACAACCTTGTAGCCCATCTCTCCCAGCACCACACTACAAATGACTCCCTAAAGGCTCTCTACCCGGCTCACACTCCCCAGCCTCCAGTCAGAAGCTGTCTCCGCCCACTGCTGCCAGGGATGTTTGGCTGGCTCTTAGACTATACTGACTCATTCTCGACGGCCAATTTAAACACCTTCCCTCCAGGAAGGAAGGAACGCCCTGTGCTCTTTGCAACAGTGTTCTGTTTAGCCATAAAGACAGACCTCTAATGTCCTATGTAAATCCTCAGCTCCCTAATGTGACATTGTTACCATTGGCCCTCGAGACTGAACACAAACCTAAACTACAAAGGGACCCTGGACAAGCTTTTTAAAAATTATTACATTTTGTATCACCAATGCCCAGGAAAGATTTGGTACATAAGCAAAATTACCTTAAATGTGATCCCAGCTACTCAGAAGGCTAAAGCAGAAAAAAGGTAACTTCAAGGCCAGCCTAGGCAACTTAGTGACATTATCTCAAAACATAAAATAGGAGCTAAAGAGATGGTTCTATGTTAAGAGCACTAGCTGTCCTTCTTGGGAACTAGGGCTTGGCTCCCAGCACCCACACAGCGACCCTCAGCCATCAGTAACTCCAATTACAAGAAATTCACATTCTTCTGGCCTCTACTGGCACCAGGCATGTATTTGGTACATAGACATGCATGCAGGAAGACATTCTTTTTTTTTTTTTTTTTTTTTTTGGTTTTTCGAGACAGGGTTTCTCTGTATAGCACAGGAAGACATTCATATACTTAAAATAATTCTTTAAAAAACCGATAAAACAAAAAATCAAAACAGAAGGAGGGAAATAAAGTCAAATGGTAGAGCACACGTCTCGTATGCTCAAGTCTCTTGACTCAATCTCAAGTACCATTAAAATTGTTTGAATCATTTTACAGTGAAATAGTGATGGTTAATCTGTTGTCAACTTGATGCACTGGGGAAGAGGAAACTTCAATTAGACAATAGTCTCCATTAGATTTAGCCCACAAGTGTGTCTAGGGGACATTTTCTTGGTTGTTAACAGATGTAGGAGGCCCAGCTAGTGTATGTACCATGCCCAGGTAAGTGGGCCTGACCTACATAAAGGTAGCTGAAGATGAACCTGGAAGCCAAACAAGAAGCCACGTTCCTCCATAGTTTGTTCCCCAAACTCCTGACATGACTTTCCTGAAGACACACTGCGGCCTCTAAGATAAAAGCCACTGCTCCTCTGTTTTGGTAATTGTGTTTATCACAGCAACAGAAAGTAAACAATAACCAAGGGTGTTTCTTAAGAGCTATAACTATAAACGACTAAAACCAATTCTCCTGCACCTTACTTAGGCTGGTGCTATTGGCAGCAGAGAGGCCAGGCCTCAAGGCATCTGGGTGATGTCAGCCTGGCTGAAATGGCTCAGTAGCTCCAAGAACACCTATGTACACGTGGGCCAAAGCAGGATCAAAATGCCCATTAGGGTCTTGTTTGTCACTCAGTAAGCCAACCTGGCATATCTGGCACTCAATCTGGTGATGTGCTTGGAGTGAAGTGTCCTACTCACCCAAGGGACTTCAAAACAGGTACAAAGCAGATCTCTCGGGAGTTTCCATGAAGTAACACAGCAAAACACAAACACTAGGCTTCCAAGTCTAACAACCTAGAGGACATACTTCCATGTCAGGATTCTGCCTTAAAATAAATTAATTTAATTTAGTTATAAAACTTTTAAAAAGCCCCATCAGTGGGCCTCAGCACCTAGAGGGCTGGGAGGTACTGTGGGATACTGCAGACTCCAGAGCCATCTCTGAGGCACCTACAACTGTGTCCATCTCTGACTTATTCCACACTGCTGTGGCTGACAGGAGACCCTCAATAAGAGGAGACCCTACACCTAAGAATCAGCTATGACCATGGCTAACTCTGGAGACTTGAGCAAGGCCCTCACCCTTCTAGGCCTCGGTTCCCTCTTCTGAAACGGGCGTGGCTCTGTGTGCTTCTCAGCACTTCCTTCTTGCTGCAGATAGTCTGTTCTGAATGCCCATCATTCAAAGCCCCACCCCAGACCATCGTGAAGGTGAGGCTGTAGGAGGTGCCTGGCATCTCCCTCAAGAAGCCACCATCGTTTTCAGAGGAAAAGCTATCCACAGGAGACGATGTCCACAGTGGATTGGTTTTGCCACAGGCAGTGCACACCTACAAAAAGTTTTACTCTTTCTCCTAGCAGTTACATAGGATGCTAAGCCAGGGATAGACCTAGGGACAGTGGAGATTTCTGCCCATAGGGTCAGGCCTGTATGTGACGCTCACTCTACTGACATGACCTCATGGAGACTGTTGGGGCATGCTGGGAGGAAGGCCAGCTGCGTGCCTTGAATCCTCCTCTGTCCCCAAGGGTTCATGCTCATTCTTTCGTGGTCTCCAGGAGTTACAGAAATGGGCCTCACTGAAGGAAAGACCACAAAAATGGAAACACAAGAGATGGAAAGGGGACCCTGTTGGTAGCCCACAGCCCAGTCAAAACTCTTTTTCTCCCACTTTCCTTGTAGGGCACTAAACAAAGGGCAAGGGGAGGCAGGCCTTTGACACAGTCCCAGCAGCAATGCTACAGCTACAGAGCCTCTCCAGAGCCTTTAAAGGTCATCCATGCCTGTTTCTTCTTAAGTCAGCTCACACCCTGGCCCAGATGCCCTGACAGCCAGCCTGGCATGGAACAGAAACCTGGGTCTACAGTCTTGTACGTCATGGCACTATATGTGACATTAGTCTTGTCAGGGCTTCTTGGACAGCGCTGGAGTTGAGGAGGGTTAAGGCAAATTCATCTGCGAGGTCAACAACTATCCTGGAAGTCCTCAACACTTAAGAGATATTAAAGAAAGAGGCCGAGGCTTGCCAGCCACTAGATTCAGCGTTTCAAATCGGTTCAGACCACTCAGCAAACAAACATCAAGTTTCTGTGACCAGTTCCTGACCAGTTTGCCTTAAACAGAAGCCAGTGAGAGGCCAGAACCCCTGTTTAATAAACTTGCATCCATCCACCAGGGTTTTAAATTTCCCCATGTCTCAGAAATGCCCTACATGAGAAGGTACCATAAAAATCATAGGTGTAACTTAAAAAAAAACCACACTCCCACCTGTTACATATTTTAATTCTGTATTTTCATATGATTGAGCTTGCCAAATTTAAATAAAGGGTTTTTCAAAACTTACACATTTTCAACCCTTCTCTTTCCTGACATGGAATGAAGGGAAATGATTAAGCAATATTTCTCAAAGAATTTGGGTAAAGATGTCATACGTGATGGTCATTTATAGTGGAACCACAGACAGATAGACAGATACACACAGACACACACACACACACACACACAAATACGCAGTGCTTCTAACATATGCAGTAAACGTTTATTTTAGTGTAACTATGAGTGGAAAATTTGGTCCAAGCCATTCTTATTTTGGAAACTACAGGTCAGCAAGGCTATAGCAAATAGAAGCATGGGAGTGACATAATTCTTAGAGCACAGTCCTGAACCACACTGGCCAGAGGAAGAACCAAGGGAGTGTCCTACTCTGTCCACCACACCCTCCTTGGGTCTGTCCCTTTGGTGTCAGGCCACAAAGAGAAAAGGACTAAGCCTTCCTGGGTAGGGCCCAAGTGCACATGGCCCTATCTCCTGCTAGAGGGGAAGGGAAGGAAAGGTCACTCTGAGACACAGCCCATGCCCTCTGCCTCCTTAGGGCTCAGAATTAGGGGAACATCTAGTAAGGAACATAGTGGATACAGTTGCTTCTGTGTCCTTCAGTAGCTACCAGAGCCCACTCTCTCTACTTAGGCCAGGGTCCAGTTCCTTGAGGACAAAAACCACACACTGGGCAGTAATTTATTTACAACTGAAAAATTCCATCCTGGAGAGAGAGGCTCATAACACTCCGGGAAGCGAGTTAGAGCTTAAAAGGTTCACAGAGCCCATCCCCAAGGCTGAATAAGAACTAGCCGTTTGCCAGGGAAAGGAGACTCCCCAGCCTATCCCAGAGCTACCCGGAAACTGTGCCAAGAGAACAGCAGAGATACAGCAGCCTCTCAGTCTTTAGTGCCTCCATAAGTAACTCTTCACCCATGCTCTCGTAAGCACACTGCTTCACTGTGTTAGACTTGGGAGGAATTATCTCTCTGGTCTGTGGTCAGTACATTATCTGTGGTGAACAGGCAGTAATGTCTCCTCAAGAAGAGTCACCCAATAATAAGTTGGGGAGAAGGGGGGTAAAGACCTCCTGGAAGCCACAATCTTATATGTTGCAGTCAGTGTAATACTGACCAGCCAGACACAGTATATCCTTAGAGCCTGTCTCCTTTATACATCTAAGCAAACATGAACCCGGGTCAACCTTGTCTAGAAAGTGAGCTCCAGGACAATTGGGGCTATGTAGAGACACTGTCTCAAAAAAAAAAAAAATGAGGATAAGAAGGCTTTGAAGCTACTAATGAGAAACAAAATCACCTTTGTCACCAAGAAGCAGACTCTGCAAGGGTCCCCTCACCTGCCCCACCTGCTCCCTAGTTGCCAGAGTAGGCTGCACCATTCACTCAGAGCAGCTGTACTGGATCCTGCTTCCATTCACAAGCTGCTGGTGGCAAACATGGCCACTGGCCTGTTAAGAGGGACCTGAAAACAGATGTGTAGACACCTGGCCTGGTGTAACTCCTGTCCCCCATCCACGTCAGGGCAGCTGAGTCACCTCAGCCAAGACTGCCAGGGACACCTTTTAAAAAACAAGTTTGTTGTTTTATTTTGTTTGAGACAGGGTTTCTCTGTGTAGCCCTGGCTGACTTGGAACTTACTCTGTAGACCAGGCTGGCCTCAAACTCAGTGCTCCACCTGGCTCTGCCTCCTGAGTAGTGGGATTAAAGGCATATGCCACCACTGTCTTAAAAACTTGTTTGCTATTATGTATTTCTCATTTTATTTTAGGTATATGAGTGTATGGAAGTATCCTTACATTCATGGTGCCCACTGGGACAGGAAAGGGGAGAAGATCACTTGGAACTGAAGTTACAGGTGATTGTGAGCCACACTGTGGGTGCTGGGAACCGAACCCAGGTCCCTCTGCAAGAGAAGCAACTGTTCTTAACTGCTGAGCCATTTCTCCAGCCCCTGCTGTTTTTAAGACAAGGTCTCACTCTGCAGCCATGCCTGACCTGGAACTCACTCTGTAGACTGGTCTTTAATTCACAGAGATCCAACTACCTCTACCTTTCACGTGCTAGGATTAAATCACAGTCTTTAAACCATTCCTACTGGTTTTCAGGATAGGGTACACCAAGAAGATGATATCTCAGCAAAAACCTAAAGAAGCTGGGAGCAAGCCGTGTAGTCCTCTGACAGGAGAGAAAGGAGGCTGAGAACCAGCGAGGGCCAGCTGCCTAAGGCTAGACGAGGAGAATCAAGTCAGTAGTGGAATATGGAATGTTCTGTGGGGTTAGAGGACAGGTCAGAAATGTCAGGGGTCTGAGGAGAAAGAAGGGAATCATAGTTTAGGATCATCAAGATGGCTCCGTGGGTAAAGGTGCTTGTCACCAAGCCTGGACCCCATATGCTGGAAAGAGAGAGCTGATCCCCACAAGTCATCATCTGAGCTCTACTTGTACACTATGACAGACGTGCACACACACATGTACACAGCAAGAACATACCCACTCATGCACAAAATAAATGCCCAAGAAAGGCAAATAATAATTTGGCAAAGGAGTCAGGCAAAGTACAGGTTCAGGGTCAAATCCATAAATTTAGTGCACAGAGCCACACCCAGCTGTTCATACACCTCCTGGGGTGCTTATGTGTTCACACACCTTCTGGGGTGCTTATGTGCCACAGTGGAGGAACCGTGACAACTCAAGTGGTCCACTAAGCCTGCAAGATTATCTGGCCCTTTACAGAAAAAGTGAACCACCCCATTGTTAATGTATAAACCCTCTAGCTGTGTGTGTATGTACATACACGTGTGTGTAAACTCAGATTCCATCCCCTAGAACTTTAAGAGGGAACATGGCTATGCTGACACCCTAGTTGCCTACTAATGTGGACTCTGAACTTCTGGTCTCCATATAGGACAGCGAGAAAGAACATTACTGGTGTTTTAAGTCACACTTGCTGTGGAGGCCACCACAGGAAATGAATACAGGGGACCAGACAGGAAGCGGCTATGAAGCAACTCATACACTCCTTGGCACATGATAGAAACTCAAGAAATCCCACCTAGTAAAGACAGCCCTGCCACACTCCCTGGACCAAGTTCCTCTCCAAAGAAGGCTTGTGCTGTGTAGCAAGCTCTGTGCTCTGCAAACAAAAGCTCCTTCATGTGGCTTGTCTAGCTTGATCCTGTCTTTAAAAGGAGTGTCTCAAGGCTGCCTAAGGACTCAGCTCACTCCATAGGAAATGTTTTACTACAGTCACATCTTCATGCCTGCTACAATTAATTCAAACAGTTCGTAGATGAATTGTGCTATAATCTTATGGAGCAGACGCTCCTCATCTCAGGTCCTTCAGGTATTAAGAGGGGACCTGCACCTACCCTCCCGGTAAGGGGACCCACTGGGAATGGCAGGCTGAGACACAGAAGACAACACTGCCTAGCACTTGGCCCTCAGACTCCTCTTCCGCAGTATCTTTCCATGTGAAGAGCTCCCTTCTCCTCCACGGACTGCTGATTTCTTCCGCCTTTGCTCTAGGCACCTCAACTCTCCTTTTCCTTCTTGAGGAGTGAGTCCACATGTTGAAACCCACTGTGTGCAAGAATTCCACTTCCTACACGGTTCTCAAGTCTCCCCACCCTGCAGACTGCAGCCACAGCTTCCTCTGGGTTTTCAAGGATGAGCTCTTGTGATCCTGTCAGCCTTTCTGCTGTCTGCTCTGATCATGACTGTGCTGTCCCAGGGATCCTCTACCCTAGCCTGCAATGTGTTTGATGTTTGATGGTCACGTCTCTCACTGAGCCACAAAGCCCTACCACATCAAGCCCAGGGTGGAGCCTCAAACCTCAAGAGAAAAAGTTGTTCCTTTCTTGAAAGCCACCATTTGACCTGGCATCGCTGCACCCTTTCTCTAGCGGGTCAGGGCTGGGTTCCTTCCATACAGACCTTGTGCTCAAAGCTAGCTGATACTCGCAGAGCAGGAAGCTGACAGTGCGTACACAGAGTAAAGCATGGTCAGGAGCAAGGGACAGCTTAGTATTCTTTGTGTCCCCATTACCAGCACTACACAGGGCAGACGCCAAAGGGCTAATCTCTAACGTGTGCCAAGCTTCTACTTGCCCACAGGCATGCATGGCTCCAATCTCCCCTAAGTCCCACACAGGGAAGCTCAGAAGCACTCTCATAGGCGTACTCCTGTAAACTCTCTGCAGATGGTTATCTGTTCTGCTCTCTGGCCTATCTCTAGGACTGCAAGAGTGACTTCCCTTGTGCCCCAGAACTACCTGCTAAGCAAATGAGTAATGGCCAGGTGTATGTCTAAGACTGCCTCCACCTCAGTCCTGAAGGTCCTCACAGAAACCTTTTACTCCTGTGACACTGCTGTGATGACTTTCCATACCCACCTGTCATGAACTGCAATGCTCTCAGAAGGCAGGAACAGAAGGTGGCAGTGTCACAGAGCTCTGCTGTGGATTTATGATACCTTGCCTTCAGACACAATTTACATTGGCTGAGCCACAGATCCACTAGAAGCACACAGTGAATACCAGCCTCAGTCAGACAACACTACTGCAGGAAGCCTGGCCATTCTGCTCCTGGCTGTCAAAGAGGTCCTTCCTTTGCACTTGGCATGGCTCCACTGGGGACAGGCAGAACAAAGCCCCTCAGAGCCACTGTTCTTAAAGCTGGGGCCAAAGACATCACTGACAAAGTTCATTCAGGACACAGGATTTTTTTTTTAAAGGTCTATGTAGCAACTAAAAGGCACCATCTTGAAAATGTGTAACTAGTATCCATAAATAACAACTAACCATTAGATGCCCTCTGTAATACACAGAAAGTCATAGACCACTTATAACTGAAATAAATGCAGAGGCGCTAATCCAAGCCCATACTCTCCTCGAAGCTAGAGTGAGACTCAATCCTACAGAGCTCTGGCTCCAGAGGAGGGGGGAAGAGTACAAGCCAGTCTCTAACTGCTAATATACTGGTAGCAAGCACAGGCTGGAAAGAGCCTAGCACACACCCAAAGAGAAGACTGCAAACCTCCTTGTACTTCAACGATATACAGTAATGAGGAAAGTGAAGTGCACAAAAGTATGTAGTATGACACTAAGGTGTGAAAAAGTGGTCAGTGTACACATATGCACGTCTAATACAGAGTTTCACAGACCACATGGCACTTGTGTCTTCAGGGACAGGAGATGTAGTGCTGTATATTACAATGTACCTATGTGTATATGTGTGTGCACGTGTGTGCATACATGTGTGTGTGTGTGTGTGTACATGCATGTGCATGTGCAGACAAATAAATGGAAGAGGTGTGTGTAGGGGTGCACACATGCATGAAGATGCGCCTATGTGCAGTACGGAGGCCACATGTCAACCTTGGTTATCAGTCCTCAGAGGCCATGTGCCTTGTGTTTGAAGGAGGAGCTTAGTAAAGGTTGGACAGACTGGCCAGCGAGCCCACAATGCACCTATCTCCCTCCCCAGCTCTGAGATCACAAGTACACACCACCAAGCCCTGCACTTTCACATGGGTTCTGGGGACCGAACTTCAGTCTCACGCTTGCACGACAACACTTTATTGACAGAACTATCTCCGCAGCCCTGCATTACAATTTTTAAGCCTTGTTGCCTCTCCTCTGACAGCATCAGCTGCCCTCTGACCTTCCCCTGCTCCCAGTGTAGCTCCTTCCTATGTCACACCACAGATAGCATAGTGAAGTCCATGCTGCAAGTCACAAGGTCCTGGACTCTTAGGTTGGAGTATGGCTTAGCAGAACACAAAGCCACCAGCATCCCCATAGCCTCTCACTCTGAAGCTACCCTCCATAACCACAGCTCACAGGCAGGTATCACTGTGTTCTCTGCCTGCACTGCACAGGACACAGACTCCATAAGTGATGGTGTGGCTACACATCGATGCAGCACAACCTGCCTACCCCTCTTCAGAGTGAGCCCTGAGTGTTAACACTCCCCTAGAACCCACATTTCGGGGGCTCTCCTCTTCCTCACAGCCAGCAGTGGCTTGGAGGTGGAGAGACTGTTCCTGCAGGGCCCCTTGTATCACTTCACAGACACAGGTTCACCTCTGACTCTGCACAGCCCTGGATGCTGTGTGGTATGCTTCAGCTGCCACACTGTATCATGACACACAGCCACTCAGGACCAGGGCCCCTTTAGTTTCAGAAGCAACCCTGAGAGCGACAAAGAACCCAATCTTGGGAGAGCACAGATACAATTTGAGCAAGGGTCTCCTCAACCCATGAGAATTAATATGAAACAGTTTGCTTTCTTTCTTTTGACAGAGTGTTAGAATGCAGCCCTGCTGAATTTGCTATGTAGACCAAATATGTACACAAATTTACAGAGATCTGCCTGCCTCTGCCTCCAGAGTACTGGGATTAAAGGCATGGACCACCCACACCCAGCCAATGTGTGATCAATAAAGCCTCAAACTTTGCACACCAATTAGTAAGCCTTAAACCCTGTGGGACAGAGTCCCTGACTGACTTCTCCCACAGCCCTCGTGAACACCTGAGGTGATAATATGTCATCTCTATTGTTGCTGCTTGTTCTTTGACTTGGAAGTCTCACTTGCACTATCCAGAGCTCTCTAGCTGACTGATCAAGTGGGTGTCCCTAGCGAATTTCTGCTAGGATTTAGAGCTCTTAGTCAGATGATATTTTGCTATTGTCTACTATTGCACACACATGCACTTATGCATGTAAGCATGTGTGCTCACAAATGCATGCACACACACACACACACACACGCTATTTATTATTTTACTCTGGCCTGCTATAAACTTAATAAACACACTCATTCAAAACTGGAAGTAATGGTTATCGCAGATCACCCTGGGCTCACTAAGGGAGGCAGCTGCTGTTCCTTGTCCTTACCTCTCCAGGCTTCTCATCCCTTGTATACTTCTGTGTTGGGGGAGTAGTCTAACATGGTTAAACTTAAAGAGTAAGACGGTCAGGCCCAGGGCACTTTTCTGACCCAAAGGTTCAGGAAAGCCCTCAGGCCTTAGCCAGCTAGGTAAAAGGGTTCATGTGACAAGGACATAAAAGGGCACTGCTGAGAACAGGGGTCTGTGACCCTCAGAATAGCGAAAGTAACAGTTTAGTTTTAGCCTGAGAATTCACTAAGACAGGAGCTGGCCACAGGTTTTGGTCCCAACCTCCTCTCCTTGAGGAGAAGGAAACCTCTAGATAAACCTCTGGGAAGTGGCTGTCTTCAAGGAGGCAAGGCTTTTCTTGGTGCTTAATTCAGTGACAGTGGCTTTGTTCATTCAATACTCAACAAACACTGACTATACACTTATGGCACTGCAAGACACCATTAATGACACAAGAAATACTGAGCTATTGTCTTTGCCATGAAGGTCACTGAAGCCTTTTTCTATCCTAGATCCAAAATGTTCATGGAGTGTGTCCCCAGATAACTCTGGTAATCTTCATGTCTGTGAACACCAGTGTGGGACACCTGTCCTCAATGATCTTGCCAGCCCTAAAGGGGTTACTGTACAAGAGTCACACAGTAGAAGGAGCAAAGTTCCCAAACTGGAGTGCCTGAGTCAGTCACTCACATTACCTGCTGGCTGTTCAGGCAAGAGTGCTTGCCTTTAGGCTGCTTCTCATTTAGCTACCACCACCCCCAGCTCCTCCACCCCCTCTGCCAAATAGTAGGTCACTAAACCCCATTAGGAGGAACTATACCACACATCCTTTCCACTGGGGTGAGAAAGGGTAGGCAGAAGGCTTAGCCATACATCCAGAGTGCTAACTTTGCCTATGGCTGGGACAGCTGGCCTCAGGGCAAGTGCCTGACTGGGTCAACCCTGTCAATTGGATTCCTTGGCTGGGATAATCTAGATCTGTAACAGTTTAGCCTGCCCCCAAGGGAGCATGGCTCCCAAACTCTCAACAATACTCTGCCTAAGCATGCTATGGTTTTGACCTAGGACCCCAGAGATGATCAAATCATACCTGTGGCAAGCATAACAGAACTCACTACAAATCAAGAGCTTTGATATCAAGGCCTGTGCTGGCTGCCATCTTAAACTGAGATGCCTGCTGAGTATGTCTCTGACTAGTACTGTGTATGTCTCTGACTAGCACTGAGCATGTCTCTGCCGAGCACTGAGTATGTCTCTGACTAGCATCCCTGGTAAGCACTGACAGTGTCTCTGCCAAGCACTGAGCATGTCTCTGCTGAGTACTATGTCTGACAACCAGTGACCACACCAGGAGCTTTCCAGAGCCTCAGCCTCTGCACTCCTCTCTGTATCGCAGCAGTAGTTTTCTCACTTACGAAGCCTGAGCGAGCACACTCAGGCATCAGCCCCACCTCCCTCCTGGATTGGCTTCACTTTCTGCATACAAGATGCATGCTTACTGTCCCAATAGCCTGTGTTTCCTCTAAACAAAAACATAGAGCATCCCCCTGATGGAAGCCCGATGGCCACCTGGGAGACCAGGCAAACATGGAAGAGAGCTCTGAGAGACATGGAGCGCAGCACATCCATGGGGTGAAGGGGGGATTCCCATCAAGTCTGACAGGAAGAGCCTTCAAGCAAAGTGTTCTGTTCTTTTTCTAAAGGTGACGTTTCTACTGTGAAAGAATGGTCTAAAAATAATTCCAATCATTAGCTGAGCATCATCACAAGCACCAAAGCCCTGGGAGGCTGGAGAAGCCGTGTCTACCCGCTCACTGTGGGGCAGCAGCAGCCCCCACCCGCCACCCCAGGGTAGGAAAGGGGAGAGAGCTGTCTGACCATTCTGACCTGTGGTAAAAGTAAAGTTAAAAGGAGAGTCTAAAGCTAAGAAAAACAGTTACTACCAGATTTGCTAATTTTCATGATCAGTTCTGGAGTCACTCAGAAAGCTCAGTAACTGCAGAGCACAGTGGACAGTATCTTCCCTTTCCTGTCTTCCTTAGTAACAAGTCTAGAACTTGTAGTGGCCCAGAGACAGAGCTACCTGTCTCCTTGCAGCTAGGAATGGGCAGACCTTCAGTTCTGTCAAGAGACACAGAAGTGTGATAATAATAATAATAATAATAATAATAATAATAAATACTAGGCCTCTTTCCCTAGCCTAGTGTTTGACATTCTTTCACTGTAGTGCTGTGCACAAAACCCATGACTCCATGCATGCTAGACAGTCATGACACATGTTCTACCACTGAACTGCATCTCCATGCCTGCACACTGACCTCACCTAAACCACCTCCTACATACAAAGCCCTCAGCCTCCTCCTGAGGACAGCAGGGCAAAGCTCAGACAGTCTACACCGACATTCAGTACAGGAAACACAAATAAACGGTACTCTGACCAAGTCTCTCTTCTGAGTCTTTCTGTTGGAGACAACCATGCCAAGTCCCGGGGGCCTCCCCATTCTCCTTGTATAGCCAATACACAGAGTATCAGCACCCTGTCTGCCGAGGACTGGGACAAGAACAGTACTGTTTCAGGTTTAAGCTTGGTGACTGGTCCATGCTTCCACCAAGAAGTCTTTAAATAAAGCATTTTCAAATCTACCCAGGGCTGCAGGCTAGGGTAAGAACATGTGCCTAAGACCTTTAAGCACAACAAGATTCACTTTGTTGCAGTTACTTTACAAAACAGTTTCTCCCTAATATAATCCACAGTTGACAAACCTTTAAAAAGCTACCATCCCTATTTCTGGCCTGCCTTACTAGCAAGAACAAAAAGGTTTATAAACCAAATTCTTGTTTGCTACCCCAAACATAGCTTGGCTGCATATTTAGTGTAGGCAAATCAAGGATCAGGGGTACAAACAGGCCCTGTTTTAGTCATTATACTTCTCACCCTATGCCCTTAGGTTCACAGTCTAAGCCATGGCTGCTAGTGCCCCTGAGAAACACCAGTATGACTCCTAACAGTTTCTTGGTCAGCCAGCCCTTGAGTATATAACACGGGTCAAATCCCACAATGCCCAATATGAATGAAACATGCAGTAATTGCTGCCCTAGACCTCAATCATCATAGTAAGTCCTGTTTGAAATGAGTCTTATGGTTTAGAGCTCTCTCGGTTATCAGAGGGCCTGAATCTATGCTGGCTGTTGTGAGGACAGACTTGTACAGTATACAGTGTGGCCTCGCACCCTGACACAATCAGTGCAAATCCCCAATGCAAAAGGCCAGTGTTACACAAGTCTCTGAGAAACTGAGGTTAACTTGACACCCTGGATGCACTCACCTGTCAAGTCAATACTAGAGAATGTGCAGGCCCTGCTGGTTCTTACGGTGTCTTTCTCTGGAAGCCAGGACATCCTCTGACACCTCTCTTTGACAAAAAAGTTAATACCTAGCTTAGCATTTGGCTAATTTTAAAGAAGTGATTAAATCATTAATTTGGCTCAAAACAAAGATCTTCCTCCTCTCAGAAGTTCTTTAAAACATCATAAACTTCCAAGGCACCTGTAACAATGATCTCAGAACACATCTGAGGTAACGCTAGGTGGACACTACCTAGACTATTAGCACTGCAAGTAAAAGCCCCTGGACCTGTGCACATGGCAGCTTTGAGGAGACAGAATCATGACTAATGTTTTCAGCCAAGTCAGCACCTCTGAGTGTGTCCTGAGCTCCTTCAGGACTCTTCTCCTAGAAGGGACAGCAAAGACCAAAGTCTTTGCCGCTTTTTAATCACTTGTGCTGTAGCTGAGAGCTTTAACTCTCCTTTTGCAACGAATCAGGAAATGGCTCATTGGAAAGAAGCTAGGTCACCAAAGTACCAGGGACAATTTTCATAGACATTGCAAACCACTGTGAGACTCATAGGCAACCACAAATGACTGCAGTGCACAAAGCAATCTTGATCTTTAACAAAAAGAACAAAGTGAAAGCATTCAACACCTGACTTCAGAACATACCCTAAAGTTAGATTAATCAAAACAGTATGGTACCCACATAAAAACACACACAAATAGAACAGAACGAGACTCAGCCCACACACGTGCAGCCAACAGGCTTCCTACTAAGGCAGCAAGATCATAGCTGGGGAGGCCAAGTGTCTCCAACAACCAGAATGGGGGGGACTGAACACCCACGGGCAGAGAGGGAATCAACTCACTTATTGCCTAACACTAAAAATTTACTACAAGAAAACAGCAAAATGCTTCAGGACATAAGTGTGGAAAATTGTTTTATATGCCAAAAGCTGAAAATGACCAGAGGGATTTCATCAAACTCCC
The DNA here is from genome assembly GCF_004785775.1 of Grammomys surdaster. Lineage (NCBI taxonomy): Eukaryota > Metazoa > Chordata > Mammalia > Rodentia > Muridae > Grammomys > Grammomys surdaster. The sequence goes on along the minus strand of NW_021604696.1, from coordinate 7,347,335 downwards.
TCATTTCAGCAGAGTGAAGAAAGTGATGGACAGCTGACAAAAAAGTACTACAAGCTCACAGTAAACAGGAGCTGATGTCTAGAGGGATGCCAATGAACCAACAACAAATGACCCAATTCAAAGATGGGCAGGCAAGGGCTGCCAATGGCTCATAAGTGAAGGAGCTGTCATGAAAGCAATGAGGACGTGAGTTCAGATCCCTTGCACCCACATAAAAGCCAGGTACAGCAACCCAACCTATAATCTCAGTGCTGGGAGGCAGAGACAGGAGGATCCCTGGGGATTGATGGACAGCCAGGCTAGCCAAGTTGGCAAGATCCAGGTTCAGTGAGAGACCCTGTGATAAAACACTAGGTCAGGAGCAGAAGGCATCTAACTTTGACCTCTGGGCTATACACGCATGCACACACATATGCACATGAATACACACACATGCATGCACAAACACATGCACATACACACACACTGACATGAACAGATATTTCTCAAAAGAGGATGTACAAATGCCCAACAAGCATGTGAGAAAATGAATGTTCAACATCAGTAATCAGGAAAATGCAAATCAAAACCACAATGAAGTGTCATCTCACCTCAATTAGTTATCAAAAAGACAGAAAGTGAGACTTGAGTTCCAGCATTCAGAGGGCTGAGGCGAGATGCTAAGCCTGGGTGTTCAAGACTGAACAAAACACACACAGATACACACACGGGGATTCGGGGGGGATATTATTCAGCCATAAAAAAAAGGGAAAAGTCCTATCATTCACTAGAGAACACTGGATGAGATGTCAGGCATAAGAAGGGTTATGTGTATGTGGAATATTGTACACTCTTATTGTACACTCCATGTGTCTGTGAAAACTTAAAGGTGACATCAAAGAAGCAGTCGATGTGGAGCTGGGAAACAGTTCAGAGGTTAAGAACACTGCCTGTCTTACACAGGACTCAGGTTCCATTCCCAGCAGCCACCTCGCAGCTCACACCATCTGTAACTCCAGATCCAGGGGATACAACATCCTCTTGGGCCACCACCGGCTCTGTATATACATGGTGCACAGACATGTAAGTAGGCAAACACTCACACACATAAAGTAAGATAAACCTATTTTAAATGTCTTTAAAGTAGACAATACGCCAATGAGTACTAGAGCCTAGAAAGTGTTTGTGCAGATGGTGAACGTGTGGGTTCTGTTGCACAGAATGGTGGCTTCTAATATTGTACAGCACAACATGCTAACGATGGCTGACAACAATTAACTGATATTTCAAAATACCTAGAAGAGAAGACTTTGAATGTTCTAACACAATGGTGACAGACATGACAATTAGCTCATCAGATCATCATGAATGTGTTTGGAATGTTTTATACCCTGTGGTGTCAATTAGAAAGGGAAGTAACCTAGGCCAAAATAGGGTACAAGTCACAGCAAGGTGAGTGGAGAACTCGGGTAATGGCAGCTGTCCCCCAGGAATGAACAGACCTCCACCAGAGGTCAAGCATGCACAAATTATACTGGGAATGCAGGTTGGGGTGGAGCAGCTGCTATCTGTCCATGGGATTTGGACCTCCGTGCTGCCCTGAGTCATGGAGAACTATCAGAAAGAGCCTCTGCAGGAAGGGATGAGGGGCAGGAAGGAGGCGGTCCATGATCCATGCACATCACCCCTCTCCACCATTCACTCTCACTACTCCTGGTCTCCAAAACTCAACTTCTGCTCTAGAGAGTGATGCCAGAGAAAGTGAAAGGAGAAGAGGCCAGAGTCCAAGGAAGCAGAGCAGGAAAGCAGCACTTCCCCAAATGGGCACTGTGTGCATGTGGGGTGTGTGTGTGTGTGTGTGTGTGAGTCCACTGTCAAGTGGATCAAGAACACGCAATAAAAACTTCACCCACACAACCCTCAGTCACCACACCCCATTTGGTCATCTCAGAGGATTCGGAAGAAGGCAAAAAAAAAAAAAGGGAAGCAACCCTACATGGGCATGGCAGGAGGAGGGTGAGGCTCAGGCACCAAGTCAGGTAAGCTGAGGGCAAAACCCAGAAAGCACAAGCCCATTCCTGTCTGTGGACATGGTCTCGGTGAGGTGCTTAATCCAAGAGCAGCCCACTCACCCACCTCCCTCTTTTCTTCCAACCAAGGTACCTTGACATTTCTTAGCATGCAGCTTCATCTAATTAAGCTCTGCCCTATTTCATTGTCACCCAGTCATGTGATGGGACTATTTCCTCTGACATTTGTATGTGGAACACAAAGCAGTATGTGAAAATGTGAAAACGCTGGACACCTGGCAGCGATAGACTCCGACAGCCTTCAACAGAGTTCCAGGAAAACAGCTGGCTGAGCAACCACTGAACTGAAAGCTGGTGGACCTGGGCTCCTCCCCTTCCTGGGGGGGGGGCCCGCGCCCCGGGGGGTAGGGGGCCGTAGTTGTCCAGGAACTCTCTAGTAAACTGGGCTTACCTCCCACAGAGATCCGCCTGCCTCTGCTTCCACCATAACTAGCCCTTGGAGCTCGGTTTAAAATGGGGTGCTGGGGAGAAAGCACTGTAAACGTGAGCCTCCACATGTGTGCCACGGCACATGTGCCCACTCAGACTCATACACTAAGTAGATTTCCATAAAACTGGCTGAACAGACAAGCTCCCATCCACAGACTCTGCTGCGTCTCTGAGTGGCGGCTAAGACTGAGAGCCATCATGAGGGTCTGGCCTAGGTGGCCAATATCCACAGACCACAGCACAACACAAAACTAAAAGCTGCAGAACTCCCTCCAGCTGCTGCCTGTTCAGCAGCCCTGCTGCCCTACCCTCTTGGCTCCATGCTCGACACCAAAGTCAGACACCCAGGCTTCCATGTTAGCTGTACGCCTTATCCCTAAGAAAGGCCCATGTATGCAGACTGAGTCTGCTCCTACTCATAACTAGTTTCCCCCTGCACAGACCTCTAAGGTTTGACAACTCTACCAAACCCAGCAAGGGACACATTATTACAATACTTAAAATACAGCAAATAACTAAAAATGCTTACTCTTCCTGTAGGAAACACACTTGGGAATATGTGCTACTTTATTTCCAAAAAGTTTAAAGTACTTATCACTCAAGTGGATTTCAACATGGCTACCCTTTGAGACACACTGTGGCCCCTCCTCCAGGCTCTCTGGCCACCTCTTTCTAGTAGCAGTGAAAAGGGCTCAGAGCGTAATGTGAGTCTGCTCTTCCTATGGCTTTGGTGAACTGGAATAAGACAGTAAGTTAGGAAGTCAAGAAAACTAGACATCCTCCAGTTCCCTAACTGCAGGGAACGTGTGCCAAATTGGGACACTCTGAGCACAGTATGGTGGCTATTACTTCACCCAGACATGAGCAAGTATTGTGCTGGTGAAACAGGGACACTCAACCATCACACTAGAAACCAGAGTGCTACTGAGCACCACTGAAAGTCCTCATCACTTGGGCTGTCTGTCTCCAGGCCAGTTCCCAAATCCCTCTCCAGGCCCTGCTAGCCACACTGCCAACTCATTTTTTGAGAACAAGAAGTAGCAGAACTCAATGGACCTTACATTTTAGAGCACACTCAGAAATGCCCTCAACAGTGGTGATCAGAGGGAGTCAGCCTTCATGCCCAGTGGACTCCATGCGTGTTGGGCCAAAGACAGAACCTGGGGCTGGGACATAGTCCACACTTTAGTGGCAGGTCTACAGGGAAGACACAGGCCACACTCAGGAACCTGGCAGGATGCAGGCACAAAGCGAGGAAAAGGCAAATTGGGTGGGTAAGGAGGGCACGGAGCAGAGGGGATTAGGAAGGGCAACGTTCCTGTAGTCTTTAACCACTTGTCAGTTCACATTATGGGCTGACACCCAGTGTTACTCTCCCTTTAGGAAAGCCAGTCCCATTTCCATCTGGGGTAGTCTTGGTTAAAAAAAAAAAAAAAAAAAAAGCAGCTTTCACTGGTGCCTTGCAGTGTGGCCTCCTCGGGAGCTTATAGAACAGGATTTCTGGGTCCCAATCCTGGTTTCTAAGTTAGGACCTGGGTGGGGCTGACACACTGCATTTCCAACAACTTCTCAGGTGTTGCTGATGTTGCTGGTCTGAGGAACACCTGGGATAAATCTGGTCTATGCCAATCAGCACACAGAACTTATGCTACTAATCTAGGAAAAATACAAGGCCATGTCCCCTCCCCCTTCCTCACAACCCCCTCCCCTAGAGCAAAGAGAAGGATCGGGATGCACGACTGAGTGCCTGGCTTGTTTGTTTCCCTGTGTCTGATGGACAGAAGCATCAAACCACTGAGTCCTACCACCCTGCAATCATGAAGCAACAGCAGCAGTGACAAAGACAGGAGAGAAGAATCTAGGTCCCTGACAAGACTCCTAAGCTGCTGACACAGGAACATGGTCCTGTTTACTTGGCAGCTGAAAGCATCCCAACCAGATACCCTCTAATCTAGAGCACCCCCCTTTCCCACAAGAATATTCCTCCCAGAGATGTCCACTTGCCCAAACATACTACTTCAGATGTCCAGAATTTACATGCCTAGCTCATCAGTCTTAAAAACCTGAGTCAGTGAATTAAGAAACAAATCATTTAAAATGCAAGCAACCCAGGAGAGGAAAGAAAGTAGCCCACACCCTACTGTGAATTAACCAAGCAGACAGTTCCTATAACAGTGAGCCCAGCTGCACAGGGCTGTGGCCAGAGGTACAGAGCTGCAAGTGCATGGGGTTCTTTCTCAGAAGACCTCAGCACCCTACCTAATCAGGTACAGCAAGAGGGGTGTTGTGGGAAACAGGTCAGGAGGACTACCAGGTGTGTGAAGCAGGGAAGGAAGGTCCCAGAAAGGGGACCTGAAGGGACAAACACTCCCTCCACCAGCATCCTCAACCTCCTTCAAGAGATCAGAGGGCACTTCTTTGTCTTCCCAACTCTGTCCCAGAAAACAGACATCTCATTCTTAATATGAGGAAACGGCACGAGCCTCTTTGACCCAACCCCAGACATATGATTTACCTTCCTACTTCTGAGGCCTTCACCAGGGGACCCTCACTGAACAACCCCATAATAAAAGACTGAATGCAGGTCAGAGTTTTGGGCAAACACCATCAGCCCAGTTGTGCAGCTAAACAGGAATAGAGAGAGTAATCTACCTGGAGGCCTAGGGACATTCAGCCAAGAGCTCATGGAGTTCAAAAAACAAATCTTACAATCCTTGAATGGAAATAAAGTGGTTTAATAGAAACGGCAGCAGAGGTGGAGAGACCTGGCTCTGACCCCACCTGGCTTCTGTCAACTCCATCAGGCAGGTGTCTGACCATGCTTCCCCTAGTGTCCTTTCAAGACTGAAGCTCACCACTTGACAAGACCTCCTAGAGGATGCTCAGGGACAGACAGCCTAGATCTGGCATGCATGTGGTCAGAAAAGGCTGGGTTCCTTTTCCTTGGGTTAACAGTTCACACTTAAAGCTGCCAAGAAACCTTCTCTGGTAACATAAGACCAACCTAGTATGAAAAACCACAGATAAAGGCGATGAACAGGTAATTCAGAAAAACTAAAAAGCTTAACATACCAAGGAATTCAATGATTTTGGCCATTTGGAAAACATAGTAACGCCAGGCGGTGGTGGCACACGCCTTTAATCCCAGCACTTGAGAGGCAGAGGCAGGTGGATTTCTGAGTAAGAGGCCAGCCTGGCAGAGTTCCAGGACAGCCAGGACTATACAGAGAAACCCTGTCCCAAAAAACCAAAAAAAAAAAAAAAAGGAAAACATAGTAAAAACTAATAATGTTGTTTGGGCCATTAGAATGGCAGAATTAAGATGTCAATGTTGCAGAGTTAAGGGGAAACAGGTAACAGAAGGGGTCTGAGTTACCGAATATGGAACATGAAGCCCCACTCTCAAAAAAGGACAAGCTCATCATGTCAGTACAGAGCACTCCAGGACAGAGCACAAAACTGAAAAAGCAAATCACAGAAAATGGTATGTAATGTGACTACACTTAGGCTTATGTGAGCTGCAATTTAAACTTGTCACATTTTAATTTATTTTGAGTCACCAAGGACAGAACTCAGGTTGTCAGGCTCTGAAGCAGGTGCCCCTACCTGCTGAGCCATCGGGCCAGCTCTAAAAAGAGCACTGGTCTACTGAAAAGGTCTCGAGGCAATGACGCAAAGACTGGCCATGTAATGAACAGAACTCAGTGGCAGAGGGCTTCCCTGGCTGCCTGAAACCCAGTTTGACCTCCCGCACTGAAAATACAAGCATGAATAAACTCGATGACATCACCGTCACTAGCACAACTACAGCTGGCATCTTGGAGTCTAAAGCCACTTTCCACGAAAGGAAAAGAAAAGAGTTCAGCAAACAGCTGGTTCTGAGGCTGGGGCAAGGAAAATATAAACTGAGTCTCAAATATTTTGTGCCAGAATAGAAAAGAAGTCCTTAAAGAATGATGGGAACACATTCACAGAAAGAGGCCCTAAAGGTCAACTCTGGGACCTCTGAGTAATCAAGAAATAAAGACAGCAACAGATTAAAGTTTAATAAATGAGGCAACATGTCATGGCCCATGGATGTAATTTAAAAAGTAAGTGCATACTGGCTGAAAGAAAAGGTATCCTTTTTAATACATGTAGAAGGAAACAGGAATTAGAAAATCCCTGTCAACTCTAGTAAGATTCACATAGAAGGAATCGATGGGCTCTAGCTGCGGCTAACACTGCCCTGCATCCCCGAGAGATACATATTAATCGCAAAGGGGAAAATGTAACTTCTCAGTGAGGCCCACACCATCCTCATCAATGTAGCAAAGCTAACAAGCCTAGTGTCAAGTTTAAGGAGGTAGTAGGCAGTATCTTCCAGTTGACAAGGCTGCAACTCTGCTGCTCCTGCAACAAGCACCAACCTGAATCCAAGTATCAGGAAACCCAAATTGAGGGGCGTTATCTAAAACGTTAGTTCTCCAAACAAGTCAAACATGTCAATTAAACAAAGAACTGCTGAAAGAGACTATAGCCAAAACCCACCGAAGACAAGAAATTCAGTAGGGTTATCTTTTAGATGAGGAACAACCTTGGAGCAATCTCTAAGATCTAAATAAGACCTATGCATTAAATAACTGCAGGGCATCAATGTTCATTTCCTGGGTTTTAAGTACTGTATGCACAGAATGTTTTTTTTCTTTATTAAATTACTTTATTTATATTCCAAATGTCCTGGTTGTTCCTCCCTGAGTTCTTCACCCCATCCCCCCTCCCCTTTGCCTCTGAGAGGATCCCCCTCGCTCCAGCTGACTGGAAAGAGCAAGGAAGCTACTTTTGCAGTGATATCAATGACTGCAGACACGTAGTTGAGAAAAAGGGACAGAGGCTTCTGTGACAACCTCTACCCCACCCCACTCCTCAAAAGTGGCAGCCTAAACAGGAAGCCATCAGAACTCTTAAAAGGTGTGATAAAGATGTTGAAGTTAGCTTTCCACCATTGATGGCTTCTGGCCCGGGTAAAGGGAGGGGAATGTACTATTTAAGGGGCAGGCCACTGGGAGTTTGACCATGCTCCAGTGAGTATAGAGACGACACAAATCGGACCTGGGTTTTTTGTTGTTTTAAATGTTTATTTTTTATATTCTTGGGGGAGGTCACAAAGGATAGGGGAAGACATGAGGAAATAAGCATAATCAGAATGCATGATGTATGTGATATTCCCAAAGAACCAATGAAAACATGTTGAAAAAATAATAAATTTAAATAAAATTTAAAAAAAGAAAGAAATCCATTTAGAAATATTTAGAGGTACAGGGTACTTGGCATCAAGTTATGATTAAGTTATTTTAAAAAAAAATAGTGGGGCAGCTGTGGTATATATTTTTAATCCCAGCACTCTGTAGGCAGAGGCAGGTGGATCTCTGAGTTTGAGGCCAACTGGTCTACTGAGTGAGTTCCAGGACAGCCAGGACTCCACAGAGAAACCCTGTCTTGAAGCCTCACCTCCCATGAGAGCATGACCATGAGAGAAAGATAGCAGAGACACAGTGAGATGCCAACATTAGGAGAAACTGTACCCAGGGCACCGAAAATACTTTATATTAGTTAAAAGAGCAGGGAGCAGTCTGGGGGTTTCTAAGGGCTGGTCCATGATGACCTTTTCTTTTTTAAGTACAGAAAGACAGGCAAAGTGAAGCAAACCTGCATGGAGTAAACACTGTCTCTCTAACATACGCTCTGCTCAGAGCCTCTGCCCCAGGACCAGTCTCTGCTCATCAATCAAGTTCTGCAAAAGAAGCATGAGCTAATCCAGCTTTCTCGACTGCAGACCTGTGCTGTTTACAGTGAGAGTCGAAGCCTCCCGACACCATTAAGTAGTTGATGATGCTGAGGAATGGAAATGGAGGCTGAGGAGGAGTTTTTCATTAATAAGCCAAACTAAGATAAAAGAGCCTTGATGGAAAGTTTCCCCTCCACTCTGAGTTCTGGAGACCTAAACCATAGGGGAGGAGAGGGAAGTTAGCTGGACCCCAGTGCTTCCTAGTCCCTTCCTCTGGTGCATTCAGGAGCTAGCTGAGAATTCTCCGGGGCAGGCAGCTGGAAAGGACCAGACACTTTCCACTTCTCCAGTGTCCTATCATTTATACAAAACTTCTGTGTCGTTTCCTTAAGGTGATTTTGAACAACCAATATTGATTTTAACAGCAATACTACAAAGTATCCAGTTTCCAAAACAATGGAATAAACTATAATGTGGGGCCTGAACCGAGTCAGCCTGAAAGCCGGGGATTACCTGAGCAGATTCTGAAAGGAAAAGTAGATAGAGCAAGCAGCTAAGGAAGGATGACAAGTGCTCTCCAGCAGGAACACAGCCCTCAGGCGGCTCTGTATTTACCCAACATCCACTCCAGTAAGTCCGGTTTTTAAGGCGACCATCCTAGTGACGTTGACTCTTTTCTATGTCATGTTGATAAGACACAGGGAACACCTCCTAGCAATGCTGTTCACACACAGGCAAACAACATTTCGATCTCCTGACACCACAGGTACAGACCGACACGCAGACCTCCTTGAATGAGCACCAGTTCCCCTCAACGAACTGAATTTTCCAAGAAAAACCTTTTGTCAAAGTAGTCCCCAAACAAGGGCCCCAGCCCAGATCCAAAGAAAAAAATCCGTCTTCACCCAACAACCAGGCTAAGTAGGACAACCTATAGCTGTTTACTGCCTGACACCAGCCATTAGATTTCAAAACAAACTCAGCTAATGAGGTTCTGTTTGCACCTCTTATAGATGAGGGTGTTGAGAACCTGAGTTAGCAAAGTGACAGAACCTTCAGGATTCACACCCAGATCAGACAGCTGTATTCCCACCCCTGTGATGTCCCCATTGTCCACACAACCCATGGGGCACAGGAGTGAACCAAGCAGAATATCACTGCAACACCCCAACTTCCGTGCCACCCCACCCCCATCCCCTTGGCTCAGAGGCCCTAACTGGCAGGTGACAAATCACATTCTACTCTTAGGCAATCTCTCAACACCAAACACATTCAGAGGCAAAGATTTACAACGGCCAATACTTCCTTCTTACCCGGAGAGACATTTTCATGAGCTGTCAACTCCAGGCAGGAGGAACCCACCATTATGTAATGTCAGAGGGCAGGCGACAAGGGGCAAGAGAAACCAAGGCCCATCAACTCTCCCTCCCTTCGCCCACAAAGATATAAATTTGTGTTTGACATTTTGAGTGTTTCCGTGGCCTACACATTCATGACTGGCTTTGCAAAAGACGACCACGGATCCCTGCAAACCTCTCAGGCCTCAATTAGCTTACTAAGAAAGCCAGAGGAATATAAAATACATAAAGCAGAGGTGGGGGAGATCCTGTCCTGGACGATGCGCGGACGGAAAATGCTTGAAGAGTTGCGAGGACGCAGAGTCCGTATTTTCCACCAACATGCATGTTTATTTTTACCCGGTGTGTTGACACCCGAGATACCTCAAGGCCTTCAGAGTCGGATGCCTATGGGATCCAGCAGAGATGCAGCCAGCGGGCGCGGTGTACAGCATCGCCCCGAGAAGCCAGCGGCAAGGGGACCGCAAGTCTAGGACCACGCTCCAAAGACGCAGCCTGCGAACCGCTAGGCTGTGCCACTGCCATGACAACCGCGGGCGCCACCCGGCCGGGTCCCCAGTGTCTCCTCCTCCCAGCCGCCCAGCCCGCTCCGCAAAGCCCAGCACCACCGGACCCAGCACGGCCCAGCTCGGCCCACCTACCTGGCGCGCCCCGGCCCGGACACTTGCTCAGCCCCGGCCTCCGGGCTGTGCACCCTGGCTTCGGCCCCGCTGGCTGCTGCCGGGTCCTGAAGACCGGCAGGGACTTGTTTTCTGGCCGCCAAGATCCGGCTGGTGGCGTCCACCCCAGACCCGAACCCGCCGTCCCCACGCAGCCCGAAACCTACCACCGCCTTCTCTCAGAACAGGGCTCACAGCCCCGCCCCGGTTCCGCCCCCTCACCGCGCATGCGCGCCCCACTCCCCGACCGACGCCCTGCCCCCTCCCTCGCCGGCTCCGCCCCTAAGAGGCCGCACCTCCCATAAGGTCCCACCCTCTTCTGTTTCGTCACTCAGGAGTATGAGGTTTTTCCACCTTCACGTGCCTTGAGGCTCCTGCTCAGAGAATGAGTGATTCTAGAAAAGTACTGAAGGTTGGAAGTGCAGGTGTAGCTAATCCATCACTCAGTGGGCGTGGCCATCAACAAGCTGCAATCATTGGAAACGTACTTCCTTCCAGACCTAGTCTACCCAAGAGATAACGGTCCTTAACACTTCTTCCTCAAAATTCTTTCTATAGGGAAGAAGACCAATCAGAACTTTCTGGAGATATATATGTTTATTTTAATTTAATTTTATTATTTATTTATTGCCATTGGGACAGGGGCTTCCTGACTCTGATGGTTTTTGTTTTAACTTTACTGTAACATTTCTATCTGAGGAAGGGGAACTTAACTGGACTAAACAAAAACACTTTTCATTTTTTTTCATATACATCATTGGTCATTTGTGTTGCTTGTTCTGTTTCGCGCGCCCACGTGTGTGTGTGTGTGTGTGTGTGTGTGTGTGTGTAACAGGGTCTCACATAACCCAGGTTAGTCACCAACTATGTAGCTGAGGCGACCTTTGCGAGTTCTTCATGTTCCTGCCACTGCCTCCTAAAGGCTGAGATTACAGGTATGCACCACCACACCCACTTTTATCTTCTAAAGAGTAACTTATTACCAAATGCTTATCTTTTATTATTCGGATGAACGGGAGAAAATATTGACTGAACCTTAACCTTAAGATCAAAGCCAATATACCCTCACCAAAAAAAGAAACAAACATCAAAGCCAAGAAACTCAAACGTGCTTGGGAAAATTAAAAATATTGTCCTCTTTCATCTTCTAAAATTCAAGTGACTGGAATACCTGATTTTTCTTCCGGTAAAGTTATTAATAGAAATCCCCTTTCACTCTCAAAAGTATTCCACAATCAGATAATAAATTTTATGGCCAGAGTCCTAATTGCTTTCTTTCTTCTTGGGGTAAACCACTGGCCAAAAACAACTTTGGGATGAAAATGTTTATTTGGCTTACAGGCTACAAGTCTATGATCAGGCAGGAACTCAAGGCAAAAACCTAGAGGCAGGAACTGAAGCAAAAACCAGGAGCAGAAGCTACTGGTGTGCTCTCCGTAGCCTGCTGTTTATATAACTCAGGACCACCTGCCTGGGGCGGACCGCCCACAGTAGGTCTACCCTCCCACGTCAATCATTAAGAAAATGCCCCTACAGAGATGCCTATATTGCAATTTGATCAAGGTCTTTTCTCAACTGACATTCTCTCTTTCCAGATGATTCTAGCTTGTGTCAACCTAACAACAACCCTCACCCCAAAACTAGCCTGTACAGCCATGTATTATCAAGCTAAAGAGGGTTTTCAAAGCAATAGCACCCAATTTTTTTTAATTTACAAGTTTAAAAATAAACACTAGTCTCATTTCAACAGTCATTCAAGATAGCAACGAATCTGATCAGAGTTCCAATATTTGTCCCTTGAGTCTTGCTTATTCTGAGTAATATGAAAAGACCAGTCATGTTTTTTACTGTGCTGACAGATACCCCCATTCCACCACAGAATGAAGATTAGCAAGGAAAGGTGGGACCGAGTTTGTGGACAAATACGGCAGTGAGCGTTCCCTACACGAGACAGCATGAGAGACTTAGCCTTGGCAAAGTGTACCAGTCTTTTAACATTCTTGACATTGCAGCCCCAAACACCAACAATGTAAACATCTTTGTGGGAATGAAAATATTCCAAGGAGATGGGAGTGGCCCTCCTTTTAACTGTCAAACTACTGAGATAACACAATCTAAGAAACGGCAATTGTCTCAAATAAATCTCTCATGCTGGAAGGAAGAAAAGGTTGGGAAATCTGGTGTCAGCCAGAAATGGAGCTGTCTCCCAGAAACAGACCTCACACATCTCTCGAGACTTTTCAGAACATTGCAGCAAAGACTAGACAATGAGGAAGAACATGAGTGACCTTGACCGGGTCTGCTCAGCTACACAGACCTGCTGCTACACTTAACTGGAATTCTCATGTTAGGACCTGGGAAAGATGGACTGGGAGGTTTGAAGGGTGCTATAGGATGCCATCGGATCTTCTTGTTCCTCTCCCAGGTATCCTCACACTGGATAAATGTTTTTTTCACTATTGTTTGTTGAATTGGCCTAGTAAGAGTCTGTGGCTGAGTCTAGCCTACCAGGGTTACCAGAGCTCAGGCTAATAACTCTCGAAACAGCTTCATTCTTTTCTCGAAAATATGCAAGGGGCCAGATAGGCTTAGCAGGTAATGGCTGACACCACTTACCATCAAGCCCGAGGACCTGAGTTCAACCCCCATGTTTAATGTGGTGGACGAAGAGAACCAATTTCTGCAAATTGTCTTGAGTTCCACCACTCACCCATGCATGCTCTGTGGTGCACACACACACGGGTGCATGCATACCTGTAGTACATATTCACAATTAAAAATAAAAAATATAAATTCCCAAGGCCCACTTCAGACCCTGAAAATGAGGTGAACTCTTTCTAACAAACCCTGTGTCAGATGATGAGGAGCACATCAGTTCAAACCATCTAACCATTTGTAACTCACACTACGAGGGAGCCAATGCCCTCTTCTGGTCTCCACAGTCACCAGCCATGCATGTGGCGCATAAATATACATGCAGGCAAAACATCCATACACATAAAAACAATTAATAATAAAAAAAATGTATACATGAGAAGTGAGATGTCCATAGCAGAAGGAGCTGAGAAGATGAGAAATAGTTTTGAAATTCTGAAAAGATTTTCCTGTGAACACAACAGAGCTCATGCCCGGGAAAGAGTGGAAATAGTCCCCAGTTTCCCACCTCCAGCTAATCCTGAGCCTTAGGGGAAGCAGGGTGTAAGCTTAAGGAAGTTGCCAATGTCCGCCTGGGAATTGAAGACAAGCCCACACAGCCTCAACTCTAAACACAGGAAGGACTTTAGGAAATCTCCAATCACCAGGGAGCCAGGAAGCTAACCAAGCAAGGAGCTGTGATGGTTTGAATGTGACACGGCCCCGACACTCTGACAGACTTTCTCTTGTTCTGCTTGCTTGTCGTTGTTCTTATTTGTATTACAAGAGGGTATTGCTACGTAGCTGTCATGTGTGTGCTTTGTCAGAAAGGGACGGCTGTGTTTATGTCTTTCTACAATGTCAGAATGCATTGTAAAATAAATTCACAGGGTGGAGTGTTTTCACGGGCAGCAATTTGCCATATGGTCCTGTTTTCCTTCCTAGCCCTGGCAGAGACAAATACCTGTTTAAATACTCTAGTCTTAATTACTGGAATTAACTCTCTGATTACATATTTGAGAGCAATAGATGTATCTGATGTACATACATAGTTATAGAATGGCTACAAAGGGTTAAAAGGCGTGAGAAAAATCAAACCTGGGCAATGGACAGGAACTCAAAGGCCAGGGGAGGGGCTTTTCCTAGTTTGCTTTCTGTTGCTGTGATAAACATCATGATCAAAAGGAACTTTAGGAGGAAAGGGTTTATTTGGCTTACATGACCCAATCACGATGCTTCACTGAGGGACAGCAGAGCAGGAAAACTAGGCAGGAGCCTAAGGAAGAAGCGGAAGCAGAGGGCTCGGAGAGACACTTGCTCAATTCACTCTCTCATACAACCAAAGACTACCTGCTCAGGGTTGGTACAGCCGCCAAAGGGCCAGACCCTCCCACATCAATCATTAATTAAAAGAGAAATATCCTATAGATGTGTCTATAGCCTAATCTGATGGAGGCATTTTCTCAATTGAGGGTCCCTCATCTCAGATTGTAATTGTGTTGACAGAATGATAAGCAACACAGGTTATTAATCAGGTTTCTCTAGACTAGCCGAACTTATGAAATGAACATATATACTCTGGACTCTCAGGAGACACTTCCCAGAAGATTTCACCTCAATGATGCTGGTCTCTTCTTAATCACCACTAATTTCTTAGCTCCAGCTAACCAGCATCAATTGTCCCAGTAATGCAAAGATTTTGCTTTAGTAGTTCTGGTATCTTGTTAATCACAGCTGATTCTTCAGCCCCAGCTGACCAAAACCACAGAATCTTCACAATCAAAACAGCAACAGCCCTGATAGGAGTCTTTAATCTTCTCTCTGAAATTTCACAAGCTAGACTTCCGTCATTTGCACTGTTCTCAACGTTATCTTCCAAGCTCCTACAGAACATCCCACAGAGCTCTTAACACCCAATGGTCTTCTAGCCCAAAGTTCCAAAGTCCTTCCACAGTCCTCCCCAAACATGGTCAGGGTATCACAGGAATACCCCACTATGCTGGTACCAACTTGTCTTAATCAGGGTTCCTATTCCTGCACAAAACATCATGACCAAGTAGCAAGTTGGGGAGGAAAGGGTTTATTTAGCTTACACTTCCACACTGCTGTTCATCACCAAAGGAAGTCAGGACAGGAACTCAAGCAGGTCAGGAACCTGGAGGCAGGAGCTGACGCAGAAACCATGGAGGAATGCTGCTTACTGGATTGCCTCCCCTGACTTGCTCAGCTTGCTTTCTTCTTAGCACCCAGGACTGCCAGCCCAGGGATGGCACCTTCCACAATGGCCTGGGCCCTTCCCCTTGATCTCTAATTGAGAAAATGTCTTATCGCTGGATGTCATGGAGACATTTCCTCAACTGAGGCTCCTTTCTCTGTGGTAACTCCAGCTTGTGTCAAGTTGACACACAAAACCAGCCAGTGCAGGCTCTAATGCCAGTGAAGGAGTGGGCTTGCTAGTGAGGGCAAGAGCAAGCAGTCAAAGAGACTTCTTCCTTCCATGTCCTGTATATAGGCTCCCAGAAGAAGGTATGGCCTAGATTGGTGTGTCTTCCTACCTCCCAAGATCTGGTTAAAGGTGTGTCTTCCCACCACGAGTGATCCCTCACAGGTGTGCTCAACCATTTGCTCAACAGGGTGGAGTAGAGGTGGGGGTTAGTAAATTCCAGATGTTCTTAAAGTTGATAACCAAAGCAGTCATCACAGGAGTCATTAAGATGACCATAGGCATACATTTTCTGCAACTTACTTTTAATAAACATTCAACCTTTCTTGCCCACCACCCAGGAGAGGTAGTGGAAAAGTTATTAGGATATGGAGGAAGTGGGCCTGTTCAGCAATAGTTCTTTGGGGGCAAGCTCGATCTTCTTTCTCACCAGTGCAGTCCCATAGCAAACACCAAATACAACTCAGCAGCTATTGTCCACTCCTGTCATCAGGCAGTCACCAGGCACAAGCCAGCAGCTGTAGTTCAATTCTGAAGAAACTGCACAGCTCCCCAAATGGCTAGAGGTCACTGAATTGGCAAGAAGCTGCAGGAACCTCAGGAGCAGTTCTTTGGTTTCTCTCAATGACAGCATTGCCACAAGTGGAGTTCAACAAAGCTACGTAAGGTGAACCAATACAGGTATGTTGTTAGTGAAGAATAGCGAGGCAGAGCAAACCAAACCAATGTTCCAGCTCCCCACTGTCTGTGGGGGTCACAGTTTTACTCCTTCATCAGACATCCTTTCACGTGTCTGCTTTAGCAAGACATCCTTTCACCTGTGTGCCCCAGCAAACCATCATTTGACATAACTGACTTTCCAAAGAAGCCAGAAGTTCTGCTTCAGATGGCAAACCTGGAAGGTTTCTGAAGAAGCTGTTGGCCAGTCAGGCTGATGTGGGTCACAGGTCTGAGAAGGGTTAGAGTCCATCTGCAGAAGCAAAAGGACAGACGAAGCCCAGAGGAGCTAACTGGCAGATAGATGGAGAGCAGGTCCAGATAAGCAAGTTGGAGGACAGTAGACACAGTCAGAATAGGGTATGTCAAAAGCAGAAACCAAGCTCGGCTGACCCCCTGGCATAGTCAGGAGTTCCCTACCTGTTAGTCCCTGCTGCAGGTCAGGGGGTCAGATGACAGGAGTTGGGGGTGCTATGCATCTTCCTCCTTATGAGGGAGTCTATACTCTTTCCTGAGTATGGTATGTCCTTTAAATCCTCAAGCCTGCTTTTCCTGAGATAATTTTAATACCTTCATGTGCTCCTGAAGTCCCAATTCACCCTAATAAATTTATAAAGTGACCTCTTTCCTACTCCCAGAAATAAGCTATTTTATCGGTCTGTGCCACATAGGTTGTGCTGACAGACGTTCACATATATTCGCCCAGGTCCACAGTCTACCTCTATCCTCAAAATGGAGTCAAAAGCTGCTTATAAAGCAAGGCACAGTCTGAAGAATCGCTCTTCTACACACTATGAAGTAACCTACTTCAGCGGATGGCCTGATCTTAACACCAGCCACTGAGGAAGGTGCCACACGTGTTTAATCCTCGCACGTGGGTATTGTAGTTAAGTCCTGGTCCCATGATCCCAGAAATAAGACTCAGACTCAAATATATTTACAAATACCTTGGCCATCTAGCTAGGCTCTTCTCTGACTAGAATCATAACTTACTTATTTTAACCTACATTCTGCCATGTGGCTGGTTACCTGTGCTCAGGTACCGTGTCTGTCTTGTTACATCTTCCTGGTGAATCCCTACCTGTCTCTATCCCAGAATCCTTCCTGACTCTTGGATATCCCACTTCTATTTCCTGCCTAAGCCATAGGCCTTCGGCCATAGTCTTTTTAATTGACATCCGTACAATACACAGGATATTCTCTCTCCACTTGTGTGGCAGATATCCTTGAGTTAGAGTCTGCTTTACATAGTGAGTTCTAGGCCAGCCAGAGCTACACAGTGAAACTCTGCCTCAAATAACAATAATAATAATTTTAAGGGTGAGATAAGCAAATATATTACTCAGTATTTTTTAATGTCGACAGCAGCCATGGTTGATTTAAAGGCTTTTTGTACCCCATGCTGACTATGAGCTTCTGCCAATTGTCCTGCCTTGGCCTCCGAAGGGATGGAATTACAGGCATAAGTCACCATACCCCACTAAGGTTTATATAAGTATTTGAGCTCTTAGTCCCCAACTGTTTTAGAAAGTTGTGGGCCCTACTGAAGGTGGGCCTTTGTGGAGGAAATGGGACATGAGGTTACAGGTTGAAACATAGACCCTCAGGTTTAGATACAGGTTCCCTCTCTGCTTCCTGGTCTGTTGGTCAGACATGAGCCATCGGTACTGCCAGTTTCTGCTGCCACAGCCAGGAGCCACTCTGGCCATCCACCATGCTGTCTCCACCATGATAGACTGTAAACCTCTCAAACCGTAAGACAAAATAAAGCCTGCCTCCCTTAAGTTGCTTCTTGTCAGGCACTGACTGGATCAAAGTAATAAGAAAAGTACTCAATAAAGACCATGGATGACCACAGTGATGTATTGATGACTACACATGATAAAAATATAGATTACGGAATAGAAATACAGATTACAGAATTAACACTTGAGACTCACTGAGCAAGCAAAAAGTCAGAAACAATAGATAGTAGAAATTGCCAGGTGGTGGTGGAATGCCACCTTTAATCCCACCAATCAGTGGGCAGAAACAAGTGGATCTCTGAGTTTGAGGCCAGCCTGGTCTACAGAGAGAATTCTAGGACAGCCAGGGCTACAAAGAGAAACCTTATCTCAGATGGATAGATAGATAG
Organism: Grammomys surdaster; assembly: GCF_004785775.1. Classification (NCBI taxonomy): domain Eukaryota; kingdom Metazoa; phylum Chordata; class Mammalia; order Rodentia; family Muridae; genus Grammomys; species Grammomys surdaster. Next base: position 7,329,125 of record NW_021604696.1, on the reverse strand, counting down.
ATAGATAGATAGATAGATAGATAGATAGATAGAAGCAGCAATGAATAGGCCCTGGAGAAATGAGATGTATTATTTGCAGAGTTGTCATATTATTTTAAATATCCAATTTTTTTTTTACAAGAAGTTACAAGACACATAACAGGTCAAGAAAGGACACATGCTAAGAGGTAGCTGAGACAGACCTAAAGATAACACGGATGTTGTGTTTACTAGACAAAGAACTTAAATGGGCTGTTATAAATATGGTCAAAAAATTAACTTAAAAACCACTTCTTAAAACTAAGGAAAAATATAAGAACATGCTGCATCAAAAACAGAATATAATGATGTAGAAGCTGTACCTTAATGCTGTAAGTTAAAGAGGTATCACTGAAATGAAAATTCAGTTCCAAAACTACAACCAGGGATTGAGCCAGCCAAAGAGAGAATTAGCAAATGAGAGAGTTGGCCAGTTGATATTGCATCACCTGAGTAAACACACAGGAAAATTCATAGAGAGGAAGATCAGTTAGGGCGAGCTAACAAGTTTGGTGGGACACCATTAAACTGGTTGTACATAGTGGGAGTTTCAAGTGGAGAGACGGCAGAGAGATGGAGAAAGGGTCTTTGGAGAAATAACCATTAAAACACATTTGATAAGAAAATATTAACCTCCACATCCAAAAAAAAAAAAAAGCCAATAGACTTCTTCTAGAATGACATCAAGAAGATTTACATCTTGTCACATAGCATCATGAAGGAAGAGAGAGCTTTGAAAGCAGGAAGAAGCAATTGATCACTCCTAAGTGGTTCTCAATACAATTGACAGCTGTCTTCTTACCAGAAGAAGCATTAAGAAACAAGCAACATTGACCTAGTCAGGGGTTCTGTTGCTGCGGTGAAACACCATGATCAAAACCAACTTGTGGGGGAAAGGGTATATTTGGCTTATATTTTCACATCATAGTCCACCACCAAAGGAATTTAGGTCAGAGACTCAAGCAGGGCAGGAGCCTGGAGGCAGGAGCTGATGCAGAGGCCACGAAGAGGTGCTGCTTACTGACTTGCTCCTCGTGGCTTGCTCAGCCTGCTCTCTTATAGAACCCAGGACCACCAGCCAAGGGATGACACCACTGACAATGGGCTGAGTCCTCTTTCCATTAAACATTAAGAAAATGCTCCACGGGCTTGCTATCTACAACCCCATCGAATGCGGGTATTGTCTTAATTGAGTGACTTCAGCCTGTGGCAAGTTCATATAAAACAATCCAGCACAAACATGGTCCAAGCACTTGAAAGGAAAACCTAGAATTTTACCTTTAAGCAAAACTAGCCTTTAAAAACGAGGAGGACATTAAAGCTTGGATTTATTTCTGGCAGACTCACCTTAAAAGAAATACTTAGAGGAAGTCTGTGAGAAGGATCGGTAGGTACAGTCATTGGCCACCAAGTCTGATGACTTAAGTTCAGCTTCCCAGGACTCAGAGGGTGGAAAGAGGAAACTGACTCCTGTAAGTTGTTGTCATCTGGCCTCTGCAGGAATGTCACTGCAATGTGCCTATACACATGCATGCAAACATGCACACACACATACACACATGCTTACACACACACACAAAGGTAAATGTAAACTCAGTTTATGATGTCTTGCTTCTCTCTAAAATGCAGAGGCTGGGGAGAGGGCTCAGCAGTTAGGAATATTTATTGCTCTTTCAGAGGATCTGAATTTAGTCCCCATCACCCACATGGCTCACAACCATCCACAACCCCAGGTCCAGGGGCTATGACACCCTCTTTTAACTTCCTAGAGCATCAGGCATATACCTGGTACACATATACACATGCAGGCAAAACCACTCATATACATAAACAAAATATTTGTAATTTTAAAAAAACAACAAAACAAAACTATAAATATAAGCCTATGCTGATGGGCTAATTATGTAAAACTGACACAATGTCTATGAAGAATAAACAATATAATGAGAGAAAACTTTGCAGCCACCATTGGAAGAGTTCTATCAGGCCCAAGCACATCAAACATGGTGCCGGCAGGCCTTGCCCTCCCCACATCCTTCTCCCTTGTTAAACGGTTAGATTCTCTTACTTAGACATTTCCACATTCCTAAAGCCAGCCACCAAGATCTACTCCCTTATTTGGCCACTTATGCCTAACTGGTTCCTGAGGTTGAACACCAAGGTCCAGCAATCAAAATTCATCATTTGGCTACACCAGTTAACACATCCAATCAGGACTTACCAACTCATGCTAGCACAGACTTCCCCTTTTCTCTTTAGAGCCATCTACTGCTGTCTTTGCCTGACCTAGAGACAGCCCCTAACTCGTTGTCCCTCCCAGGTAGTTAATTTCCTTTACGCTGAGAGTTTGGTATCTGGGTGAGTTCTGTGCAGACTCTAGGACCACATCACTTTTACAGTTTCATGATCTAACTATGTACCGACCTCAGTACTAAAGAGCTGCTCCAGGTATACTCTGGGGCCAGCAAGGGCAGTATCACCAGGAATCCTGATAGAAATGTTGAATGTCAGGCCCTACCTGATCATTCGGACACACTGCCTTGCTCACACAACCCCCAGCAGAGTACCATGCACACTAATGCGTGAGAAACAGAATGTGACACATGAATGCTTAATTGCTTATTCAGTATAAATTTTATTTCCTTTTCTGTACACTCAGTTTTGCTTTCCTTTCAAAGGGTGTATCCTAATTCATTCTCTTCTAAAGTAAAACAGAACCTCTGGTCTGAAACAGGTGGAGGCTAGATAGGGGTGGAATGAGTTGGTAGCGAGAGAATCCCTGAGCGGGGAGGGAACTGGCAAGTCGGGGGTGGCGGGACACTTCTTAGTCTCTGTGACTCAGCACCTGGCAGTCCTTTGACAGGTTACATAGGGATGATGTCTGTCCCTGATATCCTCAATTGCTTTGCAATGAGCCAGGTGTGTTGGAGAGACGCCATAGCCTTGGGAGCTGGAACACGGAAGCAGATCCCGTTGCCATGGGAACATGGAAGCTGATCTTGTTGCCAGGGAGCATGCTGACACACAGGTGCTTTTAAAAATAAAGCAGCTTCGCTCAACTCATGCATCAAAATCAAAGAATGGGGTGGAGGGCATGTTATGAAGTTCCGACAAATGTAAGGTTTGGGGTTTTTAGGGTTTTTTTTTTCCTTTTTTTGGTAGAGTTTCATATCAAGTCTCATAACCTTAAACTTGCTTTGTAGCTCAGGATGACTTTGAACTCCTGATCGCCTTGCCTCTGACCTCTGAGAGTTGGGGTTGCATGCGTGATTTATGGGTGCTGGGAATTGTGCCCAGAGTTATGTGCATGCCAAGAGAGCACTCTACCAACTGAGCCAAGACCCTGGCCCGATCACATTTTTCATTCTTGCTAACTGCACAAACATTTAAAGCCTAATGCTTCTTGAGGTATTTTTAGATTCTATTGGCTGTAATTTGGAGCAAGAGCTGCCGTTAATGCCTTTAATTTTTTTTAAATGTATGGATGTTTATCTGCATATATGTCCATGTCCCATGGGTGTGCCTGGTATTCTCTGAGGTGAGGACACAGGATCCTCTGGAACTGGAGTTACAGATCGTTGTGAACTTCGATGTGGGTGCTGGGAACAGAGGTGTGGTCCTTAGCAAAAGCAGCAAGTGCTCTTAACCACCGAACCACGTCTCCAGCCACAGGGCAACTCATCTATTAACCAAACATATGTGGGTTTATGTGTATAACAAACACAATCACCATGGGGCTTCTAGAGTAGTGTCAACACAGTCTGTTATTTTCTTTTGTCTTCCTGTCAAGCTTGTAATACGATTGATTCCATGACACAAGAATGAATGGCAACCCACAATCTTTCTTTTTTCTAAGTTTTCAGTAGAATTGTAGCAAATTTGAGAGGAAAGCATATGGATGTGTTCTGCTTAGATTTATGAAGTGGTTCCAACTCCGTCTAGCAGAAATTAGCCGAGAGGTGACACGTGAGCTCCAGAGCCCTCAAGTGACCTTAGAGGTGTAGGTTAGCAACAGATGTGAGCTTCAGAGCCCTCACGTGATATCGAAGGTGTGTGCTGGTAACAAGATTTTTGTGAAACTTCAGTCCTCTATCTGAAAATGGATACAGTCAAAGCTCCCTTCTCCACATCTCTCTCTCCACCTCGGCTCACCCTTGGCTGTGCCATAAATCACCAGATCCCTGGACCCCAGGTGCCACGGAATGGGCAGAGTGTACCACGGGGAGCCAGGATTAACAAGGGTGGGGCCTGCAGGAGCAGTAGAGTTCAGGAGACAAGTTTGTTTTCTTTATGAGGAAGAATCTCATGTGACTGTGAATTTGCTATGTAGCCAAGGCTGGTCTTGAACTGATGCTCCTGGCTTAACCTCCCAAGTGCCGAGATCACAGGAATGAGCCACCACACCCAACTATGAAAATGACACTGTTCAACTATAAATACATCCTTTCCCCCGTTGGCACAGGATGTGCTTTCCTTCCTGTGAAAAGGCAGATTTTTAAAATAGCCTTTTAGGGGTAAAGCTGACAGTCAAAAAAAAAAAGTGCATGCATTTAATAGATGCAATTTGATGTGTTTGCATATATGCAAATACCTGTAACACCAATACCATAATCAAAACAATAAGCAGGCCTATCTCCTGCAATGACTCTTAACATTTTTATAATGACCACCTAGAAGAAACCAAAGGTAGATATTATAAAAAAAAAAAAAACTTTCAAACAGCAAATAAAACAGACTTCCCAGTGTGAAGGTTTATTCTCCATCTCATTGTGCGTGTTCTTTTTATTATGTTTTTTAATTTGCTTATTTGTTCTCTCTCTCTGTCTCTCTGTCTCTGTCTCTGTCTCTGTCTCTCTCTCTCTCTGTGTGTGTGTGTGTGTGTCTGTCTGTCTTTGGGAGGTTGGTTCTCTCCTTCCACAATGTGGGTATAGAGCACTGACCTCAGGTCATAAGGCTCAGCACAAAGAGCCTTTACTTGTGCTGGCCACATATCACACACATCTCTGAGAACTACAGCAAAGGCTCAGAGATTCCAGTTCTTCAGTATTAGGACCACAAAATCGCCCACCAAAGAGAAGAATAACATATATTCACAGACAGAGAAACCTGCGCTCCACTCATATTCAACTGGCCAGGGATGGTGATTCAAGATGCCTAGCTGCATGGGTGGCTGAGGGGTGAAGAGAGACAGCCTTACATACATAGGAGGGAGGAGAAAAGCAGATGTGACCATTAGTGCTGTCATCAACAGCCACCTCATCCACTGAAAGGGATACATACTTAGTATAATGGCTATTCCTGGTTGTCAACTTGACTGTATCTGGAATGAACTACAATCTAGAATTGGAGGGTTCACTTGTGATCCAGATTTTGAGGCTGGAAGACACACATTTCAGACCTGGATCTTGACATGGAGATCTTGAGGCATAGTGGCCATGAAAAGTTTAGGCCCAGGAAAGCTTTAGGTACATGCCTTTAATCCCAGGAGGCTGAGACAAGGAGATCTCTGAGTTCAAGGTCAGCCTGGGACAAAGTCCAGATACATGCGTGGTGGTACACATCTTTAGTCTGGGACACACCTTCTGCTGGAGATCTACATAAGGACATTGGAAGAAGAAAGATTTGTTTTTCTTTGCCTGCATTTACTTGCCAGCACTTGTATTGGAACCTACTTCTACAGAAGACCAGCTGAGACAATTAGCCTCGCGGGGCTGAGCAACTAGATTCATGGACTTCCCATGAATATCTGACCATTGTTGGGTTAGTTGGACTACAGACTGTCAGTCATCACAATAAATTCCATCAATAGAGACAGGCATTCCATAAGTTCTGTGACTCTAGAGAATCCTGACTAAGACACTTAGGAATTTTCTTCTATCAGTCACTGCATCTTAAATTCTATAAATAACATCACTGGAATGTTTACTTTGCAACCCTGACTTAGTTACTAAAAAGAAGCAACCACGCCTTGCTACCAGCCTCTAACCCTAAGACTTGTGTGGAAAGCAGCTCCCCCACTCCACCTCCACCAACCTGTCTTTCAATCTTATTCACAAAGAAGAAATTTTCAGGTAGGAACACACATGTGGCCCAGCCAGACCCCTTGCTTGCATCCTGAAGCACTGGCAACATTCTCTACAAATCTCCTTTCCTGCCAGTCTTTTTGATATATAATCACAGGTCTCATTCACACACACATATAAGGTTTCTCTTCTCTGACAAGTTTAGGGACCGTGTGGGCTGTGCTTCAACCATCAGAAAGCACATCATTGCCACCAAATCTGTGAATGCTGAGTTGTATGACCAGTTCGGATCATGCATAACCATAAGAAGTAGCTGGAAGAATCAAACCACTTTGTCAGTGCTGATGCTGGCTGGCAGTCACCTGGGCCTGGGGTTCACCACTGCCAGCTTCATCCATGAACACCTTATGAACAGGACCTTCATGCTCAGCCACTGTCCCAGAAGCCCTGGGTGACTCACAGTGTGTCATCCATCACTGTCTTAGAAAATTTCCCTGGGAATGTAAGAGTTCTGTTAACAAAGCAAATAATGTTTTTAATATTTAATACTTGAAAGAATAGACAGAGGTGAGAAGATTTTCCTAATTTATTTTCATCTAACAATCACTGCCTTATTGAAAACTTAAGATTATGTCCTAGGACTTTCAAAGAGCTTTGAAGTTTCATACTCTGTCACCACAGATGCCTCATTAGAAAAAGGAAACACTTGCCCTCAACACCTAAAGTGGATAGTCAGGGGTGAGTAGCCAGGATACTTCATGGTTGTCATACACATGGGTTCAATGAGCCAGGTAGAAGGCTCACCAGACAAGTGAGGCTGGTGGCTTTCACTTGGACTTCTAGCTTCCAGACACAGGAGTACAATTGTAGTTAATCTTGATTGTCAACTTCTTTGGGATGTAGAGTTTCCATGGAAACAAGCTTCTGAGCTTGGCTGTGGGGTTTACCTTGGGTGACTAAGGTGGGAATATTCCACCTCAGTTGTGGGTGATGCTGGGTCTGCCATGACTGAGTAAGGGGAGGTGTGACAAAGTTCCTGCCTTTGGAGCATCGTCAAGTTAAGCAGCTGATTCCCACATGTGCTTATTGCTGTTGCTCTGAAGCTGATCTGTTGTCCTATTTTACTTTCAATCTCTCTTTCTGATGAAATCTCTACTTCCCCAATTACTCAGAGCTAATGACTCCATAACAAATGAAACAGATGCAGTTCTCAGGAATGAGGAATGGAGGTGGTCATGAGAATAAGGTACAGGCCTTCCGCTTGGCCTTTAGGGCCATGGGAAAGGCTTTAGACAACATAACTGCAGAGGGCATAAAAGCCTACATGGTCCTTTGTAGAAATTGCTTATTACAAGACTTGATCTTGAATTTGGAATTAAGAGGAGATACAGGTACCTTCCTGCCCAATGCAATGCCAGGGTGAACGTGAAGATATCAAGGATAGAGAGTTAAAGTGGTCTCGAGAAGAAAAGGCAAAAGAGTGGAGGGGAGAAAGGAGAACAGTGAGAATCCCCTGGCAAAGAGAGAGCACTTGAACTGACAGCTTGCATCCACTACTGACCCTGAGTCATTACTGAATCAGGACCGTTCCCATCCCCACCTTTCTCAGGACTCTTCTCATGCTGAGGCTGGACCTCGGCAGGGTGACACTGGTGGAGTGAAAAGGAGAGCTCTATCTGGGCATGAGCTTTTTTCATTCTGTTCCCTGATTGTAGATGTCACCAGCTACCTCCCCATCCTGCTGCCATGTCCTCTTACCACCGTGGGCTGCACCATCAAGCCCCCCTTCCTTAAGTTGCTTCTAAAAATTGCATTTTATTTATTTGTGTTGTGTGTCTTTGTGTGTGTTTGTGCGCATGCATGCTACAGTGCACAAGTGGAGGTTAGGGACTTGCAGAAGTCAATTCTCTCCTTCCACAGTCTACATCTTGGAGGTTTAACACAGGTTATCACTGTGGGATCGTGCTTGCTCGTCTGCTTACTTAACTGTGTAAAACAGAGAATAAATTCTGTTAAATTTACTACTTGTCTTAGTCAGGGTTTCTATTCCTGCACAAAACATGGTGACCAAGAAGCAAGTTGGGGAGGAAAGGGATTATTCAGCTTACACTTCCTCATTGCTGTTCATCACCAAAGGAAGTCAGGACAGAAACTCACACAGGGCAGGAACTTGGAGAAAGGAGTTGATGCAGAAGCCATGGAGGGATGTTACTTACTAGCTTGTTTCCCCTGGTTTTCTCAGCTTGCTTTCTTCTTAGCTTTCAGGACTACCAGCCCAGGGATGGTACCATCCACAATGGGCCCTTCCCCCTTGATCACTAACTGAGAAAATGCCTTACAGCTAGATCTCACGGAGGCATTTCCTCAACTGAGGCTCCTTTCCCCGTGATAACCTCAGCTTGTGTCAAGTTGACACACAAAGCCAGTCAGTACACTACTGAAGAGATGCTATAACCCAATGCCCCATGAAGAGTCCAATTAGACTTATGACCAGTCGGGAATGTGACAGCCCCCCCCCACCCCAGGCTTTGAGCAACTTGATGTCATGTTTGAGGTGCCATTCTCCCCTCAGACCGCATCACAGAGACCCCAACACTTTGTCAAAATAAAAACAAAGACCTAATCTGTCATAGTCCACAGTTCTAGAAAAGTCTCTAAATATACTAGTGTTGCTTTCTCTACCTCATGTTATTGCTAACTGTTGTTGCTAATTAATCAGTGTCAAACCAGGATTCAGTTTTTGTGCATAAAAAGCCAAAACCAGAAGGCTCAGGCCTACAAGATTTGGGTGAGTTCCCTGTGCAGCTGCCAGCCTGTAAAGAAAGACTTTATATTTGGCTTTAAG
>NW_021604696.1:7281655-7315239 GCF_004785775.1 Grammomys surdaster | reverse complement strand
TAGAACGAGATCCTCTACTGCCATCTGCTGGTAGAACAGCATAATCAAAACAGAACAATCCTTTCACAGGCCTGCTTTGGTGGAGGTGCCCAACTAGAGCAACCATGCGTGATATCCCTGAATAAACACGGTCACTAAAGAGAGGCTAACTTTTCCTCTGGCTCCGAGCCAGAGACTGAACAGTGTGCAGCACTGGAGGGGACGCTGTCTGTGCTGTTCTGAGTGACATGCTGCACTATATGCAGTGACCAATCAGAAGATCTCCTGGGTAAGCTTGGCGGCACCTGATAGTCCCCTTAGATGGAGCACTTCTGTAGCGGATGACGTTTCCTTGGTGTGGTTAGCGAGCAGAAAAACAGGACTGACTCCTTTGTAAAGCAGAGTCAAATTTGAGAGAACACCACAACAGTGTACTAAAGATTAGTGCCGAGGGACTGTATCCTTAATTTTACTTTGCACGGATGACTGTCCTGAGTGTACTTGTTGTGGGGAGCATTTTCCTCTTCCCATTCATCCCCCGTGCCTCCACCCTGAAACTAGATGTGATAAACGTTCACCAGTAGGAGTATGGACATCTCTTCAGCCGGGTGACGAAGCAGCAGTACCTCCTCAAGCCCAGGCTCTTTTAGCGGCTGCAGTGCTCGCACATTAAGAGAAGAAAAAAAGGAAGACCAGCAATTTCAACTAATTCAGACCCCAGGAAGCTCTCAGGGACTGAGCCACCAACCAGGAGCATACTCAGGGAAGTCTGAGGCCACTGGCACTTATATAGCAGAGGTCTGCCTGGTCTGGCCTCAGTGGGAGAAGATGTGCTTAATCTTCTTGAGGCCCCAGGGAAACAGAAGAAGAAGAAGGAGAAGGAGGAGGAGGAGGAGGAGGAGGAGGAGGAGGAGGAGGAGAAGGAGAAGGAGAAGGAGAAGGAGAAGGAGAAGGAGAAGGAGAAGAAGAAGAAGAAGAAGAAGAAGAAGAAGAAGAAGAAGAAGAAGAAGAAGAAGAAGAAGAAGAAGAAGAAGAAGAAGAAGAAAGCAGTGCAGGGTCATGGGGTCCATTTATCCCAGCAGTCAGCACCTTCTGCATAGATATAATTTACTATTCACTAATGCATTTTGTCTGCTGGTAGCCAGCTAGTGATGCCAAGGAGCAGAGACTTTAGCAACCTTTGTGGAGGAAAAGTGTTTTAGTCAAGATTGTCTAGAGGAACTGAACTGATAGAATATATAACACACACACACACACACACACACACACACATTCACACACAGGGGCTAGCTAGCCTAACAGTGGCTGTCTGCATCCTGCAAATGAACTGATAAAATATATAATATATTAATGCACACAAATACACACACACACACACACACACACACACACACACACGGGCTGGCCAGTCTAACAATGGCTGTATGCTGCAGAGGCTGAGAACCTCTTAGTGTCTCAGTCCATGTAACTGAAGGCCTCAGCAGTCCTAATCCAGGACTGAAGCCCTGGAAGCTCCCTGGAGAACTGCCGGTACTCAGTCCACATTGGAAAGCCAGAGAAGCTGGAATCTGATTCCTGCAGAGGATGGTGGTAACAGTAGAAGCAGCACCATCAGCTTAATAGATGCACACACCAGCTAGAACAAAAGGTAGTCAGGCAAGCAAGACCCCCACCCCAGACTTTTCATAGATGGGCCACCTCTTAGAAAGTACTATCCACCCTAGGAAAGAGTCTTCTCTTCTCAGTTAACTCTTCCTGGAAAAGACAGACTCTCCCTGAGATGTATCTCCTCTTTGTTGATCCCATATCTCATAAAGCTGACAGGATGAATTACCACAAGTGCAGAATTAGAGATGGTTACTTTTCTCCTGTGAACTGATGCAAGGCTCCTCTTCCTGAAGTTCCGAGCAAGTGGCAATGTAGCTGTATGCAATTCTGTGGGCATGTGGGGAGGTGATTTGGAAGGCTACCTTCAGCTGTTTCAAACACTGAGCGTGACCAGTGGTGGTGGGTACAAGTAATGGCCGAAAGCCTTGGGCAGGCGCCTGATCAGGTGCGGCGTGTGAGAACCTGAACCATCTCCTGTGTTCCTTTGTGCTATGAAAATGTCACATTTCAGGGATAAGGCAGTGGGAGGGAACATCTTGGGATATATTGGCTCTCTACACTGGGTTGGCTTGAGGTCTATATGGGGATTGTCTTTGTTGATTGATGTGGGACGATACAACCCACTGTGGGTGGCACCATTCCCTAGGCAGGGAATCTGAACTGTATAAGAATAGTGAGATCAAACTGAGAACAAGTAAGGAAGTATGCACACATTCATTTCTCTCGGCTCTTGACTATGGATGTGTTGTGACTTGCTCTCTAAAGTTCCTGCCTAGTCTGTAATCTGGAATCATAAAATGAAACAAACCCTTTCTCCTTTAAGTTGCTTTTTTTTGTCACAGCAAAACTAGAGTATCCTTTTACTTATTTGAAACGTCTTTCCCCATAGTAAGCTTGTTTTCCACCTTTACCATCCTTCCATTACCCACTCCCCCATACGTAGTGTACATATAATTTCAGAATTATTCACCAACACTCCCATGTTAAAGAATTTACAACCAGAGTGTGTGTTTGTGTCACTTCCTTTTGTGTTTGCATTTACTTTACAGTTTTAAATGATACTTAGCCATAATTTTTCCCTAAAATTTCAATAGGATTAGGCCCTGTGTTTGTAATTCAGACAGATTCATTTGTTAGAATCGTTTTTCCTTCCTGGAATGACACTACATGCTTATTTATATTGAAAATGTTGTTTTCACTAAATTTTGCTCTTTTTATCCTTGTGATAGGGTCTCACATAGCTCAGGCTACTCTCAGATTCTCTATGTAGCTGAGGCTGGCCTTGAATGTCTGATCTTCCTGCCTCCATCTCCCAAGTGCTGGGATTATAGGTATATGCCATTACACCTGGCTTAAAGCTGACTTTTTATGACGTATAGCTATGGGAGTCCAGGCAAACGTGTAAGGTCATGTATCTACAACACCAGCACCATAAGAAATTATGTCACAACAGGAATTAGGTCCTTTGTAACCAACCATCAGCCTCTCTCAGCTCCTGACGACCACTGAGATCCTTTCCATCTTTATGATTTACTTTCTCTAGAGTGCCATGTCAACAGAATGGTTTTATATAAATCAGTGTAACTGCTTGTTCATTCTTTTTTCTTGGTAGTGTTGGATTGTGTGGGTATGTTTTTCTTCTCTCCAACTGTTGAGTGGCAACAGGGTTGCATCTCTCTCTCTCTCTCTCTCTCTCTCTCTCTCTCTCTCTCTCTCTCTCGTGTGTGTTTATAAATAAAACTATTATAAACATTCATGTACATATTATATTTGAATAGTCATCTTGACTGCTGACTTATTTATTTAGGGCTCTTTCTTGGATGTGTCCCGAGTACATGGAAGGTGGAACCTAAAGTACATGAAAGACATTGCCAGTTAAATTCAAATTTCTTCTTGCTATCCTCATTCTTCTAGAACTTTCCCTAAGAGGCAACTGGAAAAGATTGGAAGACAGGAAGAAGGAGAGTGAGTGGACTTTTTTCTGCATGATCCTCTGGTTATAGAACCTAAGTATTAGCAGGTGCGGTGACAGCAGCCACTGCCTGATCTGGTAGGGGCAGTTGCTTCTAGCTTCATGTTCAGACTCTAGAACCTCACCCACAGAGCAATGCCACTTCTTAAATATTGCCCACATTTCTTTGTTTGTAGATGTCGCCAAGTTCCTAGAGTATTGGAGATGGCCAACGGTAACTCATCCTGAGAGAAGTGAGTTCTAGTTGCAAGGTGACTCCTCTAAGCACCTTTCTCCATGTAAGAAGATTCAATTTCCTGGGGCTTAGACAGCTCCTTTGTGCAATTACCATCCATGAATAACATCTTCATCCATTTCTGCTGATCAGTCTGTCCACATAGCCCTTCCCTCTGATACATGCTCTCTGGTAGAACACATAGTAGGTCATATTCGTCCTTTGTCCTTGGATTCCGATAGCTCTTTTTTGTTGCTTTTAGGATCAAAGCCATAGTAAGTATCTGTTCATGTCTCTGTGTACCCAGGGCATTGTCTCTTCTGCTTCTGGCTGTGTATGTGGCTTCCCAGGAAGTATACATCCCTAGTTCATCATTGCCTGATCTTTCTAGGGAGCTATCCCCCTAGGAATGCACCCTGGGGCTGAATCTTCCCTTATGGCAAGAGCTGAAACAGGAACCATTAGCACATTTTAATCCAGGTCTTTATCTTTCCTATATAAGTATAGATGCAGACATAAGTGATAGCTGAGACTGTTGAAATGTATTTGTTGTTGTAATATTCAATGTTATAAAATATGTAACGTTGCTGATTATATCCTGCTGATGACATGAAATTCAATCTATGATCTTTAATAGACCGTCTAACCATTTAAAAGCATTAAACATCAGATGTCCCCACAAGAAATGGTCATGTGACCCACAGGAAGTGACTCAAAAGCATAATTAAACATAGAGCATTTTTTTGTATGAAGTAATTAGGATTCAATTATAGATTATGACATCTAACCACTGAGACTTCAACATTGTCCAAGAAAGGGTTGGGAGAATTTTGTTTGGTAGAAAGAAAGGAGGAGACGGAGGAGGGAGAGGGAAGGAAGGAAAGAGAACGAAGAAAGAAAGGTTAAAGATGGGAAGGAAGAAAAACTTCCAACTTGCATTTAAGTGAAGGATGGAACACCCAAGTCTTGGTTCACAGTCACAGAACCCAAGTGCAAAAACATGAATGGAGTTCTGGTTTCTAGTTAAAAAAAAATAGCTCTTGCAATATGCAGGCTTTTGGTTAGCTAAGAGACGGAGGACACAGTTCCATGGGGGCTTGAAGCTTTTTCAGGGTAAAGGTGCAGGTTACAAGGACATTGGCCATGACTCTCAGCTCTTAAGTTTCAGTTTTCATCTTTGAAAAAAGTGTATTTTATGTGTATGGATGTTTTGCCTGCATGGATGTTTGTGTATGATATGTGTGTCTAGTGCCTATGGAAGCTGGATGAGGGCATTGGATACCCAGGAACTGGAGTTATAGATGGTTGTTAGCCACCAATTGGGCACTGAGAATCAATCCTAGGTCCTCTGGAAGAACAGCAAGTGTTCTTAACCACTGATCATCTCTCCAGCCTTAGTTGTCTGCTCTTAAAACTCAAGCCACTACCCCAACTTTCTACCTAAGAGCCTCTACATAAACATGGTTCTCCACTTAGAGTTAGAATGGGTGGTGGCAGGTGTGACTCCAGCAGAACTAGGCTACTCTTATAGTGACAGTCGGGGCTGGCATCCACTTTAGACTCCTCGGGGAATCTCACCATGCAATGCTGATACTACCCAAACTCAATGCTTGCTAATTTCTAGGAATCCCCCAACTTTTATATCATTGGTGGTCAGAAGAAGTTCTTACTCAAAGGTCTGACATCTAGGATAAGGAGGGAGGTGGTCTTTGAAGCCACTGAGAAGTCAGAAGAGATGAGGCATGCTGTCCTATCAAGTGGCCAGATGTCGCAGTGGCTGGATTGGGGAGTCTAGATTTGTTTCTCTGACTTGAAGGGATCTCCATTTTACAACGCTGTGATATTACAAAGTCAACATTTCCAGGGGTCCGGTAAGTACACATATGGGAGAATGCCAGACTCAGAAATGTAACCCAAACTGCCTTGTATAAAGTTGAACTTAAGTTATAAGTTTGTGTTTATAGCTTCCTGCTGTGTTCTCGGTTTTGTTTGTTGTTTGGGTTGAACCCAGAGCCATTGCACACACTAGGGAAGTGTTTTAACACCGACTTATGTCCCTTTCCTGTTTTCACAATCAGAAGGGGATGGAGTGAGAGTAAGGAAGAAGATTAAATAAATGTCCATTTTTTTTTTAAATTTTGTGTACTTAATGTATGAGTGCTCCACTGCACATGCATCTACCTTCCTGAAGAGGGCATCAGATCCCCCCTATAGATGGTTGTGAGCCACTGTGTGGTTGCTGGGAATTGAACTCATCACCTCTGGAAGAGCAGCCAATGCTCTTAACCACTGAACTATCTCATCAACCACATAAACATCCATTTATAAGACTTAGGCTAAGTGACTTAAACATCTCATGGATTTTGTAAAAACTTAACTGGGCTGGAAACCGTGGGGTATGCCTGTGGTCCCTGCTACTTGGAAGGCTGGCATGGGAACAATACTCGGGCGCAGGAGCTGAAGGCTGGATGGAGTAACAGAGCAGGACCTTCACCTCAACAAATATGGGAAGGACTGCACATTTGGATCTGCACTGGTCGGTTTTTATGGCAACTTGACACAAGTTAGTCATCTGAGAGGATGACTGAGAAAACATCTCCTGAAGATTCAGCTATAGGCAAGCCTGTGGAACACTTCCTTAACTAGTGATGGATGTAGGATGGCCCAGCCCATTATAGAATTCTGGATTCTATAAGAAAGCAGGCTTAGCAAGCTAAGAAGAGCAAGCCAGTAAGCAGCTCCCCTCGGTGGCCTCTGCATCAGCTCCTGCCTACAGGTTCCTGCTCTGTTTGAGTTCCTGTCCTGAGTTCCTTCAATGATGGACTATGATGTGGAGTGTAAGCTGAATAAACCCTTTCCTCCCTAACTTGCTTTAGTTATGGTATTTCATCACAGCAACAGTAACCCTAATGAAGACAGGATCCCAGCACCCACACTGGATAGCTTACAACAGCTTGTAACTCCAGCCCAGGGGATCTGACACCCTCTCCTGACTTCCACAGGCAACCCAACATATACAAACACAATTAAAAACATTAGAATCATGCTCACATATGTTCATATACTTGATTGGAAAGTCTTCACCCTTTCCAAAGCCGCAATCCTTGCCATGTATCATGCAGACCTCATGATAGTCTGGAACTTCATGAGGCCGACAGCCATGAGCCCCATTTCATAGATGAGGAAACCAAGGCTCTCCCTGCTGTCACACCACTCCCAAAGGATGAGTAGCACTGAGGTGAAACCACAATCAAACCCTTTACCACGAGGCTGTATAGTGTCTGACCGACAGCTGGCCCTGGGGAGCAGGAGGCAGAGCCACCTGAATTTTTCAGTCAGCCTTTGAAGCATCCTCAGAATTCTCCCTGTCAGGTGAGAAGCCATGACCCCTCCTGTTCATTTGGCTCTCCAGCTGGCTGAGCCGCTGTTTCAGCTTCATCTGGGAGGCACTGTACTCAGCCAGGAGTCGAGCAAACCTCGTCTGCAGGGTGTCCAGGGACGACTCCAGGTACTCCACCTTCTCCTCAATGTCCCTGGTATCTGCCCTGGCTGTGACCAGGTCATCATCAATTAGGTTGTCCTTCATCAGAATCTGCCGACCCTTTTCCTCCAGAGCCCTCTTAGCATCTGGGTACTCGGTGAGGGCCTCCATCAGGTCATCCTTGGAAAGGCAGAACAGGTCTGAGTAGCCAATGCTCCTGATGTTGGCCGTCCTGCGGTTCCCTGACTTGCTCCCCTTAATGTTTAGGATGCTAATCTCTCCAAAGTAACTGCCATCGCTGAGGACCACAAACTGGGTAACCCCATCGTCAGCCACCACAGCCAGCTTGCCCTCCTTGATGATGTACATCTCCCTTCCAATGTCCCCCTTTTTGCATATGTAGTCCCCGGGACTGAACACAGTGGGACGAAGCTTGAGCACCAATTCCACCAACAGCCCCGCCTCGCAGTCCTGGAAGATTCGGACTTTCTTCAGCGTGTCCAGGTGCACGTTGATGGCGATCTCAGCCTTCAGCTTGTCTGGGAGGTTTTTAAGCACTTCCTTTTCATCCACCGTCTTCCTGTTAGCCCATAGATAGTCAAACCACCGGATAACCCGAGTCTCCAAGTCCTTGGTTACCTTCCGGAACTGCATGTACTGCTTGATAGAATCGATCTTAGCCTGGAACTCTACCCGCGAAGCATTCATGTTGGAAATCATAGAGCCCACGTTGCCTACTATAGTGGCGAAGATCAGGACGCCCACCAGGAAGTCTATGACCACAAAGAGATACTCTTCATCCTTCACGGGGGGTGGGGTCTCACCAATGGTGGTCAGGGTCAAGGTGGACCAGTAGAGACTGTAAATGTACTTCCTGGAGAGACGTCCATACTCCGGCTTGGAGATGTTTGGATAGACCCAGGAGTCTGTCCCAAAACCAATGAACTTGGAAATGGCAAAGTAGATGCAGGCGTTCCAGTGGATGATGATGAGTGTGTACAGAACCAGGTTCCCTATCCTGAACATGTTTGGGTAGTTGGTCCTTGTCTCCGTGCGGTCAAAGAATTCAAAGAGCCGAGAGAACTTCAGGAGGCGGTTGAACCTCAGTTCCGGGTAGTTCACTCCCAACTTTAAATAAGCCAGGTCTGTGGGGAGGAGAGACAGGATGTCCAGCTTGAAGTGCACGGTCTTTCTGTAATGTTTCCACAGCCTCTTGGTGTCCCTTACCATTAAGCCTTGCTCAAGGAAACCTAAGAAGGGAGAAGGGGACAGTCACTTGGGCACCAAAGAGGCTTAAACTGACTACAGAAAGATATCTCCCATCATGGTTACACAACAGACAATGATTTGTCTATGAGAGAAATAATATTAGACATAACGAATATTAATGTTGACACTCACCCTGTTTTTTTTTCTATAATGTTTTAATTTCTTCTGTTTATTATTTTCTCTGCTGGGAATCAAACCTAGGGCCTTGCATAAGCTAGGGTTATATAACTGAGCTATACTCCAGTTCTCTACTCAGGTTTAAAAATTGTAAATTAGTTGGGTAACTTTGAAAATAGACTGGACGTTAGATGAAAAGCAAGGAATGAAGATTAAATTTTAAAAGACAAACGTATTAGAGGGTGTGCGTATTGAGGTCGGGTGAGGGAACACGAGCTTTCTTAACGTTATTCTCTCTTTGAGTTTTGTATGTACTTGAAAATATGAATCAGCGAAACTTCAAAAGCTAAGATCAAAGCCTATCAAGCTGGTATCACCAGTAATAGTGTTCAGTGAAACAGTGCTGGGCTTGTCCCCCAGAGCTTACGTCATGAGACACTTTTGCAAGTTCAAGATGCCATGGCTGCTAGCCTAAGACCTTTGCTAAAAATGAAGATTAAGGCTGTCATCATATACGACCCATACAAGGTCTGCTGCTCCCATCCCTCAGGTTATTCTTGTTAAATAATTGCCCTTCAGGATCCACAGAACAACTGGTTCCAGGATCCCTTAATCTCTTTGCTCCCAAGGGAGCCAGAATCCTTAGATGCTTAAGTATCTTCCATAGAAAGATGTTATTTCTACACATTACCTATGCCTATCCTCTTGATTATTTTAAATCCTCTCTAGGTTTCTTATAGTGCCCGATACATGTAGCAAAAATGCTATGATGCCATATTGTATTGTGTAGGGATAATGATGAGGAGAAATAAAACCCCTAAATGTTCAGCTCAGAAAGTTTTTTCCAAATATTGTCTATTTGGTTGATTGGCTTTCCAGGTACAGGATCTACGGATACCATGGTGCTTGTGCATGTGTCTCTGGAGTGTCGCCTTGCTTAGTATCCTGGCTTGGGGACTCGTCATTATTTTATGATTCTTCTGAGTCTGACGATCTTTTCTTTTTGGACAATGATCCTGGCTACTTGGCTTCTTGACCTCTACGTCTCCCACCTTCCTGCTGAATCTAGCATTGCTGAGGACAGTATCCAAGTACAAGAAGGGGTGGAGACCACCTTGCTTCTCGTCTCATGTACTGGGAAAGCAAGACAAGCTGAGAGGATGTGTGAGTTATAGCTACGTGCTGCGATTCCGTGTGTTCCCATTGAGCATGGCGGTGTGGGTGTTAGTTCCAAAATCTTGGCAGCAGTAAGGAGGGCCTCTACAAGTTTAGGTGATGTATTTGTATACATTGGAAAAAGATTCCCGAAAGCTGAGCAGCCCCAATCTCAAGCACTGGTGTGTCTGAACCCCACCCAGAGGCTGTTTGAAAGAACTCATCTTTCTAGACCCTGTTTTGAATTTCACTTCTTTGAGGAGCTGGAGAGATGACTCAGCAAGTAAGAACACTTGCTGCTCTCTCAGAGGCCCTGAATTCAGTTCCCCAGACTCATGTTTGGTTGCTAACCCCTGATCAGGTCTTGTTGAAGGATTCAGTATCAAGATACCGGCACCCACTCTGTTTATGGGTCTCCAGATCTCTCAGGCACCTCTTGGTCAAAGGTAGGTAATATCCAGTCCACTACCATGAACCTTCCTGAGTACTCTATGGTTCCCCTACTAAGGGCCTGTGACC
Organism: Grammomys surdaster; assembly: GCF_004785775.1. Classification (NCBI taxonomy): domain Eukaryota; kingdom Metazoa; phylum Chordata; class Mammalia; order Rodentia; family Muridae; genus Grammomys; species Grammomys surdaster. The sequence goes on along the minus strand of NW_021604696.1, from coordinate 7,304,925 downwards.
TGGTCTAGTCAAGTCCTTGGGGCACACTCACCTGTCCGTGCTCGAACCAGCATGTCCAAAACATAAAGGACATCTGCAGAGTAGTCCAAGACCAGCCACAGCGCCAGGTGCTCTGACTGTAGCTCATCAAAACAGGCCCTGAAGAAGCCAAGAGCGAGATGTGACAGGATGGCCTAGTGTCAGAGCACAGACCCTTCTCTGCCCTGTGCTGTGAACAGGCTCATTATAACCAATAACCGTTATTCCTGCAGGGTTACACATGTTATTTAGTACTTTCCTCTGAGATTAAAACCTTCTATTTTGGAAGAAACTCTCTTAAGATAGGATTTTTATAGAGAGGTGAAGCAACAGATATTCTAAAGGGAGGTGAAATACTACATGGATGCTCATTAAGACAGGAAGTAAACAATTCAAAGTAGATTCAGGAAGTCCCTGAAACTGAGCATACACTAAGATTCTCCCTCTCCATAAAGTATGTAAACAGTAAAACTTGCTGAGAGTCACCCTCAGGGAAGCCAAGCTGCAAGGAAACATCTCAGACAAGTCAAGCAGCCTGGAAGAAGCAGAGAGGGGATAAGCTGAGCTTCTTAGAAGAAACAAAGACTGGATGAACTACCAGGAAGAGGCTCTGACCAACCGAGTCTCTGAAAAAGGACTGTGAGAAAGGACTCCAACCTGCTGAGCTGCCCACAGGCTGTGTAATGTGCATCAGGTTTCCAGCTTTCATGAGCCAAAACCCAAGAAGAGGTGGGCTTTGGTGATACAGCTGTTTTTGAGTCATTTCTACACCTGTAAGTAATCCCTCACCCAGATTACTGTAAATAATTCCAACAAAACTCATTGGCTCACCAAGTTGGAGTCATGGAATCCATTTCTGGAGCTAATAGAAGTGTATGTGTGTGTGTGTGTGTGTGTGTGTGTGTGTGTGTGTGTGTGTGTTGTATGTCCCCAGGAAAAGTCTGTCCTATGACAATGCAGTGGAATCACTCCAGGCTCAGAGAAGTTATGTTGTCCCACAGTCACTGGGCTCATAGGAAGAAGAGCTGAGGACTTAGATGTGTAATGTGAATTTTAATGATAGAATGCAAAATAAATATTCTACCTACCCACCCATTTAGCGACTCACCCAACCAACCAAACAACCACCTAAACAAGCGCTGAAACAACCAACTACCCAACCAACTAGCCACCTACCTACCCACCCAAACAAACAACCACCCTAACAATCACTCAAACAACCACTCAACCAACTAACTACTCAACCAGGTAAACAACTAACTACCCAACCAGCTTTCCACCCACCTACCCACCCACCCACCCACCCACCCAACCAACCATTATTAAACAAACAAACAAACAAACAAACAAACAAAAAACTGGGATTGACGTTAGGTAAAGGGATCAAGAACCTGTTCTTTTTAGAGTCATATTCCAAAATATTTATTTAGAGAATATTTTTCCCACCTTTTACTTCATGTTTGCTGATTCTCACACAGATAGCACCCCAAGCTTCCCTCTTCACCCTCAAAGAACAGCAGGCTGCTCAGCTATTCAAGTCTTCTGCACACTTGGGAGAAGAATCTCGACTCACGCCTGTGTTTCCAGAGTCTAGATCATGTGTCAAGAGCAGCATTGCCACCTTGCCAGGAGGGCCCTCCCATGCTCCCCCCACTCACCAGCCTCACAGATCCTCAGATAGGTGGAGACTTAATCCACAAGCTTCCACACCCACTTGTGTCGTGTTGTGCTTTGGATGGCAAGTGTCCCCCTCCCCAAAGACTCATGGGCTAAATGCTTGGTCACCAGTCTGTAGCATGCCTGGGAGGTGATAGAACCTTTAGTTGATAGGTCAAGGGGGGGTTGCCTTTAAAAGGAATATTAGGTCCCTGCCTGTTCCCTTCCTCTATATTTCCTTCTTCCCTACCCTGGTGTCTTGTCTTGTCAGTGGCCCAGTGACATCAAGTACCCATTGTCTGACCTTTCTGAAATTCTGAGCCAGAATAAGTTTTTTTCTCTTACATTATTTAGTTTTTGTCATGGCAGCAGAAATCTGACCAACTGCAGGGACACAGGTGTTCTCTGCATCCTGGTTGAGTAGTGACATCCTAAAAGTCACAGCGCAGCCTCCTAGGGCAGCCGTGTCTGTGTTACAAGCTTTCCCAGGAACATGCCAAGGTCCACTGTCTACTCAAAGAAGAAGATGCTCTCCTCCATCATGTTAAACGAGAAGGTACAGTCACCCTCAAAGGGCTGTATCCTGGTTGGCTCAGGAGATTCCCTGACCCCGTCCAGCTTTCTTGCACAAGTACAGAGACCTGCCTCTGTGTGGCTTCCTCATAGGCTTACTTGAGGACATCTCTAACCCTGTGCCTCCTTTTGGAGGGACAATGAACCCTGTATACCTGTCCTGCTAGAAAGGGCCTTTGAACCCCTTCCTTACCTTCAGAGAGGAGTAGTGGGATCTCCTTGTCCCCTCAGCAGCCTGCACCTTCCAGATCTGCTCAGGGAGGGGGTCCCCTCACCGCACCCTTACCTAGCAACACGTTTAAGAGTGTTCCAAAGGCTTGCCTGGTTTCTTCTAGTGGCACACTCTGCAGGCTTGCTTAATAAAGTCCCTGTCACTTCCCCAACCACAAGGGGGAAACATCCTGCCCCAGTACCCATGGCAGCATTTTCCCATCATTGGGGAAAGGATGCTTACTAGAAAGTTATAGCTCAGCCCTGTGCTCAACCTCTGCAGCCCCAGAGCCCAGCGTAATGTGCCATGTTCTCTCCTTCTTCCCCAGCTCACCCAGGGGAAACCCTAATACTGCCGATCTTCTGCAGAAAAGCAACAGCTCCTTCTAAGATGCTTAACTAAGAGCACCCCAAAGCCCACATCTACCCTCAGAAGAATAGCAGAACGTGCCACTGGTCCAACATGGCAACCTGCCTAGGAAACCAGAAGCCCAGAATTTACCCACTGCCTCTTCACTCTATGCTTACTCAACTGTAGGTTCACTCAAAATGCTTCCCTAACCCTCTCAGAACAGTGACTAGCCTGTGCCCCTACCTCATATAACCCAAATACAGATTTCAGAGTGTCCGAACCCCTCGGGGCCCTTCTCACCCATGATTCAGAGCACCTTCAGAGTCCTTTGTGAAATGGCTCGATTTTTTACCAATGGAGAACCTAATGCAGTGGTTCTCAACCTGTGGGTCATGACCCTGGCAGGGGTCACATATCAGATATCCTACATATCAGATACTTACATTATGATTCGTAACAGTATCAAAACTACAGTTATAAAGTATCAATGAAATAATTTTACGGTTGGGGGTCACAGCGTTAGGAAGGTTGAGAACCACTGACCCAAGGCAACAGAGCTCTATGGTGGCTGAGAAGAGAAAAACTCTCTCTGGGGAGATTCAGCACTCCTAGGCTTTGCTGCCCTCTCCCCTCCTGTCGCTGCTCTAGTGCCTACCTGCACACCAGTAGACACCAGTTATAGAAGACTGGGAGAGCGATGGCAGTCAGCCAGCGGTAGTAGATGTTGCTGGAGGGGTCCACCACAATGGAGTCTTTGTTCCTGCTGGAAATACAGATGTACAGTACTATGTATGAAAGGGCTTCAGGTTAGGGATCTAAAGGCCTTCATTAACTTAGTGACCCAAGAGGAATTTTAGGTTGAGGGTGAAGGAGTGGAGGTCACAACAGGATCTGAGTTCCAAGGGGGTCATATGGAATGCCTCTGTGGGGAAGACAGACTAGAGGTCCCTCCCTCTCAGTCCAACCTCCAGAATTGTAAAGTCTTGATGACTTGTTTCCACATGCCCTGGGGCATCATTCCTGACCATTAGGCTTTGAATTGGAAAGGAAAAGGCAGCATGACTGAATGCTGACCACCAAGTAATCGAATTCTGGGGAGAGCTTGTGGCAATGTCCCTTCCCAGGGACCACCCACGCCTTCCACAGAATCGAGGCTGGAAGTGTGCATGTCAATGACAGCTCTCAGTGCCTCTGAGGCAGCTCGTAAGACTGAACTTGGAAGCCCTGGAGTGTGTCCTCCGGCCCTCTCTACCTCTCGCTACATTCGTGAGAAGAGGGAGTTACTGATTTCATTATGACTCATCGAGGTAAGGGTATCACTCCACTGGAGTGTTGAGAAATCAGTGACTCAGGCTAATGTCATACAATTTACACTTTCACTAACCCCTGGGGAGTTACACACAACCTGAGGCCAGAGACATGTTGAAGCAACTGAAATTCACACTGAGGTGGAAACATCAAGCAGGGGTTTAAAAGTCACATGTCATGCGAATTGGCTGAGTAGGTTTTGGTTAAAAAGCTGACTGCAAGGGTCATATATGGGGGTACATACCTGTAACCTCAGGACATGGGAGGCTGAGGTAGGGGGATTAAACTCAAGGTCAGCCTTTGACACATAGGACATCCTGTCTAGTTTCCTTTCTGTTGCTATGATAAATACTGTGACGGTTTGAATATGCTCAGCCTTGGGAGTGGCACTATCAGAAGGTGTGTCTCTGTTGGAGTAGGTGTGTCACTGTGGGCATGGGCTTTAATACCTTCACCCTACCTGCTTGGAAGTCAGTATTCTGCTAGCAGCCTTCAGATGAAGATATAGAACTCTCAGCTTCTCCTGCACCATGCCTATCTGGATACTGTCATGCTCTCACCTTGATGATAATGGACTGAACCTTGAAACCTGAAAACCAGCCCCGATTAAATGCTGTCCTTTTGTAAGACTTGACTTGGTCATGGTGTCTGTTCACAGCAGTAAAACCCTAACTAAGACAAATACTGCAATTTGGAAGAGGAAAGAGTTTATTTCAGTTTACACTTCCAGGTCAGGGTAGGAATTCAAGGCAGGAACTTCCCTGTGTCTGTCTCTCTCTGTCTCTGTCTCTCTGTCTCTCTGTCTCTCTGTCTCTCTGTCTCTGTCTCTGTCTCTGTCTCTCTCTCTCTCTCTCTCTGACTCCCTCAGCTAGCTTTCTCATACATGTAGGCCTACCAGCCTAGGGGATAGTCCTGCCCACAGTGGACTGGATCAATCATTAATCAAGACAATCCCTCACAGATGTGGCATTGGGGCTAACTGATCTAGGCAATCCCTCAGTTCAGACTCTCTCACATGACTCTGGGCTGTGTCAAGTAGACAGCTGAAGCTAATTTGGATACTGTCTGACAAACCAAACCAAGATAAGTGGACCATTAAGGAGTTTTAAATAATAGTTAGATTTGTTTGGCATTTATTGCTATCAGAACATGTGACTTAAAAGATGAACCACTTAACTTGCAGACCTGTAGATCAAAAGTCATGAATGGGTCTCATCATTCCCAACACAGAGCTATGATCTATTGGGAAGCTTTAAAGGAACCATTTTCCTTCCTACCCCCGCCTCCCTTGTTTGTAGTGATGGCGGATGTCCCTGCACCTGTAGGCCTGCAGTTCCCATGTTTTTTGCTGGTTGTAATGCACAGTTATATCTAGCTTTACAGTGCTGTGGCAGGACTGTGGAGCTGGCTAGCTGGATAAAGTGCTTACTGTACAAACGTAAGAACTCGACTTTGGATCCCTAGAACCCATGTAATGACTGGGTAGACATGGCGGCTGCCTGCAATCCCAGCACTCAGGAGGCAGAGGCAGGACGTGTGTGGGGCAAGCTGGTTTTGAGTTGGTGAGCTCTGGGTTTAGTGAGAGGCTCTACTTCAAAAACTATAGTGAAGAGTGACAGAGGAAGACACCTGGCTCAATTTCAGGTTTCCATACGCACATATGTGTGCACCCACATGGATACACACACACACACACACACACACACACACACACATGCAAGAAAGAGGAGGAGGCAGAAGAAAAAGAATTAAAAAACAGTGTCTACTCTTCTAAACCTAGTTAGGTTGTCCTAGTCCTAGTTAGGTTTAACTGAACTTTACACATCCCAGATTCATTTGAGGGAGTCTGAATTGGGATTTTCAGACCTGTTGTCACCTCTGTGGGAAATTGTCTTGATTAATGATTGATGTAAGGGGAGCCAGCCCACTGTGGGTGGCACCATCCCTAGGCTAATGGATCTGTGCTTACAAAGAAGAGAGGAGGAGGAGGAAGAAGAAGAGGAAGAAGAGGAAAAAGAAGGTAAGAGAAGAGAAGGAAGAAGAGGAAGAAGAGGAAAAGGAGGAGGAGTAAGAGGAAGAGGAAAATAAGAAGGAAAGAGAAGAGGAGGAGGAGAAGGAGAAGCAGTCACCGCTGCCACTGCATCAGGAGCAGCTGTGTCATTTCTTGGTTTTTGATACCATTTCCATCTCCAGTGTGAGTTGTTATCACCAGTCTAACCCTCCTAAATTTTGTCAATAAATATATTTTTAAAAAATGTTTTAATTTTACTTAAGCCCGGGGGTGCCTTCCTTCATGAAGGAGTTTTTGGGTATAGAACTTTTGTAGGAGTCCCAGAAAGCTCCATTTAGCAAAGCACCTTTAACATCCAGCCAAGCCTCAGCTGGTCACAGCAGCCAAGTGTTGTCCTGTTACCTATGACCATCTGACTCACATGGGACAAAGTGCCAAGTTTCGGCCAACTAAGTCATCGTACCTAATCCCCAGCCATTAGTGCTGCCCAGTCATTACAGGCTACAGCTCTGAGATCCTGCTTGGTTTTGGAGCCACCTGATTCTAGTACTGTGGATAAAACAGACTTGAGATATTAAAAATAATTTTATCTTTCGACAGTGGATGAGAACAAAGAGTTATGCGATTTAATAATCAAGAAGCACCAAGACAAGTCCTCCGTCTTAATAAATGTTACCAGCAGAGGGCGCTATTCACAAGCTTATTGGACTCACTGGACACTGCAGTCTGGGCTTGCTTTGGTCGGGCTTTGGCTTTTCAAAACTCCTGCTACCCAACTGTTGAGGACCCAACCAAGTGCTATCCAGCTGCACCCCTGGATCTATCCAGCACTGGCCCAAACATTATAGACTTGCAAAATAACGGCTGTTTTGAGCTAAGAGCAATTTGATTCCAAAGGAAAAAGTTATTCCGTATTTGGGAACTTAAGGAGAATTCTGGAAATGGGAAGCTGGGTACAAAGAAATGGCCCAGAGAGAATTGTCACCTACGGCCAAACATCTCCATTTGGTGACAGTGTTCAGTTTCATCCCTATATCTGTGACTTGCAGTACGGATCCATGAAATGGGTCCTGGGGCAGCTGGTACCATTTTTCCTCATCCTTGAAGGTACATATTGTGGTGGCCACAGCTTTGTGGCCACATCATTTTGTTTCTCTTGATTGATGGCATCTGAGTCAATGGCTTTGCTCTCATCGTTCATACAAACCACACACACACTTCTTTCATGGAGGGGATTAAAGTTCTGCTTAACAGGCTGGGAAGAAAATAAATACCAAGTTCTGGCCCTTTGTCGACTGCAAGTCAAGCAATTGGCCATTTTCTTCTGATGTTGATGGCTCCCCCTGATCTTTGGTGAGGACCCCTGGTGTTCCTAAGAGGCAGAAGCCACAGACCTATTTGCCCATGCATGCCTGTGGTCACTTGTGGCCAAGTCCAGCCTCGCTCACACAGTCCCGGGACTCTTGTCCTGATGATCACACCCCAAACTCATCTGCTCAGCATCTGTGACAGAACCTAGTCACAGCAGGTCAGCTTTCAAGAGGCTGGTCACCAGAGGAAGGATATTTCCTCCTCAAGTGGCTCTGATGGTTTCCTGGAGATTAGCTTAAATTGGCCTTAAAACAGGGCCATTTTCCTGGTTCTCAGGACCTTGAGATTGTAGCATAGAAAATGCATCCTTATAGCAAAGGAGTCTACCCCACTGGTCTGCGAGGGAACTCCAAGTTTCCACTCCCCGGTACATAGTAAAGGAGAGTATTAAAACAGAAAGGATTTGTTTCCTGAAAACTCTCGGCTTCCCAGATGATAAAAACAAAGAACAAAAAGTAATATGAGTTCCTCAGAGAAATTATACAGACTTGTTTGTCACCCCTTGGCGATGGATTTCCAACAAAGGAACAATTCTGGAATGGTTTGCTGGTGTTTGGGGAAGAAGGTAAGCAGGAGAAGAGAGAGGCAAAGTGGGGCTTCCATGCAGGGGTGGGAGGAGGGTAAGGGGTGAGATGGTGAGGTGGTGGTAATGGGGTGGTAGGATAGAGAGGTGGGATGGTGGGGGGTGAGGTGGGAGTAGGGGGTGAGGTGGGGATGGGGATGGGGTGATTATGGGTGGGGATGGGGGTAAGGTGGTAAGGTGGTGGGGTGGGGTGATTGTGGGGTGAGGGTTGGGGGCTGGTTTGGTGGGGGATGAGGGGGTGAGGTGGTGGAGTGGGAGGTGGAATGGTGGTGGGGTGGTTCTGAGGTAGGGAAAGTGAAAACTAGTGTGCTTGGCTGGAGCTTGGGCACTTACTCCTCCTGCAAGTTGGTCCAAGTGTTCATGTCACTTCTGGCCATGGGCCAGGCCCTGCAGGGAGGCAGAGAGACCACAGCTCCATGGGAACGGGAGTGGTTTCAATGACTCAGGTCCATTCTGCCTGAGGTGACTGTGCCAGCAGCCCCACCCACTTCTCCCCAGCCTTTCTGTTCACAGTACATTGTTACTATGAGGAACAAACTCTGTGTGTGTGTGTGTGTGTGTGTGTGTGTGTGTGTGTGTGTGTGTTTGTGTGTATGTGTGTGTGTACTTAGGGCTGGCAAAAAGCTTGGGGGAAGAGAGGAAAAGTACTTGGCTAAATTCAGGCTTCTGGGTAAATAAGGATTAATGGTTTGAATCCTCTCCAGTTTCTGAGCCTTAACTTTTACTCAATTTTCTTCTGTTCATCCCTGAGCAGGGTGGTGAGCCGGGTATCACAACATGACTTATTGGGACCTCTGTCTTATGTACTTCCAACCTTTTCAGGTGAAGGGAGTCTGGAACCTTCTACATTGGAGGGGAGGGGAGGAGAGGGAACACACCACCCAAGGAGCAGCTACCTGCTATCCTCATCTGCGCAGGCCAGACACGGCTCTCCAATGTGCCCTTTCTTGAAAACGTAGTCATAGTAACTTCTCTCTTCCAATCAGCAAGCCAGAAAATTGACCAATGGCAAACTCATTTCCACATTTAGTTTTGTGTGTCCTCTGCTCCCAAACCCTTTAGGAATCTCTCTGCTTCGGGTCTATGGTCCCCATCTGTGATCTACCCAAAGATGTGATAGAGGGTATGGCCAGTTGTATACAAATTAGATACTATCTGTCTCAGCATCCCATGGGTGTTATCCTCAAGTGGTTGCTTCCAGGACAAGTTTGTGACACAGAGGTAAGAAAGCCAGGTGGATTTATAGAGCTAAATTGTACCTTGCCTTTAGTGGTCACTGTTGCTAGCTCATAGGAGACCACTGTGAGAGCCAGTGGCTGATGACACCTCAGCCTGATTTAGTGTGCGTCTTCTCTGCTATTTTTTTAAAGATTTATTTATTTATTTTATGTATATGAGTACACTGTTGCTGCTTTCAGACACACCAGAAGAGGGCATCGGATCCCATTACAGATGGTTGTGAGCCACCACATGGTTACTGGGAATTGAACTCAGGACCTCTGTAGGAGCAGTCAGTGCTCTTAACCACTGAGCCATCTTGCCCGCCCCTTCTCTGCTATTTGGCTTACCTTTGCCCGAGACTTCCTCTCCTCATTTAAGATGAGGCCTCAGTTGCTTGTTTCTAGATTGTTCTCCTCATTTGAAGATTCCCCAATGACTAGAAATCCCTGGGAAATGGTGGAGAGAACATACAGCCCCTCGGAGTCAGGAGCCCTAATTCCACAAGGCTAGTTCCACATGGAGAGATATTTTGCTTTGTTGTTGGGACTTGGCCTCTAAAAATTAAAAAGTCCCCTCCTCCATGAATCTTCCTATCCTGCATCACCACATCCATCAGCCACCCTCAGCCATTTGGTGAGCGGCCAGGTGTCTCTGGTCTAGCCAGACCTTGCCCAACATGGTTCTCACCTAACCCTCTAATTATTTGATCACACTAGGAAACGTACTGAATACAGCAACTGTCTCCATTAGTTTGAGGTTGTAGAAAAAAATTGATTTAATCAGCTAAGGAAGTCTTTGTTTACCCAAAAGACGTAGAGACAACCCAACTAGCTGCAGAAAGTTCAAGACCCCCTTCCCCTGAAGAGCAAGCAAGTGCTGAGGGCAAAGGTCCCACTGAGTCCTTTTCTGGGTCTATGACAGTGCCTGGCTCATCACCCTGCTGGAGGATGAACAGAAGGCTAGTGTCTTAGTTAGGGTTTCATTGCTGGGAAGGGACACCATGACCATGGTAACTCTTATAAAAGCTAACAATTCACTGGGGCTAGCTTACAGTTTTAAGAAGTTCAGTTTACTCTCATAGTAACAGGAAGCATGGTAGTGTGCAGGCAGACATGGTCCTGGAGAAGGAGCTAAGAGTTCTATATCTTGATCCTTAGACAGCCAGGAGGAGACTGTCCTTCCCAGGCAGCCAGGAGGAGGGTCTCCTCAGCACTGGGTGGTTTTTGAGCATGTGACCTCAAAGCCCTATAGTGTGGCACTTCCTCCAACAAGGCCACACCTACCCCAGCAAAGCCACACCTCTTAATAGTGCCACATCCCATGGGCCAAGTGTATTCAAATCACCACAGCTAGTAACATCTTTTCTGGGTACTGGTAATTGAACCTGAGTCCTTTGAAAGAGCAGCCAGTGTTCTTTACCACTGAACCAACCATCTATTCCAACTCTGTGAGACAGAGTCTCTCACTGATGTGGAACTCACTAAATAGGTTAAGATGGTCATCAAGCAAGCCCCAGGGATTCACCTGTCTTGAAAGCATGTGCTCTTGGGTCTGAACTCAGGTCTTCATGTTTGCAAAGCAGGCACTACATTGACAGAACTCTCTCCCCAGGCCCCTGAACCCTCTCTCATTCTACAAATGGCTATGTATTCCACTATCTACTGTATGTCCTGCAGTACAAAAATCTCTCCCTCATGTATAAACATAGAAGTACAGTGGAGGTTTCAGAAAGAGCCATGAGGTTTCTCCTGAAGTCTCACTGCTGTCTCTCTCCAGGGGCCTTGTATGTTTACTTAGAAGCCCCAGACAGGAGCCGTTCTTTTTATCAGCACGAAACCAAATGGTGTTGCCTCTAGCAAACCATACAGGGACTATCCATTCTCCAACCATGCTCACATCTTACTAATCTTGGTGTACCTCAGAGGAGTCTGACAAAGGAGAATGCTTGAATCCTTAAATGCTTCCCAGAAAGCAGGTTCTAGGCAAGAATCCACCTGCTAGTGAACTTTGGGAGGTCAGCTTTCTCTCCAGGTCCAACCTTGCTTCTCTTCCAGACTGACATGAGCATCCTAAAGAGACCTTTGGATGCACAGTGATTAGTGATCTGAGGTGGGCTATATAAGACCTTGAAGTGGGGTAGCCCATACATACTTCTGGGTACCACAGATACTTCTCAAAAATAAGAGAGACAGAGATTCCCATGTGTTGGTGGGGGCAAAGAGAAGAGTACCACCAAAGGACACAGTTGCAATTCCTTGGTGGAGAGGATTTGGGCCATGCAAGAAGGTACACTGTCCTCTTGGAGTCTTGGCTCCACAGACACTCCTACCAGAAGCAAGCCGTCTCTCCATCCTCCCCCTCCTCTGTGCTTACCCACTTCATGCCCCTCTCCCTGCCCAGCGCTTCTTGCTCTGACATGACTGATTCTGCAGGTTGGTCATTTCAACCTGTGGATCTTCTTTCTAGGAAATGCATGTACCTCTACAACGTACCACGTGTGTGTCTCCTCAACTCTTCTTGTGCAAAACATGTCCTGCATTTGAGCAAGACAGGTCATAATATAATCTGGGATGAGGGTCCTCATAGAGACAGTTGAGGTCAGAAACCTCTGATTTGGGGAGCTTTGTGCAGGATGGGTTGGATTTAATTGAGGCTGGGAACTCTGGCTTGAAGGCTTTCTGGACTTGGGGTGGAGAATGTTAGAGCATGTAGTATCCCCAAAGGATCTATGCTTCCTTTCAGAGATGTCACACAATGGGGTCCCTCAGGTTCTCCTTGGGGCATCTAAGCTGGACCCATTTGTTTCTCAGCTGTCTCAGCTGGTGTGGTACAGGTAACCCATTTTCTCTTTTCTTTGTCTTACCCTTTCCCTCCGTCTGGTGGTTCCTGTCCTCCTGGGTTGGGCTGGGCATTGCTTTCCCCGCTGGACACCTCCTTAAGCTCAGCTCCATGAAATCGATCCAAAAAGGAGTCAGGTGTCTGGTCTTCATGGTGTAAGTGCCTGGCAGCCCACGCGCGAATTGAGATGATGAGACGTGACACCCTGGAAGGGGACAGGAGAGACGAGAGAGAATGGCGGACAAGAAAAGACCCCAACCCAGCCTTAAGGGGTCAGAAGAAGCAGAAGTTATCAGCAAGGTGAGGCTGGGGGCCCGGAGCTCAGGCTTCTATCTCTACTGAGCCCTTCTCTCACCCTTCTTCCTTTCTCTATCCAGGCTGGGGCAGAGCCTCACTGATCAATCATACTATGTCTTTATTACGGCTTTGTCCTTTCTACTCTCCCGTGGCCACGCTTCTCCTAATGGGCATCAGCAAGCACTCCTGCTCATTAATCCTTTTGCCCAGAGCGGATCTCTTGTTTGTTAGGAAATGAGAACCAGGGAGCTCAGCACCTAAGAGCTGCTCTCAGAGAGGACCTAGGTTTCGTTCCAAGCAGTTTACAACCATTTGTACATCCAGTTCCAGATCTAATGTCCTCCTCTGAACGCTATGGGCACATATAGTACAATACGTACAGGCCAGGCAAAGACTCATACACATAAAATTAAAAAATAAAACCTTTGAAAATGTATTGCTTAGCATAGGAGCAGTAAGAGTATACAATCCTTATGGATTAAATGTGAAATGGTCTCCCATAGTTTCCTGTGTTTAAAGCCTCAGTCTCCAGTTAGTACTACTATTTGGGAAGATTGTTTTCAGCTCGAAACAGTGTCCTCTCCCATGCTCTGCTAAGGGAATAGAAGAAAAGTCATCCCCACCCTCCTCTGACCCCCAGCTCCAGACAACTGACCCACAATGCACCACTCCTGACTCTGAACAACTGACAGCCCCACTAGGCTGGAGTTGGGCATTTCACTCAAGGTCACTTTCAACCCTGTGTCTGTGATGTGTTATCGAAGAGAGCCAGAAATGGGGAAGACATGCAGGCCTCACAAAGGCCACGGGGATCTATGGCAGCTGTCTCCCCAGCCTCTCCTCTGCCCCCATGGCTCTGTCTGTATTGCAGACTACATGGCTATCCTAACACAGTGCCCTGCACAGCCTATCCAAGGCCTTTTCATCTGCACTGACTTAAAGATGTTCTCTTCTCTGCAACCAGACTCGAGAGCATCTTATTAATATAAAACACTGGAGACCGTTTCAATAGCCAGCTACAAGAAACTACTTAAAAACAAAGGCAGAGGCTCAGGAGATGGGTCAGTAATGAAATTCTTGTGCAAGCATGAAGGCCTTGATTTCAGATCCCAATACTCATGAAAAAGCCTGCAGGGAGGGTATGTGTCTGTTGTCACAGCAGCAAGGGACAGACAGGAGGACCTCTGGAGACTAGTGGCTGGCCATGAACTTCAGATTCAGTGAGAGATGTAAGGTGTACAACAGCAGAAAAAGACACCTAATGTCAATCACACACACACCCCTATCATACATACACACACATATCACACACAGACATACTACATACACACACTCACATACCACACACCATACATAGATATGCACATATCATACACAGACACCACTCACACAGATCACACATAGACACCACACACACAGATCACTCACAGACACCACACATACACATCACACACACAGACAACACACATATATCACACAGATATCACATACACACATCACATACAGAGACAACACACACACAATCACAGACACCACCCACACAGATCACACACAGATACCACCCACGTAGCTCATACACAGATACCACACACACAGATCACATAGAGACACCACATACACACATCATTCACAGACATATTACACACACAGAGACACCACACATACAATTCACATGTATCACACACAGACATACTACATACACACATACTATACACACATAGACTACGGACACCACACATACATTTCACATGTATCACACACAGACATACTACATATACACATACTATACACACATAGACACACAAACACCACACATACACACCACACACACATCACATACACACATCACAGACATACACTACACACACACAGACACCACACACACATAGACAACACACACATATCACACACAGATATGACATACACATATCACATACACGGAGGCAGTATACACACATCACACACAGATATACCACACACTCATATACAGATCCTCACATAACACACACACACACACATACACACACACACACACACACACACACAAACACACCAGAATAGAACATTCTCTATAATTAAAAACATAACGAATACGTTATCTATTCATTATCTGCTTATGAATTTATCCTTTTATTTGATGATCAGCTTAGCTAGCAGTACGGATGGATGGCTGTAGAACTGTAGGACTGGTTTAAGAAAACTACCAGAAAGTAATGAATGTGGCGGGTGCTGGCTCAGCTCTAGCCACCCACACAGCTAGGATTGCTAGAAGCAGTTTCAGGTAAGGCTCAGCAAGGGGAAATGACTTTCTTCACGTGCGTCTGTCATTAAAGCCAGGTACAGGTAACTTCAGACGGAGGCAGAGCCTGGACATGTGCTAATCTGCTGGGTGCTTTCAAAAAGGTGCATGTTACAGATTCTAGAGGCACTGAGGACCCTTCCACAGCTATTTCAGAAAACATCGTCCTTACTGTCCAAAGCTGCTCATCTTTAACTTTTCTGAGCTTAGAACATCAGGCTGAAGAAAATAGATTGACTCACTGTCAGATTTTAGGGGGTTCTGCTTCTTGCCCCATTCTTCAAACCTTCAGCTCTGTCTAGCACACAGTCTGAGGTATCTCCACATTCTTTCTGTCTCCGTCTCTCTATACCCCATGAAGACTGTGCAAAGTCGGTTACCTGGCTGGTCCCTGGCTTGTGAATAAGCTCCGTGCGGATCCAGCCAGTCCTCGGGTCTCCATGGCGACCCCTTGCTGCTGTGTGGAAGATGTCTCCTCACATGGTGAGTGAGACCTAGAAAATCAAATATGCCGCATGCTAATTGATTTCAAGCTCGCTCTTGCTCTCTTGCCTCTAGCTTCTCTCTGTCCCCTAGCCTCTCCCCCCTTCCCTTCCCCCTCTCTCCACGTGGTCATGGCCAGCCTCTACTTCTCTTCTTCCTCCACTTCTCTCCTCTCTCTCTCCTCTTTCTCTGCCATTTTCTCCCATTTCTCTCCCCCCACCTTTGCCCTATCTCCTGAATAAATCCCCCCCTTGGAAAAAAAATGATTTCAAGCTTGTCCAGAGTAAGATGCGCAGCAGGGGGAAAGACGCCATTGCAGATTCTCAAACCAGAGGTCTGTCATCAAGCTTGACTCCGGAGATAAAAATGACCCTTTCTTTTATATTAATTTATTGTAGTGTATATGGTATATAGGTACACACATGTGCATGTACCTACTGTGCAAGTGTGGTGGAGATCAGGGGACAGACAACTGTGGAAGTTGGTTCTGTCCTTCCACATATGTGTCCCAGAGATTGAACTCAGACTCTCATGCTTAGCAGCAAGCTCCTTTACCTGCTGAGTCATATTGTTGGCCCTAAGTGACTCTGACCAAGAGCAGCTTTTGATTGGTTACTGTATATGAGGTAGGTGAAGGAAATGGAACCAGCAGAAAGTGTTAGCCTGGTCTCCATCAGAGATGGGGCCAGGGGAGGTCCCAGTACCCACTGTCTTGGACCATAGTCAATGTTCCCATGCGCTATGTCCTGAAAAAGATCTTTTTCCTGCCAATGTATCACTGACTTCTGTAGCAAGTCTACCTCCTTCTGGGAGCCTCATTTTCTATCCTGTACACGGTGGACACACTTTCTGGGCAGTTATGTATTTGTCTGGCAGGCTTCCTACCGTTCTGGATCATGACATGGATTTGGCCTACCTCTTCAAGCACAGTTAAAATAATTTGAACAATTTTCTCAAAACAAATTCATTCGCCCTTTGCCAGGGCCTGCCTCTGCCCCCAGCGACAGAACAGTGCAGGGAGCCACTCTGTGCATTCATGGTGAGCAGCATGTACTGATGGGGCTATGATCACACTGTTTGCTTTAGGAACTGGACAAGGGACTGAGGCACATATTTTATACACCAAAGCAGACCAGGCCTCCAGCTTCTCCCAACATCTCTTAGTCCCAACTTGGCATACTCTGACCCCAACTGGAACTTTCCAGCCTTCAGAGGCTCTTCCTTATGTAATCCAGACATTTTGCTCTCCTCACTCTCTCCTCTCTCTTCTTTCCCTCTCTCTGTGCATGCTGTCTTTCTCCCTCTCTCTCTTCCCTGTCTCCTCTCTCTCCCTTCCCATGGTGACTTCCCTGGCTTCTTTTCTTGGGGCCAGTGAACTTGCCTGCCCCAAAGCAGCTTATATATGTATATATGTATATGTGTATGTGTGTATGTGTGTATGTGTGTATGTGTGTATGTATATGTATACACACACATCTATCTATCTATCTATCTATCTATCTATCTATCTATCTATCTATCTGGCTTGAATTGGCTCATTTCACCAACTGCAGAGAAATAACTTATCACACACCTTGGTACAGAGTGAGCTATGCTGGAAGCGGAGCCTGGCATCTGACAAACTGCCTAGAATAAAATAAGACTGGGGATATATCCAGAAACACCTCTCTCTCTCTCTCTCTCTCTCTCTCTCTCTCTCTCTCTCTCTCTCTCTCTCTCTCTCTTCTTCCCTCTCTCTCCCTTCTTCCCTCCCTCTCCCGCTCCCTCTCCCGCTCTCTCTGTCTGTCTTAAACCCACCCTAAGGATAAATTTGACCAGTCTGATTAAAAGCCAGCCAGGCAATGTCCTCTAAGGATCTGCACTTCACTTCTGTGACTCTAGAGGAAACCCAGCAAGGCAAATTAATTCTATTACATGGCCTGTTCCAAACTAATCGGCTTTCTTAACGAGATGGTTGAAGCAGGAGGCAAACATTAGCTTCAGGGAAAAGCTTCACTCCCTGTGGTGTGTGATTAAAAATCAGTCCTTGGATCCCAGGCATTCAGTCCCTTCTAGCAGCACATGTCCCACAGGGATGGGGTGTGGGGGGTGTTGGATTCATTTCCTTGTATAGCTTATCCAGGATGTCTTTGGATAGCCAGGATTGCCGGCAGGCACCCCCTCCTCCCAGCTTCCTCTCAGCAAGGTCATTTTTCTGCTGGGAGCACATGGAGTTGGACAGCTCCACTTACTGTGTGGCCAGCTTTGGTGATGGAGACCTGTCTAATATCTGGCTGCTCAGGCCACAGATCCCAGTCATTATTCCTCAGGTTCAAGTCTCCCCCAGTCACAGCCATCTCACTGTGACTACTTTCTGAGGTCTAGCTTGGCCATGTAGGGAAACTGAGACCACTCTATGATTACTGGGGCTAAGCCAGGAAGTCTGTGTTGGTTTGTGTGCTGTTGGTGGCTCTCAACCTTGCAACACAGGATTCTGATGACCCCAATGTCCCTAATTTGCACAAGTGTGATTGATTTTTTTGATTTTACAACTGAATATCAGCCCCTCCCCATTTATCTTAGTCACATGATGTTTTGGGTTCTTTGGTATGCAGAGGAATCATATTTGTGTGTGTGTGTGTCATCTCCTAACAGGATCACAAATACAATAGGCCACCTGCTGTTGACTGACATGTTACTGTGTATCATCAACTGCAACCATTTTGCCATGTGCCCATGCAATCCCTCTGGAAGAGAGGAAACATAAGTCCAGAGGGCTTAAGTAACTTCCAAGGAAACTGAGAGGCAGAAGACAGAGAAGGCTGCCAGGATCTGATCCCAACTCTGGTGACAATTTCAGGTGTGATGCTGCCTTCCAAGAACAAATTATTAACAGGGTCAGACTGGACCCTGGCATCCTTGACAAGCTAGCCTCAGCCACCTGCCCTAAATAAGCCAATTCAAGAGACAAATTAATAGTGAAAAGCAGAAAAAGATTTATTTCATGTGGCCACACTGGGAAGAGGGACAAAGAGGTCCAATCACTCCCCAAGTCCATCTTTGAGGTCCTGGCATGAAGTAAGGCCAAATGTATACAAAGTTAAGACATTCTGGTCAAAGTACGGTTCTGCTTGTCATTAGACCATCTTTGCCTGGGCTCCAGGATCTCCTACAAGTTGGTCTGACAGTCAGCCAGACGTGAAATCCATTTTCAGGAGATCAGTTCTCCTCTGGCCAGTGTCAGGTTTCAGACTCTTGGCTCTCTGAAGTCAACAGTTACAATGTTGCCAACACCAACTGGTACAATACACTGAAATGACTTTCAAGAAAAGTTTCAGATTGTGGCATCTGATTTCTAAGTCTGTAGAGGGCAGTGAGCATTGGGAAGGTTTCCAGTGTCTATCGCTGGGAGAGGGCAGAGGTGCCATAGACAACAGAACAGTTGAGTTTGAGGTCTGAGTAACATTATGTTGCTTGGGTGACATGGGGACAGTAGAGCAAGCACACGTGACCTGCCTGCACCCATCTAGAAAACATGATACTATTCTTTTCCCCTTCTCAAGCCCCAAGGACTCTGAATAGTGAGAATCCAGTGCCATTGGGCACATGTGACCAGAGAACAGAAGCCAGTGAATTTTTAAGTCTTTTGGTCCTTGAGAAGCAGGGTGAAGATGGTTTTCTTTGGTGATAATTGCTTTGGGCTCTGCCTAGTCAGCAGCATGAAGAAAACCTCTTCTCTGTAAGACACAGCCCCCTGTGCCTCAAAGCTCGCTCAAAATAGCCACACCAGGAAATGAGTAGGGATTTGGAGGCCCTCAGACTTCATTGTAATTCTCTGTAGCACATCCTGAAGTCTTTCACTATTTCAGTACCTTAAAAACATGCTGGATGGCTCCGGGATGATTGAGTCAAGCAACCAAGTAGAAAAATCCAAGACTTTTGTGAGACAGTCTTATGTCACTGAGGCTGGTCTTGAACTTATGATTCTACTTCCTCAGGCTTCCAAATACAGAGATTATAAGCTTGTGTTACCAGCCCAGGTTGAGACATTTTTATTTTTGGTTCTTTCTTTCTTTCTTTCTTTCTTTCTTTCTTTCTTTCTTTCTTTCTTTCTTTCTTTCTTTCTGCTTGTTTTTTTGTTTGTTTGTTTTTGTTTTTTGTTTTTCGAGACAGGGTTTCTCTGTGTAGCCCTGGCTGTCCTGGAACTCACTCTGTAGACCAGGCTGGCCTCGAACTCAGAAATCTGTCTGCCTCTGCCTCCCAAGTGCTGGGATTAAAGGCATGTGCCACCACTGCCCGGCAGGTATTTTCAAAGTGGTTTTTTTTTTTTTCATTCAAAGGGAGGATTTTTATCCCTCCTTATGACATTCCCTTAGGAAAATCATTCTGCTAACTTAATAAAGAAAAAGGAAAACTGGGCTTCCAATGTGTCGAGAGATCTGCTGGCAAGGCTGTCTCAGGGGACAAAGCATTGGTAGTTCTTTCTTACTATGGGTACTTAGGGAGGGGCCAGTGGGATACTGATGCTAAGAGGCCCATTCTATGATTGGGAGCAATGTGTTCTATTTCAGTATACCAAGTTTCATTTATTCCAAAAGCTTCCCCAAAGGACTAGAATTTGAAGGTACTGATGTGTTTGTCTAAACACTATTTCTCCCTCTAGAATGGTGATTTAAAAAAAAACAAACAAACCTTAAAACATTTTGTGTATGTGCCAGAGAACTTTTTCAATCTGCTGTCTGTGCACCACATGTGTGCCTGGTGCCTGGGAGGTTGGAAGAGGGCAACAGATTACTCGGGACTAAAGTGTAAGATTGTTGTGAGCCACCATGTGGGTGCTGGGACTTGAACCCCTATCCTCTACCAGAACAGCCAGTGCTCTTACTCCTGAGCTTTCCCCAGCTCCATTTGCTCAATCTTATGTGGAGAATAAATAAGTGATAGATTGTGTGGGGGAGCCCCGGAGGGACCCTGACTCTGCCTCAGTTCCCAAGGCAGCTTTACTTCTATCCTGAGCACACGCTAGGCTCCCCTTGCTGATCCCAAGGAATACTCTGGAACTTGCTGTATACATGAAATGTTAGACTCCAATGGCTGCTCAGGCCATTTCCCTTCTTCTCTGACAGGAACTGATGAAGACATCCTGAGTCTTTAGATAGCAGGCATCCCTTTGCCAGCATCTCACCTAGGAAGTGAGATTCCTTCAAGTGGGTATCAGTGGACACACACTCTCTTTAGCCCCTTTCTCTGTCTCCCGCCTGGGAATCAGAGATATTGGCTGCAAGTTCGAACTGTGAGGCCTCCCCCATCCTCAGAAAGGTGTAAGACTTGATTTATTCTTCTTTCATGTGTGTCCTGGTTTCCTCTCCTCAGAGACCCTGCCATGCTTCGATCTCTGTCTGTCTGTCAGTCTGTCAGTCTGTCTGTCTGTCTGTCGTCTGTCTGTCTGTCTATGGTGTTAAATAAACCATGTAGCCTCAAGGAACAGTCTCTGTCTCATGCTCTCTATGGTGTCCTAGACTTTTCTCTTCTTTAGGTCACCTTCTTTGTTTGAAATAAGAAACACTGACTCAGGCAATAGGAATGGGTTCCCAGAGGCAGGAAACCAACATCTGCTAATACATATCCTTGAAGGAGCCTCCATGTCAGGTTTGGGTGTGTAGGTAAAAGAGCCACAGCACAGGGCCCAGAAGTAGCGTCAGATTCTTGGGGGTTGAGATGTTCCTTCCCCTCCCAGCACTTTGGAAGGG
Source organism: Grammomys surdaster (assembly GCF_004785775.1). NCBI lineage: Eukaryota > Metazoa > Chordata > Mammalia > Rodentia > Muridae > Grammomys > Grammomys surdaster. The sequence goes on along the minus strand of NW_021604696.1, from coordinate 7,283,976 downwards.
CGGTGATGTAGGTTTGCAGTCATAGGGACTAGTGTTTGGAAACTGCGGACCATCGCTTCTTGTGTTAGTTGCTTCACTGCTGTGTCCCAAGACAAGTAGCTTAAGGAAGGAGTGTTTATTTTGGGCTCTCGGTTGGAGGGTAACGTCCATCACAAGGCAGTCGGTCACACTGCATCGATAGACAGGAAGCAGAGAGATTCGAATACTGGTGCTTCCGCTAGTGTTCCCTCGTGATACAGTCTGGGAGGCAGCCATGTCAAGGTATTCACAGTGAGGGTGGAGTTCTTCTGCACCTCAGACAACCTAAACCGGAAGCTCCCTCATGGGCATGCTCAGAACTGACTCTTGGGGGATTCTAGAGCCCGTTAAGCCGACTACCAATACCAACCACCACATTTGTTATGGGTTTGCTGTGGACTTGACGGGTAAGAATCCAGACAAATCAAAGCACAAACAGGCTTCTGAGAGAGGAAGGGAGGCTTGCAACCAGGTAAGAAGAAATGGTAGATGAGGGCTGGGGAATGGGGGGCTGTCATGGCTGCTTAGAGCCCTGAGTTTCCATGCATTTATGTTCCATAGCAGGGAGAAATTTCTAGCCTTATATGGGTAGGAGATTTGTACAGCGGTAGGGCAAAATGCCAAGCATGAGCAAGTTTTGAGCTCCCCAGCATGAACTTAAGACCCACAGACTCCTGAGATGGCACAGCAGGGAACGGACTAGTCATGCAATTCTGAAAATTTGAGTTTGTTTCCTATAAGCCCCCCCCCCCACCATCCCAGTAGAAGGAGAGAGCCGACTCCCCTGGCTTCCACACGGGCACTGTAGTATCTATGCACCCCTAATAAAATAACATAAAAAAATTAATAAATGTAGCAGTCACCGAATAGGTTTCCTCCTGTGTTCTAACTTGGACCAGGAGCTGAGGGGAGAATGCTGTCCCAGTTCACAAATGAAAACAACGAGGCATGAAGGTCTCGCCCAGAATTGTAAGTCCTTGGTTTTCATATGGCCATCTGTGTCTGGGTGTCACTGATGTGCCTGACAGCTTGTCTAGGAAGGGGAAACTCATTCCCCACAAAGGTCGGGTCACTGTCTGCTTCCTGACCTTGCCTTAGAAATGAAGGGCAGGGCATCTGACTTATGGGGTCTCCCTGTGCTCAGAACAGGGGCTGGTGTAGAATGACAGCATAGTAAACTTTCTGTGTATCCCTGGGGTCCTGTGGTAGCCTGGATGTATTTTTATGGTAGAATTATACTTGCTGCCATTTGAGTCTAAATTTGCTCACCTTGTCAAAGTAACAAAACTGTATTTAATGTGTGTGTGTTCAAGTGTGTGTGTGTGGGAGCACACATGAGTACATGTGTATGTATAAATATATATATATGTGTGTGTGTGTGTGTGTGCATGCATATGCATATATATATATATATATATATGTGCATGCCTGTGTCTGTGTTTGTGTTCATACTTGTGTGTATATGTGTGCATATGTGTGTGTGCTCAAACATGCATGAGTTTGTATGTGCATGTGTGTGTATGGATATATGCATGCACATGCCTGTGTCTGTGTGTGCATGTGTGTGTATATGTGTGTGTGCGCATGTATGTGTGTGCACAAGGATGCACACATGAGTATGAGTGCAAAGACAGAAGACACCCTATTATATCATTCTTAGGAACAACATCCACTTCCTTTGAGACTGTCTCTTACTGGACTAGAGCTACCAACAAGGCTAGATTGAGTCACTAAGGCCAGGGTCTGCCTGTCTGTCCTCCTCAGAGCTGGGGTTACAAGTACATGCCAGGTTCAGGTTCGGATCTTCATGCTTATAAGGCAAGTGCTTTCCCAGACTAAATGATCACCTCCATTTTGAAACGTAGCAATCTATTCCTCATTTTTCATTTAATTGTAAGATTGGAAATCAAGTATTTAAATAAGGGACTATTCTAAACTAAGAATAAATTGGGACTGTGAGGACTAGTGTGACGATTCAACCTGACAGGATCTAGAATGCTTTAGGGGATGGGCCTCCCTCTGAACACACAGAAGAGATTGGCTAGAGTTAGCTGAGGGGAAGACACATCCACTGAGGGTGGCACCATTCCCTGGCTGGGATGTGGGATGGAGGGTATGCAAGGAGGCCAGGTGAGCGGCATCATTCATTGCTCTCTGCCTTCTGACTGTGGATGAGTCTGTGGACGTGGATGTGGATGTGGATGTGACTGTGGACGTGGATGTGGACGTGGATGTGGACGTGGATGTGACTGTGATTGTGGATATGACTGTGGCTTTAGGTGTGGATGTGACTGTGGATGAGT
>NW_021604696.1:7240235-7281645 GCF_004785775.1 Grammomys surdaster | reverse complement strand
ATGAAACAAGCCCATCTTACCTGCCGAGGCCATTCTCTACCTGATCGAGCTCTCTGTCCGAGTCCTTTATTGAAAGTTGGGTTGGGGAGGGCTGTGAGCACTGGGTGTTGACCTTGGCCATCTTTACACTGGTCACATTCAGGCCCGAGTTGGCTGCTAAAACATGAACACAAAGTAGGTATATCATCAGGACAACTGCAAAGCCAACTTATCGTAGACAAAGGTTATTATAGCACTGGTTTTAAAAATTATTTTTATTTTTATATATGAATGTTTTATCTGCGTGTATGTCTGTTCATCACGTGTATGCCCTGTGTTTATGGATGCCAGAAGAAGGGATCGGATTCCCAGGAACTGGAGTTATAGACAGTTTTTAGCCACCCTATGGCTACTGTGAGCCAAACTGGTTCTCTTGTAAGAGTAGCAAGTGTTCTTATTAACTATTGAGCCATCATCTCTCCAGCCTTACTATACCCTTTAAAGTTGGGTGTTCCACTCGGTGGTATACTGCACGTGCTTATTGTAAGTAGTAAATAGTAATAGTATCAGTAGATTGCACTTGCTTAGCATAAGTAATAATAAATATGATAAATAATTTTAAGAAATCAGCAGATTAGACTTGCCCAGCGTAAGTTACAAAACAGGAGGGTTTACTTTCAAAATAAAAGTTTCTGAGTCATTGTAGGAGCATAGGTCCAATTACAGCTGAGCGCTGGACACTGGGAGCTTGCTAATCTGCTCTGACTGCATTGGAGCCGAGAGTAGAAATTACTAAGAGTCAAGCTTTGTTGACAACCTGCAGACACGGCAATCATGTACTTTGTAAACTCTAAAGGAAATGGGATATAAAACATAGAGATGAAATTGCATATGGTTTCTGTTGAGAAGGGGGGGGGAAAGACGAATGTAATCAGCAGAGGGAAAGAAGAGACCCAGATGGCACTCAAGAGTCCTCAGCCAATGAGGGAAGGGAGGACGGGGCCTGAGTCGGAGTGGGAAAACTGTCCTCTGTGCTCAATCGCTGTCTCTATGACGCCTGGGTTTTGGCGAGGTAGCAATACAAACTGAGTCACTGCTACTCTGTGCCTCATGAAGTCAGGGTCCACGTTTCTGACACCTAATGTATGTGGGGTCCTGAGTTTAACACTAGCACTGAAAACAAACAAACAAGCAACAATAACAAATAAACAACAACACATTCTCATTCTAGACTTAGCATGGGAAAGAAAATTACAATATTCAGTAGTCTTAAATCCCTTAAAGGCTATGGCCAGCGCCGGGTGTGGTGGTGCAGACCGGTCATCTCAGCACTCAGGAGACAAAAGGGGGGGTAGGGGGGTTGGGGAGTGGGGGAGGGCTGCTGGGAGTTCAAGGCCAACCTGGCTTATACGGTGAGCTGCAGGCCAGCCAGTGCTACATAATGAGGTCCTATTCAAAAGCAGGTGCTGTCAAACGCAAGACACACACACCTCATTTAATGATTACAAGGAGCTTTTTGTGACTGTCATCCCTTCCAATAGATAGCCATACCAAACTCAGAGATGTGAAGTAGCACGTCCAACCAAAATAAGATCAAACCTCCACTATTTGCTATGCCTCAAGTGATACAGCGCTTTCCTGCAGCCGACAGGGGAAGGTGTCTCTATGGCTGAGGAGAAGAGGAAGCTGATGCAGGAGCACAGCTCGTGTGACTGACATGTTAATAACACCTGGAGAGGTCTTTCAGCTTCAAGATAGTCCACTGAGGTCGAGGTCACCTAAACAGGCCAGCGTAGGCTCTCTGGAGGGGCCTCACAGCCCATGTCTCAAATGTCAGTAGAGGTCACTTCAGGGAGAGATGGTAATTTCTAGAAATAGCCCAGTGACTTATGGGACTAAATGAATTCTATATCCAAAGGAAGGTCAATTCAAATTGCCCAGGACACCTGTGAGAAGCAGCCAGTGGCCCTGCAACCAAGGTCAGAACATCTGGTTACCTAGGGTGGGCCTGCCTCAGCTGGGCCTTGACTTATCTCTCTCACGTTTGATGGCTTCAACCTGTAATTTAAAATTTTATAATTTCTAAAGAGAAGTAAGATGAAGCCTGTGGTTTTAGCTAGCATTAAAAAAAAAATTGCTGTGATAAAGGACCATGAGCAAAGACAACTTGGGGCAAGAGGGTTTATTTCATCTTACAGCTTATAGTCAAGGCAGGAACCTGGAGGCAGGAACTGGGAGGCAGGAACCAATACAGAAGCCATGGAGGAGCTGTGCTTCCTGGCTTGCTTAGGTTGTGTTTTATACACTCCAGAACCAACTACCCAGGGGCGGCACCACCCACAGTAGGCTGGGCCATGCCACATCAATCATCAATCAAGAAAACACCTCACAGGCTTGACCACAGGCCAATTGAAGGGGGGGGGCATTTTCTTAATTGAAAGACCTCTTCCCAGATACCTCTAGCTTGTGTCCAGTTGTCAACAACTAACCAGCTCTTTCAAGGACCTGCCATCTAGAGAGGCACCTGGCCCTGCAGATGGTACCAAGAAACTTGGACTTTACTCTGACATCCAGTGAGGATGTGTCAGAGATACAAAGGTCCCTCTGGGTGCATCAGGAAGGATGTATTCAGGGGGACCTGGGTGTGAATGAGGAGAGCAGCAAAATCTGCTGCAGGTTCTCAGGGGGAGAGAGAATAGTAGCCCGCACTAAATAATCGCCTGGCCTTGATAATGAATTGGATAAATGAAAAAGCCAGTGAATGGGTAGAAAGTACCAGGATACAGTAAAATATGCCGGGATACTGCATCAGTGAGTATAAGGGCTAGTAGCGGGGAGGGGCTGAGGATGATGTCATCATAGCTGGCTTTCAGAGCAGGACTGCAAACCACAGAAGCAGGAAACCAGGGAAGGGACAGGTTTAAGAAGAGAGGGATTCCAGTTGGAGATGTCTGATGTAGTCGTGGCTTTTCTGTGGCAGTACTAAGACGGCATTCCCTGGGGCAAGTTGTAGAATAAAGAGATTATTTGGGCTTACAGTTTCAGAGAGTGAGAGTCCGCTGTGGTAAGGAAGCACAATAGTAAGCGACAGGCAGCAGGAGCTGGAGCTGGAGCTCTCACAGCTTCAAATGCAAAGCACACAGCAGAGAGCAAGCTGAAGATAGAACAGGGTTCTTCTTCTGAAAGCCTTCTGCTCCCAGTGACTTCCTCCAGCAAGGCTGCACCACCTAACCCTCCCCAAACATCACCACCAACTGGGGACTAAGTGTTCAAGACTATGGGGGAGCAGCCCTCATTCAAACTACCACACCCGTGGAGACTTCAGAGCCCATGTATGAAATTGGCTAAGCAATAAATTCGACTTAAAATTGTCCATTCAACATTTTTTTAAAAGATTCATTTATTTATTTTATGTATATGAGTACACTGTTGCTGGTGTTTTCAGGTACCAGAAGAGAGCATCAGCTCCCATTACAGATGGTTTCTAGCCACCATAAGGTTGCTGGGAATTGAACTCAGGACCTACTAGAAGAGCAGTCAGTGCTCTTAACCACTGAGCAATCTCTCCAGTCCCCATTCAACATTTTTAACAGCAATTACTATGTGCTAGAGAACATTCTAGAAACCAGTATTTATCAGAGAATGATAATAGATTATAAACCCAAGATGCTAGAGTGTCCTCTGTTCTTTGTGGAAGGAGCTAACAGCCCAGTGGGGTCCATGGCAAGTTTTAAAGCAGTTTGGGGACTCTGTAGAAAGACAAGAGACTCCTCTTTGTAAGGAGACCTCAGTTGAGAAAAGGCCTCCATCAGAGGCCTGTATGCAAATTGTCAGGGGAGATTTTCTTGACAAACGATTCATGTCTGAGGGTCCAGACCATAGTGAGTGGTGGCCTCTCTGAGCAGGTGGTCCTGGGTTGAATTTAAAGTAAGCTGAGTAAGACATGAAGAAGAAGCCAGTAGCCTAGTATTCTTCCACTGTTTGTGCTTCAGGTCCTGAGTTCATTCTTTCTGCTTGGGTTTCTGCCCTGACTTCTCTCAGTATTTATTGGACTATGACATGGACATTTAAGCCAAACGAAACCTTTCCTCCTCAAGTTGCTTTTGGTCAGAATGGTTTTATCATGATAACAGAGAGGACAGTAGAACCCTAGGACACTTCCTGGCTGTGGTCCTAATATGCGCTCTTTAGGTCCAGGGGCAGCCAGGGAGCAGTTATCTCTGAGGGAGGAGGGATGGAAGAATGATCGTTTTGGCAGAGTAACCACACTCACATGTGTAGGGATCCTTGAGACACAGGATCTCCAGGGCTGGGAGAGCATAAGGTAGTCATAGACTGGGAATCAAATATCACCAAGCTGTCACAGTCTGAAGTCAACCTCAAGGGCACAATGAAAGAGTTATCTGTCAAAGTAGACAGTTGGGGCATGTATAACTTCACAGTGTGATTGATAACTGGGCCCAGGCAATAGGCATCCATGATCCTTTACTTCACATCTTTCTGTTTATCTTTTAGTTCAGCTGTTGCTATGCCAACCAGATCATGCTGGGTAGCCTGGTAATACCTCAGCTGTGCTGTGGGCTAGTGGTCTTCCACTTGCTTCCCCTGAGGAACACCTTCTTGGAACACTTCAGCTGTTCTGTCACAGGTACAAACCCAGAGGCACTTAACAGACTTAATACCCCTTGGGCAACACTCGATTAATTGAATCAGAACTCAGAGGATGTGCAGTCTTCTATCCCTCAGGAAGAGAATTTTGAAGAACACTCTAGGGGCTCCTCGGAGAGGCCCTGGCGCCTAGAGCCGTGGTCTGTTTGGTGATGTATGGTGGCTTTGTAGTAGAGGTGCTGATGTTGCAATTGAGAAAAGCTGGGCTTGGTTCTGTCTGGCTCTGAAGTCCACAATGGGGCGGCTTTGGTTTACTATCCACCCCATAAGGGACTAGCAATGTGAAACATTACTTTCCAAAACAGGGAAAAGGCACATCCTGTCAGCTATGAAGGTGACCTCAAAGTGGACTCACAGGTCGGAGCTTAGAAATGGTTTGTGAGCCATCTCCCAAATGCATGTGTGTTCTGTGTTCTAGAACTTGGGCAGGGAACGAAGAACACACCACTTCAGATCACTTGTATTTTCTTTATAATGTGACTAAACATGTCCTCGTCTCTTCCCTGGTCTTCACTCCAATCCTTTCGTTGACTCCTGGCCCAGTATGTCCCAGGAACTAGGAACTAGGCCTGTCTCTGAGGGTTGTGAGGCTTGAGAATACAGGTCTGCGTCCCGGGGAGTCACACAGTTCAGTGACGTGCGCATGCGCAGATGCAGGTGGGACGGGGTAGTGCTAGAGGGTTGAAACAGACCCAGAGGCAGAAAGGAGAGCTTTGTGGATGGGGAGAGACCCCCAACTGTGCCTTAGGGACCCGTGTGGAGGTCCCTCCAAACCATCACACAGTCCGCTCAACACCAACAACATTAACCATTATGCTGTGCACCTTCAAGGGTTTGACTGAGTCTTGACACCACGGCATTCAGCTTTGCCTTTGTTGTTGGCCTGGCTGTGCGATCAGGTCAGGCATTGACAAGACTCACAAACATGCCAATAATCTGTCCTTTTTTTCTTTTACCCAAAACCTTGGAGAAATCCTTTGTTTTACTTAAATCCTGCTTCTCCAGATTCCTTGCATGTACATATAGAATGGAATAAAAAGCACGTGGGGTCAGGGCAGGTCAGAGATCTGAAGGACGGCCCTCACCGTAGGGCCGCCACACGTGTCCTGGGCGCCTGCTCTCTGCACGTTCTGCTCTCTGTTCTGGTATCTTGAACTGTGTCTTAACTTATTGGATCCTCACACAACCTCGTGAGTGATTCACACTGGAAATTTCCATCTCACATGCCTGGACAGGCTCACTTTGTTAAGATAAACTCCAAACAGCCAACAATTCCCACGGTGTTCCACGTCTGGAACCTTCCCTCGAGCCACTTTTAACAGTCACTACATTCTTCCTTTCCAACTCAAAGCTCCAAGGTAGAAGAGAAATTCTCAGTTACTGAGTCCTGACCATTCTGAGACCTGTGAGCCAGCCAAGGGACACACATCGCCACACTCAGTTCCAAGGGTTAGATGCACGGTACATGCTAGCAATTTTAGGGTGACATAGAAGAAAAGCCCCCCAAAGCTTCCCAAGACAAGCCACGTTTGAGAGTTTAAGTGGCTTTATGTAAGAAATAAGAGATCTTAAAGAAGATATAAATCAATAGAAAGATGTCCACCAATTGTGTCTAAATGTCAGTCAACTGGCAAATGAACCAACAATATGAAGTAAATCCACATAATGGATCATTACCTGCCAAGGAAAAAGAATGAAATACTAGGATTTTTTTTCGTTTTTAATTAAAATCCACGTTATGTGCTGTAACATGGATGGGCATTATGCTGAATGGAAAAAGTCAGACATGGAAGACTGTGTGACTTCATGGAAATATGAAGAATAGATAAATCCATAAAGACAGAAAGTAGATTGATTGCCTAGGTTGGAATAGGGAACTTAGAAAGAAGAGGGATGCTAATAGCACAGGGTGTCTTTTCGAGGTGTTTAAAGTTCTAGAATTATATTGTGATGGTTCCAAAACTGGATATACTAAAAATTCAATACTTTAAGTGAGTAATCTTTGTAGTATATGAATAATTTCTTTAAAAGAAATAATATTCCATCTAAAATAAAAAATACACTAAAATGCAGAATTCATAATATCTGCTATGAGAAACTGACTAAACACAATACAAACACAATATACAAACCAAATTATAAACACAATTAGAGGGAGAAATGTCAAAATAGCACATTTATCATCACCATCATCACCACCATCATCACCATCACCACCTGATCACCATAGCCACAAGACCACCACCACCACCATCATCATGGTGGTTTGATGAGAGTGTCCCACATAGGCTTGTGTGTTTGGACACTCAGTTTCCAGTGGATGATACTATTTGAGGAGGTTTTTAAGGCCAACCTTATTGGAAGAAGCATGCCACTGGAGTGGACCTTGAGAGTAAGCAGCATCACCCCACTTCCAGGCTCTTTCTGCTTGGTGCTCTGGCTGCAGGCCTGTTCCTGTTGTTGCTATGCCTGTTGCTGTTGCTGCTATGCCTGTTCCTGTTGCAGCCATGTCTGCTACTGCTGTAGCCATGTCTGTTACTGTTGCTGCCATGGCTTCCCACCATTACAGACTCTCTTCATTTTATACGTTTGTTTTGGTTGTGCTGTCTTTTCTCAGCAACAGAAAAGTAACTGATAAAATCAACACCACCCCTGCAAACACCCCCAGCCCCACCACCATGACAATTCAAGAACAGACTGTGCTAGGCACTGCACTACAACCGTTTACTGGTATTGACTAATTTAATCCTACCAATAACTCTATGAGGTAGTATCAGCACTATTTACTTTACAGATCACTGTGCTGGGGTAAAGAATTCACACAGCCCAGACTACCTAATTAGCCAGCATTGATCAAAAGATGAGTCTTCGGGTTAAATCCCCAACTCTCTCCAAGGGCAGTTTCTGGGACCAATAAATATCACAATACCCTCTACCTGCTCACAGGGTCCCAAAAGCCATCTCAGGTCTTAAATAAGATGTATCGGGGTGTCCTGGGATGTGCTCAGGCTGCGATAGGAAGAGATAAAGCGAGGGTCTTTGCAGAGTGTGTGGACATCCAAAGCCCAGGCTTGCCCCAGCAGTAAGATGGAGGTAGTGTGCTGGAATGAGGAGAGCTCAGTTGTTTCCTGAGGAAATGGTGGTGGTAGGATCCTCCATCCTCTAAGCTCTATGCATTTTCATAACAGAAGCAAGAAGCTTCCAGATGCCAGCTGCAGAGTTTCAATTCCTGCCTGGGAAGAAAAATGAGCACTGTTTCCAGGAACAGGAAAGGACTGAGGGTGAAAGAGAATGTTCCTGAAACCGGAACAAGATTACCAATTACAGTTGTTAGTCTACGAGGCAGAAACCTGTCTTATGCTTAGGACGGGTCTTGATCTTCTCCAGAGCTACCAGGGCCCTGGATTCCTTAGGTCCAAATGTACTCACGAGGCTTTATAATAAGAGCCAGCTGTTCGAATTGGCGTTACAAGATGAATGTGGTTCCCAGCTTTTACTAGAGTTAGGGAGTCACCCCATTGCTGCTCTCTTGAGAACTACTGTCTTTCTTGCCCAGACCCTGTACTAGTAAGGCCAGGCCAGGAAACTCTCAGTACCCTCTCCATGCAACTACAAGAGGCATCTGTTGCTAACTAACCTTTGGCATATGATTATGAAAGTAATCTGTTGCCATGGTTAGAAATACTGATAGTTACATCTAAGTTCAGGTTATAAAGCCCTCACTTCAGGACAGTGACATGGCTTGGTGGGTAAAGAGGATTGCTGCCAAGTCTGAAGACCCGAGTTTGACTTCCAGGCTTCATATGTTAGAAGGAAAGAACAGACTGCTCCAACAACCAACTGGAAGTATTACTTAAGATTTGCCCAAGCTTTGATTCAGAATGGCCAAATAGCCCATCCCAAGTCACCGTGTGGCAGAGCTAAACAGTGAGTGAGCAAAAGCTTGTCTGACTTTATCTCCTCCACAAGCATATGGTAGTTCAAGTCCTGCAGTTTGGCTCTGTGAAGGGTGCTGCATGTCTAAAGGGAGATTTCCTGTGGGGCGAGCACTATCTCAAATGTCACAGTACCATCCTGAAGCTACTGGAGGCAGGCCTCAATCCCTGTCTAGATTGACACTTGGAAGATTGTCAGAGCCAGCTGGCCACTCAGCCGAGACTATGAGCCTTCCCACCCACAGTTCCTTACTGCCTCAGATGCGGCTTTTCCAAGTCTGGTCAGTTACCTAAAGAAATTAACCAGAGATACCTTCTGCCGTGTCCACCGTTCACTGATTCAGAAATGGCTCCAGGGCTTGGCAGCTGCTAGAGGATCACCCAGGCAGTGGGTATATAGCTGGGAACCAGATAGAGGCAGCTTCTTAGCTGCTTTTATCTTCCTAGAGCCTGGCACTTAGGATAGGGAGGTTCTCAATGAGTTTGGGATGGATGGATGGATGGATGGATGGATGGATGGATGGATGGATAAATGAATGAACGAACCTTTAAGCATGGCTGCAAGATCTTTCTGAAGGATGGCTCTAATCATATTTCTCTTCTCAGGAACCCATGATGTAAAGCCCCAATACATCATAGCATCAATGCTGCATGAGCCCCAGGCTAAGCCCCTGCAGTATTGCCTTGTGTTTCCAGGCTTCCCACTCTTGACCAGTCTCACATTTCTGCTTTACAGGTACCTCCCCCTAAGAGAATACTTTTGCTTTTCCTCAACTTCAACTTGCAGTTATTCTCAAGGTGACCTTCCCCGAGAGGCCCTCTGACAGGAACAATCCTCAACATCTGCTTAACTTCAGGGCTGTGGCTATGTCTACTTCAGTCCAGGAAGCAGGCTACTCACAGGTGCTGTGAGACTCATCTCTCACACTGCTCAGAGAAGTCCCCGAGGGCAGAGACTGTGGCTGCTTAATTAATTTAATTCTGTTTCTCCCACTGAACTTTGTTTTGTATAAGGAGTCATCAGTAAGAAATAAGAGAGGCCAGAGGGAAGCCTCAGGGTGTATAATGGGGGGAGTGGTATAGAGATAAAGACTGACCCATCTCAACCTTCCCCATTTCTGGTGGGGGTGAGGGTAGTGAGTGTTCAAGTGGGCAGCATGATGGGGTGGGTCGGAGCAAGGCTCTGGGACCTGGTTATTGTTATCCTTCAACTCCTGTAGGAAGCTGGCAGCCAGAGTGATCTTCCAGAACTAGAGAAGAGCCTGTGCAGCTTCCAACTGTTTACCTCTGGGTACCATGGCAACCTGAGACTGGTCACCATAGCAACTCCATTCTTAACCAGAAGCACATCCTGCAGCTGACAATGAATGAGAACAGAAAGGCATAAAATCAGGTGCATCAGAGGCAAGATGCACGCAAAGTCCTAGCCAAAACCCCAAAGAAAACAATTGGTATCTGTGCCATACAGACAGCCATCAGAGAGCAACCATTCCTGGCATCAAGACCCCCTTGGGGGTGGAAAAGAGGTTGAGGAGGAAAAAGAAACAGAACAAGTTTCACATCCATCTCCACTTTCACCGGAGGATCCCTCAGAACTCAGCTGAAATCTTTACTATGTTCCACATGATACGACTAAATTTTCTACAGCCAGAATGTTGGTGTTGAAGTTTGGTTTGGTCATGATATGCACCTCCCTCTCCGGATCCAACTTTCTGCAGACTCCCTTCCCCATGAATTCTCACTTAGAGAGGTGTGGGCACCAAAGCACACTGCACTCAGTGAATATCATGACCAGACAGCTGCATCACCGCTTGTTTTAATGAGTGATGTTGTACGAGGTAGAAGATGATGATCCTCAGAGTGTTGGCACAGAGCTGGGCTCCCTGTTATGGGATGGTGTTTGTGAACCCAGGTGGGGGGCCACTGCCTAAAGCTTTGAGGGATTGGGGATGGTGAAGCAGACCCCAGTCTCAGCCCAGGATAAGAATTGATGATGATTGCCCATATGGGACAGTCCAGCTTCTGGGGAGAGGTTACCCAGGGTAGAGCTACAGGGAAAGCCCTGAGCAAACGGGTCTCACCTGTGAGGCTCAAGAAGGCTTCAGGCTCTATACCACTCTGCTTAAGTCCCTTTCTTTACGGAGGCAAACTGTGCCTAGGAAGGCACTTGCTTCTGAGGATCAAAGTCCCAACAGCATCAGACACGGAGATAATGAGGGAAAAACCTGGGTCAGCTCTCCCTCCCTCCCTAGCGCCCCAGTCCCAGCCCAGGGCAGCCAGCAGTAGATCAGCAACCTGAGGTGGTCAGGGGTGGGCTGGGAGTGGAAGAGGGGGTGGAAGACGAGGAGTGCGAAGTTATTGAGGAAATTCTGAGGACACTTTTATCAGATAAGCGGATTTTAAGGGATTAGGGGCCACCAACCCTAACTCTAGCCACTAAGCCTGCTGGCCTGTGGCTAAGTCGGGTATACATTTTTCATTAAAAACAAAACAAACAAAAAGATTCTTCCTTCTTAAGTAAATTCCTCACTCCTTCCTGGGTCCACCTGTCTCTTTGTCTTTCTAGGGTGAGTAGGGTTTGGAAGAGGCAGCTCACATCCCCTGCATGCTGCCTCAGGGTGACTCCAAATCTTTGACCCTAGTGGCCCCGGTGCAGTTTTGGTGCTGGGTGAGCCAGAGGGACGAGATGGACTTTGTGCCCATTCCTGATTTAAAGACAGTGAAGAAGCTGCCTCTGAGTACACTGTGGCTGGACCACTTATGGCTGGACCCGGTCCTGTCATGGTAGAGCCAGCCCAGCTCTTTCTGTTTGGCTACTCGACGGCTTAGTGGGCTTAGCTCAGCGAGTCTGCAGAAAGCGGATGCTTATAGGGAGCACTCAGGACTCTTGCTCTTGTTCCAAGCGCACTGGAGGGGTGTCGGGTGGCCCCTATGCCTGCAGAGACAGGCGGGAAGGAACTTGTTTCAGCACCGTGGGATGTGGACAGCGCCACACGTCTCGCGCTGGGACCCGCTCAGCGGTGGAGCCAGGATCCAGCCCGGACTCCGTGTTTCCAGCGCATCTCACAGTGCATGAGCGTCTTTCAGCTCAACCCCTGCATTGAGTCCTTACCCCGTCAAAGTTTGAGCTTCTCGGTGCGCCTGGATCTGGAAGAGCGTTCTCCTTTCTCTCTCTCTTTGGGCTCTGGGCAACGCTCGGATTTCTTTTTCCTGCTTCTCAGCTCCTGGTCTCCAGGATGGTCTTCTGGGTCGAGCGGGCGGAGTATCCCGTTACCTCCTTTGACTGGGAGAGTCAGCTGAGGCGCCTGAGATTCAATGGAAGCCTAGAGAAAGGCAGTAGCCTCTGCTCGCTTGTATCCAAAGGAGGGGGGGGGGGGGGGTGGGAGGAAGCAAGAAAGCAATAGTCCGGCTGTCGACTTTGGACTTTTCTCCTGATCTCAAGTGGCTACCACAGACGGCTTCCAGTAACCCACACTAAGTAAGGACAGTAAAGATTGAGAGGCTTGAAGTTTAAGCTAGGGGTGTAGAGGTGTGTGTGTGTGTGTGTGTGTGTGTGTGTACTAATCTACATTGTACAACTGTACAATCTACAATCTTAGTGATGCTTTTAGAAACAAGTTTCTCTTGGGATGCATATTCTTGCAGGTTTTTTTTTCTTTTCCTACCACACTATATTTTAGACCAGTGGTTCTCGACTTGTGACTCGAGACCCCTTTGGAGGTCAAGCAACCCTTTCACAGGGGTCACATATCAGATCTCTGTCACATCAGTATTTACATTACTGTTCTTAATGGTAGCAAAATTATAGTTGGTAGCAATGAAGATAATGTTACGGTCGGGGGCCACCACATGAGGAGCTGTATTAAAGTATTGCAGCATTAAGAAGGTTGAGAACCGCTGTCTAGACTCCCAGAAACAAAATTTAAAACCCACCAACCCAACTAGCAGTTCCTACTGTATTGAATTCAGAGGGATTTAAGCTCTCCTTGAGATAAGAGTTTTTTTTTTCCCAATAAACCTGTGCAGTTCCTGAAACTAGATTTATGTACAGTGGGTAGAGGTGAATAGGACAACGTTGCTAAGAATGGTGACTTATAGGACAGAATATTTGCCTAGTATGTCTGAGTCCTTGCTTTAATCTCTAGCTGGGAAGAGGAGGAGGAAGGGAAGGAGGAAGAAGGGGAGGAAAAGAAGGGAGGAAGAAGGGGAGGAAGAGGAGGAGGAGAGAGAAGGGGAGGAGGGAAGAGGAAGGGAAGGAGGAAGAAGGGGAGGGAAAGGAGGACAGAGGAAGGGGAGGAAGAGGAAGACAGGAGAAGGAAGAGGAGAAGGAAGAGGAGGAAGAAAGACTGACCCCCCCATCTCTCCATCACTGACAGTTGCCGTCTCTGGCTCTGAACCCCTGGAACAGGTTCCCAGAGGCAAACTGAGCTTTTTCATCTGACAAGAACTGGGCAGTGTCTTGAGTTCCAGGCTCTCATGACCAATGCCACAAACAAACAAACAAAATCACAAAAGCAGATTCTACAGCAACTAGCCCGCTGGAACTTCTCCAAGGAGCTTCTGTGACGTTTCCTGGAAATACCCATCAAAACTGCCTTTTTAGCAGCAGATCATCTTCGTCCCTCACTTGAAAAATAAGAATTAGGAAAAACAGATAAGTGTGTACACATGTGTGCCCAGGTACACTCATCATAAAAATAGGAAGCAAAGCCTAGAAACTAAATTCTCTGAAGGAATCTCTGACTTGTTTAGATTCAAGAGAGTCAGATAAAGAATGAGCAGAAATGTAAAGGAACAAATCAGCACCAGAGCCAGTTGTGGCGGCACACGCCCATAATCCTGGCTCTTAGAAGGCTTGTGGACTTCAGGTCGGAGGGCAGCCAGTACTACACACCCTTAATCACTGTGGCTCAAAATTCCAGAAGACAGAACAGCAAGGACAAACAAAACAAGCCCAAGGCAAAAACCAATCAACCAAATGGAAAACATTTCAAGTCAAAGCCGTAAACATGGGTGGGGTAGAGACCGCTTGTTTTACCTTTCATGTTCCAAGAAGGAACTTGAAATTAATCCAATACATGAGAAAACATAAATTTGTAAGACTTGACTTCATCAAGAGGCTTAGTGTCTGCATACCAGAGAATTTCTGACGCATCTTGTGCAATTGTTTTGTCTTTGCCGTCAGGAAATGATTCACTTTTTTCTAATATCAGTGATTTATGTTACAAATGGAAACTGTTCTCCACTGGCTCATCCTCGGGGAAGGCAGGAAGCAGATGGGTGTCTTCTGTTGTCTGGAGTTATTTCAGAGCTCTAAACGAATTTTAAAGCCCCAGTTTGGAAAATGCAGTAGTTATCACACTATGACTTTTGGACATCATCCTGTAACATGAAAGTCCCCTTGTCTGATAGTTGCTGAAACATACACCACTTCTAAGACTCGAGGAGTGGTGAAGAAAATAAGACCTTATGGAATTCTTGACGAGCTGGAGAGGTTTACTGCATCTGATGGAAGGAGAAGGAGCAGGCCTGTGCATGTAATTGGCCCTTAGGTATTGACATGTGTGGTACTACTTATCTCTGAAGAATTTACACTACTGAAAAAAAAAATAGGAAGGTAACCTGGGGCAGGCAATAATTAGACAAAGACCGAAGGGGTGTTTCTGTGTGTTTGACTGCAGGAGTATCTAGTAGCAAGGACCTAGGACACAAAAGGTCTAGGTTTGGCTCAAGACTTATTCAAGTGGAGTGTTCTCTAGGGACATGTAGGATATAGTCGTTGCCAAGCCATCCCAGGAGAGTTGACAGGATGCCCCAACTGCCCTACGGCACCAAGAGACCCAGGAAGGACATCTTCAGAAATGGCAAGTTCAGTGTCAAAATTGAGATCATAGAAGGGGACTACAGAGAAAGTGCTGCTTCCTTTTTTCTGACAGGACAGTGAGACCAGGAAGGGAACACAGGGACCAGGTGAGCTCTGAGCAGCTTGAGCCGCAGGCAGGCCATGCCAGGGAGTCAGAGATGGGTCTTTGGGGCTCACCGTAGCACCCAGCCACCAGGAGCAGAGGGAAGCTAGGAGGAGGGTCCCCGGCATGACTGGTTCTACCCAGCTGTGAGTTAGGTGCTGCCATCAGAGGAAGGGCAGTAGCCATGCCCAGAGGGCTTGGATCTGATCGTAAGTAAACACATGTAGATTCAGGGGACACCCTATTGAGTCTTAGCTTTTGAAATTTAGGATAAGTGTGATAATCTGCATCGGCTTCTGAGATTTGTTGTCATCAATAGTAAATATTAGGTTAGTGGGATTCAGAGATGTTCCGTGTAGCTTCCAATTTATTCAGTTTCATTATGTAAATAAATGTGTGTGTTCTGCTTGCGTGTGTACACACGTGTGTGCCCAGGTACCCATGCCTGTCTGTGCATGTATGGAGGCCAGAGGTTATTGCCAGGTGTTGTTCTCAATCTCTGTCCACCTTATTGTTTAGGCAAAGTGTCTCATTGATGCTAGAGCTCAGTTTTTGGCTGGACTGGCTGGTTAGCAATGTCTGGAAATCCTTCCCGGTCTCAGCCTTGACAAGTACTGGGGCTGCAGGTGCGAGCTGCTGTGCCTAACTTTTGCACAGGTGCTAGAGATCCAAACTCCTCAAACTCCTGTAGCAAGCACTTTGCTCATGTACCCAGGGCCTATGATTCATTGCTTACTCTGTGTGCAATATATATTGCTTTTTAAAAAAAACAGTACAGCAGAAAGAGAATTAGTGTTTTTTACCATTCTAATTATGTGAAATCTTCTAGTTCAAACAAATTTAGATGTGCCAAAGACCTGGTATTTACAGGGGAAGATTGATTCAAAAGCACTCAGGTTGTGCCCCTGGGTGGGCCGAAACACAGGTGTTTCTGCCAGGGCGCACGACTCTTCTGGCTGTGTTGAAGAACACACACTCTGATAAGGGGATAATCAGATTAGCAGAAGATGAGCAGTACTCTAAGCAGATGAGCTCAGCCAACCAGCGGTGAGGGGAGGGGCAGTGGGCTAGACCGGGGAGAGGGTCTGGGTTCTTGGCTGGCTGGCGATAAGGCAGCTTGTGAAATCAAGTGTTTTATGAGAAACAACAGTATGTTAAGTTTCTGCTGTGGGGATTCCCAACCAGTGTGTGCGTTGTGTGTGTGTGTGTGTATAGCCTATTTTGCCCACCCCTTTCTCAGGCAGGAACGATAATAGTGTCTATTTCTCATATTTAACTGGCAGCTTGAAAGACAGAATTAAAATACAATTAATGAGATGGGAAGAGTTAAAATTCCATCAATGTCACCAGGGGCCTGAGGAGGACCGTGGGACCATGGGAGCTAATCTGCCTTGTCTCCGGGGAATGTCCGGTCTGTACTTTCAGGCCTGCTTTGCTCAGTGGCCAGGCAGAGGGTATCACGAGGCTCCTACATCAGCCCATCCATCCCACCCAAAATTCTAATATCTGGCCACCAATGCCCCAAAATCACACCAGCAGAACTTCATTTGTTTTCCAATTTTGACCCACTTAAAAATGCAAATAACTCCAGGAGACACAGTGCAGATGAAGGATCTGAAGCTCTCGATTAGAAAGGTTGAGGAGTATTGACGGTGATGCTGTGAAGATTGGGTGGGAAGCCCACCATGTTGGGAACAAATAGGATCAGAGTGTGCCACCATCCAGATGAAAGATGCGGAACAAGTGTCACCCCAACACAACCAAACCCAGGACGTCTCTGGAGGTTTCCTCTGAGCCCCAAACCTTTATTCCCTTCCCCAACATAAGACAACTATCCTTCCTAAGTGTTAAAGCTGGCAAGGTTGTGACGGATGCAAACTCTGTTTTGGTCTTGTCCTGTGGCTGTGAGCAGTGTTCTCACTAAACAAGGTGTCTTCAGCCACACTCAGCCCTTCACCATCTGCACGGCCATGGATAATCACGTGGAGTCTGTCATGCATCTTGTGTATATATGATGTTTACGGTGTATATGTGTGTGTGGGGTGGGGCATGTTTACCATGGTACATGTATAGAACTCACAGGGAAATCTTGGTTGTCCATTCTCACCTCTCACCTGGTCTAAGGCAGGGTCTCCTTGTCGTCTGTCACTGCACACACCAGGCTGGCTGGCCTGTGAGTGGTTAAGGGCTCCACTTCTTTGAGGCATCTTGTCACAGAAGCACTGAAATTGCAGGCTCATGTTACCATACCTGGCTTCTGAGGATTTGAACTTAGAGCCTCACTCTTGCGGAACAAGAGCTTTACCCACAGAGCCATTCCTCCAGCTCCTCCTACACCTGAGATGGTGACTCACTGTGTAACCCTGGCTGGCCTTGAGCTCGGGTAATGGGGTGATAGGTGTGTACCCTACACTTGACTTATTTTGCCCATTTCAATGTGGAGAGGAAGTGCAGTTAGCAGGCTATCGGTGAAATACAGTGAGGAAATGTTATATAAATCAAGGCTCCAAATTTGCTGAGTACCTTCAATGATGGGCTGAAGGTATAAACCAAGAAATGAGGTAACGCGAACGAATGTGAGATTCCAAATGGCAGTCCCTAATGGCAGGAAGAAGAGACTAGGCTTAGCCCACAACCTCAGTTGATGTGATGTAAGCATGATATCTCTTTACGGTAGTGAGGAAGAAGGCTGGCTTAAGGCAAGCGCTTGGCAGAGCGAAGAGCTACTCCTGGCCCAGCTCCTTTTTTGTCAGCATGCCTGCTTCTTTTCCTTTCAATTGCTACATTTAAAACACAATGTTGCATAACTGGGCATGGACCCTCAGCACTCTGAAAGCAGAAGCAAAAGGATCTCTGTGAGTTTGAGGCCAGACTCATTTACTTTGTAAGTGCCAGGAGAGCTAGGACTATGGAGAGAGATCCTGTCTCAAAACACACACACACACACACACACACACACACACACACACGCACGGACGCACGCACGTGCATTCAACCTTATGTTAGTAATTGCAATTTTAGTAATCATGGAATGTTAAAAATCAGCTTCCTGACCGGGGCATCCCACCACTTGAAAGGCTTTCAGCCACACCCTACTGGTCCATGCTTCTGAGTTGGAGGCTAAGATGACTCCAAAAAGAGTCTCAGGCAGCCCTGAGCTACATAACCAAATCCTGTCTTGAAAAGGAAACATTGATCTAATAAATCAATTGCATGTGTTCTGTGTTTCTTCATAGGCTCATCCACCATGATAGCAACAATGATATAAATATAATTTTGCTGCTCAAATTTAATTATCTCTTACCTCTTGATAAATAGCCTCTCGTGAGTTTTGGCTATGGCCGAATAAATTATCACTGATCATAATCATGTTCAAATGAATTACATAGTAGAACAAAATAAAAAATTGTTGAATTTAAAAAAAATATTTACTTATTATTTACTATGTATGCAATGTTCTACCTGTTTGTATGCCTGCACACCAGAAGAGGGCACCAGATCTCATTATACATGGTTAAAAACCACCATGTGGTTGCGGGGAATTGAACCTAGGAAGAGCAGCCAGTGCTCCTAAGCTCTGAGTCGTCTCTCTAGCTCCCCATTTGTTGATTTTAAAATATATAGTTTAAGTGTGTGTGTATGCGCGCGCGTGCACGTGTGCACATATGGGTATCTGTAGAGACCAAAAGAGGGTGTCAGATCCCCTAGAGCTAGAGTTATAGTTGCCTGTGAGATGCCTGATGTGGGTGCTGGCAACTTGAACTTTACCGCTTTTAAGAGAAAAAGCCCTTTAAACCGCTGAGCCACTTCTCCAAGGCAACTTCTGAGCATTTTAGGCATTTGTTTGCATTATTCCCTGTTTCTGGTCCACTTCACAACCTTCTTTAACACCTGCATAGGATCTTCTCTTTATCTCCCAGAGGCAGAGTCACCCCAAGGACATAA
Source organism: Grammomys surdaster (assembly GCF_004785775.1). Classification (NCBI taxonomy): domain Eukaryota; kingdom Metazoa; phylum Chordata; class Mammalia; order Rodentia; family Muridae; genus Grammomys; species Grammomys surdaster. Next base: position 7,263,152 of record NW_021604696.1, on the reverse strand, counting down.
ACATCCAAACTTAGATGTTCTAGCAATTCCTATGAACATCAGTCACTTCCCAGTTTCAAAACATATATTAAACTAACATCTATTTTATTTTCAAAGGTAATGATTAAATAGAGCCTATTATGGCTGTAATTTGCATCTCAATAGGAGGAAGTTGACCATTCTGCTGTCTTACATTGATAAATACTTTGTGAATTTCAATAGGAGGAAGTTCTCTTGTCTGTTTCTTATGTTGATAGATATTTACTGAGTCTTCTGTTTGTGCTCCACTAACATTCAAGTTTTGATAAGCTCGTGAGATTTTAATGTAATTCTAACAGACCTCCTGTTGTTCTTTTAAGAAATCATCGCCCCCATCCCCATCTGCCTGAGTCCTGATAATTGTTCTTGAGAGTTGAGTCCATTTTTACATTTCCTTCCTTAATTCACTCATTGAAAGCCTAGAGATGCGTACTTCTCCTAACTAGACGATGTCTATTCTTTCTTTGGTGTGCTTCTGTGTTTTTATTCCTAATGCAATTTAATGTTGTTTAATATAATTGGGCTTATTTTGATATAAGGCCTACACAATTTAACTTGAAGTTTTTTAAAATTTGGGCAAAGTTAAATTTAATGTGAGACAAAAAAAAAGGTGGGGGAGGAAGGAAGGAAGGAAGGAAGGAAGGAAGAAAGAAAGGAAGAAAATTCACTTCTATTCTAGAATCTTCCAATAGAAATTCTGGGAAGGTCAACTATCTAATGGCTTAGGACACCCCATTCCTTAACTACACTGTCAGGTGTAATTCATTGTTTCTTAGCTCCAGATTCACCCTTCAGTATTTACCCCATAGCAATGTGCAGAATTTCTAGGAGACTTTCTTCCTTTTGGTGTTGAAATTTCTCAGTAAAGGACACTGGAGTGACAGGGAGCAGAAAGGGGCTCCCCTGTTGTTTCTGGGGTGCCATCATTGGTGAGAAAGTAGGAAGGAGGAGAAACAGGCTCTGTCCTGCCCAGTGCAGCTGGAAGGCGCAGTCCCGTGGGCCTTCAGCGGCAGGCAGCTTGTTGTTACTCACCTCCCTGCCACCCTTGTGTTGAAGACCTTCCTGATGAAGCTGCTGTAGCTCCCACCTGCATCAGTGTCTCAAGTCCCACTGCTTCCACGGAGCCCTTCCCCAGTTTGTCACCTGATCTTCTAGAACTGCAACCCTTCCAACATAAAGGCCACAGCCCCAGGTGAGTGGATTCCTGCTGACTCAGTAACTGCAGGCCAGCTCTGGTCTGTGCTAAGTAGCTAGTTTCCCTTTGGTCCATTGGGCTGCAAGAATGCCCTTTCACTGACATCTGTGCTAGCCTTGAGGAAGGTCCTGTTCCAAGTCTGTTTGGCTGCTTCTTCCAGCTCTAGGATGTCATGAAGAATTCTTATTATATCTTCTTGTCACTTAAAAAAATAGCTAATTTTATACTAATCTAAATCATAGTGTAGTTTCTGTGATATACACCCCACAGCCCAGAATATCTTTTTTTTTAATACAAAGAAGGGTGAGAAACCATTTCTTCTTTTTAAAAAAGATTTATAGTCTATGTATGTGAGTGTTTTGCCTCCAGGTATGTAAGTACACCAGTGCGTGTGGAGCCTTTGGAAGCCTGAGGAGCAGGTTGGATCCCCTGGAACTGGAGTTACAGATGTTTGTGAACTGTCACATGGGTCCTTAGTACTGAAATGGAACCTTCTATAAGAGCAGCAAATGCTTTTAACTGATGAGCCATCTCTCCAGTCCAGAAGCCTTTTCTTAAATGGCAGTTTGGGCTTTTGGGTTGTATGGTTTATTTCACAGAGTTCAAGACCCATTCGTATGTGGCCCTGTGTGGGTGTGCACATGTGTGTGGGTGTGCTGTTGTTGCTGCTTTAACTTAGCAAATTTGGAATAGAAGGAAACATCTTTAACTTGACAAAAGTCTTTCAGGATGTTAATATGATGTTTGATTTGGAAGCAGATCAGGAGCAAGGAAAGGGCGCTCACTTTCAATGCCTCTGCTTAGCTCTGCATTGAATTTTCTAGCAAATCCAATGTAGAGAGACAGCAACAACTTTGGGGTAAGGAAAAGATAGCTGGTTATTGGCAGAGAGCACATTCATGCACGTGGAAAATCTGAGCAGTATATCAAAACTATGGAAGCAGTAAATGCGTCTCACAAGAGAGTTAATACATAAACCTCAGTTGTGCTATAGTCTAATGACACACCATAGAAAGTGAAGCTTAAACACACCCTTTTCACAAGACGAAGCACATCGGTCCCTGAAGGGTAAACCCAGCACTTACTGAGGATGGAACTGCTTTTGTGTATTATGGAGGGTGTTGTGAAGTCTCAGAAACTGGCAGATGTTTTTCTTCCACACTGAGCTGCTGATTCCACGTCATTCCCTGCCAAAAGCCCGGTGGGTATTTCTGAAGAAATTGCATTCTGAAACTTCATAGGAGATCAAAGGAGACAGTTAAACAGAACCACCTTGAAAGAGAGGAGCGCAGCTGGAGGATTTAGTGTCTGATTGCAAGATTCTGGGTGAAGCTACAATAGTCCAAATTGAGTGTTACTGTCTTAAGAAATAGGTTAGCCAAGCAAAATAGAAATCTAGAAAAAGATCCATATATATACCAGATCACATATATATATGTGTGTGTATCTGTGTATGTATATGTGTATATATATATGTGTGTGTGTGTATCTGTGTATGTATGTGTGTATATATGTATGTGTATATATATACATACATACATATATATATATATATGTATGTATATATATACATATATCTGATTTTGATAAAGGTCGTTAGCTTTTGTAAACATAACACAAATAGAGATGTGCCTGAGAAGAGGGAATCTCAGCTAAGGAGCTATTTCCATCAGATTGGCCTTGTGGGCATGTCTGTGGGGACATTTTCTTGATTGCTGATTGATGTGGGAAGGCTCAACCCACTGATGATGGTACCTCTGTGGGTGGGCCTGGGCTGTATAAGAAAGGTAGTTGAGCAAACCAGGGAATTCCACAAGCCAGATTGTTCCTCCAGGATCCCTGCTTCAGTTCCTGCCCTGGCTGCCCCTGGTGAGAGATTGTAACCTGTAGACTAAAAAAGCCCGTCCCTCCACAAATTGCTTTTGATAATGGTATTTATCACAGAGTCAAAAAGCAAACTAAGACATAAGTCACAGAAAAGGTTTTAAATGTATTGGGTAGGTATAGATAAAAGTCAGTGCCAATCCCTGCTTACTTATGAAGGGAAATTGATTTGTGATAGATTGTAGATAGCCCTAAACATAAGAGATGGGGCTGGAGAGCTCAGTGGTTAAGTGCACTTGATCGTCACAGAATGTCACGAATCATCGCAAACTGTTGCAAATCATGATTGCCGCCTGAGGCGAGAGCGAGAAGGAAGCCTCAAACTTGGAGGAAAGGTTACACTAGGAAAGGTTACTTATTTATTCATAAGTAGCAATAAACCAACAAATAGTGAAATGGGATTGCATTCATACACACACACACACACACACACACACACACACACACACACACACACACTTCACTAACCTCCGGTCTGGCCGGATATCATAGTCTGACCTGATGGTGGCATGCCAGGTAAGGTTTGGTCCGCTGTATGGGCTCTAATTGTTCAGAGACCAGCGTCTGGGTCAGTGGGCTCCATCTCTCAGCGTAAAGAGCTGTGGGGCTCTGGGAGCAAGGGAGTCGAGGTGCCAGACCAAGGTCATGCACACACTCTTAGGCTTGGTTTCCATGGTTACATTCATCCTTGATATCGTTTTACATTTTGTTCCTTACACAGAACCTGGGTTCTGTCGCCAGCATTTTCATCATGCTACTCATGACTGTCTATAACTCCAATTCCAAGGGATCCAACACTCTCTTCTGACTGTGTTCACATACTACACATCACTAAAAATAAACTTTAGAAAGAATCAATAGCTTTCCATGTATTCAGGCCACAGGAGGAGAAAAATATTTGTCAATCTTATCCCACCAGTGAACCCTACAAACCACATAAATAACCAGCCTGGCAAGACATGTCTACCAGCACAATAATGCCTTTCAAGTACCCAACCTCTTTGTTATTGGATTTAAGGTCATCTCCACTACATGAAACCCATATGAGGCACTATTATTAGGCTAGGAACCTGTGGCTAGACAGGTGGTAGGCCCAGTGGTAGAACCCATCACTATTGCTCTGCCAAATGGACACACCATTAAACTGATTCCTAACAGATTAGCGAATCTCTTAACTCCAGTCAGAAAAGGATCTTTTTCTAGTAGATGATGACCAACACAGAGACAGACAATTGGTCAAGGTAGAGATAACGAGACCGTAGAATGCTCAGCCCTAAATGGGACATCACCGGTGCCACACCCCAAGCCTAAGAGATCATTGATGGGAGAGGGGCCAGGAAGATTGTAAGGGTCAGAGGTGGTGGGTGACTATGAGCAAACGGTTTCCTGGACACACAAGGCAGCTTCACATGAACGGTGCAAGCTCTAGTCATAGGAAAGCCCAGTATGGAGAGGGCAGGTTGACCAGAAGTCCCTGTCCCTACCTGAGGAGCTGCTGTCTACAGGTGGCTACTAGGAAAGGAAGGGTCAGTTTTGTTTAAGGGTGTGTCTCCAGGTAGGCCCACCATTCTCTAGTGGATGGCCATGAACTCAGGAATTGGCACGGATTCGACTTTATGGGCTTAAAAAGAGGACACAAGTTGGGTCGGTAGTCAAGGGAGAATGTATCTGGAGGGAGTCAGAGGAGGGGTGGATATGATTACAATACATTGAAATTTTAAAGAACGGATAACAATTAACTAAAATTAAAAAAAAATTAAGTATTTTTGAAAGACTGGAGAAAGCTGAGCACCGAAATATGGGATGAAATTTAAAAGTGGTAGGTTTTTCTAACCCAGCTAGCTCCCAAATAATTGAGACAGAGATCTATTAAGTTTATTAGGAAGCTTTAAGAACTATGACTCTGCAGGTTCTAAGCTATTCTAACCCTCTGTGCTATCTACTTCCCAGTCACATGCCCAGAAATGCTTGTATTGAGTCTACAGCTCTGCTGTAGCTGTCTGTCATCATGGAGAACTCCCTTGACAACTCCTCCTTGTGCCCGACCTCATGGCAATCTCCTCCTTCTTCCTTCCTTCTTCCTGGACCCTCACCTGCCTCCTGGCCAACTCCTTCCTGGCTCTTCTCCCCAAGGCCCCTGGCTAGGATCAGAAGTTCAGCTTTCTATTTCTTCTGCCCAACCATTGGCTGTGTCTGCCTTAATGCAACGTTTCTTCATGTTTGCCCCAGCAAAACACCATCCAACCAACTTTGCAAAGAACCCTTAACTTTCCACTTCATATAATCTCTATCATTTAGTCTGAAGAGGTTTGGAGAAAATGCTTCCCCCCCTCACCATTGTGTTCTTTTGGTTTGCTCATTTGTGTGGTTGGTTTTGGTTATTTGTAACCCACTTAGTTCAATGACTGATGCCTGCTAGGATGCTGACTGGACTCTCCGATGGGCTTGAACTTGTGCAGTGATCATAGCTGCTGAGGCTTCCTAAGTATGACAGCCGTGCCATGTGCAGAAGTACAGCAGCCATGCCGTGTACAGAAGCAGCAGCTCGATGCTCTCCTTCCCACCCTCCAGCTCTTACACTCTCTCTGCTCCTTGCCCACCGTATTCCCTGAGCTTGGAGGTGAGTATGATATAGGTGCATTTAGGGCTTGAAAGGACAACATAAACCCCATTTGTCTCCATGTAAGGACCAGGTCTGATTTTGGAAAGGTCATAAGATACCATCTTCAGGAACAGACCATAAAATCCAGAAATAAGGTAATAAAATCCTCTCCCAAAGAACAGCCTGGGGATAATTACAAAAATGGGGAAATATCTCAGAATGGACCATTTGTGCTGGCAGCCCTATTTCATCACATGGTTAAACATTCATGACACAGGAATGCAGACCACTGACCCCTGTGACCCCCTAGCACCCACCAATGAAATTTTAGATTACCTAATTGTTACCGGTAATATTTAATAAATGGGGCTGCACGGCCGAGCAGCTAAGCAGCCTGAAGCCAAGTGCTGCACAGCTGGAAGCAGCCAGTGGCCACAGGTGCGCCACAGCTAGAAACAGCCAGCTAGAAACGGCCAGCCAGAAACACTGGCCCTAGCACCCACGAGACACCAGCGTGGGAGATAGCTCTGTCTCTACAACGCTTTGCTGAGCCCAGACCATCCTGTCATCCACGTGGTACCCGGTAGAAACGAGACTCTAATGTTTAAAGATTACCCAATAGCTTTATATATTTGGTAATGCTCAAATAACAAGAAGCCCATATAATTAGAGGTGTTACCCAATAACTAACCTAGATATTACAACTACCTTAGATTTCTGGAAACACAGGTACACCTGCCACCATTTTCCCCCTCTCTCCCCTCTTCCTTTTTCCTAGCTCCTCCTCTTCCTTCTCCTTACTCCTTCCACATTAGCTCCTCCCAAAATACTGAGTTTAATATAGCGGGGAAATATACCACTATATATCACCCTTCTTGTTAAAATAATAATTAAAAAAAAAAAACCTTTCAAAGTAAATAGCCTAGGTTGGCTATAAGACTGTGAGTCTTCAACCCAATCAGAAATCCAGAATGACTGAATTAACTGAAAATATGGGAAGCACAAAGCGTGGCTTCTACAACTTAGCCAATTTATATAGACTGCTGATTAGCTGGACAGTCCCTTATATTTCAAAATGTTGGAACATCTTCAGCCTTCTGGCCTGGGATCATCAGACAGACCTAGTAATGCAGAACTAAGGGTTGATTTCCCTGTCTGGCAGAGATTATCAGTCGACTATTCCACATAATGTGTCCTATTGCTGGACAGTATTTTGTCTGTAGATGAAAAGAGGCAATTCTTGCCTAGTGGCTGTCTCACCACTACTGGAGTAACTCCAAAGATGCTCAATTTCTTCTTAGAATCCAAGAAGGGGAAGCTATTAGGAGCAGACAGGTCTCTAATCAATTGATCTTTATTAAAAAAAATGTCTGTATGGTCAATTCTGTAGACTTCTGACAATTTTGAAAACCAACTATCTATGTAAAGCAATCTGGACTGTTGTCCATTAATTACTCACAGCTATTTCTAATTTCAATCTAGAAAACACCCTAACAATAAACTCAGAGCCATGAATTTGCTATTAGGCCCTTAACTCACATTGCTTAATCATCTAAAAACCGTTTATAATAGCAGTCATAGAAGGACTGGGTCTACGCCCTATATTCTTAAAGGTATTATATAGTCACAATGCCTACATAGTAACAATATAGGCATCCCAATTTTATATCAATAAGAAATTCATACCAATGAAAACTTTAAATTTGTAGAAATTAAATTCTGTACCAATGTAAGAGATTATAACTTCAACTTTGTATCAATTATAAAGATTTCTACCAATAGGTTATGGTGATGTAATCAATTCTAACTATCCCTCCCTGTTCCAATAAATCCATTACCTTTCCTTAGAAAGACAGCTTAATATTAACCACCTCAGTCTCCAAGACCAGGGAATTGGAGCGCCAACTCTTCATTAACTTCTTCAAGCTGGTTATGGGCGTTGAGATATTAGAAGAGGGACGAGGGGAAGAGTAAATTGATAAGCCTCTGAAGTGTGTCTTCACTGCATCCAGCTGAAATTCCAGGACATCAGAGGTTCAAGCAGGTCTGCTCAGCTTGCTTGATGAGTAGATACACCAAGGCTATGTATTCTGCAATATACAATTCTCAAAACAAATTTTAGTATCAAGATAATTTTTTGTTTGAATTCTGGAATCTAGTCTTCTGGCGGCCTGCCTCTGTCATGTCTAATCCATATAATTCTGGGAGATAGAAATACCTTAATCATCTCTTTTGAAAATACGCAGACAAAACTTTTTTCCCAAAACAGTGTTTTCTTGAGCCAGTAACCAGAAAAACCTTTATCTTGACCTCTTTCCCAGCAGAAAAATATAACAATGTGACTGAAAATCACACCCATCCTGAAAATAAAATCAATTTAATAACTAAAGTACTGTATGTGCCTATTCTTAGGCCTTTCCTATTTTGCAAGCAGGAAATGAACCCAGAATCCCCGTGGGGCCCATGTTAGACAGAACTCGAGTCTTCTGTAAGGCAATGTAACTTTATGCCATCTGAATACACCTGGTTTACACTATCTTTCTTTTTGGCCCTCTGCCTAGAACAGTTTTTTATTTATACCATCTATCTGTTTGGCTCTCTATTCCAGAGCAGCCTTCATTTATACACTGTACTCTCTACTCTAGAGTCAGTGACAATTTCCCTATCTTAGTTCCAAACCGTGGACGAAAATCCCCACGTGATTCGGACAAATCTGTATCTAAATCTATCTTAAAAACAAATAATCTCAATTTTAATTATTCACAGTTCAAATCTCTCTGCCCTGAAAATAAGCTTCTTCCTTCTTTTCCTAACAAAAAGCAACCTGAGTTTCCCCACAGCAGGGGACCTCAGCCTGCAGTTTCTTTGTTTATTTTCTGCGCTAGGAATCACATGACTTGTCTCACCGCTTGCTTACTCACTTTTTAAAAATAAATAAATAAAAAATAAAAATATAACTTTTACTCTCAGGTGAAATAGACTTAAATTTCTAGTGAATTCATGCCAGACTTTGGTCACCACTTGTTACTGTTAATATTTAAAACTGCGGCACCGATCTGGCTTGTAATTACAGATCTGCCATGTTCCCGACTAGGCTAGGCCTGAGGCCGCTCGGCTCAGGCCACCGGCTCAGGCAGTCAGAGACACCGACCCTGCCACCCACAAGATGCCAGCATGGGAGACAGCTCTGCCTATCTCCCACGCTGTCCCCACAAGGCTGGGCTGAGCCCAGACCATCCACACGGTACCTGGTAGACATGAGACTCTAATGTTTAAAGATTATCCAAAGGCTTTATATGTTTGGTAATGCTCAAATTAACAAAATGCCCACACAATTGGAAATGTTAACCAATTAACTAACCTAGATATAAGTTGTTACACAGGACTGCTCTCCATACATGCACGATTCTCCATGGCTCCTACGTCTCTGTCCCCAGGTCCTCCTCTTCCTTCTCCTCTTCCTCTCCTCACTCCTCCTACTTCTCATACAGCCCAATCGATGAGCTTTATACAAATGTAGTGGGATGGTATCCCGCTACACCTAATCGTTCTAGAGAGTTCTCCTGGTTCTTTATAAGAAGTCCTGTGTGCCTTTGTCTGGTGTCGCCATTTCAAAAAAATGGTTGACCCCTACATGCTTGTTGATTCTGCAGAATAAACGCTCTTTGTCTTTGCATAGTCTCTGAGTCTGGGGTCTTCCTTCAGCAATTTTCAGACCCTTACAGGCTGAACAAGCAACAGCCACATTTTCTCCGCACTTGGACCAGCTCTTGGTCTTTCTGTTTCCCACTGCCGAAAGAGAGATTCTTTGGTCACCACTAACCTATTGGTATAAACCTAAGTGTTTGGAGACAATTGGGCATCATGTGTATGCAAATTCAAATCTCTATGATAAAAAAGAAAACAAAGCCATGTAACTTTTGCTTTCTAAACCTGACGTGTTAGTCTCAGCCCATCTCTTCTCCTGCCAGTGTCTCATGTTTACTCATCTTTACAGCTGAATAAAAGTCCATTTTACGTATGGACCACATTTTCTTCATCCATTCATCTTTTGATGGACCTGAGGCTGGCTCCATATCTTAGCTATTGAGAACAGTGCAATAATAAATATGGACAAGAAAGCTCACAACTGCAGGTTACAAATCCACCATTGCAGGGAAGCTGTCTTAGTTAGGGTTTTACTGCTGTGAAGGGGCACCATGACCAAGGCAACTCTATAACAGAAAACTTTTAATTGGGGCTGACTTAGTTTCAGAGGTTTAGCCCATAATCATCACGGCAGGACATATGGCAGCTTCAGGCAGACGTGGTGCTGGAGGAGCCAAGAGTTCTACATCTTGATCAGCCAAGAGGAGACTTTGATTCCATACTGGGCGGAGTTTAGGCATAGATCTCAAAGCCCACTTAAACCTACAACAAGACAACACATATTCCAACAAGGCCACATCTCCTAACAGTGCACTCCTTTTGACTAAGCATTGAAACACAAGAATCTATGGGTGCCAAACATATTCAAATTACAACAGAAGTCAAAGCAGGAACTTGAGGCAGCTGGTCACACTGGTCACAGTCAGGGGCAGAGAGAAATGAATGCATACACACCTACCCTGAGAAAGACTTGTCACGCAATTTAAGATTTCAACTGAGGAGACGGTGTTACCCACATTTAGGTTGGATCTCCCCACATCAATGAACAGAATCGCTACAATTCCTCACAGATGTGCTCACTGGCCAACTTCATCTAGACAACCCTTCATTGAAACTCTCTTTTCAGGTGTTTCTAAATTGTGTCAAGTTGACAGAATTAACCATAACACCTGGGTAGTCAGTATGGAGGTTGTTAGCAATGGGGCAGAAAGTCACTTTCTAGAGAGAAGGCAACCCTCCATATCTGGTATAGTGTGCTGTGACTACACAGGCACATGGCCCAGATGAATAGCTAATATTTATACATTTAATTGGCTATAAATTATACTTTTGTTAAAATCATATCAGATATACCTTTAGATTTAAAGTAAGTACACTGCATATGTGCCTGGTACCTGTGGAGGAGGCCAGAAGAGGAGGCTGGGTCTTCTGGAACTGGAGTTACAGATGGTTGTAAGCCCTGATATGGGTGCTGGGAACTGAACCCTAATCCTCTGGAAGAACAGTCAGGGCTTTTAATCATCAAGTCATCCTTCTAGCCCCTACATCATTTGTATTTTTAAATCACCGAGAGTGCGGCGGGATGACAAGAGGCTATATCTATCTTCAGCATCTGTGAATTCATCCCGAGAGCAGCCTTAACCTTTGTTTGACCCGTCTATGACTCACGGCCCTGGGAGCATTATCCTGTTATAAGCCTTACGGCTTCTTTCTCGAATTTAAATCACATTTCTGAAGACCTTCGTGTTGTAACAATGTCATCTTTCAAGGAACTCAGATTTTAAATCTTACATTACTCCATTTCTTTCATAAACCATATCCATTCCTGAGACACATCTCTCCTGTCGATATTCACACTAAATCCAGACTCTTCCGCACCTCCACTTTCACAGCTTGAAGGGCACCCCTGCCCTCTTATAAAGCGTCCCTGTAACCCATCCAGCAGCCAGCTGCTCCAGGACATGGCAACACTGTCCTTCTCTCTTTTTCACCTCTTTGCTCACACATCCTTTTCTTGGGGCGGCATTTTCTCAGCGTCCTGTTCAGGGTTAAATCATTTCGCATCCCACGCAGACTTTCCACCTTCCTGTCATGCCTCACTTTTCTCTGCAGCGGCGTTTCCCATCTGGCTCCCTAACGTTATTCCTGCCTCCTCTGTTGCCCTACTAATCTGTAAGCACCACAGAGACAGAGACTGTTTCCCTCTTTTCCTTTGTCTCCCAGAACCAACAATGAAGTTGAGCACCAGTGGCAGAAGGCGCTCACTGCATTGTTCCTCAGAGTTTGGCTCCCAGCTTAGGAATGCAAATGGACAGAAGAGGAATCCTTTCTGTGAATAATAGAGGTAACACACATCAAAATGCCTTGAGCATCAATGATTCGGTTTCTGTGTCTGCTAGCACTGAAGGCAATCAGATGCACAGGTTCCTCCTTACTTGTTCCTCAGCCTCTCGGTCACGGGTTCTCAAACCGCAGATCCAGACCTTTTAGGGGTTGAATGACCCTTTCACAGGGTGGCATATCAGATATCCGGCCTGTCAGATTATTTGCATTACGAGACTCATAACAGTAACAAAATCACAGCTATGAAGTAGCAATGAAAATAATTTTATGATTGGGGATCACCCCATGAGGAACTGTGTTAGCCAGTCACAGACTTAGGAAGGTCCAGATGGACAGTGTCGGGGTTCTTTCAATACCAGATGTGAAAATTCCTATAGGAGTAGGCTTAACTCACATGACATGATGACCATGTCACAGGAATGCTTGAAAGCTGCTGATGAAGAGGAACCTGTATTTGCCTCTCAGTCCTGCAATGAGACACTGTGACAAGAAGCCACAGACACCTCAAATTTCCAACTCTAGCTGTAGGGCTTGTCGGAACACCATCCAAAAAGGGAGTCCTGTGAGATGTTCGAGGGCTTGTGAGAAAACTCCAAGAAATCAAGAGTCCTGTGACCTATGTTTCTTCAAAAAACAAACAAACAAAGCAGAATTGTTCTTGGATTATGCTTTCACGCCCCTCCCAGTTGTATTATTTGTGATTTACTTCAGATTATTTATTACAGCTGGCTATTTATTAATATGCTTCTATGGGAAAACATGATTTTGCTGCATGCGGCTTCTCTGCCACATGTGGCCTGCTTCTGCAATTGTACACTTCACTCATGTGACTCTTCAGAGTATAACCCTCAGAGTATAAATTGTCTGATGCTCTGAATAAAGCTGGCTGTTGCATGCGACTTCAGCCCAGCTGACTCATCTGCTTCATTCTCCAAGATCTTGCTGCCTTCCGAGTGGTGACATGGCTGAGCAGAGGTTTCTATGGGACACTGTTAAAATCCTCTGAAATGTCTCATCCAGTTTTTCATTTACAAGACCTAGGTGACATTTAAATCATGCAAAAGTGTCCCACTTATCTGCAAGCGGACACAGCGCACACGTTTGGTCTGAAGTGAGACAAGGAATAATAGATTACCAAGGAGACAGGGTGTTTTACATTCCCACTGAGCTCTCTGGGAAGTGCTGCTTGTGAAATTTCCATCTCTATTTGTGTTCTGATTTCTCACCAAGAGGTGAGAATTTATTGTTTCTGCTTCTCTCTGCCAGTTTTTCCTTATTCCATCCCTCCCACCCCTCAGTCTTTATCCTTCTTCCTCCTTCTCCTTCTCCTCTCTCCTCTCTCCCTGTTTTCCCTAACCCCCAACATCATGGCTTCCATTTGCCCATGGGACAAGAGTATCTCCATCGTTTTCTTTCCTGTGTTCTAGATACCTGGGTGTTGCCTGGTCCCTGGATTACTATTAACACTCTCTTGTCAAAAATGTGAATCTAGAAAGTTCTCTGGAGATTAGTGACAGCATTAGATTTCTTCCCACACGAGTCCACTCCTCAAACCTGTCTATTGAAAAGATAAATAAAGGGAAATTTAGGATGGGGGCTGACTAGCTCAAGGTTAAGTGATAGGTTTAATTGGTCCTCACTGACGACCGCTTTTTGGTATCCAAATTTTAGTCTGTGTAGATAGATTAGACATTCTGTACCTGTACCCTGAGTTCTCTGAATGTTTGTCACAGGATGGAAAGCCCAGTGGCTTTTTAATAAGTGGACCCACTTATTAAGAAGGCACAGAACTGAACCACAGGCTAGAGAGCCTAGAAGCAGAATAGGTTCTTGGATGTCTTTGAACCCCCTTCAAACCTGGTAGGGAGGGTCAGGGGCTCAGGCCTGGGAGGGAAAAGCCTATCAGGAGGGTGAATCACCTCTCCAGTCACCTGCTCAGGTCCTGGTTCTCTGGGTAGGACTTGCTAAAACTTCCTCAGGAGTGCTCCTGGCCCTTCCAGCACTCTTTGGCAACCAACCAAAACACACCTGGGAGTAGGAATTTTAAAAAGTAAGTCAAGATTAGCATGTGAAAGAAGCTGGTTTGCGGAGGACATGACATCATCTAATGAACAGTGTGTATGAGACAGCATCCAAAACTATAAACTGGGGCAGCACGTGTGTGGAGGGGATGGTGATAAATGACCACACACAGGTGTCTGGATACAGGTGTGTGTGTGTGTGTGTGTGTGTGTGTGTGTGTGTGTGTGTGTGTTAATAAATGACCACAGGTATCTGGGTGCTTTATGGACTTTTTGGTCAGCTCCCAAGCCCACATCTGCTCCTGGATGGTTTTTCCCTCTCGTACCCATTTCTGTTCTACAGCTATCCTGAGAGGCAAGGCTTTTTCCCATCTCCTTCTGATGGCCTCTGGGACTTAAGCTTAACCTCTGCTCTGTTTTCTTTTAAACTCTAATAAAATTCTCCTGAGCATCTTAGTCATTCCAACTCTAGATTCTTTCATCAGTGAGGTTAACAGCTCTAAAAGGGAACCTCAGTTTCCCCAGGAACAGGTAAATGAGAGCTCATGTAGGGCAGAGGAAATGGTAGCTATAAGGGAAGGCAGGCCGAACCTCAGACTCTGAGTGTCTTTGGAAGTGGGGCTTGCAAGTTAATGTCAACAGGGCCATTTGGAGACAGATTAAAGCTGCAAGCCTCCACTGTAGGTGGTCCCTCAGTATGGTGGCTCAGGGACCCTTGTGAATACAAAACTGCAGATGCTTAAGTTTCTTATAAGACATGATGTGATATTTGTACAGGATGCTGTGCCCATCCTACTGTAGGGAGATTTAAAATCTCTAGATGACACAATTCTTAATGCAACATGAGTGCTGTGTAAACAGGTGTCGTTTTGTATTCTTCAGGGGAAACAATGATTACAAAGTCTGTGCATGTTAGACAGATGCACTTTTCCTGCATATTTTCTGAGACTGGTTAAATCTACAGATGTGGGACCTGTCTGCTCATGCAGAGGTTAACTGCAATCACCGCCTCCCATGGTTTCTAGATCCCTATGAAGGAAGGGAGTAAGGCTGATACAGATTTCCAGCAGCGGGGAATCACTTCTGGAGGGACAGAAACAGTCACACTGGCTTTGGAGACTGAATAAGTTTGCTAGATATTGCCTCCAAAAGCTCCCACGGAGGGAGAGAGTGAAGGCACCGCAGCATTCCCACAGAGACTGTACGCAAGTCCCCACGATGGCAAAGCTACCTTTGAAACAGGATAGAAAAACAAGGGAAATTATGGGGATATGGAAAGGAAAAAAAAAGAGGCTCTCATTTAGGAGACTGGCTGAGGCCTCTCGCCAGCTGAGAACCGAGAATTCTCGAACATGACCCAGAGAGATGATTCAGTGTTTAAGAGTATTTGCTGCTCTTTTGGAGGACCCAGGTTCAGTTCCTAGCATTCACATGGTGGCTCATAACCATATGTAACTCCAGGTCCAGGGGATCTAGCACCCTCTACTATCTTCCATAGGTACCAGGCACATATATGGTGCACAGACACACATGTAAACAAAATGCCCATGCACATAAACAAATCTTCAAAAACCCATCAGGATAATCATCAACATTTTCAATGAAGGTTGTCAATATATAAAGAGTATTTGCTTTAAATGGAAATATTTCCCGTGGAGAGAGCTAAAATAGACCAGGCTTAAGGTCTGATCATAGATGGTCTCCCTGCGGCTGACTCCTTTCTTGGTGTATTCTGGGACTCAGGCGAGACAATTAACTCTCATCTATAGTGACACATGCTAACTTCCTGCATTCCTGTGACCTAGAGTTTGAACTTCCAGTGATGATGCATTTTAATGTGGAACAATGAAGAATGGTAAAATGGCGGATTGTTATTCATCTTTACTCATAATAAATGTTATTCATTTATTAATCATAATTAATCATTTCACTTTTTTTTCCTGTTGCTGTGATAAACATTCTGACCAAAAGCAATTGGGAGGCTGTGTAGTGTTTGGGTTTTTACACATCTAGGTTTCAATCCATCATTGAGAGAAACCAGGGTAAGAAAACAAGTATGGAAGCTGGAGGCGTGAACCGTGGAGGAACACTGCTTGCTGGCTTGCTCATTCACAGGCTCACGCTTTCTTATATATCCCAGGACCACATGCCTAGGGAATAGCGCCACTCACAGTGGGCTGAAGCCTTCCACATACAATCAAGGCAATCCCTCATAGACATGTACACAGACCAACCCGATAAAGACAACTTCTCGGTTGAGATTGGTTTATTTTGTTTTTGTTTTTGTTTTTCCCCAGATGGTTCTAGGCTGCTGACAGTGAATGCTAACTAGGATGTTATTATATAATGAAAACCCACCCAAGGAACACGAGGTACCTGACCTTTGCAGGAAAAGCAAAGGCTTCCAGTCATACACTTGCCAGATTCAGGGGATGACCCTGATAACGCCAAGAACTGATAGAATCCCAGCTTGCTGTAGCTTCCAAGCTAAGAGCGGAGGGAGCAGAAAACCTGGAGGTCTTTCCAGAAGTTTCTACGACACACAAATATTCATACAGGAACGAGACTGCAGGTGGGATAGAGCCCAGGGAAGACACACCCTGTGCCCTGGGAAGCACGTTGCTAAGCTTGATGTGATTTTATTATTTTGTTTTAATCTAGGTCACAGAAGAACAGCAAAGGAGATGTTTCTCTAGGAGGCATAAGGTTTAGGATAAATACAGTGAGAGATGGGAAAGAAAATGGAAGGACAGTTTTCTTCAGTTATGCCCCGCCCACAGCCCTGCCCCCACCTCCTGCCCTACCCTGCCCTCTTCTCCCACCCACTACCCTCCACCACTACCCCACACGTCCGTCCGCCTACCACTCTTTATCCTTTAACCCCCCACGCACACTCTTACTCTCCACTGCCCGGGGCAATCCTGAGGTTGTGAATTACTGGATCCTCAGCTCCTAATGAAGTTCCAGTTCCTGAGAAAGTGAGTACAAACAAGAGCCCCTGCTGCCAGGGGCCACTCCAGAAGTTCGGGCTGTGAGTGAAGTAAGAGCGAGTGTGTGACATGATGCTGAGCTGTGCTGCCTGGAAACAAACGGTGTTCACAACTACATTTGCATTTTTCAATCCTAGTTTCGCACACTAGGTTTATTCTAAGCAAAGCCTCGTCTCATTATTCATAGATTCCGTGTTAATGCATGTGTCTATTTGTTAAAGTTTGTGATTCCTGCCAAATTACTGTTCCAAGGCATGTTTGCAGACAGGTGTGTGCTGAAAGCTATGAAGAATTTGATTCATCTAACCAATTCCTTTCCATTCCTCTAAAACATCTTGATATATTTGGTGGTAATTTTCTTTTGGCATCTTTGTGCTTATTATTAAGATGATTCTATTTAGGTTGAAATATTCCTAAAGTTGGGGCTGGAGAGATAGCTCAGAGGTTAAGAGAACTTGTTGTTCTCTCAGAGGACCCAGGTTCAGTTCCCAACCCTCATATGAAGGTATACCCAACTGGGTATAACTTCTGTCCCGGGGATCCAGTGCCTTCTTCTGGCCTCTGCAAGGGGCACATGTGATGCACACATACATGTGCAGGCAAACATACACATAACACAAAGAATGAAAGAAAGTAAAAATACCACTAAAGTTTAATATTGAAGTGCCTTAAGGAGACTGAGAGCCTTTGGTATTCCCAGTTGCAATGTTGGAAGGCATATGGACTCCCCCTTCCTCAGGACACTGGAATTCCTTTCTCCTGTTTTTCTACTTTGCTATTTGGGGCTACAGTCCTTGAGGTATTTCCTACTGGCCCATGGTTGCACCATTCAGTTGTACCACTGTCTGCTAGCTCCATGATATCCTGACTTGGGTGCTTTTTTAAAGAACAGGGATGAGTGTGCATATATAATCTGTGAGATGCCTAAATCCTACAGGAAATTTTATACCAATAGGGGATGGGTTCAGTTCATCACAGAACTGAGCTCACAATGGCCAGAAAGGAATCATATGGCTTTGTCACCGTTTTGGCTCATGGTATCAACAAGGTGGTAGAAAAACCACACGATTGGCCACCATCTTGTTTAGCGGCATTATCACGATGGCAATGACCAAGTAACGTCACCATCATCTTGGTTAAAGCAACCACGTGGCATAAACCAAAATGACGGCACCCATAAAACTTCTCAGTAGCACTAAACCCTCAGGGGATTGTCATTTAGAGTCTCCTGTGACACACATTGTCACATGTCCCAATATTCTTCTCCCATCTCTTTTTATCTTTTTGGTTTTTCCTCCTTCCCCACATGCTTAGTAGGATCATGGACATAGGAGACCCAGATAGACTCTCCCGTCCAGTAGTGAGGTCAATGCATTCCTTTTATCTGATATTAAGGAGGGAATATCAGACCTCTATAGTGAGCTCTTTGGACTTTTACTATTTTGCAGGATCTGCTTGCTGGTTTCTGGGGAGGACTTAAGAGTTTCCCAGCTATGTGTCTCCAACACTGGCTAGCTACCAGCAGGAGTTGACACTCTGATAGGCCTGGGAAGCTCTCATGTATTTGCAGTAGGCTAAGGGCCAGTCTTGGAAAAGCACAGATTTCAACTGGGGACCCAAAGAATAGATTGCCAGGTGCTAATGTAGGACTTTCGGGTCTCGGTTTGAACTTAAAATTGAAAGAACCCCACTGTCCCAGGACACATCCCAGGAGGGGTACATTCCTTAGTCAGAGGACACTTGCTAGACTAACATTCAGAAGAAGAAGGGAGAGGCTGATTGACATTCCTCAGACCAATGGGAACTCACCTGCATGTGAGGAAGGCCCAGAGCACACAGACACATTCCAGGACACTTGTTATAATCTGAGTCACCTAGAGACCAGTCCTGGAAAGGTCAGACTTTGTGGTTTCCCTTGTGAACTCTGTATAAAAACTGTTCTGAACTTTGGCTTGGGGTTCCTCTTGTCTGTGTGCAGGGGAACCCCAGTGCACTGGTTAACATCTTATCATCAATAAACCTCATGTTATTGCAGTGAATCCCGTCTGTGAGTGTTTCTGGGGGAGCGCATCCCCTGGTTTTGGATCTTAGAGTCCAACACTAGACATGTTGCTACAGCCATTGCAGGATTGGCTTGCTCATGCTGGAGGCTGGAGATGCTGGAGATGCTGGAGATGCTGGAGGCTGGAGACCCAAGCTCTTCAGGGTTAATGCCTGCTCTGCTGCCAGGCACCCCCACTCCTGTTTCTCTCTAACTGAGATAGAATGTTCTTCCTCCCTTCACCCTCCTTTGCTTCACAGTTCCCTGCTTTTGTTTCTGCCCTAGCATGCTCCAGGTCCCTGTCTTCTGTTTTCAGTTTCCTCCATTTCTGTTTCCACTCTCCAATTGTAGTAACAGACACACAAAAGAAAAGCAGAGCAGGCCATCCCTCTCTGAGTTCATGTAGATGTTTTACCATTTTTGGAATTTAGTGTTTTCTAGATGCTAGGGACTTCTCGATTCAAGTTCCATGTGGTAAATTACAACTCAGCTGTTCGAATCCAGGCAGCCTCAGTGATAGCCATCTTCTCTTGGAAAATTCACTCAGAGTGTTTACTGTGCTCTTGTCCAGCCGATTTAGAGATGTGATATGGACTGGCAGATTACACATTTGGGGAAAGGGCGTCAAGAGAATGTTTAAGAGAAATATTGGATATTCAACCTACAGAGGAGCCCAGGCCCTGTCTGACTTAACCATTAGACTTCAGCTGACTTCCCCAACATTCAGGTCAATAGCTGCACTAGAGGTTTTTGTTCATTGTAGCCCATTAAAACAAAAGTTTAGTAAGAAAAAAAAAAGGAATAAAAAAGCCCCAGAACATTGAGATGGAGAGATGAGATGTGGAGGAGGTGACCATCCTCTAGCTCTTTCCTCTTTACCTAGTGTCTTCAAGTCTAAGGCTAAGCTGGCACTTCTCATTCTCCCAAGATTTTGGAAGTGTGTTCCCCCCCTTTTGTTTCTTCAATTAGCTTTTGGGAATGTGAACACCATGTTTAATTAGCTCGTGCACATTTTGAATATCAGAACATTTTTTTTCTATTTTCCAAAGGTCTCATATATGTTCCTTATTAATTGTACTTTTTAAAAATAGCCCAAGGACTGTTACCTCCTGGAAAAAGGAAGCTTTGAGAGAACTATTTCAGCTTTGAAATTAAGTGAGCAGAACTTTGATACAGTGATAATAAACTGTGTTTGAGGAAGACATCAGCAAGTTGGGCCACAGTGGTGCACGCTTTTAATCCTAGCACTTGGGAGGCAAAGGCAGGTGGATCTCTGAAGGAAGGTGCGGGGAGAAAAAAGAGGAAGAAGGAGAAGGAAGAGAAGGAAGAGGAGAAGGAGGAGGAGGAAGAGGAGGAGAAGGAGAAGAAGGAGGAGAAGAAGAAGAAAGAGGAGAAGGGGGGATTAGCAAATGAGCAACCAGAATAATGTTTCCAATGTAAGAGATTTTGATTTTATTCGGGTTCTGCACTCAGAGGTACCTACAACAGACTACAGACAAAATCAATTAGGAAGGGCTCACTAAAAATATTCAGGAAACAGTAACAGAGAACACTCAGTCTTTCAGCTCTCAGACAAGCTACTGACCAAGTATTAATTTCAGTCTCCACACTGTGTAACAAAATCCTTAATTCCCAAGGAAGAACCAATTTAAAGCGACTCGGCAGGGGTGAAGCCTAACTACATGGAGCCCTCAAAGAACCTCGGGCATTCTAACAGCAGCCTGCCAGGCTAATGCTGCTACATATATATCAAAAGCCTGACGACAGCTTGGTGTGACAGAGGAGGTGGGACAAGGAATGTCCAGAAAGACTCCTAAGCTCAAACAGTAGGAGAGCCAGGCTGGGGACAGGGGGCTGCCTCTCATCCTCAGGGAAGATACTGGATAGAAAGAAGGCAAGCCTTACCTCAGAAGAGAGGCTTGCTCCACAGGGTCCAGAGGCTGGGGTCTGAGCAACCCTGGGGACAGTGGCTTGCTTAAAGTTAGCTGCCACTAGGGTTTGTTAGGGTTCCTCAGCGGCGGGTCCTCAGCCCCTTTCGCTGTGGGTGGCTGGACTCTGTCAGGGCAGGGCTGCTCCTGGTGGCGGTGTGGCGAAGGCGAAGTTGGCGGCGTCCTAGGCCACGTGTGGAAAACCTTCTCTGGGAAAATGGATGTCAGCATGACTGGGGTGGGGGTGATTTATTGTGCTAGGACCTCCTACACTGGCTTAGAAACTGGGGGACACTCTCACATACACTAGGTTTCGAAGTGTCATATAGGTTCAGGGTGCCTCCCCATCCCCCACCCTGGGCTCAGGGAAGGGGCTGGGGATAGATTCAGGGGACCTGGTGCCGCGGGAAGAGCCGTCAGAATCTGAGCACATTAGCTCCTGGAGAGGTGACCTCTTGGTGGGCTTCTTTTTCTTTTTTCTGAGGTTCTCTTGTCTCGGCTGTTTCAAATAATCAGTGCCTTCTTCTGTCACCGTCCAGAGATGGGAAGAGTTACTTGAATCTACTTCCTCCCTAGAGAGAGACAGAGGAGAGGCTGAGGGATGCCTGGACCTGACTGCTCCAGGATGGGTGCAGAAATCTCCAGCTCACCTCGGCAGGGGTCTCTACGCTCTGTCCAAGCCTTAGGTGTTGGACACGTTAGGCTTACTTCATTCAGTGAATGTCTACTCGTAGGAGCCCCACACAGAAGGGAAAACCTAGCCATGTGGACCAGTCCCTACTCAACCAAGAAACAGCTAACTCAAGCCCAGGTGCCCCAGGACCTGCGTCAGCGCCGACCCCTGCCCACCAGCAAGTCAGCCTGGCTCTATCATTGCTCCCCTCACCCCCATCCTTGAATTAGAGCTTCTGCAGCCCTGGGTTTCTCAAGTTTGGTTGTTCAAGATGCACCGTCAGATACACTTTCCCAAATGCCAACAGCGATGTGACTTTTAATTACATTCAATAAAAAACAAAAAAACAAAACAAAAACACACAGGCCTGCCTATGGTGTCATAAATGAAGACTTATTTAGGAAATGCACCAGACGTAGTGTTTATTTACCAAGGAGTGTTGGCTTTTCTTCAGAGAGGGCTTCTTGGCAATGCTACAATTTCTATCTGGCCCACTCACCACAGCCAGTTGGTTGGCAATTTCTTTTCTTTGTTTTGTTTTGTTTTGTTTTGTTTTGTTTTGTTTTGTTTTTCGAGACAGGGTTTTTCTGTGTAGCCCTGGCTGTCCTGGAACTCACTCTGTAGACCAGGCTAGCCTCGAACTCAGAAATCTGCCTGCCTCTGCCGCCGAAGTGCTGGGACTAAAGGTGTATACCACCACTGCCCGGAGGTTCAGGAATTTCTTTTTCAGGACCTGTGTTAAGGCCGAGTCAGGCCGTGTTAAGAGCACCAAATACCTGGGATTAAATGGCACCTGGCCACCCTTGCCACCGCTCAGAACCAGTTTTGTTTTGTCTTTGCCCTAGTTAAGTTCGGAGCATCACTGCTTCCAATCCTTCTAGAAGACGTCAGAGGAAAAAGATGAGCCGGGAGAAGTCTTCTAGTTATTATCAAACAGAAAAATTCTATCCCTCAAATACTCCGCAATGGATTAGATTTTATCAAATATGATTATTTTACAAGATTGCCACGGGACTCAGGAGGGAATTCTCAAGAGAGGATGAAAACAAAACAAAACAAAACAAAACAAAACAAAACAAACTTCCAAAAAACCTGGCCTAAGGAACAGTGAGATAAAAGAAAGCTTTCCTGGACTCCATACACTAACTATCTTGTGAGGTCTGGGCTCCTGCTGATGTAAAATCTCTGGGATAACAGGTGCCTCAAGACATATGGAGGCCACGCCTCGAGGTAATACCGGGGGGCACTTGCTCTGTGAACTCTGAACTCTTATCCCCATGGCTTCCAATGCCTCTCACTCTGCTGCCCCTTCAGAGCTAAGTTGATTCTGTTTTGCTTTTCTCCAATGGCCATCTGTCAGCACTGATGGCAGGCTTTGTAACATACAGCTTCTTAGGAGTAAGAGCAAGGAGGGAAGGCAGTGGGAAGTTTTCCATGTTCTACAAATACTCAGAGAATAAGCAGGGACCTGTCTACCTGCCTTCAGGGACTGAGGGAGGAGGGGCAGAGGGAACAAAAAGATATATAATCTATCTATCTATCTATCTATCTATCTATCTATCTATCTATCTATC
>NW_021604696.1:7233664-7240225 GCF_004785775.1 Grammomys surdaster | reverse complement strand
ATCTATCTATCTATCTATCTATCTATCTATCTATCTATCTATCTATCTTTTGCAGGGACTGGTCACATGAATGAGTTAAAGGTCACCTACTAATGAAATTTTAGGCAGGTAATAAACAACAGGTGTCACTGTTAAAGAAAAAATTGATACATTAGTAACTGGGAAAATGTTATAAAAGAGAATAAATTATTTTAACTTTTGCTTTTGAATAAGCAAAGCACACTAGGCACCTTGAAGTAAATTAGAAACAGTTGACTCTGAGAAATAGATTCCAATAGAATTGATATGTTCTCCACTTCTTACATTATAAATCACATCTATCTATCTATCTATCTATCTATCTATCTATCTATCTATCTATCTTTATATGTATGGGTGCTTTGCCTGGATGTATGTCTGTGCACCACATGTGTGCCTGGTGACTGCAGAGGCCAGAGGAAGGGTAGGATCCCCTGGGGCTAGAGATATCACATGGTGTGAACCACCGTGTGGATGCTGAGAATGGAACCTGGGTCCTCTGAAAGAACAGCTAGTGTGCTTAACCACTGAGCCATCTCTCCAACTCCATGTTCCCCACATTTAAAAAAGATGTTTTGCAGCTGTTATACATGATAAGGAAAATGAATAAAGCTTTTGGCTTTGAAGAAAAATATGAATGGACACAGCTGTGAAAAAAGTGTATAAGAATGTGAACCAAAATACAATGATTATTTTTGACATGTTAGACTGTGGTTCTAAAAGGGTTTGCTGGTTGCTTTTAATTTATAAGTAATATGATTGTATTCCTTTTGGAACAAGAACAAAACAAGGCAAGTTATCATGTAAAACAAAAGGAAGGTTTGATCAGGAGAAAGCTGTTTCTTTTTAAAGATTTGTTTTCTATTTTATGAGCATTTTTGCCTGTGTGTATTTAGGTACACCACATGTGTTCACTATCCAAGGAGACCAGAAGATCATCTGGCTGGAGATTGGCTTGCCCAGTCTATAAGGAGGCATCTTCACATAGGGCTAATGTGCAAGCTCTTACCCCTGCTCTCTCCCTCCCCTTACTCTGCTTCTTGGCCACAACCACTATGGAGGTCAGAAGGGCCTCCAGAGGACCCTGACCCCATGAACTCAGGTCATACCGTGATTCAACATGACCCATTCAATGGCTTTGTTTTGTTCAAGCTCACACTGAAGCAGCATTAGATTAAGTGATGTCTTAATTTGTTATAATTTGATTGAATATAGGGTTAAGTGTCACTTATGTGAAAATTTTGGGACCAGAAGTGCTCCAGATTTTGGACTATTTGCATATATGTAGTGGGATACCTTGCAGATGGAACCCAAGTCTAACCGTGAGGTTCCGTCGCATTTCCCACCCGTACACACCTCGTGTAAGCGGATGTTTATCGTATCTTGGAAGTCTCTGAGTTGTGACTGTAGCCTAACTCCTGAGGCAGGAGTGAGGTCAGAATGGAGACGTTCTCCGCTTGTGGCTTCAGGTTTGTTCTAAAGAAGTTTCCTATTTCTGAGCATGTCAGATTTTGGATTTTTGGATTACAGATGTCTGTCTAATCTGTAATATTGTGAACAAGATCAAGATATGTTCACAGTGGGTTAGAATGAGGAGCCAGGTACCATGTCTTAATTGGCTCTTTAGAAGGTTCTGGTCTCACTACTAGGGAGAAGGTGCTGAGAAACCATGCTACATTGTTCTTAGGGTCAAAATCCACCTATTCAGTGGACCGAGCTTTGTCAATATACTGGTCCTCCTGCTGGCTCCCAGAGGCCTCTTTTCCATACTGCCCCAGTGTCTCTTTTGCTCTGGACTGATGTTACACTGATGTCTTTTGGGGATCAGGACTCTGAATCCATAGCTGAAGAGGCAGAAGATCAAGAGATTGATAGTATTGGCATGAGAGTCTCTGTGACTTGCAGACACCATGATATTCCTCATGAAAGTAGATAATGGCCTTTGTCCTTATGGACAACATAGGTAATCCACAGGCAGATGTTTTGCTGAATTGCTTATTTTTCAAGGCTTGTCTCTGGGATAGAAAATGGGCTCTCATCTGACCGCAGGGATGAAGGGAGATAATGAAAAGCACAGACTGGCTGACTTGTAATGCCCAGCTCCCTCCCAGGAAAAGCTGTCAGAAGAAACCATGCCAGAGCGAGGAAAACGACGTGTCCACACAAGGCCAGATGCAGCACTGAGCGTTCAGTCTTCAAGCAGGGAGTTCATTCCAAGGCTGTTGAGCAAGCAGTATCAGGCCATTCAGCACTGTCCAGGAAGGAGGCTAAGTCACTGGGGAATCACTCCTCCCACGGAAACATATGCCCAAATCCATGGAAGTCACACAGCTGCTCAAAAGAGAGACAACGGGAAGCTAATGTTTGTGCACCAGGGAATAGTGAGCTGATCACAGACTCAAACGAGCCACCACCAAGTCCTGGGAAATTCTTCCTTTTGGCAGTCTCACACACAACAGTGTCCCCAAGATCACACAGTGACAATCAATTGGATGGATTTTTTTTTTCTGGAGCCTAGAGAAAATCCTACTTGGCTTTCCTGAAACCACATTTGGAATAATGTTACTGTTGTTAACTATTGCTATTATGACTATGAAATCACAAACCCTCTCCAGAGAACATTTTTCTAGAGATCTGACTTGCCTGGGCCTTGCCCTGTCAAGTGGGCAGGGCAGACTCCAGCTCTATGGGAGGGATTTGCAGCCAGCTATAGGGCACCAGGTGTCTGAATTCTGCTCAGGCCTGCCAGATGCCTTAGTCTGGAGATAGCATCGTGACACCTGGTTGAGGTGATTTCCCTACAGGGAGAAAACCAGAAACCAGAGCATCAAACCCACCAGGTGCCTTCCCCCTGCAGCAATCAGAGGCCACACTGCTATGATAGGAAGGACCAGGACCCCAAGAGAGAAGGCCAAGGACATCTCTGCCTGGAGGAAGTGAGAGAATGCTGAATGGGGGTGGTGGTGGGAGAATCCCTCCCATTCTGCTTGCTTCTTAGAGTTTCTAACATCTCTAGAGAAATCACGTATGTCTTCTTGCAATGAAATGTTCTAGACCGGTTAGAGAGTATTCTCACTCATAAAAGGTATGTATGACGCCATAGAACACAGAGGAAGAGGGAAGGCAGAGAAGTATTGTCCCCTCAGCAGACCTACTCAGTGGGTGACACAAGAGGAGAGAAGCAGCTGGCCCCCATGTCGCATATTTCCCAAGGCAAAGGAACAGAGGCCGGTGCTGTCCTTTGAGAGCTAGACTTTTGCTAGTGGGATGGCGTATTTTGCAAGCCAAACTTAATTAAAGGTCTCTGAGAGTCACTTAGCTGTCAAGCATGGGTTGGAAATGGAAAATTGTATGAACTCTATCTGGTCAGTTTTGATCGTAGAGTTCTTCTGAATGGTCTCCTTCCCATCTTTCTCTGTGTAAAACCCTCCATCGAGGACAGGAGAGGGATCTACCTGCAGAAAATACTTGTCAGTCACCACTGAAGGCTTGCTGGTCTCAGGGATCTGAAAGTGAGGGGCCCTGGCTTAGTATTCACAGATGAATCAATCCCTGAAACTATTGTCCTCTGGGAGTCACGACCTGTGGTGCATGTCTCTAATGACATAAAACATGAACACAAGAATCAAGAGTCTCAATAATGGCTGCTTGGTACATCAGCTCGAGGACTCACTACAGACATGCAAAAGAAGATGGCATGTGTGTTAAGCGAGACTTAGGTACCAGCAGAGAACCGTAGGGAGGACAGAGACTAGAGAACGGCCACATTTGATTGTGGTATTCGGCCCCGGCTATAGAAGCAGAGGGTGATTAAGCTCTGCAATTAACAGGTTGAAGACGGCTCCTACTTGGGAAAATTAAACCTAGCTTGTTGCTCCTAGGCAAGCATCGAGAGTGGAAAGAGGAAGAAATTGGAGAGTTGATGACTGTGTCTCCTGTGTGAAGCTCTAGAGGTGAGAGCAGATAATTAGCAGCCAAGAAATTTAAATAAGTCCCAGGGAATGTGGGAGACAAAGGTTCTTCTTCATATGGGAAGTAATGAGTTTTAATTAAAATGTGATGAATAATCATGTTGAACTCAGTGAGAATAGTCAATACCTAGACTAATATTCATATTGCTTTATCACAGACTAGATTTTTTTTTTAATTTTCTCCAAAGGTTCACATGCTGCAGGGTTGGTCTTCAATGTGTCCATTGGAGAGGTGACGGGTCCTTCAAAAGGTGAGACAGTAGGAGACAATTAGGTCATTGGGGACTTGACCCCTTTAAGAGATTATTGTGGGTCTCCTGGAGTGTACAATTTGATAGATAAGAACAAGCCTAGCTCCTCCATAGTCTCTAGCTTCCTCATTGCACCATGTTAGCCATCATGTTTAGACATGACCAGGAAGGCCCTTACCAGAGGCCAAGCAGATAGTCACCTGACCTTGAACTTTCTTTCTTTTTTTTTGTTTTGTTTTGTTTTGTTTTTCGAGACAGGGTTTCTCTGTGTAGCCCTGGGTGTCCTGGAACTCACTCTGTAGACCAGGCTGGCCTCGAACTCAGAAATCCACCTGCCTCTGCCTCCCAAGTGCTGGGATTAAAGGCGTGCGCCACCACTGCCCGGCGACCTTGAACTTTCAACCTTCAAAATTGAACTACAGACGTCTTCTTAGCCTTAGGCATTTTGTTATAGGGACAGAAAGTGGAGTGGGACACAGTGTAGCACAAGGGGAAATTTCCGTAGCAACCCCCCACCACCACAAGATGCAGTAAAATTGATCACCCTAGCATATGGGAGAAGCTGGCTATGTACCAGGACATTTCATGACAGTCAGAATGCTTGAATTCAGTCTTAGACTTTCCCAGGTGGCTAAGAAATCATCTTCTGGGAAAGTAACACATAGTCCATGCAAAGCACAGAGACCTGGTGTTGGGAAGGAGTTAGTATGCCCTGGAGGGCTGGTTAGGAGTGACTAGGGATGAGTGAGACCCAGGAGACAGACTATATCACACTAATATGAGCCTAAGGTAGGCGGCTGGAGAAATGGATCGGTAGTTAAGAGCACCCAGAGGACCCAGGTTCCATTCCCAGAATCCACACGGTAGCTCACACCTATCCATAACTCCAGGTCCAGGGGATCTGACACCCTCACACAGACACATGCATGCAAAACACCAAGGCATTTAAGAATAAAAAGAGGGAGAGATTAAGATAGGATAAGGGGGGGGCACAGATGGGCGTGGGGTTTGAGGATTTTTAGGTGAGGGAGAAGGTATAAGAACAGTATGCATTCAAAGAAGATTAATCGGTTGAGCCCCCAGGGAAGGTGCCTGGGTTTGACAGGTTTGGGGCAGGCCTAGGATGGAGCAGCTTAGAGCTTCTACATAAAGCACTGGGCCACAACAGAACTGAAGACCATTTCCAGGCTTGGATCATCATAATCTAGAGGCACCTTGAGTGTGGGGAATGACTATTTCCCATGGATTTTGGACAATTCCATGATACGTGGGGAGGGGATGAGCAGAGACGAGGAGTCCAGGGCTGGGAGCAGGTGTGGGGACTACGGGTTCAGACTATCTGAGTGTGTGTTGGAGCTCCTGTAATGTCAGATGGGGATATTCAGAGGAAGGATGGGGAGACGGCTTGCTGTGAAAGCAAGATTTGTGTGCAAACTCCTGGCAAGTACAGAAAAGTTGGACAATGCAGCATGTGCCTGTAACCCTCAGGTTGAGGAGTGGAGACGGGGGTGGGGGGGATCCTGGGAGTTTACTGGTCAGCCAATGAGAGAGTCTATCTTTAAAAATAATGAAGAATGCAATAAAGAAAGATACCCAACATCCTCCTGTGGTCTCCAAATGTACATGCATGGACACCTACACACACACACACACACACACACACACATTCCACACATACACACAACCCAGTGACCAGTTGAGAGTAATGCCGTTCCAATTATATGCAGAACACCTCCATGGTGCCAGGCATGGCTGTGACACAGCCCCGTCTTAGTCTTATAGCCCCTAGGTGGGGTAGGATATGGATCTAAGACTCAGTTTCCAAAATGCCCTTTCCATGAAAATTATCTACTACAGCTGCCCATTACTTACACCTGAGAGCTTTGATGAGGACACACTATAGGTCCATTCTCAGGGGTTGTAATTGATGCAGAGCCACAGACTGGGTTAGAGAAAGACACAGGGTCCTTGGTGTAAGTGACACTGGGAAGCAACTGTGTGGGTGGGTGACATCGGGCAGAGAGAAAACCCAGAGAGCCATGGCAGGCCTGAGAGGGCAGGTTCACAAGCCAAGTGGAATCCCAAGAGCATGCGTGGTCAGGATGGGGAAAGCACACTGGCTGGGACATGGTTGAGGCCTCAGCTGGGCTCTGTAGAATCCCTTTCTGCTAAGGGGTATAGGGGTATTGTCCATGGTTTAAGGAAGGCCCAGGAGGGATCTAAACGGAATCAAGATTATCCAGCTCTACAGAAGAGACTGGCAGAGAAGGGAAGTATGAGCTAGATCAAATTAGAGAGAGAGAGAGAAAGGGAGAGGGGAG
>NW_021604696.1:7228101-7233264 GCF_004785775.1 Grammomys surdaster | reverse complement strand
ATCTGCCTGCATATCTCTGAGTAACCCTCCTACGTTGGTTCTTCCCAATGTAGACACTGGGAACCCCGAATCACCTGCCAACACATTCATCTGTGATGACACTTCTGCCTCCCTGTATGGAAGGGACAGCCATGTTTCCAAGTCAGGCTTAATTAAAGGTCTTGAATTCTTACACACAAAAAGGGAGCAACCTCTTCCTTTTCATGGCAGGCTTAGATGTTTTTATGAAGGACTAGTGAAAATAACATCGGCTCCGAGATTAGAGCTAGAGTGAGAGACAGCAGCTCAGCGGCAGGACGTTGATAACCACAGAACTGAGTCTTCCGTCTCTACTCCTCTCCCCTAGTATGCAGACAGTGTGGATCTCAGCGATAGGATATTGCTTGTATACAAATAAAGAGATACTCGTGGATACCCAGAGGTACAGGTTGGGGGGTGTACTCACCCTGTTTCGCTCCTCTCAACCAGGGATGATCTTATCATTGAGCAAGACAGAGCATACTTGTTTTGGCTGATTTTAATGAGAGCACTCCGAGGGCAAAATTCCTGCAATCACACGGAAAGAGGTCGTGATTTGTGAACAGCTTTACTCCATCTCAGGCCGTTACCATAGCTACCAGTCATTGTCCTGCTGAGGGTGCCTCTCGGGAGAGCGGGTTAAGCTCTGAGCGTAGCATTATAATTTTTTTTTTTTCTGAATTAAAGCCAGTTTTTCCTCTCTGTCATTCCTGAAAATTCCAGGTCAATTGCTAAGTCTATCCTGGTTAGTTACACACACGTAGACACACACATACTACATGCATACACACATATACACACGTATCACACATTACATGTACACCATACACACACACAGCACACACTCTACATGCACACACCATAC
This sequence comes from Grammomys surdaster, assembly GCF_004785775.1. Lineage (NCBI taxonomy): Eukaryota > Metazoa > Chordata > Mammalia > Rodentia > Muridae > Grammomys > Grammomys surdaster. The sequence goes on along the minus strand of NW_021604696.1, from coordinate 7,232,381 downwards.
ACACATACCACAGTACATGCACACCACACACACACACTACATACACATATACACTACATGCACACCGCACATGTGACACACATGCACACACCACACACTACATACACACATGCACACTACATGTACACACACACACATTACATGCACACCACACATGTGACACACATGCACACACCACACACTATATACACACATACACACTACATGTACACACACACACTACATGCACACACACACACACTACATGCATACCACACATGTGACACACATGCACACACCACACAGAGGGAGAGAGAAAGAGAGAGAGCCCAAAGTGAGCCTGTCCAGCCATCATCTGCAGTTTGACAAGGAAAGCTAAGTGACTCTCTCATATAGAAACAAGAAGAACATGTGCTCTCAGCATGAGCAGAGTCCAAACCACAAGGCATTCAAGAGTAGGGGGAGTAGACAGCCGTGCTCCCTCCATCCAGCTCTGGCTGTCTTCTGCCCAGTGGGGAGGCCCTTCTCCGGGTGGCCACTCACTCTGCGGTTGTTACACTTCAAAACTGTGTAGAATTTCTCTGAAGCCACATTGTGATTTGGAAGCGCGATAACAATGGCGGGGACGTAGAAGTCAAATCCTCTGCTTGTCATGATTTTGGCAAACACGTAATCCCCAACCTGTAGAAGAAAGTGCATTTCACGGCAAATCATTTGTTCATAGAGTTCATACGTAATTTAAGTTTCAAGACAACTCCCGATGACTGGCAGGTATGGGTAAGAAAGTCATATATAGATTTTTTTTTTAATCAGATAAGAAAGGGTTCTAGAATCCTCTAAGCTGATTTGGCCACACCCACAATTTTGTGAGCACTTTGGAAAACCCAGTTTTGGTAGGCATTTGGCAACTGCCAGGGGTCTGGAGATAGTCAGCAAGTTGGTAAGGATTCAAGAACTCACAGAGATTGGTAGCAACAAAGACTGGGGTGAAAGAGTGTGGTGTGTGATATAAGGAGATGGGGATCGTGTCCTCAGTGCTAGATGGGCTGTCCCCCAGACAAGGGAAAAGAGTGGGGTTGATGAATGTCAGTCCCAAGCAGAGACATGTGATGGTTTGTATATTCTTGGCCCAGGGAGTGGCACTATTAGCAGGTGTGGCCCTGTTGGAGTAGGTGTGTCACTGTGGGTGTGGGCTTTAAGACCCTCATCTTAGCTGCCTGGAAGCCAGTCTTCTCTTAGTAGCCTTCAAATGAAGATGCAGAACTCTCAGCTCCTCCTGCACCATGCATGCATAGATGCTGCCATGGTCCCACCTTGATGATAATGGATTGAATCTTTGAACCTGTAAGTCAGCCCAATTAAATCTTGTTCTTTATAAGACTTGCCTTGGTCATGGTGTCTATTCACAGCAGTAAAACCTTAACGAAGACAGTCATACATAGGTATAGATGGTTTTTGCAAAAGAGGCTGCTGGGTACCTGTCAGTGATCAGGAGAAGGGTGCTGGAGGTGTGTTGTGGGTCTGATTCAGGAAGTAGGAACAGGCCAAGGCTAACCCATCTGATCCCTCCCTGGTTTGTACCATGCAGGAAACAGCAACATGAGCCTTCAAAGGGCTTTCCCTTCTGTCCCTTGGCATCCCATCTTGGTGTCAGGATAGTGACACTCCGAAGGACCAGACATGGTGTAGTGCTTATGCATTTGTAATCAGATGAGAACACATTTGTCTGTCTCGTTTGTAGAAGGCACACGGTAGGGGTTGGGGGGATGGCACTGCATTATGACATCACAGGTCGGCAGCCACTGGCTACAAGGTCATGAAAAATCACAGGTTCTATCATAATGGATGCAGTCTTCTGTGATGAGAGCTTCTGGAGTCTGGGAGCCACACAATTTACTTCCCCCTTGAGACAGGTGTCTTGAGATATTATATAGGTCACTGTATGCGGTGGCCAGCTACATATGAAGGAGTTGGCACATCAGTTACCAGCAAAGAAACTACCAGGTGATAGGGACCAGAAACTGCTCTTCCTGCCCAAACACAAGCTCCCTCCCGGAGCCTAAGAGGGCCACATAGGGACTTTAGCATCCTCTGTAATCCAAAATCTGTGGGCAGTATAAAGCGGTGGTTCTTAACCTTCCTCATGCTGCAGCCCTTCAATACAATTCCTCATGTTGTGGTGGACCCCCAACCATAAAATTATGTTGTTGCTGTTTCAAAACTCTGTTTTGGCTACTGTTATGAATCGTAATGGAAACATCTGTGTTTTCTGATGGTTTTAGACAACCTCTATGAAAGGGTCATTTGCTTTCACAACCCCAAATGGTTGTGAACTATAGGTTGAGAACTGCTGGTATAGAGTTCCAGAAGGGATCAGAGAGCAGGTACCTGAAGTTGTGGACAGGGCATGGCGCCCCCAACAGGTGTGATGAAGGAGATGGGTACGACTTTGGTATCTCCGTACCTGAAGTCTACCAAGGCGTGGGAGGAACTCACACATTTCTTCACTACCCCTGAAAGAGTCAGAAGAAACAACAACAACAAAAAACCGTGAGGACAGCGACAGGTTTGCTTCTGCTGTGCTCTGTGCTGAGTCATAGCATATGTCTGTTTAAATGAGCACACCCTTTTGATGCCAGGAGGAAGAGAAGAGTCAGATACAGTTTGATACCTTCTGAGGCTGAATGCAAAGGAGAGAATAGAATGTTCTGGCTTCAGAGGTGCGGGAGGAGCGCTCGTTCATTTGGCACCAGCAATATCTGTCCTGCTGGTTGTTCTGGAAACATCTTCCTACTGGGTACCTCCCATAACCAAATCTCCTTATCTGTTTATTCTAGTCCTATGCCCTATAGACACTGAGCACAGGTAGTTAAATTTCTAAAGTAAAGAGGAAATATAAATGCCCAGCTAAATCAGCTTTTCATTTAATATTAGATAAATGAAAAGGTAACTGGACACATGCCATGGCTTTTTTTAAAAAAGGCAAAAAAAAAAGAAAGAAGGAAAGAAAGAAAGAAAGAAAGAAAGAAAGAAAGGAAGGAAGGAAGGAAGGGAGAGAGAGAGAAAGAAAGAGAGAGAAGAAAGAAAGAACCAGGCCAGCAAGTAGTTTGTCTTTTGGTTATGCAAAGAGAACATTGCATATATTTTTTAATCTTAAAATTTTATTTATTTAAAAATAGGACCTCATTTTGTAGCTCTGGCTGGCCTAGAACTCTCTAACTAGATGAGGCTAGCCTCCAACTTACAGAGATCTGTCTGCCTCTTCTTCCTAAGCATGGAGATTAAAGGCATGGGCCACCACATCTTGTCAATTTTATAATCTTTTTCATGTATGTGTATTGTGTATTATCGTGCTGAGGACTGAGCAAAGGCCTTGTACGTTTAAGGTAAACACATGTAAGTAACAAAGTATAGCATGTGATCACGTGCCGCCAGCACCTTGATCTTACCTGGGGTTTGGATAGACAAGCAGGGAGCTGAGTGACTGCAGTCAAACAGCTAATACAGGAAAGAAGGAATTCAGACACAGGAAAGCTTGGGGTTAACTGACCAGAAATAGTTTTAAAGGGGTACTCTGTTTCCTTTGCTTCTTTTTTTCCATTGTAACTTGTACCTATGATACTGGGCAGAGACCACTATGATTTTTCCAAGTTGTCCTCTGATAGACCTTCCCCCCCACCACCACATACACACACACTCTCCACATGCATGGCGTATGTGCCCACCCCTCCCCCACAAATAAAACAAATAAATGTAGACAGGCATGTTCAGAATATTATATATGTACTTAACACAATGGGTTATAAAAGAAATTATTCATTATGCAAATGAGAGATGAAAAGAAATGTCATTTTCTAGTATTCTTTTGCCTTGTGTATGGGGAGAAAGAGGAACATTGTTTTATTTGAGAAGTGGACTATCTTAGTGTGGCTCATGAAGCGTCAGTGTTCTGGGGAAAGCTCAGGGCTGAACCCTCTGCTCCTCGGTGCCATGTTCATTAGTAACCGAGCCTGAAGGACGTACCTGGAAAGTAGAAGCCATTTTCCTCACATCTGGCAATGACCTTCTGGCCTTTGAGAGGGTCTAGTCTTCTTGATCTGATTTTCTTTGTTGGATACCCTTGCAATTTCTGATGCTGAAAAAGACCAACAGTAACAACAGATGAGCTGAAAGTAATGCAGACAGTAAAATCAGGAACAGAGGCAACTTGTGGTCACCTCTGCTCCTTTGGGACACCTCTGTCCTACGTTAAAGATATTCTTCTCCTCTTCTTCCTCCTCCTCTTCCTCCTCCTCCTCTTC
>NW_021604696.1:7203658-7228001 GCF_004785775.1 Grammomys surdaster | reverse complement strand
TCCTCCTCCTCTTCCTTCTCCTCCTCTTCCTCCTCCTCCTCTTCTTCTTCCTCCTCCTCCTCCTCTTTCTCCTCTTCTTTAGCATTTTTATATAACTTAATTTTTTCTTATTTATTTATTTGGTTTTGTTGTTGTTGTTTTTTCAAGACAGGGTTTCTCTGTGTAGCCCTGGCTGTCCTGGAACTCACTCTGTAGATCAGGCTGGCCTCGAACTCAGAAATCCGCCTGCCTCTGCCTCCCAAGTGCTGGGATTAAAGGCGTGCGCCACCACTGCCTAGCTATTTATTTATTTATTCATTCACTCACTTTACATTTTGATCCTAGTCCCCTCCTCCACTCCCTGCCCCCCACCTCACAAGCCCCTCCCCTTCTCCCACCTCTCCCCTTCTTCTCTGATAAGGGAGTAGGCCCCTCTGAGTACCACCCACCCTGGCACATCAAGTCATTGCAGGACTAGGTGCACCCTCTCCCACTCAGGCTAGCCCAGGCAGCCCAGTTAGGGGAACAGGATCTACAGACAGGAAACAGAGTCAGGGACAGGCCCCACTCCATTTTGTTGAGGGACCCACATGAGGACCAAGCTACACATCTGCTACATATGTGCAGGGGGCCTAGGTCCAGCCCATGTACGCTCTTTGATTGGTGAGCCCATCTCTGAGACCACCCAAATGTCCAGCAGAGTTGACTGTTAGTCTTTTTGTGGAGTCCCTGTAGCCTCTAGAGATCACCCTTCCATAAGGGTTCACTCGGCACTCTATCTATCAATAATCTATCTATCAATAATCTATCTATCTATCTATCTATCTATCTATCTATCTATCTATCTATGGTTTAGAGTGAAAGAAAATTGGGTAACTAAATGAAGAAAAGGGAATCTTTTTAAAGAAGATTGTACCTATAGCTGCAATTGTTAAGATTCTAGATGGCTTCACAGCCAGACAGCAGACTACTTAAGACCCGTGGCCCAAACTGCTGTCAACCTAGAACTGTGAGGAGACTGTGCCTTCAACAGAGAAGCCAATCCACAGTTACCATCTCTGAGGGATAAGTGTGAAAACACAGGGTTTGTAGAAACACAGTGGTCCAGCCCACCCTCCACGACAAAGACAAACCCCTTGGAAACTCCACCACACAGAAACGAAACACGTGGGCTACTGACTGGGTTGTCCTTAGTCCTCACGCCTCCTGCCTGGGAATCAGCCTACTAGAAGGCAATGGGCCATGCTTTCAAAGATCTCGAAGAAAAATTCTTGATTTGGAATTCTAAATCCCAGCAAACTATTGATCAAATCAAAGGCAGACTGAACATAAAATCATCTCCGTAAGTAGAAATATTTCCCCCCAGTTCATCTTGCCTTAGGAATAAGATTGGAAATGTATTCCAGCAAAATGAAGGCATGAAACAAGAAAGAACAATACAGAAAATCTAGGATGCAAATTCACTCCAAAGGAACAGGAGGTGAAATCTCCAGGGGACAGATGCGTGTGGTCAGACCAGCAGGGAGTCTTAGTGGGTGGAGGGTAAGGACACAGGAATCCTGAAAATACATACATATATGCATGTATATATCCATGGTCTCCTAACCTTTGGCTTATCTTGGTATACAACAATGCAGATACTACTTTGTGGATTTAAAAGATAATTACAGTGAATCTTTGGAAGCATACCCCACCAACACAGTGTTCTGAAGACAGCTTTTAGAAGGTGGACTTGCAAGCAGAAAGACAAAGCTCTGGCACAGAGGTGGCCACCATGTAGAGTCAGGAAGTGAAGAAGAAATTTGATGCATCCAGAAATAGAGGCTTTAGCCCAGGAGATAAAATACCACAAAATGCACGCAGGAGAAGGGGATGATGAACCGTTATCATAGTGAAACGAAAGACTTTGATTTGACACTATAGCAATTTGATACTTTCTTATATAGTACATTTACCATATGGCTGATCAATAGGGATATCTCACTAAGCTAAATGGGATCTTAACAAGCATGCAGAGACTTACAAGCAAGCCCCTATGGAAGCTGTACACTCTCTGACTCAGTCACTCTGAGAAGAATGGTCCAAGATCACTGGATGCATTGGATGAACTGGTAGCATCAATGGTGGATGCTATTTCCCTATTCCTGGGGTTTTATCCATAAAACAACAAAAACAACAGCCAACATCCCAAGCCCTTTTGGAAGTTCAGAATGGCCTTCTGCAATCTGAAAATGGCCTCAGGAGGATGAGTCTGTGCCAGGAGACAGACAATAGGTTTCCAAATGCTGTCTAGTTAGCTCTGTGAATGAGCAGCGTCTCTTAGTTTTGCTAGGAAAACCACATGCTTTCTATCTACCGTGTTCAAAGGATCATTCTCTTCTGGGACCTGACTAACACGGAAATACTGGTGACTCCCATTTCCTGCTTAAGTTTTAAATTGCTGTTACCATTGTCAAGAATTCCTTCCAGTCTGCTCCATGGGGTGTGATTCTATGGAAAGGGCACTCGTGGGGATTTCTTATGGTACCATTGTACTCCAGCGAGTGTGACTAGACTCAGTGGCAAAGCTGAGTTGCCAAGGCGAAGCGCACCGAAAGGGCCTGTGCTGACCATGCTTTGTGCCATGCAAGTAGAACATGGGCCTCCCAGCATGGAAAGCTAGATCATCAGGGTTGCTAGACAAGTTGTTCCTTCAGCCAGAATATTCACAACTTTGTTCTAGAAACATGAGAGCTGCTGTCTCTGGCCCTTGCTGACAGCTTTAGAGATGCTGTGTGGTCCAGGATGAAGAACACCTAGCCCATCTCATTCTCATTCTTGCCTGACCTCATCCAGGTGCATGTTCAGAATACAAATGCTAGCTTCTACAAAGAAATCCATAGGATGAGACAGTAAGACCAGTAAACACTGGCCAATGTCGCTCTAAGCATAGGCTCCAAAGAAGGGTGGCAAGCCAGTGACCACTGGACACATGTTACAGCCTTGATTACGAAACCCAGAGAATATATTGATTTTTTTTTCCAGATCCAATCACCAGGTGATGTATGCCACAGTCTCTAAAAGATGTCACTTTCCTACCGTGTCATTGCCTTTTTCCTGTTCATGTTCTTGGCATTAGACTGCTAGAAACAGTAAAGTTACGGAATACTTGATGCTTTTAACTTTCCCCTTCAGTAATAGCATGTGGATTCCATACCAGTTGTAGACACATGCCTACAATTTAACTACTACTAGTCTCCATTTCAGAAGTTATATTAAGAATTCTACTAAATGTTCTTGTTCTTTGGAATCACTAAACTCTACCTCCAGGACTCCGAAATCACTCCGGTGGCAGCCCAGTTTGTTTAGCGGTGCCTGCCTTGTCCTTTGGTCAAGGAGGTCTGTGAGTACTGTAATTAGGATAATGCATGGACGGCCAGTGTGCTTTCAGCCTCCTCTCTAGGGTTCCTAGTTACAAGAATGGACGATTTGCAAACTGTCTTTGTGGCTCATAGTTCAGCTCCATTCGGAGGCTTGGTGAGTAGGACAGAGCCAGTGTGGAGCCTCCCTCATCTCCCCTCATGCAGATTTTCCGGCTTCCTCCAACCCTAAAGACATCCAAGGTCTTCACTTTGTGAGTAGCTAGTATAATGCTTAGGGAGATGTTACAGGAATTGATGCTAAAGCAGATGGCCCTTCATCCCTTCCTGGACAACAGGGGCAGCTCTGGGCTCTGGAGAAGACTTAACTTAATCACTGAAGACAAGGTCTCCAAGCTCAGTGCTCCCAGGTCAGTACTCCCAGGCCAGTGCTCCCAGGTCAGTGTTCCAAGCCCAGTGCTCCAAGCCTAGTGCTCCCAGCCCAGTGCTCTTAGCAACGTTGAAGGCTATCATGAAAGAAAAAAACCCCAAATGTCTTAAATATTCAATGCTGAAAGTCACTGAAGCTCAGGGATCTGTCACCTGGATGTTACTGATGCTCTGCTGCCTGTCGTGTGGCCCAACACCAGTTTCCTGTTTTACACATGTTTCTCACATGACGTTATGGTGTACAAACAGACTCTGGGCCTTTAGGAAACGTTCTCAAGACATCTGCATCCCTGGGCACTGCCCTCCTCTACCCACTCACCCCCAAATACATTCTCTGCTGCTCTTCTTCTCTGAGGGGGCTTACTCTGTATAGCCAGATGCTTCTCCCCACCAAGCACTAGACCCTGTTTTCCTCACAGGGTTGGAACAGCCGGCCATGAGAGGTACTAGCTAAGAACAGAGGGAAAAGGAGAAAAATCAGAGCATTGATTTCTTGTACCTTCCTTGCTCTGGGTTTCTGGCTTCGACTGCCCCTTGCTGTTGCTGCTCTGTGTCCCAGTGGTTCCTGTTGACTGACCCTGACTACCCTCGTGCAGCTACAGACCCTTTATTAATGCTCCTCTGTGGGGACTGACTGAACGGGATGGCTTCCTGTCTGGACTCTGCTGATAAGTTCTCCATACTCACTTCTCCCCGTCTGGACAATTAGGCAACAACCATCCCCATCCTGCTTTTGGACCTTGGACAGCATAAGCACAAAGAGCACCTTGGTGGTGGGAGAACCCTCCAGTGAGGAGGGACGTCTCTAGCAGCAGCCTGAAGTAACAGCGTGGGCGTGGCTTCTGCCACCTTGGAGATCATGAGATTTGAGAGCTCAGTCTGGATCAAGGTGCCAATTATTGAATTTCTTTTGGTCAATGTTTGTGGGGGTGTTTGTGTGCACGCATGCGCGCTTGTGCGTGAGTGTGTGCGTGGGCATGAGCATGTGTATGGTGTCCTCCTTCCTTTGATCCCCTCCCCTCCCTCATCCCTCGTGACTGGAGTTCCTGGACAGTGTCCTGTGCTGAGAACTTTAGCTGCTGTGGTGCATCGTGGTGTTGGCTGAGTTTCTTCTCTCGTATCCCTCTCTCACCCTCCCTTCCACCTGCCAGTCTGTCTGAGATTGAGGCTGTCGCACCTATACATGTTGCAGAGCTTAGCTCACACGGCACTGCTGTCGGGGATAAGGTGGCTGGTTTTCACCTGTCGCTCTTTCTCGGATGACAGTGTCATCGATGCGTAGCCATGACTTGTGACCCCGCCCCCCATCTTCACATGAGGACCTCACACTCTCAGAGAATGTTCATAGTGCTAGAGGACAAGCGTCCCACCGGGTCCAGATGTCAGCAGAACAGACTAATGTTTTCACTGTGGCACAAGAAAGGTTAAGTGATCTCTCCTACCTCTACAAGAGGGAATCTAAAATTCACAGACAAAATGGGTTATAATGCATGAATAACGACTGGTTCAGCTAATATCTGGGAACAAAGATATATATATATATATATACAGATATATATGTGTGTGTGTGTGTATGTATGTATGTATGTATGTATGTATACTGATTTCACTTTATACAGCTCAAAGACGTTCCTCTTCCAGGTCTCCCTATACAGCATTCCTCTCACGCACAGTGCCCAAGTCACAACCTAGCAGAAGGTCCTCAGAGTCACATGCTCTCTCCCTGTTGAACCCCACTCACACCTCTCCCCTGTCTGGGAAGTGTTTCATAAAGCAGCACACCAAATCCATCATTCACATAAAGTCCATGGACTCCAGATTCCTCATTTGTCATGCCTGTGAGAAGCACACACATGCAGCCAGCTGTGTGGGCATGTCCCCAAGGCTTTGTCAGGGCTGCCGATGACAGGTTCCCACAAAGAGATTTCATGCCTCCAAATCATCCAAGGTGGTCAAGGCTGTGGGGATAAAGAGGGCCTTGGATGTTTTTAGCTGCGGATTCTGGAGGATTTGTTATGGGAACAACCTGCGTTTCTTAGGGAGATGCTCAGAACAGTACATCTGAGCTTTCCTAGACCAGGCTCCCATGGAGCCTATGGAAAGTCATCGATAATTTTCTGAGGTTCCCCCCCAGCTCAGCTTTGGGGGTATGGAGTTTAAAAATGTGTGATCCTGATAACCTGGTGGTGCTGGTAAAGTGTGGTTTGGGGGATTTCAGACTTAAGGTTTCTTCTTTCCTTTCGCGGTCAGAGAGCCAAGCATCTATCTCTGGGGATGTCATAAAGCTGGTGGATTATGGCTCACTAGACGCTGGAGCACAGAATCTACAGGATGCTTGCCAGACTGGGAAGTATAATGGTTATCAGCTTACATCTCATCTACAGCCAGCCGGGAACCGTTGATGAAAGCCTGGGGGTGAAAAGCAAGCCCAGGCTCTCTGTACACAGTCACAGCTCATCTTCTTATGCTACCTTCAGGAAAACCATGACGCCATCCCAAGCTCAAGAGCCGAAAGGATAACTGTTGATAGTGACAGCTGGCTTCAGCACAGGGTATGGAAAAGCCTTGAGTCTCCAGACTTGATCATGGACTAAGCAGAGTGACCACAGCCTTCGGAACACATGTGAACATTTCTCATAGATCCCCCAGTAAACTCTGAGGGGTCTTAGGAGTTGAAAGCTTCTTCTTCTCTAACTTCTAGCCATTGTTCCACATCATTGCCCTTCGCTAAGGGAATTTAAAATGAGATTCTACATATGTATGAAGAGGTTGAAATGACTTGTGCGGGTGATGGATATTTCTTTCACACTGCAGGATCTTAAAGGGCCTGTAACCTGGCCTTTGCTTTCTTGAGCTTTGCTCTCACCCAAGTTTTTACCCTGGATTTTGTCTCTATTGGTGAGCTATGAGGTCAGATTAGTTGACGTGATAAAAATGGAATCAAAACAACCTCAGAAGTATTATATATACGCATATATGAACAAGTATTGCTTTAAGGAAATGATGTACAGAATTTTCCACTGCGGAAAGTGATGCCAAAAAATGGAGAAACCCGTGTGGGTAAGATGTCAGATGCCCCTCCTCATTCATTTCTTTAGGGAAATTGTGCTGGGCATGGAGGACACCCTCCAACAGAGGGCATGGGGTTTGGAACCCTGTGTAGTGATGAGTGGGTGAAGGGGAAGGCTTAGTTATGAGTGCTGTGGTGTGTCTGTGACATATTATACAGACTAAATATCTTCCTCTATGCTCACCTGTGCCTAAAGTTCTGGCCATCATTCTCTCCTTGTCTTCTGACGAAGATCTGGATGTCAGAGCCTCTCCTTCCTGTACTGGCTTCCTTGGCATTTCCTCAGCCTTCTGCTCACTGCACATAGGCTTTTGCTCCCACAATTCCATTGACACTGTCCTGGGTGATGTCACCAATGAGCTGCCTTTTGCTAAGTTGAATGGTTTTGAGATACTATTCTATATGATGCTTAAAAAACTCACTGAATATATATATATATATATATATATACATATATATATATATATATATATATATATACACACACACACACACATGTTTTAGATAAGACTTCTATCTTAGTTACTGTTCTATTGCTGTGATGTGACACCGTGACCAAGCCAGCCCCTTATAATTCTTACAGTTTTAGAGGCTTAGTCCATTATCATCATGGTGGGGACACATAGCTGAGAACTTCTTATCCACAGGTAGAAAGGAAGAGAGAGAGAGAGAGAGAGAGAAAGGAGAGAGGGAGAGAGAGACTGGGTCTGGTATAGACTTTTGAAATCTCAAAGCCCACCCCCAGTGACATACTCTCTCCAACAAGGCCACACCTCCTAATCCTTCTAATCTTTTCAAACAGTTCCACTTCCTGATGACATAAGCCTATGGAGTCCATTTTTATTCAAACCACCGTAGTTTCACTATGCAAGCCCAGGCTTGCCTAGGACTTCTGAAATAGAGCAGACTGCCTTTAAACTCACAGTGATCTGCCTGCCTCTGACTCCTGGGTGCTGAGATTAAAGGCATAAGCCACCATGCCTGGCTATTGACAATAATTTTAATAATGAAAGGAGTATAAAGGTTAGTGCATGCTGGATTATTTACTGTTGGCACTGAGTACTATCTGCTATCTGTTGGGAGGACTAGGTGTACTTTGCAAATTAGTACTTTGATTTTTCAGCTTTGAATTCAAGGAAATTCTAACCTTAGAGGGGCCTGGGTACAGCAATGCATTAGCTGGGACTGCCTGACAGCCAGGGCTCGGAACTGCTCCCTACCTGCTTCCACACTGTAGCTCTTTGGATGGGCCTCCTCGTTCTCTAACTTTTCTGTCTTGGTCCCTCTATTGCCTCCTCCACCCACATCCTGGTACCACAGATGATTCCAAATCTGCTTGCAACTCAGACTTTCTCCCGAGCCTCCAAGATTTCCTTACTGTCCTGCCTCTGCTGGATGTCCTGAGGGGGCGGGCACTTAAGAGTTAAGCAAACTGAAAGAGGATTGTCTTTTCCTAAAACCTCATTTTCACCATGATGTGGCATCACCATTGGGAGACCTCATGAAGGGTGAGGACGAGGCTGGCCTATGCCCACCCGTGTCAAGCACTCTCCCATTCATGGGGAGGGAATGAGTACATTTGAATCAAGAAACTATGAAAATTCATTTTATTTTCACTTTACGAAAAGGGAGTGAAGAGATGGAAATGTTACTCCAATTAATTCAAATTCTATAAATCCAAACCCTTTGTCTATCAGTTTTGCAAACAAGCTCATTAGCATACACTGTCTTTGCCCTTGTTCATAAGAGATTTCCTTTGACTCTTTACATAACACTTCCTCCCAAAAACTTAATATAAGGCATAAATAAAATGCTATCAAATTCCACTGGTAGGCAGACGGAATGAGAAAATCCAGTGGGACCCAATAATTCTCTCTCCCATCCAAATGAGGGCAGGACTTAGTCTATGTAAGAGATGCTGCTGTTACCCACCGTCCATCTGGCCTTGGGGGCACTCATAAATATTTTAGTAAGTGAAAGGCCATGAAGGCGGGGGAGGTAGAAGAAGGACATATTTTCTGGGAAAGGTAGGTAGTTCATGTTTGGTCCTCTGGATTCCTAGGTGTCCTTCGGCACCTGCCAGGCAACAGAGAAATGTTGGTATCCAGAGGATGCCTTACAAGGAAGTGGCAGCTAATTCTGAGCATCCTTTTGAAAGACATTAATAGGCATCTAGTGCTTCATGATAAAGATTTTTGTATTCTGCACAAAAGATATAGCTTCTTACACTGAGGGAAAGGTGTAATTTGTGAAGAAAAAAATAAAGAAAGATGATAAAAGCAAGGAGGCAGGAGAGAGAATTCAGCAGTTAGGTGTGTGTTATTGTCGCACAGGACCTGAGATCAGTGCCCAGTGCCCATGTTGGGTACCGCATACACATGCCCACATGCAGATACATATGCATATGATTAAAAACAAAACCAAGAATCTAAAATGGCGGCTGTGGAATTAAAACCGGGCAAACTCTGCCTCCTTTAATAGATGCTGAAACAAATGGAAAGGAACTCTGGAGGCCAGTTGTCTCAGAATGGCTTTCAGACTTTTTGATGGCTCTCTGCAAACTATTTAGGCCTTAGGATTCTTGAAGGACAACCCCACATCACCTACACACACCAGTACAAGCACCTACACACATCCAGAAAGGAGTGTCTTATACCAGTAACAGCCACTCAATAGTACCAGTGTTCACGCCTGTGGTCCTCAAAGGCCACTCCTAAGACAGTATTCTACCAAAATACCTCAACTGGATGCACCATGGGACTCACAAAAGCATGAGGAAGAAGCTAAAACTGAAAAACAAAAACAAAAAAACAAAATAACAACAGAAACAATCCAAAAGGAAATAGTTCAGTAAAGAGTTAAATATGTCGTATATCTAGCCATCAGTGATGTCTGAAGAGTCAGAAAAACCACAGAAATTGTACAAAATGATGCTAAGTTCAAGGCAGAATATAAGACAATTACAGACCTTCTGACTTGTGGGGGGAGGGAAGATTTATTTAAGGAGGAAAAAAAAGATCAATAGGAAGTGTTCTAAACAGTACTAACGAGGCGGCGAGACCATGAGTTGCTTTGTGGGTTTTCAGTAGTGAAAACCTGAATGTTCTCTCTAACAGTCCACTGAGCTTTAATATTCTTATTTTAAATAAATAATAAAAAAAAAGAAAGTTGGAAGAAATGTGAAAAACTAGCCAAGACCGACTAAAGATAAGTAGTGAGATCTGAGCCTTGAATCAGAGTCCAGGCATCTCTTGAGAATGCTAGTTAGGTTTTGTTTTTCAATGGAAAGATTCCTTATTCTAAAAACAGGATGCTGAAAGTCAAATGGAATTTCCTTTAACTCCCTTAGAAACCAGTTCATGGTGGGTGGGGTAGGAGAGAGAGAGAGAGAGAGAGAGAGAGAGAGAGAGAGAGAGAGAGAGAGAGAGAGAGAGAGACTAGGTGGGAGATGGCGACCATAAGATCAGGTCAGGGTGCAGGGAACTGTGGGACCCACCTCCTGCAGTATCCTGCTCTGATAGTTCTTCCTGGCAGCCTCCTGGAGCTCCATGGCTTGCTGGATGTACAGTTTCCCAACCAAGATTTCGTTTTCCAGCATTGACAGCTCTTTCAATGAAATGGGCCAATTCAGTCGCTCCAGGGCTTCGTTTAAAACCGCCTTGTTTTCCAAGTACTGTATGGGCTTGATTGCATCCAACCTGAGGAAGAAAGAAAGGGATAGGCAAGAGAAGGACAAAATAAGGCCAATAAGAAACTCCCAGAGAATCACGTGTTGTCACAGACGTTAGGTGACAGAAGGCAGCGCCGGCGGTGCCTTCAGATCCACCTCTTCAGCCTCCCAGAGCTCTCACTTTTCCAGAATAGTTGTAATTAGAAACTGTCCTTGGAATGTCTGGAAAACAAGCCTGGGCACTGTGCAGAGACATTTTAGCCAATACTATGTTGCTATAGGACTGAGGTCCCTCAATTACCTCAGCTAGTGATGTAGCCACCTTAGAATACATTCTCACGGTGGGGTGGGCAGTGGGGCTTCAAACTGCCTAAGGACTCATTTATCAGCACGTATATCTGGAGTTAAGCAACATATTATCATGTAGGGTGCTTTTGTTGCTTCCAGACAAAGTCTCCCTATGTAGCCCAGGCTGGCCTCAAATTCATAGTTCTCCCCAGCAGATGATGGGAAACCACCATCATGCCCATCTGACTTTGATTTATTCTTTTTAAAGGGCAGCAAGCAATGTTTTTGAAGACAGAGCTAGGAATGCTCATACAGGTGCTGGTGTGGCTGGAGGCAGAGGGCCTGGAGCCTTCTCAAAAGCTTACTATGTGGCAAGCCCTTAAGCATAGAATTACTATGTGGTAAGCTCACTCCTCACCACTATACATGCTTGAGAAATAAAACCTCATTCGCAGTATCCATGTAAGTATCATCAAGGTATCTAAGCAAATGAGCACAGTGGCGTTATTCATAATAGTCAAGGAAAGCAGAAATGAGCCCAAGGCCCATCAGTGGGAGAGATTATCAGTGGTGTGTGTAAGACACCATAGAGTGTGCACACATGTGTATGTGTGGATTTATGCCAGAGTTTGCATGAACTTTGAAAGTATTTACTTTTCCCAGACTCAGAAGTGCTGCTTGTCATGTGCTTCCTGTCACATGATGTGTCAAGAACAGGCAGTCATGGAAACAGAATGCAGACTGGAGTCAGCAGGGTGCTGGAAAAGACACCAATGGGGAACAATTGTGTCTCGGGTAAGTAGCAGTCTCTTTCTGGGGTGATGAGTGTTTGGGGCTGTTACACACTCTAAATACCACTGGACCATATGCCTTGGAATAGTTGTGTATGGTTATGTAAATTTCATCTGCATTTCAGAACTGAGATAGGGATAGAATAACTTACTTCTCTTTTTCCTCTTCAGACAGAGCTTGCCAGACAATTTTATCTAAGCGTCTGTTGAAAAAAAAATGCAACAATAATTTAAAAGCAATAAACTTATTTCAAGTAAAAAAGTTGACTTCAGGCTCTGAGGGGGTTGCGAGAGAAGCCGGAGCCAGCTGCCAACCTTCACCAGACCATATGACTGACTTCCACTCAAACAGTTGTTCTCAACTTTCCTAACATGGGACATTTAACACAGTTCCTCACGTGTGGTGACCCCCAACCATAAAATTATTTTGTTGCTATTTTGTAACTGTAATTTTATTACTGTTTTGATGGTAATGTAAATAAATGTCTGACTTGTGACCCCTGAAAGGGTCATGACCCACAGGTAAAGAACTGCTGACTTAGAGGTCACATAGGCACATCTCCCTCCTAAGGAACTCTGAGGAAGCTTGTGGCTGGCTGGGAGTTGTATCAATCACTAAGAAGTCTTTGCCGTCAAGAAAACACTGTAAGCAAACTGGTCCTTGTCATCGGTGCATTAGAAAGTTTCTCGTTGGCCAGCAAGACGGTACAGCGGGTAAAAAGAAAAGTGTTTGCTGCTGAATTTGATTTCCCAGTAGAAAACAGGAAATGACCCCCTCACGTCATCTCCCACACAGGCACTGTGTTACAGCACATGCACATACACACACACACATGCACATGCAATAAATGTAATACAAGGTTATCTTTAAAAAATAAGTTTCAGGCCATATAGATTTACCCCTCTTAGCTTGCCTTCTGCAGCCACTCTTCTGCCTGGATTCTGAGAGCAAAGGGAGTCTGTGGGGCTATAAGCCATCTAGTCAGAATTCACATTTTGAGTCATCCAGTCTAACCACTCTGTTTTCTGGGTGGCAGCACAAAGATAGGCAGCCAGGAGAAACACCTCAGACATCAGCATGGCTAGCTGTGAGCGTTGGGAGGCAGAGACTGAAGCCCGTCACCAACCATACCTTCAGAGAGAGGCCATCTGCCCAAGAGGAAAGGGAGTTGCCATAGTGACTCTTTCTGTGGCACCAATCAATGATGCTGATGCTTCTTTCAATGGACCTGGCCCAGTCTGTGACACCATGTCATCACCTCGGGCTTTGTGGACAGTAGGGGACAAAACACTGGCTCTAAGACTTGAGTAGGGAACATCGCCTTCCACAGGATGAGCTCTTGTCACCACGGAGGCCAGTCAGCATCAGCACAGCACGCAGCACTCCACTTTGGGTGGAGGTGCTATTCTTCCCTGTTTGTCCGTCCAGAGCCTGGAGGGGCTAGGGAGCCATGATAAGGATGTTGTATGGGAGAAGAGCCGTGGTACTCCGACCCAGACCTCAGCTTCTCTCGTGCCTGTGAGACTTTGGGCTAGGTCAACTCAGGATAACAAGAGAGTCTCTTTCCTGGTGTAGTCCTGAGGACTCTAAGCTCGTCTGTGCATAGCATATGTATTGTGTCTGATATCAGCAGAGATTCTGTAAGTGATGGCAAAAAGGAAGATTGGGGCTGGAGAGATGGCTCGGCCATTAAGAGCACGTATTGCTTCTGCAGAGGACTTGGGTTCGGTTCCCAGCATCCACATGGTGGCTCGCAATCATCTGTGACTTTATTTCCATAGAATCTGATGCCTCCTCCTTACCTCCAAGGGCACCAGGCATGAGCGTACATATATATTCTGGCAAAACACTCATAACGCATAAAATAAATGCATCTCCAACATAAAGAGTCAGGAAGAGGGAACTAGGCCAGCCAGTGCTTTGGTCTTAGTTGAAGGTTTGACTCTTTGGGTTCCATTGGGAAACTGGGTTTCTTTAGTCGCTTGGTTCATGTAACAGTGATTAGGGCTTCTAAGACTATTTGGTTGTCTGTGATTTTCTTAAAATATGTTCAATGCTCTCTTCTATCTATACTTGAAAGCGTAACCAGTATAGCAGGGAAGCTCGGGGGTGGTGGGATGGCAGAAAAGGGATTTAGCACAATACAGATCTGGGGTCAAGTGCAGCACCCAGCTTCCCCCCCCCCCCCCCACCCCTGTCCCCGCCTTTGCCCCTGCTCCCGCCAGCAGCTGCCATGTGATCCTGTTTGACAGAATCCTTCAAAGCTCTGCTTTCTCGGGGATAAAATAAGGCTAACAGCACCCATCTGTGGTACTGAGAGGGTAAAGCAGAAAGCATGTATGTAAAGTGCTACAAATACCTCAGTGTTCCTCTCCTCTGGGTGGGTCAGAAGATGGGCGAGCCCAGAAACACAGAGAGCCCACTGGTAATGTGGGTCCAGTTAGAGAGCATGGATTGAATTTCAACACAATCCTTTTGAAAATATTTCCTGCGGGGGGGGGACATATTCATAACATCTGTGTTACCTCTTGTCTATGGGTATTGTTAATATTTTAATGCTTTAGTGAGTTGGTGGAGTGGTCATGGCAAAGCCACCGTGGGGTGGGGTGCCGGGAAGGTATTGGATTTGGAAGCTTTTTTTCTGGTCCAGACCCTTAATTCTGGTTGCTGGTTTGCATCCCCTGGCTTGCTATAGCAAGAAGTAACCCGTCTACAAAGCAACTTGTAACGATTGGCACAGCGTAAGTGCCACCAACAGTAAAGAGATGACCTTAAACAGAGTCTCAAGCACAGCCCCAGAGCCAGACTAGAACTGAGGCCTCCTGTGGGTTTGAGGGCTGTGATCTTGACTTTGGCAATCAAAATAAACCGCAAGAAAAATGCTGGCTCTGAATTCAAACAGCCTTAGAAACATCTAAGCTTATGTTCAGATACACAAAGCCCAGACTCTTGAAATACTGGGACAGAAGGACACCCACCGATGGATACTGTGTCCAAAATAGCTCCTTTTATATTACCCTGTGAACTTCCTTTCGCTTAGTCATCCCTGGCTTGAATGGGCTTATGGATGTATGATACCATTTATTTTCAAAGTGACATTGGCTTACTTTGGGGAAAAACACGACAGAGATGTGATACTGACTGTGGACAGTGTGCAGTCCATTGCTTATAATTTACACACAATGAGAAAGTTGCACAGCAATAAAATATAAAAAGAATGGAACTGACATTTATACAAACAAGATTCTTCATCACAATTGCATACAAAGGCCCAGGAAGTTTTTATTCTATATAATATTGTTGCTTTTGATATGGCTAAACTTATATTAAATAACTTAACCACCAAGGTAAAAACACCCAATATCAATCAAGTGAATAAACTTAAATATCAAACATCAAACTAGAGTGGATGACACTAATGTAAAAAAATTATTATTACTGAAAGTACAAGTTGAATATCTCTTATCCAAAAGTTTTGGGCCCATAAATGCTTGGGATTTTAGATTTTGAAATATATCTACATGTAGCATAATGAGATCTTAAGGATGGGACACAAGTTCAAAAACAAAATGTATGTATTTTTTTAATCTACCTATACACGGAGCCCAGAAGTAAATTTATGCACAATTATTAGTGCATGCCCCAACCTTTTGACTGAGCTCTTTCACATGAGATCAGGAACGGCATTTACCGCGTGTGCCGTCATTATGGGCACTCAAAAATTTTGGAGCATCTGAGATTTGGAATTTTTAGAAGCTTTTGTTCAACTTGTAGCAACAAAACTCCTCTAGGGTTAGCAAAAGCTTTCCTGAGGGTTACTTGTGGAGACAAGTCACTAACTCTGTGTTTTGCATCTCTCAAAGGAGTGTTGTTCTGCCTGGGAGCAGGGCTCTTCTTCCTTTCTGAAACCCTTGGGTAAAGGTCAGCATGGCAGGAAGAGCCCAGGGACTACTGTGCTGCACACATCCACTGTTATTCTAGGATCAACAGATTCAGGATGGGGCAGATCCACAAGGAACGCCTCTTGTGATTTGTACAATCCTCCTGTACTGGCTGATTTTGTGTGTCAACTTGACACAAGCTGGAGTTATCACGGAGAAAGGAGCCTCCGTTGAGGAAATGCCTCCATGAGATCCAGCTGTAAGGCATTTTCTCAATTAGTGATCAAGGGTGGGAGGGCCCATTGTGGGTGGTGCCATCCCTGGGCTGGTATTCCTGGATTCTATAAGAAAGCAAACTGAGCAAGCCAGGGGAAGCAAGCCAGTAACATCTCTCCATGGCCTCTGCATCAACTCCTGCTTCCTGATCTGCCTGAGTTCCAGTCCTGACTTCCTTTGGTGATGAACAGCAATGTGGAAGTGTAAGCTGAATAAACCCTTTCCTCCGCAACTTGCTTCTTAGTCATGATGTTTGTGCAGGAATAGAAACCCTGACTAAGACACCTCCCAACAGCCCTGTGGTATGGTTTCTGTAATTAAGTTATCTGCTGTCACGAATGTCACATGCTTGCCTAGATGTAGACTAAGGATGAACCAGGCAAGCACTCCCTGACCTCCGAGCTCTAGTCTGTGGCTCTGTACCAGATGTTTATAGACCAAATAATTACAGGACTCAAATATCTGAATTATTCAAGCAAACTACATTAGAATTTGAATGGGATTTTATTGCATTTGAATACACAAATCCAATTTGAGATTTTAATAACTAAGCTGGAATTGTTCCTATCTGAATGGATTTCAAATAGTCAAATGCGTGCACAGGCCTCTGATAGAAAGAGTTGAAAGGGAGCACAAGGCTGGCCCAGCTGAAAGCTAGTGGATCAAAAAGTCAACAAGCTGTAGGCCGAGCAGTAGCGGAGAGTGACAAAGGCCACAATGGGGTAGAGGGGGGTGTGGAAAGGGCTCAGAGGGGAGGCCACGAGGAAGAAGGACCTATTGAGGGACAGCAAAATAACAGTGTCTTAAAGACAGCACTTTATGCAGGCTACAGACCCAGGGAGAGCAGAGAGCTTAGGATAGCTCATCTTGTTATCTAGATAAAGATTGAAGGCAGAAAGATGGGGGAGGGGGAAACAGGTGGAGCGTCCTTAATCCAAAACAAGACCCAAATCACAACCTTACTGCATGCCAGCGTGACAAGTGGGAAATCCCACCCATCCCAGGAAACTTCGTTTCTGGTATGAAATCATTTCAAATGACATATATATATATATACATACATACATACATACATATATATATGTATGTATGTATGTATGTGTATATATATATATATATGTATGTATATATATATATATATAAATGTGTTTGGACTCTAGTTCATTTCCAAGGGTATCCCCGTTATATGCTATGCAAATATCAAAGATACAGAAGAAGAAACCCTGAAACCCTCCTGACCCTTTCATTTTGGATGAGGACTCTCACCCTGGGTTGAGGATGTTATAAAGACCACTGAAGAGGCTCACATGCCTTTGGAAAGGCAGTGAAGGAGGCTGATGGGAAGGAGAGCAGAGAGTCCTCCAGGGGTGGGTTGGCTGTGGCTCCCTGTGGGCAGGGGTCGGGATCTGAGCACACAGTAGACCCGCTACATCTGAAGTTATAACGGATGGATCAGTGAGGGTCTGGCCACCTCACTAACTGACCTCTGTATGTCTGGTACTTATCTTTCTCATGTGGCAATAACGAGAACCCAACTGTGGAGCTTCCAGGATCTAGAATAAGCTTTCCAAAGAAACTGGGCACATAAGAGTGCACACTGAGGACTGACTCTAGTTTGGTGTGCAGGTGGTTGGGTCATGGGCAAGGGTGACAACCAGGTCACCTGTCCCTGAGGAAAGACGTGGGCCATCTCAGCATGGGCTCAGGAACTCTTTGAGTATAGAGTTCTTTCTGTAGTTAACTTAGTCACCATCTTGACGCAAAGCATGTGAACAATCTACCCTCACAGAATTACCCCTCAGTGGTCACAGGGAACTGGTTCCAAGGTTCTCCTTTACTGGCTACAGATTTATTAGGATCATGGACACTCAGTTCTCAACTACATTTGTACATAGTCAAGACACACCTTCCCAGATCCTGTAAGTGACTTGCACATTACTCTGAATTCCCAAGATTGGGTGTGTATACATGTTTTGTATTTGTGCATTTATATAAATTCTATGTGCATACTTGTTTCATATTTGGAGAAATGTCACAAGAAAGCAAAATCTGCCCCAGCTCAGGTCAGACATCATTAGCTTTCCTGCTCCTTCTCGCTTGGTGTGTGTGTGTGTGGGGGGGGTGTTGAATGGGAGGGCAGTCTCCAGTCTCACTATTCCGGTCTTTGCTAGCTACTTTTCAAAGCATTAGGTACCAATGTGATTAATTCTGTTGTGCTCAGGGAAAGCTTCCTGAAAACACAAGATTTCTACAGAGTTTAGGATGGGAAGCTGACTTATTTAAGCGTCTGTTGGAAAGATCAGCTCAGGAGCCTGAAGTATTGTCCCACACCCAGGGAGAGACCTTGCATGAGCTCTTACTTCGAGGGGCCATTTTATAATTGCTGTTTCAGACGAAGCAATCTAAGCTAAACACAGGAGCAAAGAAGCCCAAAGGAATTCTCTGTCGAGCGTGTCCATCATTCATACTTACTTTTCATAGGATTTGATGGCCTGTTCCACATTTTGCTTGTAGATATTGAGGTTGACTCCATGGGGGTTAATTACTATCATCTTATTGCTGTTGCTGCACACATGTGCCAGAGGGAACACCTACACAGCAGCACCAACAGAAGGAGAGTGTCACTCAGCAGGCCCACAGAGCCTTCAAAGGTGCATGTGTGTGGGTACATTAAAAAAACTATAAAACCCTCACTCTAAGTGTAGAAAAATAGAAGATAGTAAATCTTAAAAGTAAGAATAAGAGATCTAATTACTAACTCCCTCCAATTTTAAATAGCTATACATACTAAAAATCACTACCAAAAAAATCACTACCATAAGACAAAACCAACAGAAAAAGATATCGCTTCAGGAAACCCTTGTCATAACTGAATATTATCTTTTATCAAGAGGCTTTTATCAAGTTGGTAAGTATAGGCAATGATAAATAAGACCCCATTTTATGTACATATATATATAGTATTATATATTATATATAATATAATATAAGATTTTACATGTTAATATTCCATACATAATAGTAAATGAAAATGAAAATATCTGGCAGGTAAACACTAAACTATGCTATTGATGTTTTAAACTGTACATGATTCCAACCACAGGAATAGGCAAGCATTCTGGAAATGAGAGAAATTACTTTTTAGATTTATTCACTTTATTTTATGTGTTTTGCTTGTGTGTGTGTGCATTGTGTGTGCATGTATGTGTGTGCATGTGTGTGTGTGTGCACGTGCACCACTTGCATATGTGAAGATGGTATTAGATCCTCTGGAACTGAAGTTATAGATGATTAGGAAATCATCATATGGGTACTGGGAATCAAACTCGGGTGCAAGAGCCACATGTGCTCTTAATCACGAAGCCATCTCTCTAACCCTGAGAAATTACTTTTAATAAGGAAGCCCTCTTACTTTCAATCAAGATGATACAGTTTGTGCTGTTATGCCCCCTAAGCTTCTAAAACTGTGCCAATATACGTTATATTAAGAAACTAGTGCAAAGAAAAAAAGAAGAAACTATACATAAAAAGTTATAAAAGTTGAAGAGCAATGTAAACAGGTGAACCAGGGTGAAGCTGTGGGTTCTGACTTTGTGTCCAGTCATGACATGGTAGGGAAAGGCCAGCTCCTGGGAGGTAAGACTAGGAGAGCTCTGTAGACCAAGGGTTTAGCCTGGGCTCAGTGACCAAGGTTAGCCCTGTATAAGGATCCCTTGGAAGTAGGTACTGACTTGCAAGAGGGGATATTCACATAACTACACTTCCAAGGACTGAGCTAAGCCTTTCTCTACAAGACCCACACACAAGGGCTCATTTGAACCTTTCGAGTATGTGCTCCAGGCCATAAGCATCCCCAGAAATGTGTCAGGCAACTTTCCTTCTTGAAAATTGACCCCAAGCTAAGCATGCTCATGATGTTCATACCTAAAGTGGTTCCCTGCTTGTATGAAGTGCCCAGTAAAACCCCTATCTCTCCTTCGTCTGGAGAGGGCATCATATGCGTGCATGATAACATGTACAAATGACTCCTATGTTGCCTTTATCTACTGAAAAGAGGAAATTGTCCTTCACTCTTTCTTAGCTGTGCTTGTTTAAGGCTTTGCACCCGACTGAAATAAGAATCTTTTGTTCGGTGTCAACTAGGCTGCTCAAAGACAGACAAGAGCTTACTGAGATTCTAAGAAGAAATAGCTGCATATTTTTGAATCTTGAGAAAATGACATTGGGACTGAAATATAGAAATAATCTTCACAGATTGAACAAAGTTGAAACTAGGCATAATCGCTTAAAGAATAACTTGTGAAATAATGTATAGACTTCCCCCACAATACAGTGCGTGGACAAAAGAACCCCACAAATTAGTGGGTGATGGAAGGTTATGTGGATGGAGATTTATAAACTTCAGTGCTAAGTGTCAAAAGAATAGGCTCAAAGGAGGGGGGTCATACAAGGAGCGACATCTGCTGCGTGTGTGTTCGTGCACCTGTGTGTGCCTGTGTGTTTGTGGGCATGCACACAAGAGTGCACGTGTGCAAGTATGTATGCATACCTGTGTGTGTCCACATGTGTGTGCACGTGTGCATGTGTGTGTGTGCGCTAGTGCACGTGTGTGCATGAATTCATGCATGCAGAGGCTTCACAAATGGTGGCTGTATCTATAGCTTTAAACTGAACAACAAACAAAAAAAGATGAAAAGACGCCCTTCGTTAACAATTGTGATTAAGCTGTTTGATAACGAAAGGGCGAGCTCGGTCAACCTGAGTGCTTGGGAGGGTCTGGGTCCCTGTGGAGAGGATGTGGCTGTGGAGGATCTTTTTTACTGGGTCAGCTCACACAGTGGAGGAGGAAGAGTGTGTAGCCAATTCAAAGGTTCAGCTACTACCTGTCAAAATGTAACAATAGCCTCCCAAGCTCCATTTTCTGTCCCCAAAATAAAGCTTGCACCATATTGAGTATTTTCTTTAACAGTATAGTTCTAGGGTAGAGATGTGGTTTAGTATTTTTGTACTGAGACATTAAAAGGAAACATAAAGGTGGCATGAGGCCAGGCAGTGATGGTGCACGCTTTTAGTCCCAGCACTTGGGAGGCAGAGGCAGGCAGATTTCTGAATTTGAGGCTAGCCTTGTCTACAAAGTGAGTTCCAGGACAGCTAGAGCTACACAGAGACACCCTGTCTCAAAACAGACAAAAGTGACATAGAGTCCTAGACCTTCCTTGTGACATCTCAACTACCTCCAAAAGTATCTAAAACATGTATAGCATTGGGGTTAAAACTATCAAAAATAGGTACTTCTAAAACTTGGGAGTTACAGGAGGTAGGAAAGACTTCTTAAAGATCTTACTGTTTAATCCTTTTAAACAATGTGTATTCACTCTCAAATTAAACCATCAGGGCTCATGCAGATAAAGGAGGCAAATGTTTAGAAGATGGAGGAGAACAGAAGATGCTAACAGCTTTGCAGCTCCACCGGCTACTTAGAAACCGTGGGGAGTCAGCATTGGCTGCTGAGCTCCTTTCAAAGGGAAGGGAACAGAACAGGGGGTTAAAGGTGAAATGCCCGGCCTTTCAAGCTGAAGATTGCATAAGTTTGTATTTTAAAAAAAAATCATCCTTTAAAATAGAGCAATGTCACAAAAACTTGAGAGGAAAAAAACATCAATCCCAACAGAATAAAAGACATTTTATGTTTTCTGTGAGCTGGCAGGGAAATAACCCTGTCTATGTCTCTCCTAGTTTACAGGTTAGGGCTCAATGATAACTCAGTACTAAAAAGTGCTTAGTCAGGTCTTGCCGCTTGGCCTACGTAACCAAAAGCAAACACATACTGTACTTCCCAGTTTGGTAGATCGAGACCTCTCGCCTTGCACGGCCATCGTGGACTTGAACGTAGCTGTTCAAATCTCACTCGTGGGCACCCACTCTCCTTCCTTTCTGCACGCAGGATTCGGGGAACACAAACGCATACTCCACAACTTCAGTCTTTGGTCTTAGTTTTTACAACATGGTGGCTACTTCAGAGACCAAGTGCTACCCCCACTTTATGATGTCAAATTCAGTGTCATAAGGGGCATTCCAGAGCTTAGAGGATCAGAGTCATGGCCGCCTAGCTTTTCAGAGGAACAAGTGGGGTTCAGAAAGAAGCCAAGGGCCCTGTTTGAGAGGGAATAAAGGCATGTGATTGCAGCCCCCTTAGAAATGGCTTCTTTAGTAATTTTAGAACTCAGCTGGGGGAACCCTTCCAGACAGTATTTGGTAACCAAAGGAAGCCTGAGGCATCAACTACTTCAGTTCTCTGAGGCAAAACGAAAGACCTCGTCACATTCATATTAATAAACGCCCCATAGGGGCAAGCACTGAAAAATAAGGGTGGTACACTGGGGCGTAGCATGGGTGCTGAGAGAGGGAGGAAGATGAGATAGACAGAGATTAGAGAGACAGGTAATGGACTATAGAGGCAGAAATTTCTAGAATCCATGAGTGGACAAAAATGGGCTGATAATGTTTTCCCACCATTAGAGGAAATAACTTGAACTAAAAAGTAGTTTTAGGAAAATGACATTACAACTATAACAACAACAATAACAACAACAACAATAATAAAACTTATTCTCACTCTCTACCAAGAACACAGGCATTCCCTACATGTTTTCATTTAATCTCATTATAAACAAATACATTTAATTATAATTTCTGTTATATGGCAAACTAAACTGTCCGTTAAACTGTGGTTCTTTCTTACTCTTCTTCTTTTTACATGTATGGGTATTTTGCCTACATGCATGTCTGGGTATCATGTGTGGGATGGTATCTCGAAGGCCAGAAGAGTCTATCAGACCCTCTGGAACTGGAGTTTGCAGAGGGTTGTAAGCTAGCATGTAGGTTCTGGTAATCAACCTCAGGTCTTCTGGGAGAGAAGCCAGTGCTCTCAACTGCAGAGCTGCCTCTCCAGTCCACTTTATTCTGTTTCTGTAGTGTTGCCTGCTGGAGTTCAGTGAATGATGGCAGTTTCAGGTCAAACCTGGCCACCTGAGCTTGATCACCATGGCCCACACAAAGAGAGGGAGAATCTACTCCACAAGGCCGTCCCCTCACCTCTACATGCACAGTGTGGCACATGTGTGCCCTACTTTACACCCGCACACACATAATCGTAATATGCGAACCAACCAACCACTTATCGAATTGAGTAACATGAAAAACTAAAACAGAGACCACAGACATCTTTTTGGCAGTTTGATATTTAAAATAAGCTTAGAGTCTGCTAAATTTGTTTTCATAGGAACGAGTGGGATGAAGGAGGACGCTGTCAGTTGGGGGAGAAGTTTCCTGACTATGAATAACGTGAGAAGGATTTTTAAGAGATTTATAATTCAAACATTAGGTAAAGTAGTTAAATACTGAAATGAAACCATGCCACTTTCATATAGTAACATAAAGTGCCAAGTTTTTATTTGTTTTGTTTTATGTGTGTGCTGCTATTTCTGTCTTAGTGGCACCAGAAAGGTAGAGGGAAATGAGCAATCTCAGAATTCCATGCAAGTTGTCCCCAAAATGGGAGGAACAGTTCAATACATTGTCACTGTTCAACATACTATTTTTAAAAGATATTTTTAAATGTTTATGTGTAGGCCTGTAGGTCCGCGTCGGGTATGTGCACGTGTGTGCAGGTGCTCATAGAGGCCAGAAGAGGGCGCCAGATACTCTGGAGTGGGAGGTGCAGGGAGCTGTGCGCCCGCTGACATGGGTGTTGGAGTTCAAACTCAGGTTTTCTGGGAAGAGCAGTAGAAGCTCTGTGAGCCATGTGTCCAGAGCTCCACAGTTTATATTAGCAAATACTATTAAAATTTATCCAAAAATCACCATTGTGTGAAAATGTGATCAGAGAAAATGCTAAATGGAGAAAAGAACAGGCGTAGTTGTGTGCACAGCTATTAATTTTTCAACATAAGTCAGAAAGAATTTACCAGATGACATTAGGAAAATCTCAGAATGTGGAACTGAGGAAACAGTGTTGTTGAACCTAGACCAAATTCATGGATTTCTGTGGTTTCCAATAACAATCTGAGCACTCGGTCCCAAACTAGCCAAGACAAGGCTCTGATGGGACAGGTCTAGGGAAATACAGAGCCCTGCGAGTGTCCCAAGGGCTCTGAATACAGACAGATGCAACAGTGTTCTAGAAGTCACAGCTGTCCAAACTCCCAGGTGCTGAACCATAAGAGTATGCTATTCAGATGGTGGCATCTGTAAGCTCCACAGAACCAGTGACGACTAGGCCACAGAACTGACTGGCAGAGTGGTGTGTCATCAAGATCGCTCAAAAAACATCAAAGCGTGTTATTGGGGTATTGATTGTCGTGCACATTTTAGACCCAAACTTATAAAAAGTAGGCGTTTGTGGATGCTCTGTGATATTGGCAGATGCCTGAGTGAAAATATGGGCATGAATACCATTGTGCACAGTGTGATTTCACTGTGGATAGAAACTAAGAAAAGAACAAAGGGCATGAATGTATCAAAAAAAGGGCTGGCCATTCCATTGCTCCCTCATGTATATGTATATGTATATGTATATGTATATGTATATGTATATGTA
>NW_021604696.1:7142830-7203648 GCF_004785775.1 Grammomys surdaster | reverse complement strand
ATGTATA
The DNA here is from genome assembly GCF_004785775.1 of Grammomys surdaster. Classification (NCBI taxonomy): domain Eukaryota; kingdom Metazoa; phylum Chordata; class Mammalia; order Rodentia; family Muridae; genus Grammomys; species Grammomys surdaster. The sequence continues at coordinate 7,203,641 of NW_021604696.1, read as the reverse complement.
TGTATATGTATATGTATATGTATATGTATATGTATATGTATATATGTGTGTAGATATGTGTAGATATGTATAGATGTATAGATATATATAAATATATTATAGATACATATAGACATATCTATGTACAGATATTTATAGACATATATATACATATATACCTATATACACATATATAGGTACATATACACAGACATATCGTATAGGTGTGTGTGTATATATATGTATATGTACCTATACCATACCTATATCTATATCATTTATATTTATATCTTATTTATATCTAATCCATACCTATAATCTTTTGTAATAACTGTCATTTAAATTTTTTTTATTTTGGGGGGTTGGAGAGATGGCTCAGTGGTTAAGAGCACTGACTGCTCTTCCAGAAGTCCTGAGTTCAATTCCCAGCAACCACATGGTGGGTCACAACCATCTGTAATGGGATCCGATGCTCTCGTTTGATTGTGTCTGAAGACAGCTACAGTGTACTCACATACATAAAATAAATGTTTTAATTTTTTTTTAATTTTCCTATCAGTTGTTTTATGTTTAATCTTCCTGTATTTGTTGTTTGTTTGCTGGGTTTTTTTTTTATTTGTTTTTGACAGGCTCTCACCCTGTAGCCCAGGCTGGCCTAGGCTTCACTATGTAGCCCAGGCTGGCTATGAACTTGCAGCTGTACTCTTGATTGGTCTCCTGAGCACTGGGGATATAAAAACCCTCCTATATTTGAAAGCAAGAGAACATGGTTTAAGCAGCATCACTGATCGCTTTGTAGTTAGTATTCCTGCTGGCTAAGTGATGGCATGGATAGATACCTCACAGATTGCATGGATAGGATTTCGGGTGGATGCATTAATGACATCAAATGCTTTCTTCAGAGCCTAGCACATGATGAGTAGTCATCGCAGAATAGGTCATGGACCTCTCATGGTCCTCCAGGAGTAGATGACAGAGACGGTGGACAAAGGCACAAAGCTATGTATAGAACCCAGAGGGCAAGGCAGAAGGTCCAGAAAGGATGCTATAACAGATGTCATGATGATGGTGGTGGTGATGATGGTGGTGGTGATGATGGAGATGTTGATGATGGTGGTGGTGATGATGGAGATGTTGATGATGATGATGGTAAATTGATGGTGGATGCTGCCAATAATGCAGGCTAATCTCGTCAAATTATTTCAATCTCTCTCTCTCTGAAACAATTATCAATAAAGAGCTCTGAATTCTAGGCTCCTCAAATGGCTAAAGCAGTTTTATTCTGTGTATGGTTTGGCAGTGAATTTATCTTTCTTAAAGAGCTGAGATAAAATTATCTGGCCTACTTTATATCTTGTAACGAACAGTTGCTAGGGCAACGTTTCTGCTCAGCACTTCATTTCCAAGGTGACAGATTTGATACGGGTCCAGGGAACCGGAAAGCAAAATAGCATTGCGCTTCAGCAGAAGAAAGAATGCCCAGATATGAATGAAGCCAGGGTTCCCTACAAAGCCAGACCTACAGGTGCTGCCGTGCGCTGAACAGAGGAGAGTCAGTTCAAATTCTCCATGTGTCGTGATGAGATTCAGGCCTAGCTTCATCTTTTTTTTCTTTTCTTTCTTTTTACAAAATAATCCAAGTTTTTAAAATCTCTCTAATAAGCTAAGAGACATTTTAGCATATTGATTTATTTTTTTTAAGATTTTATTTATTTTATGTATATGAGCACACTATAGCTGTTTTCAGACACACCAAAAGAGGGCATTGGATTCCATTACAGATAGTTGTGAACCACCAAACAATTGCTGGGAATTCAACTCAGGACCTGCAGAAGAGCTGTCAGTGCTTTGTATATGCTTGGCCTAGGGGGTGGCACTATTAGAAGGTGTGGCCTTGTTGGAATGAGTGTGTCACTGTGGGTGTGGGCTTTAAGACCCTATTCCTAGCTGCCTGGAAGTGAGTATTCTGCAAGCAGCCTTCAGATGAAGATGTAGAACTCTCAGCTCCTCCTGCACCATGCCTGCCTAGATGCTTCCCTGCTCCTGCCTTGATGATAATGGACTGAACCTCTGAACCTGTAAGTCAGCCTCAGTTAAATGTTGTCCTTATAAGAGTTGCCTTGGTCATGGTGTCTGCTCACAGCTATAAAACCCTAACTAAGACTGCTCTTAACCGCTAAGCCATCTCTCTAGCCCCCAGCCTATCATTTTTCTATTCTTCCTGTTTCTATCGGGGGTCTCTTCTAGTCTAAGGAAATATTAGGGAATAAAAGATACAAACAGAAGATATTTGGGGTTCACTCTTGCCGACATTTTGCAATACATATTCCACCATTTACTGCTGAAGTCACACTACTGGGCAATACATCTCAAAACCTATTCCTCTGGTCAGTCTCAAATTCTACCTTTTGATCAACAACTGCCCATTGCCTTCTGCTCAGTCCCTCTACAGCAGCCTCTGGAATCAGCATTCCACTGTATTTCTAACAGTTCCACCCTTTTAGGCCACATATAGATGAGATCATACACTCCCATCATGGCTGGAAAGATGCCTTAATAACGAAGAACAGCTGTTCCTGCAGAAGACCCTGGTTCAGTTTCCAGCAACCATGTCGGGTGACTCCCAACTGCCTGCGACTCCATTTCCAGGGGAACTGGCCTTTGTGGACACTATTCTTACATACATACACACACACACACACACACACACACACACACACACACACACACACATAATTAAAAAATAAATCTTAAAAGATCACAGGTAAGTAAGGTCATGGATACGCTAATTGGCTTGAATTAATCATGTCACATTGTAAACTGATACCTGTTGTAGAACTTATTTAATTCTAATCTGGGAGGTTTTACCCTGCCTTTAACCATTAAGTTCCTGGATAAAAGACATACAACTTTTATTATTTACAATAAGCCTCAAGCAGCGCAAGAGCTGGGCAGATATCTACCCTTTATGCTATTAAAATCTACTTTCCTATCAATAACTGAGTTATTATTTACTATGTTTCATCTGGGCTACTCTTCACTCCAGTGCTTCAAGGCCATGTCTTTATGACTCAGCTCCGGCCCATGGCGGCTTCTCCTCTGTTCACCTTCTTCTCCCTCGTGTGATTCTCCTCAGACACCCCCCACCAAGTCCAGAAACCCTAAACCCCACCTATATCTCTTCTACCCAGCTATTGGCTTATGGCATCTTTATTTACCAGTCAGAAATAACTTTGGGGAAAGGTCACATAGCGTCCCTTGGGTCTAAGTGCAGACTCTTTTGCCTCTGGGGCAACCAGGCATTGGGGGCCTGCACTTAGCATTACAATACACAGCCAAAGACCTAACTAACCTCAATGGATATCAAACCATCACACTGTGCCCTAAAAAGTTACATAGCTACGATTTGTCAAAAAAAGAAGTTAAAATTTTAAGGACATAAACTATACTCTGTAGATGAGATTGAAAGTCATTACTGTGTATCTCTACCACTATCTGTTAATGATGAAGGGTGAGTTTGCAGAGCACTATCCTGTCTGTCTGTCTGTCTGTCTGTCTGTCTGTCTGTCTCTGATGAGAATAGAGGGTGCCACCAAAAGTGCCAAACACGAATACCCATGGAGGAATGCTCATCTCCTTCCCTTTGACCTTGCTTTCTGGAGGCAAAATGCTAGAATGTTCTCCTAAAGATCAGGACCCTAACTCCCACTCCTGAATTTTTCCTTCATAACAATACCAGGGTGGAATCTAGTTTTTATTACTGTCTTAGTTAGGGTTTTACTGCTGTGAACAGACACCATGACCAAGGCAACTCTTATAAGGACAACATTTAATTGGGGCTGGCTTACAGAGGTTCAGTCCATTATCATGAAGGAGGGAGCATGGCAGCATCCAGGCAGGCATGGTGCAGGAGGAGCTGAGAGTTCTACATCTTCATCTGAAAGCCACTAGGAGAAGACTGCCTTCCAGGGGGCTAGGATGAGGGTCTTATAGCCCACATCCACAGTGACACACCTACTCCAACAAGGCCACACCTAATAGCGCCACTCCCTGGGCCAAGCATATTCAAACCACCACAATTAGCATATAGTATATTAGCTTCCTCGTGGTATTTTTCAAAGAAAATTTATTTTATTTTTGCTCCCCGTTCTCCCTCACACTTTTTACCTCTTCCATCTGCTGTGGCCTCCTTCACATGTCACACGTGTCCTCTGCCCCCTGCCCATCCCCTCATGATCTCCTACCCACTTCCTCCTGTCTAGTTTCATGGTTTGCATCTATTTTCATACTATGTGCCTACAATAAATACTGAAAATTAAGATCTAGGGTGGTTTGGATGTCCTCCATAGTCTTGGGCATTTAAATATGTGGTTCCTGGTTAGTGACATCACTTGGAGAGATTTGGGTGCTGTGGCCTTGCTATGCGAAGTATGACATTGGAGGTAGGCTTAGAACTTAAAAGCTTTAGGGGCTGGAGAGATGGCTCAGTGGTTAAGAGCACTGATTGCTCTTCCAGAGGTCCTGAGTTCAATTTCCAGCAACTACATGGTGGCTCACAACCAATGTCCTCTTCTGGTGTCTCTGAAGGCAGTGACAGTGTGCTCATATGCATAAAATAAATAAATCTTTAAAAAAGAAAGAAAAGAAGGGAGGGAGGGAGGGAGGGAGGGAGGAAGGAAGGAAGGAAGGAAGGAAGGAAGGAAGGAAGGAAGGAAGGAAGGAAGGGAAATTCAAAGCCTGTGCCACATGCAGAAATTTCTCTCTGTTTAGTGCTTACAGTAAAGGTTGTGAACTTGGTTTCCTGCTCTGGCCATGCCTGCTGTCTGTGGCTTGTGGCCATGCCTCTCCACCATGATGGATGCACATCCCTCTGGAGTCATAAGCCAGAATTCCCTTTTCCTTCAGTTGCTTTAGTCATGTTTATCGGCAACAGAAAAGGAACGGACATGGGGTACACATATGAGAACACGTGACTTCTGCGTTCCTGAGCCTGGGTCATTTCACTTAGTATAATATTTCCCAGATCCACATGGATTTCATAACTTCATTTTTTCTTTAACAGCTGAGTAATATACCATTTATTATACATGGCATATTTTCATTATCCACTTATCTATATAATGACTTCTAGGCAGGTTCCATTTCCCGAATATTGTGAAGACAGCAGCGATGAGCATGGACCCACAGACATCTCTGCCATAGGATGTGAAGTCCAGGGGATAGTATATTCAGATCAGATCATAGTCCTGTTTTTAATTTTTTTTGAGCAATGCTTTTATAACGGCGTGCTAGCCCACTCCTCCCAGCGGTGGCTCCAGGCCCCTCCTTCCTCACATCCTCCACACATTTGTGGTCTTTTGTTGTGATCCATTCTGACTGGGATGAGGTGGGACTAATCAAGTGGTTTAAATTAGCATTTCTTTGATTGCTAAGGATGTCAAAGTCTTTTTAAAAAATATTTCTTGCCTGTTTGGAGAACAGTCTGTTCATTTCGTTATCCCATTTCTCAGTAGGCAGTTTCACATTTTAGTGTTTAATTCTTTCAGTTCCTTATATATTGTAGACATCAACCTCCTGTCTGAAGTACAGCTGACAGAGATTCTTCTCACCTCCTGTGGGATGTGTGATTGTACCTAGGAGAAACATTTTAATCTCATGCCATCCCGTCCATTGGTTCTTGGGCCAGCTTCCTGTGCTACTGGAGGTTTGTCCGGGACACTCTTGACTGCACCTGTGACTTGAAATATACTCCCTGGTTTCCTCTAGCAGTCTTGGTGTCTCGCGTTTTAAACTTTGACTCACTTTGAATTGATGTGTCTCTATGGGGAGAGTTGTTGGTCTAAGTTCATTTTCCATGGAGCGTATCCAGTTTTGTCAAGACTATCAGTTGAGTGAACAGCCTTGCTTCTGCTGTCTGCTTTTGACACCACCTCTTCAGGATCATTCTAGACCCCTTCCTCTCTCTTCCTCGTATCATTCAGCCCAACTAACATGACTTCACACCAGCCTCCACTGATGCCAAGTGTCATCATAGGGTCCTTGCTGTCCAGACTTGTCTCCTGACTGTCTTGGGCACTCAGCATCACCTCTCTATACTGTCCTTCCAGGGGAAAAAATCTCTCATTTTCTTCAAGACAAAGTTGAAAGTCCTTAATCAACCCAAACTTTACTTTCTTAACATAGACATAGAGGCCAGAGGACAGACTTGCAGAGATAACTTTCCCATGGCATTCAAGTCAGACTTGGTGGCAGAAGCCTTGATTCATCCGTCCATCTTGCTGGCCCTTGGTTTGTTTTTTTTTTTGTTGTTGTTGTTTTTTTTGTTTTTTTTTTGTTTTTTTGTTTTTTTTTTTTACCATTCCAATTTGATGGGAAGAGAGGTATCCAATTAGTTTTAAGTTTGTATTTTTCCTACCCCATGTATCTGGTTACCCCTAAAGTTAAATATTTTTGTGTGTCTTTTTGGCTTTTCTCTCGGATTTTTCAGTGGAGTATTTATCGTGTTCATGTCCCATCATGGTGAGGACACATGTATGTATGTATACAGGCTGAACAATAGTACTGGTATATACCGAATCACACATGTGTATTGATTATGTAATTCTTATGACCTCTCTCCACTGCATATGCTACAATGTTTTCTTATAACTATTTCTACTTCATATGCTTTTATGCAGAATACTGTATATATTAGTTCTTCATTACCTCATAAATGTTGGTAGTACGCATGCCTTACCTCTATTTCCTCCCAGACCACCCTTCCTTCCCTGCCCATCACTGTGCTATAACTTTTTTTTTAAACCCATGGAGTCTAACTGTGTTGCTCACATACTCTTAGGCATGGGACCATTCACCAGAACATGTTCTACCTAGTAGGGCTTATACCTTAAAGTCCTAACACTATCTCTCCTAGAGGCTATTAATTGCCAATAGCTCCTCAGCTAGTGGTAGGATTATGTGCCCACCTCCCCTGTCCATGCTGGAGTTTGGTATGTCTTGAGCTTGCATGGGTCTTGTACAGGTTATCACAATGACTGTTGGCCAGAAAACCTGTTTCCTTGCAGCCAGCCACTGCCTTCGACTCCCACTTCTGCAGTGATCCATTTTGATGTCGTTAGGGGATAAATATTCTCTTTATGGTTTCTTCTCTTGATCATATGTTTGTATTGCCCTAGCCTGCCACATTTGGTTTTGAGGAATTTCCATTCCAGTATACCTCCAGTTTGGGGGAGAGTTACAAAAAGGAATGATATAAGCCCAAGAAAATCAAATATATTAATAAAAGAAATACACAGAATGTGAAGAAAATGTCAGTATGCTTCCTGGAAGAGGTATGCCTCTGCAGCCTTGAGGGAAAGGTATGGTTGAGGTAACCAGCACCACCCACAACCTCCGTGGTGAAGGACAGAGTGATGCTGACCTCCACTGGTCCCAGTGTTAAATGTGACTAATGACTAACAGAAGTGACTCCCATCCATCCATCTGCTGCTCCAAGTATGCCAACCACCGTGAATTCAAAGCCAGTTAGCGCCCCTTTCATTTGCTTCTCTAAAAAATTCTTTTGCCTTTAGTTTCACTTCCCAGATGTTCTCCTGGGGAATTTCAAGTATATAAAGGCAGAGAGAATTACACAGTGAGACTTATACTCCACGATGATCTTTTCCAAGTTCAAGAACTACTCTGGCAGCTCCTCCCCCTCCCCACTCCTGTCCTACCTAGAGATCCCGAGGCAAATACCAAGAGTCTCCTCTATAAACCTCATTTTAGGGTGCAACCGTTCCTTCAGGATGCCACACCCTTTGGTGCTGGGAAGCCTGATAGTTGCTACTTAAAACTTCCAGCATCTTGTATTCTCCAGGCAACAGTGGGCCATGGTCTTCTCATTCACACAGCTTCTACCTTTGATGCCCCACCATAATTTGGTTGATTTGGAAATTGTTCTCCCTAAAGATAAGGATTTCTCCCTTCCAAAACGCCGTGGCTTCCTCTCAGTACAATTGATCCTATTGTTGGGGTACTGGCTTTAGAACATGCTACCACCACCGCCAATAACAATTTCTTAGATGCTTAAGGCCCTTATGTTCAATGGAGGGGTTTTCTGCATATAATCTCCCACATCCTCCTCTGTACCCTAAATTACCAATTATTCACAACACCTGCTACAGTGTGAGTGCTACATAGACACCTGTTATACTGCATTGCTTAGACAGCAACAGGGAGACAAGCATGCTCAACACAGGTGGGACGTCTGATCTAAGATTGGTTGGAACCACAGATAAAGAACTCATGGACATTGAGGGCAGACTGGGCCTAACTAGACTTCCATGAATATACCCTACCACAGACACTCATACTGAAGGATCTTTTTCTTCTCTAGAAGCATGATTACTTCAGATTTATCCTCCCTACTCCCCCTCTCGTCTTGCCTGTGGTGGCTTTCATAATGGAGAAAAAAAAAGATGTCATTCAACTTGGGAAAAGAAAAGGCCTCGTCTCTTTGGCAAAGCCTTCCTGTCCTCAGGCGCTCTGTCCCTGAATGCTCACTCATAACTCCCAGCAAGAGAGCTTTCAACATCTCCATAGATCCACACGTCTCCCCAGCAACAAGAAGTTACAGGCTTCCAGCTCAGCAGCGGCTAGTTCTTCCCCAATCCTAGAAGGAAAAGTCTTAAAAATCCCGACCTCTTCCCTCTGCCACTCACATGTAACTTCTGTTAATACATCTCTGCTACAACCAACCACTCAAGACATTAAAGCAGGTTATTTATTTATTTAAGCAGAAAAAAAAACCCTCCTCTAACACAGGCACACAGGCAATCACATTACCTCATCAAAGACCTTGGAGACAACATTCTTATTCAGGATGGGGACATAGGTGGAGCTGTGGGATACCATGGTCCCAGCCAAGGCATCCGTGATGGTGAGTTTCTTGGCAACCAGGCCATGAGTTTGGAGCCAGGTTTTGGAGGACGTGTCTGAAGAGCTAAGAACACAGACTGTAGAGTTTAAAAAACGTGCAACTTAGTCGTTCACAAACAAAAACAGAGCAGACTGTCCTCCGTAGACTAGAACACTCACGTGTGATCACTAACTTGGCTTCCATTTCCAGTGAGGTTTCCTGACAGTTTGTCATCTAGATACTTGTTCATCGGCAGGACGCTCTTTTCTGTGGAAGGAAGTGGAAGCTGTCTACGGGGGCTGACGTCAAAGATGGCTCGCATTTGCTCAAGTGGAGAGATAACGGGAGCCCACTTCAGAGGCTATAGCTTAACCTGTCAGAGCCCGCTCTTGGGCAGAAGGCATCAGCAGCTTCCACTGGAATTGCAGGCATGAGTGACACAGCCCTGCCTTACCTACCATGCAGAGAGCGTCTCTCCATGGAAAAATGCGCTCATAGGCCCCTCCTCCAAACCCACATTTAAAACACTTAGCAAGACTATGATGTACTAGCGATCGCTCAGCACTAGGCTCCCCACAACTGTCAGAGGAACAACTTGATCAACAGTTTCTATCCAGACACTTCTGTTTCGTGGTTCTTCCACTTAGAATGGGAAGCCACGGGCTGTTAGATTCTGTTGAATCATTAACTTCAAATGTTGAAATCAGTATTGGGGATTTTAAATGTATATCCTTATAGAAACTTGAATTTCTAAATGGAAGGGACAGTTCCCTCATTGAGTTAGCTGCGGCTCAAAGGAAAGCAGTTAAAGAGTGAGTTGGTTAAATGCTTGAGAAACCATGTTACGGTGATCACGTACTGTGTCCCGTACAGAGAGGACTGGTGGCTGAGAACAGAAGGCATGCAGTCAGTAAAGTACATGCAAGTTAGCAGGCTGCATGCAGCAGGCTGAGGGCATGCAAGCTAGTTGGGAAGGTTTCCCATACAGCAGCACTGAAGCCAACAGAGTCTGATTAGACAATGACTAGTTAACACAGGTGGACATTTGATTAGACAATGACTAGTTAACACAAAGAGGACTGTGTGCTGTGCTTAAGATTTAGTGACTAAGTATTCAGAATGTAGCGATCACACAATAGGGATCAACCTATCCCATTTATTATTTTAAGAAGAATCATCTCACAACCAGCCACTGAGTGAACAAGTTATACCTTCCCCACTCTTAGCCTTAAAACTCCAACAGTTAGAACCAGAAAGAGGCTGTCTGGGTGACACTCCCTATAAATACAAGGATAAAAATTACCCTATTGTGAGGTGTGAGAGCTTCCGGTTCAAAGCACAGAGTGGTAGCAGATATCACTCCTGACACTATGGCCGAGTGAGCCACGAGCATGCTGAACACCCAGAAACAAGTAGCGCAAATCTAGCCCCGAGAAAACCCGGTGCAGTAGAGTAGATTTGCCTGATTTACCAGGGAGCCTCTGAGGGAGGAATCTGCAACATTTTCAAGGGTGACCTTTTAATTTTTTTATTATTTTCTGAACTCCCTCAAACATATTTCACTGAGGTCTTCCAGGCATAGACCAGTGGGCAAAAAGATGAATGGGGGTTCCCAGGTAGGAGCCGTCTCATGCTTGCCTCTGTTGCTGAGAGCCGTGGTACAGCTCCTGGAGCTGTCCTTCTCGTCACTGCTGCTCTTGAAGTTGGAGATGTAGCTTCTGAGGAGGCTTGTTTTGGTGGATTCTGTTGATACCACAGAGAGAGGGTTATGGGAGTCGGGGCTGGAAGGAGACGTTTTGTCAGCTAGAGCTTCTGTGTTAAGCCAATGGGGCGTTAGACTGGAGACTAGTGAATAGCGAAGTCAAGAAGGTGCTTGCTGTGGGAGCCTGAAGCCTGAGTTTGATCCTGGGAAACCATTTGAAAGCAAAAAGCCAGGTATGGTAGAGTGTGCTTGTAATCCTATCACCGTGTGTGTGTGTGTGTGTGTGTGTGTGTGTGTGTGTGTGTGTGTCTGGCATGTCCCTGGAGCTTGCTAATTCCTCAGTCTAGCCTGTTGGGAGAGAGGGCCAGGCCACTGAAAGACCCCGTCTCAAAACAAAACAAAACAACAAGGGAAAATACCCTAACTTCTCCATAAGTACACACTGTGTATACTCATACACATATACATATGCATGAATGCATGCACACACACACACACTATCTCCCCCATGTGTACACACTGTGTACACACATATACACACACGTGAATGCATGCATATGCACACACACATGCACACATACTATATCCTTCATAAGTACACACACCATGTACATATACATGCATGCAGGAGAATGTATGCACACACACACATGCATATACACATGTGCACAGACACATGCATACACATGGACACACACCCTATCTACTTTGTAAGTATACACACCATGTCCACACGCACAGACCTATACATATATGCACATACATCCCATAAAATAGAATATAACTGTACAAAATATATTAGCCACTGGGTGATAGATTGTGGTCATACGCTGAGACCATGTAGGCAATATTTAAGATGTTGTTTTACTTACTTTAACCGACAACTTGACACAGCCTAGAGTCACCTGGGAAGGGAGTCTCAGGTGAGGGACTACTCAGATTAGATTAGTCTATGGGATGGTCTTGATTGTTAGTTGGTATGGGAGGACCCAGCCCACTGTGGGTGGCATTATTCCTTGCACAGGCAGGCCTGGGCTGTATGAGAAGGCTAGTTAATCATGGGCCTGGTAAAGCATTAGGCAGTTCTTCCATGAATTTGCTTTAAGTTCCTGTAAGAATTCCTGTCCTGTCTTCCCTCAGGACCATAAAACGAAATAAACAAGTTTCTTATAGTAACAGAAAGCAAACTAGAAAATACATACACAGTTGATTCAGTATTTGAAAGAAAAAATATATAATCTACTCCATCACCAGACCAAAGAAGAAAACTCACATCAATGCACAGAAAAACACCTAACAAAACCCAGCATCCATTTGTGATGAGAAATAAAAACCTTCCAGAAAGCTAAGTAAAGCACATCCAAAGCTTGGTAAAGAATAGACGCAAATCTGCACAGCTGAAATCATATTTAATCAAGGAATAAACAAAATGGTGGCCACTCTTACCATTATTCAGAACAATAGTAGGGACTCTAGCCACTGGCATGGGGCAAGGAGGTGAAATAAAGCCAGAAATAAGAAATATGAGAGTGTCCCTACTCATATAGGATACCCACACAGAAAAGGACAAAACAAAATCTACTCAAAGTAGAACTTGTCATACTATTGCTTTCAGCAAAGTAACCAGTTACAGACTCAACAAAAGCCAGCCACTGTGCTTTTATGGGATACGCTGAAAACTGCAAAATGCCCATTAGATATAAGAAGGCTCAGATGAATGGAGAGAAATTCCACACTTATGAACTAGGTGATCTACCAAGCCGAATCACACTCAGTGCAATTACTAGTAAAATCCCAGAGAGCTTTATAATTGAAATGGACAAACAAACACATTCTAAAGTTCACACAAAAGCATCAAGTCCTAGAATAACTAAAATATTCCTTAGAATAAAAACAGTAGCAAACCCACTATCTGTGATAATGACACACCATCAATCAAAACCATACAGTATTGGCAAAGGGAAAGAAATGGATCAATGGAACAGAACACAGAAACTAGACTCAATGCACATAAATACGCCCCATTGATCTTTACAAATGTGTAAAATTAATGAAAGAAAGTATTTGGTTTTTTAAAAAAGATTTGTTTTTATTATATGTGTGTTTCTGTACATATGTACATACACCATGTTTGTGTATGGTGTCACAGAGGCCTCCTTCAACAGATGAGAATAAATAAAGAGACCCACAGCCAGGCATTATGCAGAGAGTGAGAAACCTTGGGTCACTCTGGCATGAATGGGCTGTCTCCATCAAATCCCTCCCCTCAGAGATCAGGAAAGCCCACAGAAGAGGTGATGGAAAGCATGTAAGAGCCAGAGGGGATGGAGGACACCAAAAAAGCAAGGCCCTCTCAGTCACATGAGCAAAGTTCATATGAACTCTCAGAGACTGGAGCCAAAGGCACAGGGCCTGCACAGGTCTGCACTAGGTCCTCTGTATGTAGATTACAGCTTCCAGTTTAGTGTTTTTACAGGACTCCTGAGTGTGTGGATAAGTGGGTCTCTGTATCAGGTACTTGATAGGGTTCCTGAGTGTGTGGATGAGTAGCTCTCTGCTTCTTGTGCCTTTTCTTGGGCTCTTTTCCTTCTGCTGGCTTAGTTTGTCTTGTTCAACTTCAATATTATAGATTTTTTATCTTATATTTTGTTTTCTTATTTTTTAAATGAATGAATGATGAATGAATGAATGAATGAATGAACGAATGAATGAAACCTAGCCACTAGGGTAAAATCAACAACTGAACTGTCTTTTATACCTGCTAGGAGAGGGAACATCAGTTTTCTCCAGTTGAGTGACATTGGGTACATCAACCATTTCAGGACAGGCCTCATGTTCAGGAATAGGTGACCAATATATGGTGGCCTCCACAGGTTTTTTGTGTGTTTTTATTTGGTTTTGGTTTGGTGGGGTTTTTTTTGTTTTGGGGGAGTGGGATGATTTTATTTCATTTTCTTGGTTTGGGAGGCTTTCATTGTTGAATTGCGGTTTTGGTCATTGAGAAAGAACTGGAAGTTGGGTGAGTAAAGAGGGGGAGAGGATCTAGAAGGACCTGGGAACGGGGCAGAATACGACCCAAATATATTTAAATTTAAAATAAGATAGAGAGAATATCTTGTGTCTGTGTGGATGTGGCATCTGTCAGTAATAAATCTGATGGCCTGTGGCTCAGGCAGGAAATAGAAAGTGGGACATCCGGGAGGCAGAAAGGATTCTGAGAGAGAGCCAGGCGTGGAAAGATCTGGTCAGGATGTGAGGAGACGGACACATGGTTCCTGAGCACAGGTAACCAGCCACGTGGCAGAATGCAGTGGAAGTAAATGGGTTATCTTAAGTTAAAATTCTGGTTAGAGAAGAGCCTAGCTATATGGCCAAGGTATTTGTAAGTATATTTTGAGTCTGAGTCTTATTTCTGGGAGCATGGGACCGAGAGGAAGAATCCATTTTAATTCATTTTAAATAACAAAAATAAAATTTTATTTTAAATAATAAAAATATAATAATACTACTAGTAATGAAAAAGCAACTCATACTACAGTAATAACTATAACCCCAAATGAAAGAGCGGGAGGGGGGAGAGAGAGGAAGGAAAAGGAGAAAGAGAGCAGAGGAAAGGAAGATATTTTCATCTGAATCTCAACCTTACACAAAACAGAGCATAGAAAAGAAAAACAATGTAATTTCTAGAAAGACAAAATCTTCGAGACTTAAAGCTAGAATTTATATTAGATACCAAAGTAAGGATCCAAGAAAGAAAAACCTGATCCATTACAGCACTGTGCTTGCTAAAGGACCCTACTATGAATGGGAGGAGAAGCCACAAACTGAGAGAAAAGGCTCCCAATGACTGAGCTGAGGCCTCATGTCTAGAACATATGAGGAACTCTTAAAACTCACCAGCGAAGCTCAGAGCGTTCATTTGAAAACTCACCCTACGCACACACCAACATGTCACTAGAGGTGGCTGCCAACCGGCAAACAGCCCCAACAGCGACATGCATGCAGATGGCTGACACCATGAGCAACTACAGAAACACAAATTAAAATCACTGTGAGCTATAATACAAGCATCAGGGAGATAAAGATCTTAAAGACAGTGATAAGATATGCTGTCGAAGATGTAGAATAACTGGTCACTTACTCAGGCAAAATGGCACGGTTGCTTTGGGAAAACTGGTAATTTTCTTCACAGTGAAATGCTGAATTATCAGGGGACGTGGCCGCCTCTACTGTTGGCTATTTATCCACATTAAATGAAAGCTAAGAGATCCATTGACATTATACATGAATGCTCATAACTGCTTTATTTGTAATAGGCTAACTTAGACATAATTTGGATTAATCAACAGATCATTTATCTGTTAACTTATCTGTAAAACCAGCTGTGGTACTTATATCACCTGGAATACTACTCACCAATAAAAAAGGAATGAACTGTTGACACCTGTAAAATCTTGTATAGATTTACAGAAAACTATGCTGAGTGAGAAAACAGTCAATTCCAAAGGGATATATATATATATATTTATATGCTCTCTCTATATAAATATATATAAACTATATATATGATATATATAAACTATAAATATACATATATAAACTCTTTGGGGCTATAGTTATTACTACAGTATGATTTATTTTATTACTATTATTATTATGTTTTTATTATTTAAAATAAAATTATATATATATATATATATATATATATATATATATATATGAACATAATGATTCCCAAGACCAGGGTAAGGTATGTAAGGTGAAGGAGTGTGACTGTAAATGGGCAACCTACGGGACCTTCACAGTCATGGAATCACCCCGCATCCTGAGTGTCGGTGTAACAGTATGCACCTATACATTTGATAAAAACACAGTCAGACAAGAAAAGCTGAGACAATCTGAAGAAAAACGTTGGGTCTTACCAATGTCAATATCCTGGTCGTGGGGTTATAATATTATTCTGAGAGACATTACTACAGCATGTGGTGGGGCGGGGGGGGCACCTACAAGGTAATGCTATGATATCATGCCAACTGTCTTAATTAAAATTGCATAGAAAAATCATGCACTCTTGGCTGAGGGAGCTCAGAGGTGGTGGGCTTGCCAGGAATGAGCACGGCACCCAAATAAACAAACAGAATGCTTAAATTAGGGTTCTAAAAGAAATCCCATGTGGGTGGGTTTGGTTTTAGTCCATCTTACTGGAGGAAAACCAGACAAGAGTCACGCCATTCTGCGCCCAGATACCTGCATGGAGGATTTTCTTTTTCTGTGTCTTTTCCTCCAAATGCTTCCATGATCCTGTAGACACATTTGGGGGTGAAGAAGCCATTGAATCAGCGTCGGGTTGAGAGTTTGCAAATTTTTCTGGAGTTGAAACCATGGACGAAATTTCCTTTTGATGCCTGTTTGATACAGATAAATTTTATATATATATATATTAAGTAGACCAATAAAAAGGAGGGCAAAAGAGAAGTCCATCAAGAAGGAAGAGAAGCCATTAATCCATTCACACTAAACATGACAGACTTGAAGACGTGAGCATTCCCAGGCTGTCCTCTCAGTAGGATGTCCCCTTCTAACTAAGAGCGTCGGCAAATCGGGAAGGCCAAAAATACATGTATTAGTCCGAGTTTCCTGTTCATCAAAACTCAGTCTTCCTATTATCAAATTAAGCATTGATATGACTGGGTGCATGGACACAGGAGTGTGGTCAGGTCCGGCCTGAGCTGGACAGTGTGGCTCCCATCACAGCTCTGTTCCTTCCAGATGTGTGACCTCACTGAAGTCACACGGTCCACTCTAAGCATCCTTGGTCCATCGTGCGCTGACTACACAGGGCTGCCGTGAGGATGAACAGGAGGAAGCACTGGCTGTAAGCACACAAGCATTATGGAAACCCAATTCTCCAACCCCAGTGTCATCCAGCAAGCTCTTGTAAAGGCATAGACTTCCCACACCTGCCGAGACAGCAGCAAACAGTTCTGGAGAATCTGAGGCCAGGAGGGATCCAGAAAGTCTCTTCCCAGGCATTTCTGCCTCTGGACTCTGAAAACATTGGCCACGGTACAGCTGTGTGGTCCTGCCCTGTGTTCCAACCTTTGTGTGACTCTAGCCTCACTATTCATCCTAAGGCAGAAAGGACCAGAACTCGTGTGCCCACTTCTCCTGATGTATGGTTTGCCTC
Source organism: Grammomys surdaster (assembly GCF_004785775.1). Taxonomy (NCBI): domain Eukaryota; kingdom Metazoa; phylum Chordata; class Mammalia; order Rodentia; family Muridae; genus Grammomys; species Grammomys surdaster. Next base: position 7,186,874 of record NW_021604696.1, on the reverse strand, counting down.
AGTTAAATAAAAATTAAAAAAATAATAATAAATAAATAAAAAAGATTTGGAGGCTGTTACATTTTTATTATTTATTTATTTACACCTAATGGGAAACTTCAAAACAGTCGTCTGTAGTTAATAGCTAAATGGGAGAAGTCACTTCCCTAATGTCATTAAGCAAAAAGGAAGCCGAGAAATTTGACACCTGCAGACCAGGCACTGCTTTCTGCTCTTTTCTGTTAAGTCAGAGCTCCTACTGTGGGTTCCTACATCCAGCGGCCTATCACCGCCTTACAGACCCTCCTTAGGATTAAGTAACTTGCCCAGAGTGTAATAGTTGCAGTAGTAAATACTTCAGACTCCAGCACCCAGACCTCCCAGTCCTTGAAACAGAAAACACAAAAGAGCACAGAATGCACTGCTAAATCAGACAACAAACAGCTGACCAAATGCAAGATCTAAGCAACAGCTGCCCGTTTTGCTGAGTTTGTTTAAACTGCTTCCGTAAAAGGAAGGCAGCTAAGAGCTAAGGGGCTGGGTGAAAGACCAGAGAAGCTGGTTTACACTCAGGGAATGTTTACTTACTTGGTTTTCAGTTTATTCACAACATTTAGAAGCACATTTGTGCTTCCCAAATTCCCAAAAGAAAACACTACAAGAATCTCCTTCTAAGACAATCCACTACAAGATAGGCCTCTCTTCTCTGAATTTGGTATCTGTGCTAATGCTTAATTTGTTAATAGGAAGACTTTGTTTAGATGAATAAAAGGTTCTGGTTAATAGATATATTTTCATCTTTCCACTTGCTATCTCCCTTTTAGATATCTCCCTGGCAGACTAGGCATGAGTGGAGGAGGGAGCATGGAGGGGGTGTCGGGGGAGGGAGTGGAAGCAGGAGAGAGTCGGAGAGAGGACTTAGCCAAGTGACAGGCGGTTTGGTAGCTTACCTGCTATCTGTGTCCTTGTCTGCGTTGTACCACCAGTCAATGACTAAGGACTCGGTGTAAAGCTCCTGCATCTTCTCCAGGTCGCTGTAACCCTGCTGCATTTCCTGAAGCAAAAGGTTCAGGTCTTCATCCTGCAGAAATGAGAGGCGAATGCTTCACTAGCTCCTGTGAGTCCACAGACACCTTGGACAGAAGACTTACGGCCTCAGGCACAGATGCTCAGAGGTTAAAAGCACCAGCTGCTCTTCCAGAGGTCCTGAGTTCAATTCCCAGCAACCACATGGTGGCTCATAACCATCTGTAGTGAGATCTGATGCCCTATTCTGGCCTGCAGGCGTACATGCAGGGTGAACTCTGTATACATAATAAATAAATCTTAAAAAAAATATTGTGGGAGTCTTTCACTATCCCATGTCCAACCAGCTTTATGGCTTATTATTCACATACAAGAAAGGGAATTTATGTAGTCACATTGTGACATCATTATGACAAAAGCAATAAACATACCCACTGCCTCCCCAATCCCCGACCCCAATTTCTAACTCTGGACTTCCTTCCTATAACCCCTCGCCCTAGTTACCAAGATACTATTCAACATATCCTGTCCCTGCAAATTAGCTTGCATTTTCTACAAATAGAATCATAGAATAAATGTCTTAATCCTCCGAGGCTCCCTTCACTCATAATTATTTTGAAATTCATTCATGTGAACCTGCCACTCATTCATTTTATTGTTAAGTGGTGTTCTGCTGTATAATTAATATAAAAATGGATCCACTCACTCACTTACAGGCAGCTGAGATGTTTCCAGGCTTGGGCTGATACAGATAACACTATGAACATGTATGTATGTATGTATGTATGTATGTATGTATGCATCGTTTGTGTGGATATATGCTTCTAGTTATTTTTGGCAAACAGGAGCCTAGGATAATTAGATCATGTGGATGGTGACCTCACTGTTGTGAAGAACTACCAAACTGTTTTCCGAAATGGTTGTTCAATCTATAATCCTGCCAGTCAGGTAGGAGTCCCTTGCAAACATACAGCATAGATGGTAGCTGAATCTCTGCTATTCTCACACCTGGATGACAGTGTCTACTTGTGGTTTTAATGTGGATTTCTTGTTGCTAATCGTGATTTTGATGTTATCTACCAAGCACATATTCTTTTGTTAATATCTTGTTTTCTCTTAAAACAGGGTCTTGCTAAACATCCCAGGTCAGCCTTGAACTCATGGTCTTCCTGGCTCTGCATCTTCACTGGTGGGATTCTGATAAAATGTCTGCTTAAAATTTTTGCCCATATTCTGAGTTTCCTCATTACTGAGTTTTGAGAATGTTTTAATATTCGGGGCATAAGTCATTTAGTAGACACAGAATTTGAAAATATTTCCCTCCTACTCTACAGGATTTCTTTTCAGTATTATAGCAGTCTATTCAGCGAGGAGGCTTTGAATATTGATTTATTTCAAATGATCAATTTATTACTGTATGGATTATAACTTTTATAACCTACCTAAAAACATATATATTTTTGTAACGGCTGTTTCTTTGTAAGGGCCGGTTCTGCTACTTTGTAATGGCCCGTTCTGCTGCTCCGGTCTGCAGGTCAGGGTCTAGCAAGAGAGAGAGTGGGGACCGAGGAGGGGCAAGAGACGCAAAAGATGGATACAAGACAGAGTCTGGTCAAGTCTCTTCAAGTCTCTTTTATTCTCTTTTATAGAAAGGAAATCCTGGGTATTTATACCCTTTACCACATGACTTGCCCTCGTGGACAAGCTCAACTGAAGACACTAAGTCACGTGCCTTGTAGCCATGGATACCATGTGCACCTTGCAGCTGGGGGCACTAAACAGTGTAACAAGATGTTTATCAGAGTGCGCTCAGCTGTTGCAGGCTGTTGAAAACAAGTCTCTTGTCAGGGTATATGGCCTGAGATGGCTGTAAAGATGATAGCCGCTTTCGGCTAAGAGTCGGCTCCCAACAGGTATATATATATATATATATATACACACACATATGTTCAGGTAGGCATTGTGGCATATATCTGCAATCAGAGTCCCTGGGAGGCTAAGGTAGGAGAACCAAGAGTTTGGGGCCAGCCTGGGCTACATAGGGAGACCCTGCCTTCCAACTTGTTCTTCAGAAAAGGTATTTCAGTAATTGTAAATCCTTTGCCTTTCCATAGGATCAGTTTGCTGATAGGTGTGTATATGTGCACAGACATGTTGTGTTTGTGTTCATGTGTATATACATGTGTATACATGTGTGCACATGCATGTGCATGAGTTTGTATATATCTGTGTGTATGCATGTGTTTGCATGTGTGCATGTGAATGTGCAGACACAGGCACACAGAGTTCAGAGTAGGACATTGATTGTAGGTGTCTTCTACCCTTTCTATGTTCTGCCTCGAACACAGGCTCTCAGTGAATCAGACTTGGAATTTCAGTTATGCTGATGGCAGCAAACGCTCAGGATCTACATGTCTCTGCCCCATAATGCCAGAGTCACAGGCACCCTTGGCGATGCCTGGCTCTTTACATGGGTGCTGGGATTCGAACTCAGGTCCTCATGGTTGCAGAACATGCACTCTGATCCACTGACCCATCACCCAGTCTGTTAATTTTCATTAAAATCTTGTTGAGATTTTTGACTGGAATTGTATTGAGTTGACAGATAGATGCATCCTTACACAGTTATTATTATTATTACTATTACCATCATTATTGTTATTTCTGCTGCTATTTTCAGTGAGGTCTATTTAAATGTTGACTCTGCTAGTAGGAAGAGACAAAGTTGGGTTTTGTACATTTACTTTTATGACTTATAATCTGGCTAATGTAAATGATTGGGTGCAGTGGCCCCTTTGAACACGCCATCAGATTTTCTACCTGGATAATGATGCCGAATGAAAATAACGATAGACTTCCTCTCACTCTGGTACCTTTCACTCCTTATGCTTCTAAAGCATTAACTGGGACCTTGGGAAGATGGACCAGAGCAGCGAGGGCAGCATCCTTGCAGCTTGCCTGTTATTTGAGGATTACAGCAATGTGTACTGAACTTGGTAAAATGTTTTTCATGTAGAAGCCGAGATGGTTACTTTTTTAAAAGGCTTACTTAGGTTTATATGCACGAGTGTTTTACCCGCGTGTGTATACGTATACAACATGAAGCCAGAAGAGTGTGCTGATCCCCTGAAACTGGAGTTAGTTGGTTGTCAGTGGTCACGAGAGTGCTGGGAGCTGAACTGGGGTCCTCTGGAAGCTGAGCAAGTGCTCTTACTCAATGAGCTAGCTCTCCAGCCTTAACTTTTATTTTGTCTATAGTAAGCTGAGGTATTGGCAGTTAACCTCATGACCCAGTAGATGGCCCCATACACATTCACACAGGGTCAGCACCGATTGGACTCTGGAAGCTATTAATTATAGGACGTTATCAGGGAGATGGGTTGGTGGGTCCTGGGAGAGTTCAAAGGAAATAGAGAAGGATGTGTACATGCATGAAATCTTCAAAGAATAAATAAAAATAACAATATTGGACAGGAGAGAGGGCTCAGCAGTCAAGACCACCGACTGCTCTCCCAAAGGAACAAGTCTCTGTGATCCAGTTCCAGGGGATCCGGTGCCCTCTTCTGTCCTCCAGGGTACCAGGCATGCATGTGGTCCACAGACACACATGCAGGCAAAATGTATATACAAGAAGGAAAATGAGCGGCAAGCTTAGATTCCTATAGATCTCCTTGAGTTGGTGGGGTGACCCACAAATGTTGCGTTTTCTGGCTGTGAAAGTGTGTCCTTGTATTTTCAATTGTTATTTGAAGCTGGCTATGCCTGGTTAGGGGGATGTGTAATATTCACTTCCTCACCTGCCTTTACAAGAAAGCCAAGCTGCCCTAGGGGAAGGTGACCTTCCCCAGCCTACCAGCTACGTGAGGAATGTGGCTTTTTGCATAATAAAGAGCTGGAGGCTGGAGCTGGGGCAGGAAGTACTGCAGAACTTCCAGGCAGGAAGACATGCCTTTTGAAGCCGGAGGAGGCAGGATGGAGGCAGGGCAGAGCTGGAGTCTGGCTCTGAGAACCAGTGGAGAGATGGAACGGTGGAGAATTCGGGCTAATGGACACTAGCTGAGAGACTGAACCAGCAAAACAAAAAACAAATCAACAACAACAAAAAGAAAACAACGGTTTTAAACTATATAGATCTCTCCATGTCTTAATTGAACCTCAAGCAGGATCCTCAAAAGCCATGCAAATGTTGAGTACATATCCTCAGGCCAGGACTAGAGGATTATGGAATACTTTACTTTGCCCTTCCCTGTCAGTGTGAATTGTTTTATCATATGGTCACATAGTTGCATTCCCTGGGAAGTTCAGAGGTAGCTACTAAGTATCTGCAATTTCTGGAAAGTTTCCCACACAGGTGTTTATAGAGCAGAAATTAAAAGCCTTTATATGTGTGGTCTGGAGAAAGGGCCCAGTAGTTAAGAGCACAGGCTGCTCTTGCAAAGGACCCAGGTTCTATTCTTAGCAGCAGTATGGTGCTAACCATTTGCAACTCCAAGGCATTTGAAGCCCTCTTCTGGCCTCCATAGGCACCAGGCATGCGTATGGCACATAGACACACGTTCAGACAAGCACCTACACACAAAAGCAATAGCAAGCAAACAAAAATATACTAAGATCCTTGGGCTACTATAGCTATAGGAGTTCCTGGCTTGTACCTTTGTGTCGATTGAGGCTCGCATTGTCACAAGTTCTGAGTCCCTCAGGCCACATTTGGACCAACACTGGGGCATCGTTACTGCACCAACTGCTTGGCTTAGTTTTGTGTATGGCTGCAGTTCTCTCAGCTCGGGAACTGATCTTTGAGACTATAACACTCGAATGAATGAATGAACCATTTGCTCCGTGTGCCAAGTTCCCACCTGAATATCCTGAATGGGATCCTTGCAGCCAAAGTTATAAGCTCGGAACTCGCCTCCAGTCAAAGCAGCAAGCTCCTTCAAGAACTCGTTCGCAACCTCATCACTGTAACTGAAGGAGATGGCACAGATAGGGATGTTCTGAAAGAGTTTGACGTGGTCCATCACCATTTCTGGTGGCTGAAAAGGTAATCGGGGGGATGGGAAAGGAGAAAAGAGAAAGACAAATGGTATTGAAGAGGAAAATTACACCAGACCCCTCCCGTCCTGGAAAAGAAAGGTCATAGAACCTTCCAGAAGGCAGAGGCTAATTAACATTCCTCAGACTACAGGGGGTGGGGACTGACCTGTGGCTGGGGAGGGGGCCCAGAGCACTTGGACAATGGGCCCTTGGCCACACACAGACAAGAGAGGTCCCCCTCATTCCCTAAAGACCAATCAGTTTAAAAAGTCACTGTTCTGCCAATCACATTGTGCCTAATGGCCGCTACCCCTAGAGACTGTATAAATGTCCGCTGAACAAGCCGTTCCGGGTTGCCTCTCCTTTTGGGATGCAGGATGGCCCCACCATGCTGGAACATTAAAAATTCCTCTTGCATTTTGCATCGATCTCTTGTCTCCATGTGGTTTACTCAGGGGGTCTCAGGCAAACTAAGGCTCTGCTCGCTAGAGTCTTACAGTATCATGTAAAAAATATTCTTAGCATTTTCCACAGGTGGTCAAATTCTGAGATAGTTGCTCACACAGTGAGTGACTTTTTTGTCAATGTGTTAGTTCAACTCAATCAGCAAACCGCCTACCAAGAAGCATGGAGCCCCAAAAGCCTCAGTCTTGTCTGGCTGAAGTCCCACATTATGGTAGGAGAAAGGTTTGTCAAGCAGAATCACCTCAACTTTAAGTGCACCTCAGTATAGAGGCCGTGCCAGTTAGGCCGTGGTCTGGGCTGGGATGGAGACCCATAGGAAGAACATCCTGACCACTGAAATCCCACATTGTGGGTCCCTGGCTTCCCAATTTGGCTTCCAAACATCTTTATGAAAAGAATAATTTCAGTTTTTGCCATGTTGTGGGCAATTTGCTTTAGAAAGAGAGGGAAAGAGAAACATCATTTGTTAAAGGTTCTTCTGGGCACTGGGTATTTAGTTTAGGGCCTGTGTGGTACTTTGAAGGAAAATGGCCCCTTGAGACTCATAGGTAGAGGCACTATTTGAAAGGCTTCAGACCTGTGGCCTTGTTGGAATATGTTGTGATCTTGTTGGCAGAAGTGAGTCACTGGGAGTGGGCTTTGAGGTTTCAGAAGCTCAAGTCAGGCCCAGTGTCTCTCTCTCTTCCTGCTGCCTTAGGAAATGGATGCAATACTCCAAGCTACCTCTCCAGTACCATTGTTGGTATCAGGAACCGGCTTGGCAGATCATCTCTGAGCCCAGTGACATCACACATAAGCCACAGGGACTCACGCATCTGTTGCCATGGAAACCGCCATACATTCCCAGAATCCACTTGGCTCACCTTACCTTTACCTGCGAGCTGCTACATCACAACCCAAATAAAAGGCAGATCCTTTTGACCTCTCCCCACACCTGTTTTCCCTTCGTCTTCGTCACCACCTTTGTCCTCTTCCCCCCAATAAACCTCCCATGTGGAATTGTATCGGTGTGGTGTGGCGAGCCAGGATTCTAACACAACAATCATGTCTGCCTGTGCGTCACCATGCTCCATGCTATGATGATAATATGACTAAACCTCTGAAACTAGAAAAGCTCAAACTAAATACTTCGTTTTATAAGAGTGGCTATGATCATGGTGTCTCTTTTACAGCAACAGAAGACTGGCTAAGACAGCCTAAATTCCTGGCTATGCCTTAGAACCATGAGTTTGGCCTCTCAAGCATCTTGGGAGGTAGTTTGGGAAGGAATGATGGCCGCCTATCCATTCCTCTTGTCCTTTTTAATTATAAAGACACTGGTTTTCTTTTCATGACAATGATATTGGCTTTTAAAAAGGTGTTTGGGGGGAGGGGGACAAAAATCATCAATGATAACACAGTACAATTTACCTTTCACAAGAATGGCCAAACCATCCCAGTGAGACCTAGAAGTTCTCAGGGAGCAATTTCCTTTCTCAATAAAAAAACAAAAAACAAAAAACAAAAAACCAAAAAAACCAGAAGAGCCCAATGTCCTTCTCCATTCTTGCAAAATGGACCTTTCTCAGCCATGCTGTCACCACAAGGATGGAAAACATTTATTCAAAGATGGTGGACTGTGAAGACAAGAGGAAGCCCACCTTCTGGGACACATGTGTGGGTGGTTGTTTAACCAGAACAGGTACAGCTCGGTTTCCCATCCACCAAAAACATGGCTCTTTATCATCTGGTATTTGCCTGCTGTTCTGTCTTTCCCCAGCTATTCCTTCCAAGTGATAATATAGCCAGCACCTCCACTTAACGGTGAGAAACTGATCTGTACAGTTAGGTTTGCCAATGTCACCAAGTTCTTTGGTGTTGACACTGGAGTCCAACCAAAAGCACACTTCAACCCTAGAGTTACCAGGTAGTTCACTCCCCTGGTGTGTGGGGATTGCCTCTTGGTGAAGATCAAGTCATAGTACCATTGTTGACCACCCTGGGAAGACTTCCTCTGCCATCTTCTTCTCCAAAGACAGCCCAGCTAGTGCCTTCAGAAACTGTTGAAACTGTTGCCAGCTGTCCCAGGGCCTCCCCGTGTTCTCACTGTTAGGAGTTCCCCTTTGATCATCCATCTTGCTGGCTCCTTCAAACAGTTCCTTACTCTACCTGTGGATCCTGACCTTTGCCCTTTAACCTTGCCTCATTTGATTTTCCTTGAAGCCCTGGGGAAAGGGTGATGAATGAGAGGGACTCTACTCACAGCTAGCTGGCCTTCCCTGGGGAGGATGCTGCTTAAATGGTCCCCAGAGACTGAACTTGTGGATGCTGCCACCCAAACCTATCCTCGGTCTCTACTGAGGCTAGCCTTGAGTCTGTACCTACTCATAAGTGCCTTCCCAATTTGGCTAGCCAAACTCTGATCTAATGTAGCTGGCAAGCTGACCCTGCCTCTCTTGTCAACCAAGACCTGAGTGAAGCGTCCCACCCCTGCCTGTTCCAGCTCAGCATCCCTTTCTGAGCACTGACGAGCTGCTAAGTACTAAGAGCTGCCCTTCATCCTCCTCTGATGTCCATCCACAACCTTTGGAGGGAGGTATTTAGCTTTCATTTCTTCCTAGGAACCTCCAGCCTTTGCTCTTCAACCCTAGAAACCAGACAAGAGACAACCCTACATTCTGCTAATCCAATAGCCGGTGCCAGCATAGCAAGGCACTGCTCTTCTATAGGCTTACAGCAGAGATACTTGGGATAGGAAGGGGGCAATGGTGCTATCGTTCCAGCTGCATGCTGGGAAGCCTAGCTGCTGTCTCCCCTTCATTAGCTTATGGCATTGTACATTTATTTGCTCGTTGACTCTCCTTCCACTAAAAGCTTCTTTGAAAACCGGCACCATGTCCACCTTGCTCACTGTTTGGTAACCTCAGGCGGGGAAGGGAAGCCCTGGTACTATATTTACGGAGTTCAGTGATGGAAATATCATTTATTTCCTCAGAGCAGTGCTGTGAGGGAGAAGGACTAGCCTTGAGCCACAGATGAGGAAACACTAGTTAAAGGACATTTGGCCAAGGGTGCTCTAATGGGCAGGGTTGAGTCAGTCTCTAACCCAGGTTTCCACCTCTAAGTTATTCCCAGTGCTCTATTCAGCTGAGAGGAGCACATCAGGAACGACTGTATAAGCCCACCACTTGCACCCAGCTCCAGACCCCACAGTGTAAACTAGCATGGTGTTACAGCACCCCTTGTGGCTTTAGAATGTGACTGGAACCCCTGAGCTACTGACTCATCCTCCTATTTCTTGGGGCTTCTGAACATCTGTGTGCTCCCTGGTCCTCCAAACCTGTTTGCTCTTAACTGGAATTGCAGTTGAGTTCCTAATATCATAACGAACCAAAAAGTGGTTAACTCCTTTCTGCCTCCTCCACTCCCCCACTGCCCGCTCCCAAGCTGGGCACCAAGCCCTGGGGACTCTCAAGTGAGTCCCTTCCTCCTTTGTCTTCCTACTGGCATGCTTATAGACCCTTGTCCAGGTCTCAGCAGAAGGTTTGGCATAGCTGTCTTTTCTCCGACATATCAGGGCATGTTTCCAAACTAGGGATGGGATGATAAGTTCTGTTCCTATGAAAGTTGCCATTGTAATGACACCTACCCTTCTAACCCATATGACAGCCCTGACTTGAACACCCTTATCTCATATTACACACCCCCTCCATGCCCTGATGGGTTTTTCTCAGCATGACCCTGTTCCCCATACACCCACCCTTCTGCACCCACCACCCAGGACAATTTGTTCTCTGTTCAAAAAGTTCTTTCTCTCCTTTCCAGACACAGAACAAATGCCCCTCTCCACTAGAAAACCCTGTATAGCTAAATCCACACCTCTCTGCTGCTAGACATAGAGCAGACACCCTCAACCCCCACCCCCGGACTGTATCAAAATGAACTGTATGCACAAAATGAACTGTATGAATATACATCTAGTACATCCCCTAAGGCAAGGATCTTTCACAGCCTCAGACCTTGGCACCACCTGGGACACACAAGAGACACAGACTGCTTCTGAGTAGAAAGTGCAGTGAAGTTGACAGAAACAGCATTCCAAATTAAATTTCACCAAAGCACAGTCTCTCTGCCATAAATCTACTGTGGCGGTAAAATCCAGTGGCTTCGATATTTAATCCTTGAGCCATTTGACACAGGGTATTTTAGAATAGGCAGTCTGCGCATATAAACATCTTCCAAGGCGGGATACGTGTTGATACTAATTCACTTTAGCAGTCGATTTACATTGTGTTGGCCTGGAAAATTCTCGTATTTACTTAATGCCCGGAGTACTCGTCTTTCATTCACCAAGCTCGAGAGAAGCAGAACAGACGCTCCTGAAATGTTTTCCAGACATGCTAAACAAAGCCAAGAATGTTTCGGCTGAAAGGCATGCTTTTGTTTAAGTGATGGCGAAGCTAAACTTAGGGATGTGAACCAAGGATGTTGCCCAGAGACATGTTTAGATTGAGCCCTCAAAGGAAAAAAACTGAAAGCAATCTCCATGTTGCGGGTGTGTAATAAAACACAATCCAGTGTGCAATGGAAGGCAGGCGTCTCCAGGCCTGTGAATATGGGTCACATTAAGTGTAAAATATCCGCTACCACCACAATGCCCATAAATGTTTCTCAGAGTTATAGAAGACAAGGGGGTTCCTTGGTGTCTTTTTGTACCTCAGTTCTGGACCCCTATTCCAGGGACATATCTTTCATTATCTCTGAGGGACTGGTCCCTGGATATTAAACCCAGAGCCCCTCGAATGCTTAGGCAAGCACTCAACCCCAGGGCTGTAGCCTTAACCCCCTTTTAAGTCTTTCAAAATAAAATTTTAGACAGTGTCTTGCTAAGTTGTTTATGCTGGCCTTGAACTCATTCTATAACCAGCAGTCATTGAGCTGGTCAACCTCCTGCCTCAGCTTCCCGTGTGTGTGGGATGATAGGTCTGAGTCAACAAGATCAGCTCCTCTGCCTGTGAAGAGCTCAGCACCCACCCTGACCGCAGCAGTCCAGTTTGAGTGAGTACCTGGTCAGGTCTTCCGTCTGTCAAAAGGTAGATTACTTCTGTTTCTTCATCAGCAAAAGCAATTTTCAGGGCATCCAGGGTATTGGTGGAACTTCCAACCTGTGGGTGTTGGAGGGAAAGAGACAGTACAGAGAGATCATATAAGCAAGTGAAATGTATTCTCGGCTTCAATTTTAAAAAGAAAGAAAGGAAGGAAGAAAGGAAGGAAGGAAGGAAGGAAAGAAGGAAGGTAGGAAGGGAAGGAAGGAAAGGAAAGGAAGGAAGGAAGGAAGGAAGGAAGGAAGAAAGAAAGAAAGAAAGAAAGAAAGAAAGAAAGAAAGAAAGAAAGAAAGAAAAAGGAAAGGAAAGGAACTTCTGAAATAAGAGACAAAATTTCATTGACAAAATGATTTAAGACCAGTGACCCCAAGAAACCAAGCCTCCAGGTGTGCCATCAGTGTTTCTAGCCTGGCAGTCCAAGGTCTGCTAGAAGCCAAGGCTGTGGATTTCCTGTCTTGACAACAGGGGTCTTAATGCAATTTCATCTGTGTGGTTTTGTGTGAACCACTAATGCAGTTAAGGATGGAGCTTAATCAAGCTGCCGGAATACTTCCTGATTGGGATCATGTTTGTTCCAACTCAGGATTTATTCATGCCACCCAGTATTTGGCAAGCATGAGCGTGGTCTCATTTTAATGATGAACACGTGAATGTTTCTAGCATAAATCCAATCTGCAAAGGTCACAGTGGGGAAAATATACCTTAGAATGCTCAGGTATGTTATTGGGTCTTATCTGAATGCATGGGGTGCTGATGTTCTGCTTTGAGTATGATAGAAATAAACTAACACATCTGGAAGCATGTAGTTACAGGTTCCACGTCCCTGGGATTCAACCAACCAAGCTAAAAATGTTCAGAAAAAAAATTACATAGATACCAAATATCAGAAAAATCCATTATTCCCCAAATAATATATTATAGTAAGTATTCACTATACTATAGTAAGTAGAGTTGCATTTTTATTCCGTTAGATATAAGTAACTTGAAAGTGACTGAAAACAGACAGAAGGACATGCACAGTTCACACGCAAACGTGCTCCATTTTCTGTGAGCAACATCTGTCGTCTTTGGTATCCATGGTGGGGGGTGTGATCCTGAGACCAGTTTCCCATAGCTACTGAGGGCTAACTGTATAAATTAAAATCAAAGAGGATCAATTATGGCTTATTTTCTCTCTTACATAAAAGATTAATCATAACACCATCCATAATTCTTTGTGAGTGTGTGTGTGTGTGTGTGTGTGTGTGTGTGTGTGTTAAAGAGAATATATACATTACATGTCAAGAGGAAATAATGGTAAATTTTTAACAAGGTTACCAAACATATCAAACAATTATAAATTAGAAAGATCTCATGAGCCAGTACGGAGTGGAATAAAATCAGATAAATGTAGATTCACTAGAGTGTACTTTAACATACAAAAAAGAGCCTTACCCGGTTATAATCCCTGTCTGTAAAAGACACAGAACTGCAAGATTAACCCTTCCTCCTTGTCTCAGTCCCAGGGTATCAATTCAACTGCAGTCCATAAGCAAGAAAAACAACTGTGACTGATCCAAGACAGAGGGAATTTATGCAAAGGGCATCTGGAGAGCTCACAGCACTGCCATCTGGCAGGGAAACCCAGCTTGGGACCTCACACCAGCAAAAACCCCAGTCCTGTTGCAAGCCTGCTTGGCAGGAGCCCCACGGCAACACCACCAGGACACCAGATGCTGTGGTTAGCTACACCAAACCAGGTGCTGTCAGACATGAGATGGACCAGCAGCCCACTGCCACCCAAGAAGCTTCACCCATCTGTGTATGCCACCGCTGTCATGTTTCTCTCATTGGTAGACCCACTGTCTGGGCTCACTGTCTCTCAGTTCAAATCCAGGAAGGTTACTCTGAGGTTGTGTGCCTGAGCCACACACACACTTACATCTGAGCTGAAGAGAAGCCAGAGCTTCAACTTCTATATCGTGGACAGGTTCTGCTCCATTATAAGAACTGGGTAAGGAGACGAAGACTGGTAGCCCAAGGAATGATGAGTATCCAGCTCATATCCCTTCTATTAAGAGATGTTCAAACCCAGGCCCAGGTGAGGAAGTTATGACTCCTCCCTTGCAGCTCCTCTTCCCTGGGCTTCTTCTCCCTGTCTATAGATACTTAATAAAGTACCCAAGACCCATTTTGCCATGTGTCATGCTAGGGCTAGAACATGACTTAGCAAACTGTCTTGAGAGGGGTTCCATGACAGTGCTGGCAACCTGGAGACACTGCATTAAACACTATGCTGGCTCAGCTACATGGATACCTGGCATTGGCTGCATTACTCTAGCTGGGTGGATAGCTCACTATGGAGCTGGCATGGAAGACTACCAACCTGGGCAGAGCACCTACAGTTCCTGTATTTTTACCCTGTGGCCTAAGAAGACTCAGAGTTTGCAATATCTATTCCTGTGTCCACAGAAGGTCACCCACCAGGAACAGGAAGCCCAGGGATATACCTTTCACCCCTGTCTTAGCATCAAGCAGGAACTGAATGGGAGTCCCAGCAGCATGAGGTTGCTCTGAAAACTAAGTGGTTACTGGAGTGAAAGCTCACAAATATAAGCCAGCTCGGGCAGACTGAACCTAAAGACAGTGTCTGCCTGCTGAGCTAGCAGAGTTTCCTGACACAATAATCAGATTGCCCAGAATCCAATAAAGAAAAAACAGTCGTCCCACAAAGAACCAGAAACAGCTCGCTTCAGAGATCTCTGAGACAATAAAGCAGAGAGGATATTAGTACTACTGTAAGAATTCTAGGAAAAGAGAGAGAGTGAGACATTTTAAAAATGTTCAAGAAGAATGTCTTTTTAAAAACCCCTCGGGGGCTGGACAGATGATTTGGGGGTTATAAGTGTGTATTGTTCTTGTAGAGGACCCAAATTTGCTTCCCAACACGCATGCTGGGTGGCTCACACTGTGTCACAGCTCCGGGGATGCGATGCCTCCTACCCATGTGGGCACCTGCACTTGTGTACACGGCCCCACCATATACATATATACATAACTTAAAATAATGAAAATCTTTTTTTAAAATCCTTACACTTGCTGAAAAACATAAAGACTATAATTCAAGAAGCTGAAAAACCCCAAATAAGTTAAAAATCTATGAAAATCGTAGCTAGATAAATTGTATATAAATTTCTGAAAATTAAAGCCAAAAACAAGAAAACAAAACAAAAAAAAAATCCCACCCTCCCTGAGAACAGTCAAAGAGAAATAACATATTGCATTGCCCATTAAGGAATTTCAGTCTGGGTGGCAGCCACTTCTCATCTGAAACCACAGAGACATAAGGAAGTGGCCTGACATGTTTCAAGTGTCAAGAGGAATGACTCTGAAGTCATAACTCACATCTGGTGGGAATACCTACTTCGGGGCTGATGGAAAAGCATAGGACTCTATAGCCAAGAGTCTCGTCTTTAAAGGGTGACTAATGAAAACTTACAACTCAAAAGAAGCAAGAGTAGAAACTCAAACCCTGAGCATGGAAGGCATTGCAGAAGGCCACCCTTAACTCCCTAAACTTCTCCAGTCGAGTGTTATGGCTGGGGTAGGTTTTATGGCATCTAATGATTACATACAGGAGAGCCATTTCAGTAACACGTTTACGGTGGATGGAGCATAGAGGGTGTAAACTGAGAGCAGGCTTGTTTGCTTAGAGTCCTCATACATCTGTGTCAGGAGCTGTAATAAATGGCAACTTAGTATAAAGACAGCCACTAGGACAAGCATTTAAAAAACCATACAGAGCGCTACAGTAAAAAGTAAAACCGAAGTGCTACAAGTGACCAAAGGACCTGAGAGATGGCAAGAGTAAAGGATGAAGCTGAGGATACGCAGTAAACAACCAAACTGTAGACAGGAATAACTTCAGCTATCCATAGTGCCCATGCATGGCTCTAACACCCATTACTTGACGGAGATCAGGGAACTACTTACAGTCATGACCAGATCCCTTAATCTTACAAGAACTTGTTTCAAACACAGTAATGTGAACAAACCGGAGATAAGAGGGTGAAAGTGATACGTTACAGATTTATTCTTTTAAAGCGGGGATAGCACACTTAAATGCATACTTAGTACGCTTTAGGTTTGTGGACCGGGTTGTTGATTTTTGCTTGGGTTTGATTTGAAGTCTTACTTGGTAGCTAAGACGGCTTCTAACTCATTATCCTCCTGCCTCAGCCTCCTAGGTGCTGGGATGTGCATGTATTACAAAGCCTGGTTCACCACACACTTCAGAGCAGTGAAAGTACTAAGGACAAGAAGGGATATTAAACAATGGTAGAAGGCTCAATCTACAGACACATATATATGCACCTAATAAAGCTTTAAAAAACATAAAGCAAAAATGTGATAAATCTGATAAAGAAAAAAAATAGAGAAATGGCCAATTATGGTGATTTTTTCTAACACCCAGCACCATGGTAGTTACATTCTATAAATTTAAGTGTTTAACTTAATTTTTCATAATTTCTAATAAGTTTTACATTTTTTATGAAAAACAATTTTCAATATTGAAAATAAGTTAAATTTTGCCAAGTATGCCTTTGGTCTTCATGGAGTCAATATTAATAACAGAAAGACAACTTGAAAACTTCCCAACACTTGGAAATCAAATAATGGATTTTTAATAGTTCATGGCTCACAAAAAAAGGAAACAAGACATTTAAAACTTACTAGAAATTATGGGAAATTAAGTAAAACATGTATATCTATAGAATATGGCTACCACAGTGCCAGTGGGGAAATCTATGCCTGTTAGTAGTTCATGCTGGAACAATGGAAACACGTCCAGAAGCCGGCTGTGCTACTAAATGAAGAAGAACCTTCACAAGGTAGAGTGACACCCACTCACATGATGTAAGAGCAGAGTCAGGGAAACTCAACAGAGCAGCAACGCTGAAGATAGGGTGGCTCTTAAATAAAAGTCAGTGTAGGTTGGGTGTGGTGGTTCCTGCTATAATCTTTTAACACTTAGGAGGCTGGATTGGAGCCAGCCTGGCCTACCCAGCAAGGGACTGTCTCAGAAGAAGCCAGGCATGGTAACCATGATGGTTTATATATGCCTGGCCCAGGGAGTGGCACTATTAGCAGGTGTGTCCTTGTTGGAGTAGGTGTGTCACTGTGGGCATGGGCTTTAAGACTCTCATCCTAACTGCCTGGAAGTCAGTATTCTGCTAGCTGCCTTCAGATGAAGATGCAGAACTCTCAGCTCTGCCTGCACCATGCCTGCCTGGATGCTGCCATGTTCCTGCCTTGATGATAATGGACTAAGCCTCTGAACCTGTAAGCCAGTACCAATTCAATGTTGTCCTTATAAGAGTTGCTTTGGTCATGGTGTCTGTTCACAGCAGTAAAACCCTAACTAAGACAGTGATACACACCTGTAATTCCAGCTACTGAAGAGACTGAGACAGGAAGGCTTCAAGTTCAAGGCCAGCCTGGGCAACTTTGCAGTATTGACCTCAAACTGAAAGATTTAAGAGCCAGGGATAAAGCTCAGTGAGGGCACATGCTTGCCATGTTCACGGTGCTGATTCAACTCCCAGTGTCAACAAAGCAAACCAAACAACCACGACAAAACCAAAAACCTGAAGAGCATTCTCAAAAATACCATCAGTGTTCTTCAAATACATCAAGATAGCATAAATCCAAGGAAGACCAAGAAGCTTCCCCCTCCAACTGGGGGAGACAGAGGAGATACTGCAGTTGGAAATGTTCTGACAGAAAATCTGATGAGCTCAGAATGAAACCTACATTTCTGTTAATAGCGCCGCCCTGCAGTGAATCAAGTACTGCCCGCAATGTTTCCACCCAGTAAGACTGGATGTGCAGCAAGCTGTCAGCTACCAGCGTAGCTCCTGCTAGCGGTAGGTTGTAAAAAGAAGAGAACATTAGTAACACTGGAAACTTAACAAGTTGAGTCTGACCTCGACATTACATCCTAGGATAAGGTGGTCAGTTCCTTAAAGACATTATCTTCTTATATAATACAGCTTCTTCTTTCCCCATTTTAAAGGCAAAAATCCCGAAAGATCTTGGGGCATCCCAGTGTCTGCCTGGGCCTGCTTTGATCAGTCAGGATTCAGAGAGCTCAGGTAATGTCTGAGGTGGCTGCAGAGCAAATCGAGGTTATTTTAAGCACCTTTAAAAGGGCCCTGTCTCAGGTTTTAGGTGTCTCAAATATCTGGAATGCAACACGGTTCTGGGGCATATTCAAAATTAAGAGAAGCTCAAGGTGAGAGAAAACTCAGAAAGAGGGAATCCTTCTCAATAGCCTATGTGACAAGAGACAACAGCTTTCCAGATCTCCAAGAAAATTCAGACCTGAGAAATGACTTCTTTTCCTGTATTGTTCGGTGCTCCCCTCCCCCCATCTTCTCGCTCTCAGCCTTAAATGCTCGGGCCTTACTGTCTGTCTCCTTAAGTACATTGCTTCTGAACGAAGTTCACTGTTAGGAACAGCTGCAGTGGCCCCTTTGGGCCTTTGAAACACTGATGGGAGGGTGTCAGATGGGACAGATCTGAACACCTGAGTACCCCAAATATCTTCTATTGAAGTCTGTTTTCATCATGAAGCTGTAATCAGAGCCTGGGGCAGATTTGTAAACCTTGTCCAAGGGTTACACACCCACAAGTCCAACCAACCATGGAATGAAGATACATGTACGTATACACGTGCACACATACACACACAGACACAAACACACACACAATTGTCTCTGGGTGGGGAGATGGCTCAGTGGGTAAGGCCCTTGCTTTTGGAAATGATGAACCCCTGGGTTTAGATGCTCAGGACTCGTAACAGCTGGGTGCAGTCGTGGGCATCTATAGTCCCAGCACTCCTATTTGAAATAGAGTTCCCAGAAGCTCACAGGCTAGCTACCCTGCTGCATGGAAGCAGTAAAATAACCAAGAGACCTTGTCCAAAACAAGGGTGAGGATTAGGACCAACACACAATGTAGTTCTCTGGTCTTCACTCGTCTGTGACACACGTGCCCAGATCTGCATATACACACATATACATAACTATAAACACTCAAAACATTGTGTCTGTTTGAACCTATAAAGGCTTTCCCCTTTGTCTTTATTCCCTAAATGATACAGTATAACACCAGTTATGTGCAGTGGGTATTGTGAGTTGTGCAGAGATGATTTTTGGCCCCTGGGAAGCTTTCTGCAAATCTCACAGCATTTTATGTTAGGGATTTCAGCATCTGTGGCTCTTATAGGATGCGGGGGAGGTCCTGGAATCAATCTCCCATGGATACCAAAGGACGATGACTATAAATAGATGCTTGTCTAAACTTTAAGGTACTGACTTTTGAGTTTGGAAGAATGAGATCCGTGCAGCCAAATAACTGTCCTTGTATAGACACCGCCTTTCTTGGCGCCCAAGCCATTTCCCGACAATTTCTATCCCGTGAGTAAACACAAAGGACATATTTAGACTTCTCAAGCACTAGTACCACAGTAGACATTTTACCTTAATGTCTCTAATCCATGACTGAGCCTGTTTCAAATTATCTTCATTGATTTCAGCAAGTTTTTCCCGCCAAGCAGTTGCCTGACCATCAAAGGTCACAAAATTGAATTTACTCTTGTATCTCAGCTGTTCCTGTAAGAGACAATTATTATTTAACCATAAAACCGCTCAAATGTAAGCAGAGCCGAGGAGAACTTTCAGTTCGAAGCAATCTCTCAGGTATCCATTTTTAGTTCTAGAAACTAGCTAAAAAATTATGTTCAATTGGGAAAAAAAAACCAGTTTCTGCTGTAAAAGGCATTTGAGTCAAATTATATAGTCTGGATGTTTGGCCTCTACTGATGGTATATATGAAGCTATAGATAGTTTTACGTGCTACATATGTAAGTATAAGCAATGTCATACTACAACATTAAAAGCTAACTTTATTACTGATATTAATGCAGTGCTGAATAAGCATGTTAAATGCTTAAAGAAAGAAAATGATCTCATTTTGTCACCATGTCTTGAGAAAGGCTATTATTTGGGCACAGATCTACTCACGTGCCGGTCATCAGCCTACATTTCTCCTGGGGAAGCTAGCTAAGAGCTATATTTTGTATTTCTTAAACATTCTCCACTCTCAGCACAACAGACCGATGATGACACTGTGAGATACAGGTATGCAAACTAGACTCAGGGAGTGACCTGCCTCCAAGCAAACGATTGAGGGGCAGCCCAGGTGAACGGGGCAGAAACTGGGATCTTCCACCATGAGCCTACCTATTTATGACTCTAAATAGATGCTTGTTTAAACTTTAAGACACTGACTAATAAGATTAGATGGATGGGATCCGTGTAGCCAAATTACTGTCCTTGTATAGACACCACCTTTCTTGTCACGCAACCTATTTCTCGACAATTTCTATCTCATGAGCAAACACAGGGCATTTGCAGACTTCTCCCACACTAGTCTACCACAGCAGAGCTTTTGGTAGGATTAGCAGATATTCTTCCCACTTGCAATTCTGGGGCCAGTTCACAAAGTTCCCCTAATTGACATAGGAAATTTGAAATATCAAGATAATAAATATCTAAAAAAAAAAAACAATAGTGGTTTCTGTCGGTTATCATATGTTAGTGACAACTCCAGGCAGAAAGTATAGACACACACTTAAGTGATCCAGGAGTGATGGTGACATAAAGGACCCAGCAGAGAGAGGACCCAGCAGACAGAGTGCCAGGGCGCACTCAAGAGTTCTAGAGTGGCAAAGGGGAACACTTCTGGACTGGCTTTCTCAGGGACCCTTTCATGCAGTGTGGCCACTGCTCAGAGCCACTACAGACAGTGACTATTGGGGATGCATTTATGACACACCAGCCCAAGTACAAGAACCTGACAGTCCCCCCTCACCTGTATGAACCGAATGATCTTGTCCTTGACCAGGTTCAGTCTGCTCTTCATTGAGTGAGATGTGTCAATTAGGACATAGATGCACTCCCCACGAGCTTTGCCAAAGAGGATGTGGCTCCCATTTTGTAGCCATTTAATCCTAGACAGGAAAAGGCATCAAAGTAAATAGAGTCTGTGGGCACCAAGCTCTCCATCAGAACACAGGGCCACAGTTACAGAGCCCAGGGATCTGCAACATTGCTTATACCAGATCGTTGATGAATGGATGACTTACTTTTAGATTTTTCTTTTCCGAAGAAAAACCTCCATTTGAGACTGGAGAAATGGCTCGGCAGTTAAGATCGCTTACAGCTGTTGTCAGAGGATTCACTTCCAGTTCCCAGCACCCATACTAGTTAGCTCACAGCTACCCGTAACTCCAGCTCAGGGAGACCTAATGCTGTCTTCTAGCTTCGGACAGCACTTGCATGTGCATACATACGTGTATACACACACACACACACACACACACACACATGAAAACAAATCTTTTTTTAAAAAAGAAAAGTTTCCATTTAGACTGGCTCTCTTATCAGGCCCCTCCACTTCTCATCATCAATTCAAGCAGAACGAAACTAAGAAAATCAATATAACAGAAAAACACATGCAAAGAAAGCCATAAGCAAATTACTTCTCCCTCTCTGCTATGCAAAGTTGCTCAACTCTGACACCAGTCGTCAGTACAGTGCCGCTGGTGAAGGTAGCTCATTCCTGAAGCCTGTACCATCTGCTAACAGGACTGAGTAACCCCAGGGCCCTGCAACGACTAAGGTGTTTCTGTGTGCACTGGGCTGCTGCTGTGGTCAATGCCCAGGAGATCATTCCAGGATGCACTGAAACTCACAGCTTCTGGAAAAGCCTTGCAGTGAGGGCGGGAGAAAGAGGATGGAGAAAAGGCCTTACTGAATGGAGCTCAGCAAGTCGTAGACAACTGGAGTTTGAAGGGCAAAATAGCAAATGGCAGTTACTGCATAGAAAGGTAGAGAGCCCATGGAGGACATGGATGGAGCCTATGCTGGGAGAGCCATATTCTACACACTGCACGTATCTGCAGTGTATGCTACGGATCTGGACCAAATGGTGTCCAGGGCATGCGTGTGAAGAAACTGGCAAAAGCCAAGGAGAAAAAAAATCATCCAAAGAGAGCTCACCAGAGCTTACACACCTGAAAATAGCAGTTCACTTTCTCAGCCACCAGAGCAAAGTGTCAAGTAGAATCCTCACAGGGGCGTCACCTCACTAGGAGAACCAAATCAGATAAAGACCACTGTGGACATAAGCTCGAGTGGCTTAAAACCACAATTTAGACTCAAATAGGCTCTAAGCAACTTAACACCATCAGAAAACACATAAAAATACAGAGTCAAGCATCCAACAATGTAAAATTCAAAATGCCTAGACTGCAGAAAACAAGAGAAAAAAAATTGAATAGAAGTCACAGGCATGCCAGGAAGCAGGAGAACATCCATGTTTAGCTGGAAATCTGGTTGACAGGAATAGAGCAACGGATTCTAATGTTAGAATTAGCAGAAAAGCGAAGGGTGTTATGTGGTCACTATAAGTGCACTTCACAGTCCAGGAACAGAACCAGAAGAGAAATGGAGGATATAAAATCGATCCTAAACTTTGCAGAAGAGGAAATGGAGAGGATGTAAGAGAAGGAATGGAGAAGAGCCCCGTGAAGTGCTGGGTCCCCGACATGATGTGGGTGCTGCATTCATGGACTCAAATAGCCGTGGTTACCTGTGCAAGACCTGCACAACCAAGTCAGTCAAAAGCCCAGCGCAGATGGGCAGCTGCCCCCACCCCCAGGCCCCAGCCCTTACTGAGGAACTCTGGGCAGCTGGTAGCTGCTGGAGATGGAGGGAGTCATTCTTTCTGGAGTATGTACTCACTGATAGGTTTCTCATGCTCCCGTGGAGGGCCCCATACCCATTCACATGCTAAATAGACTTAGTAGTTATTTAAAAAGAAAGACATAAAATTGGGATGTGTTAGGGGTTACAGGTGGGTTGGAGGAAGGAAATGGGGGCTAGACATAATTCTATTTTATTACACATATGTATGAAATTCTCAAGGGTAAAACAAATCATAATAAATAATAAATTTCAAAAGATCCTTAATGGGATTCCTAGAGGAAGGAGTCTGAAGTGAAAGGGAATTATATAGCATCAACAGTGAGCAGAGGGGATGTCAGGGAATTGTTTGAAGGCACAGCATTAAGAAACAATTCAAAGTGAAACAGAAAATTAGACACAATTTTGTAACACACAAGTTTGTCTGTAATTAGACTCAATTGGATAATGAATAGGAAAGGAGAAATAGAAACAACATTTAAAAATGTTTCTATTTTGATGGAAACAGTGTGCCTGCAGATCCAAGGAGGTCAAAGAACCCAGGGAGAAGAGAAGGAAGAAGAGAGGAAGGGGGGAGGGGAGGGGAGAGGAGGCCAGAGGAAGGGAGGAAAGGGGAGGGGAGGGGAAGAGAAGAGAGGAGGAGAGAGAGAGAGAAGAGAAGGAGGAGGAGAGGAAGGGAGGGGAGGGGAGAGGAGAGAGAGGAAGAGGAGAGAGGACAGAGAGAGGAGAGAGGAAAAGGAGAGAGAAGACAGAGAGGACAGAGAGAGAGGAGAGAGGAGAAGGAGGCCATAGCCAACTACAACATCATGAATTTGATGAAACTCAGTGATTAAAAGCAGCCAGAAGCAGAAAAATTCAAAGCGCTTTCAGAGAAACAAGTCTAAAAATAAAGGTTCCCCCCCCCTTTTTTAATCATAAATCATACAGGCCAGAACACACTGAAGATTTTTTTAAAAGAAACAACTGATAAAAATTTTAAACTAGAATTCTAGACTTAGTAAAAAGATCTTAAAAGAGAAGAAAAGAGAAAAGAAGTAAATTAAAGGGGTTTCCACTCCTTTGTATCAACTGTGCTGATACAACTCATTGCTGACCACGTGAACCACAACAGATACTAACAAAGCTTTTCAGGTAGAGATGAAAGAATGCCCAATAGAAAACCAGGTTTATGTAAAGGGGTAGAGAGGGGTGTGAGCAAATACAACTTGTATGTATTCTAATTCTTTGTCATTACATGAGGACATTAGACTGTTTGCACTGCATTATTGCATTCATAAGAGCTGCACATTTAAAGTGCAGGGTAGCTGGAAAAGGGAGTGGGGGTAGACTTAGTGACATTCTTATACGCAAAGCAGTATGGTCTTGTTTGAAGACAGACTGAGAGGTTAATGTGTAGAGTGTAAACGTCAAACTGTCACACACATCAAGACAAGAAAGATGTAACAGGTAAGGTTAATAAGACAACAATGGAGGGAAAAAGAAGTCATAAAGAGGAAATCTGGCACCACAGTTAAAAGGTGAAGAAAAATCAGACAGAGCAGACAAAAAAAAAAAAAAAAAGTTACAAGATCCCAGACTTAAATCTAACCAAGTTAGTGAATGCAAATCATCGGAACACCACAAGCACTGTGCCTTCAAGAACCCCAGTTAATTACAAGCCAGAGACAGGCAGAGAGAAAAGAACAGGAAGAGATCAGCCAAGGAAAAAAGTGAGCGTGGGCATTAAGGTGGAGTGACTATTCAGATACCAGACCGTGTACACTTCCTAACTGAGAATGCTAACGGGGCTGAAGTATTTCATATTACAAAGGAGCTGGTCCACCAGGAGAACGCTGACAGTCTGCGTCAATCATGCCCCAACTAGCAGAGCTTCAGAGTAGGAAGGGAAAAGCTGCTAGACCTGGAAGAACCACACAAAAATGTTCTCAATGACTTATAGAACAACTGAAGAGAAAATTGCTAGAAAATGTGCACAACACTTCCAACAAACCAGAGTAAGTGCCATTCAATGCTTTCCAAGTTCTAGACCACAAAATCTTTCTACAGGCTTTGATGGTGTTAATGGTGAATTCTGCCAAACATACAAGATAGAGATGATGTTCATTTTCACATAGTACTGCAGAAAACAGAAAATGAAAAGAGACCCTGCTTGTTCATGACACTGGTCAGCAAGGGGCAAAGGGACCCAGAGGCTGGAGCGCACACAAACACCATGTCCCCCACAAGACTGGAAACACAAATGAAAGGGTCACCTCTGAAACCATAGCAGGGGGAGCTCTAGACACAGGGACAGCTTGCTGTGAGTAATCTATCACCACGTGGCTTTTGAGATGCTGGGACTCTGGGCATAAATACTGGGCAGTTGGGTGTCTGGTTTTGTAATAAAAACGGCAGGAGTGTGGAAAGAGCGTTCATTTTCAAACAGCCATGGCAGGGCTGCCACTGGCTTAAACCTTAGATTTAGCATCTGGCATAATCCACAGAGCAAATTTACAAATGCTGTCACTATTCTTACTTTATAATCAAGGAAACAGATGCAAAATGTCATTAACTAATGTGCCCAGGGCCAAGCAGCAAGTGAGAAAGCTGGGATTTCCATCACATTTTTAATTTCTTATTTGTCCAGTTCTCTGTGACCTCAGAGACAATGAATTCTGTCTCCACAGTCTAAAACTGTCCCCTGACATGTGGAACCTGAGGGTGTTAATTTAAATCTTCCACATGAAGTCAACCCTGAGGTCATCATACCGGCATAGCAGACTCACGGGCATGGGCAGATTGTAAGAGCACAACAGGATAAAGACAGATAAGAAGCCGGGCTGTGGTGGCGCATGCCTTTAATCCCAGCACTTGGGAGGCAGAGGCAGGTGGATTTCTGAGTTCGAGGCCAGCCTGGTCTACAGAGTGAGTTCCAGGACAGCCAGGGCTACACAGAGAAACCCTGTCTCAAAAAAAAAAAAAAAAAGAAGAAGAAGAAGAAGCATGCATTTTAGCTGTTT
Organism: Grammomys surdaster; assembly: GCF_004785775.1. Lineage (NCBI taxonomy): Eukaryota > Metazoa > Chordata > Mammalia > Rodentia > Muridae > Grammomys > Grammomys surdaster. The sequence goes on along the minus strand of NW_021604696.1, from coordinate 7,161,476 downwards.
TCCAAAATACGTACAATATCTGATTATGTTCCAATATGTAAGATTTTCCCTGAGATAAAACTGTTGCATAAGAGAGACTTTAGATGCAATAGCTTGCAATATACCTGTGGCCCACAGAACCCTCAAAGCACAGACAGAAACACTCCTTAGTCTCCTAATGACCATCTTCAAAATAGCTCCTCTGGAAGCTGAGGAGACGGCTCTATCGACAAAGTGCCTGTCACAAAAGCATGAAGATCTTAGCTCAGAATCCTAGCACTCACAGAAAAGCCAGGTATGGTGTGCGGCATATCTATAGCCCTAGTCCTGGGGAGATAGACAGACAGCTCTCTGAAGCGTATTAGCCAGCCAGCCTAACTAATCAGTGAGATCAATGTTCAGTGAGAAACTGTCTCAAAAATTAAGATGGCAAGCAACTGAGGAAGACACTGGACATCAACCTCCATTGCTGTCTTCCTTCCACATACATACATGTACATGTGTCCCCGTACTATACACACACAATAGCATGCTCCTCTTCTGTTTCTGGTAAATCTTGAATGATAGTATCTCCCTTTGTCGTTGACAACATCACGTCGTCAATAATTATAGATGGAAGCTTTGACTTAACTGTGTCTACTGGCCACTTCACTCAGCTGAGCTTTGTCTAAGTCACACCGGCCGGTATTTCACGAGTGACTAGATCACTAGTGACCACATGCAACTATACCAACCTCCTTTGGATCCTGGCCAGGGCTGTGTGGACTCTCTCCCTGTACCGCTTGCATTTCTCCTTGGTGATGTTGACGTGGACCAAGCTCCCATCCTTCCAGGGGACGTGGATGAATCTGCTGCAGTATTTGGCATGGATTGTCTTCTTATTGGTGTCCTAAGGAAAGGACAAAGTTGGGTGGCTATAGTAGGTTCTTAGAAACTCCTTTTGCTAAAACCAAACAAAAATGACTCCTTACTTGGGCTCATAAAATAACTAAACACAGAATAAAATCTGGACATCTCTGACGCCATTTTCTATCTCTTTCTCTGAGTCCCTCACCTGATAAGTCAGCACTTAAGCACGCTAACCTCCAGAGCAGAGCCTAAGACCTAATGATGCCTAACATTTCGTCTCCCTTCAAGGATCAAGATAAGAGCAATGGAAAGATCTTATTGTTCAAAGTCCTGTCCAGAGCCCACCAAAACCATCCAAAAGGGCACCCGAAGGTGTCCAGTAAACCTGTAATTACTCTGGATTCCAGGAACCACAGGGCCTCAAAGCCATGTGACCCCATAATGAGCCGTCTCTTGCCCCCAGGCAGTAATCTTCACACTGTAACAACTGAAACCTCACAGAACCAGAACAGAGACAAGATAAACCAGGTCCAGCTTGCCCGACAGCTGAGGTATGCTTTCCCTTTTGCCCCAGCTCTTCCTCTGTCTGAGCCTACAGCTCAAGTCCATACTCCAGAGAAAAGAGTTTGGGGTCAGTGAACCCAACATCGGTACTTCACAATGTGACATCAGCCATGTTGGTGGAATCTTTCTCTACCATTCACTGTGGCCTCTCTAACAACACTGGGATGTTGTACTGGGATATGGGTGAGCCTGCTCTGTGGGGAACTCCAGGGCTTGGGCTTTGGGGCTAAAACTCTAATAACAAGGCCACTCAGAAACCAGGTAGCACTGCCATCCCTGCCTTATTTGTATACCTCTTAGCGCAGGCACATCTCCACAGGGAGACCATTCACTTCTAAATTCAACAAACACTTTCTGGTCCCTGGTTCCAGAGATAGCCCTGTGCTAAAGGTCATGGGCAAGGTCAGAAGCACTTGTGTGATTCCGTCTGTGTGGGAGAGAGGCCAGGGATTCCTGTAAGAGGAGGGGAAAGGAGAGAAGGAAGGAAGAGGAAAGGGAGGTGAGGAAAGATGGTGGGCAAAGGGAAATGAAAGGGGAAGGGAGAGCTGGGGAGGGAGGGAAGAAAGAGGTTAGGGAATTAGAACTGATCTCTGAATTTAAAGATTCATATATCCCGGTTTTCATGGAGCGGTGGTGACTCTGCATGGTTGGGGTAGATTATAGAGCTCACGAGAACAGAACTGGAGAAAGAGAATGTGTCATATTCTCTAGAAGATTGAAGCAGATGAAGTGCAGGCAGAGAGGCAAACACCGGCAGCAAGCGGCTGCTCCGATGGCGTCCGCGCACGGTCAGAAAAATCTATCAACCGCATGGGTGTTAAAGGTATCGTACAGTACCCCGGGGAGACGGCTCAGCTGCTCAGGCGCATGAGCTCGGAGAGCTCAGATTGTTAGTGCTCACGTGAACAGTGGGGTACAGCAGCATATTTGTGATTGCATGCTGGCTGGGGGAGGGGTGACAGATGAGTCCATAGGTGGAGGGTGTTAAACAGAAGCAAGGACAATTCTTCCTGGGGCAGGAGCATTCATCCAAAGCGAAACTGAGCATAACAACTGAGTGTTTGCCTCCGGACTGTTCTAGCATGGTCAACTGCCATCCACAAGATGTGATACAAACTTGAATTCAAATGGCTTGGGAGTTGTGCTGGCTACAGGAGATGATCCAAGATGGGGTAAAGTTCTGAGGATCTGTGTGAGGAGCACGCACAGTGGAAACATGACAGGAATCATAACCAGCAGAGCCCAGGGAGACTGACATGGGGACTGGGGAGGGGGGTGTCAAGCCACAGAAGAAATGCCCTAGAAAAGTAATCTAAGAGGCATGGTTAGAACTGATTGCACAGGCTATACCTGCAGTTCTTCATAATAACGCAGTCAAGGGCTTAATAACCGTGGCAGGGAGAGGAGTGAAGGAGGGAGCCATCAGGAGAGGGGATAAAGGAATGAAAGTATGTTGTAAGGGTCACCCACATGGCACTGACATCCCAGAGAATGAAAAACGGGGGCTGGAGTCAGTAACGGCAAAGGAGAAACTCAAGAACGGAGCAGGTGAGCTGGGCCCAGCACAGCCCAAGGAGGTGGATGGCAGCCTTGAGACAGTGACAGTCAGGAAGCATCGGAGGAGAAAAGGCTACCACCCACATCGGGCCAAGAGAGAGACCAGCCCCTACTAGAGAGGACAAAAATTCTGGGGACACATAGGAACAAGAACCAGGGTGTGTCTGTGGTAAGAACAGGGTTGATCAGCGACACACTCCCAGTGGGGGTGGTGAAGGTAGCTGTCCTCTACCCTGGGTGCCTTCCCTCCATCTCAGCCTTAGGTATCCCTGGGGATGACACACAAAAGCTTCATTCCTGCCTGTCTCTCAGACATCATGATGTCATTTCTCTAAGAGACCGAGGTACAACCAAGCAAAACAACAGCAAGCCAGAGAGCTGTGTGGAGGCAGGCCGTCATGGTAGCGGCATGGCAGAAGACAGAGCAACATGGCAGCCTGGAGGATTCCGATCATACTGGCCTCCGTCTGCTGGGAGAGAATTCCCTACCCAGCAACTCCATTCCCTTCTGGGGAACACAAAGGTGCCTTGGTGGTACGGAGCACAAAGCACTGTGTAGATTCTCTAGTCAGTGTCTGCGGCAGAGAAAAGACCACGTCTGCTGGGCAATCTCCTAACTGTGAGGCTCTGCTCAGAGATTTCCCAAGTTGTACCTGATGATGCCTGGTTTAAAGACATGAAGAAGGTTGCTCCAGCTGGCAAAATGATCCCTACCTCTCCGTCCATCTTGGAAACCCTTCACACCAAGATCTTCTTGGTTGTTAATTTCTCAGATGGGCAGGACTATACCATACCTGAACCAGTGTTGTTATAGACAGTCACACAGGGAATCCACCCCCTGCTGACTGGGAATCTTAAAGAAGCTATCCATCTTATAGCCACAGTGTCGCCTTACTATACACGTCATAACCACAGGAGCAAACCCAAGTTGAGACCTATGGTCTGAAAATAAGATGGAGCAAAGTCCCCTTCCCCACTATCTATGAAAAGAAAGAGTAAGACAGGATCGGTCTCAGCCTTCACTATATTATTATTATTCAGTAGCATAAGAAACGTGAGCTAGCCCCACCCCAACCCCATTCATAAGCCTCGTTCTTCAGACTGGCCCTCATAATATCATCAAGACTGCCAAGCAGGAAGAGCGAGTTTACCATTCCAGCTGGCCCGGAGCCTCCCATATTTCCAGAAGCTCACAGCGGGCTGTGTCAAAGTCAGCAAGGATTGATACTTTTAAATACTCAGAGCTGGGTGTTTTCTAAATGAAAACGTAGTCGTGTATGACCTCCTGAACATGGCAGAACGATATCTGCAAAGCCAAGGGGGCCGTGCTGGGAAGGGAAAGCCTCGAATGAGGCTTCCCCCAAGCTGCAGTAATTGCTCCTGCCTCCAAGGGCAGGCAGCGAGCTTTTCGTCAGTGCTGTGTTCTTCTAATTCAATTTATGTATTTTTTTTCCTCCTGCAGCAGTCTGTTGTAAACACGCAGGGGTAAGGAGGTAAAAGCACAACAGCTGAACAGCTAGAAGAAAAGAGTCCAACTGGGAGGAAGGCAAGGAACTGGGTGGCAGCCAGCGTGGTGCCAATCAAAGAGTGGAGTGTCCCCTCAGTTGGATCTACAAACCTCTCAGTAAAGGCCTTGACCCCCCATCACAGCCTTTTAGGATATATCAAGCGACCCAGTATTTGAGCAGGACCTTGACCCTCACATCCTCGGTTTCCATGCATTCATGCATATACACACATGTGCACACACATGCACAGGTACATATAACATACAAGTGTACACAGACATATAAACACATATACATACACACACACACACACATATATATATACACACACATATACATGCATACACATTCACGTATGCAAACACACATATACACATGCACACACACACAGGCTGAGTCCGGCTTGGCCATGTAAAGGGCAGTATGACAAGGGTTCCTGCCCATGGAACAGAGCCAGCAGGGTGTGGACCTCCATGAGTGTTGATGGCTGCTGTGGGTGTAAGACTTGTTTGTACAATAGTATATGTATTTTCATGTTTCTCCTTCAGGGACTGTCCTCTCTGCCAAGGTTAATGACTCCATGATAGTCAAACAGCACAAGTCTGGGAGCCCAGGGTATGTCTAATGTCTCAGCAAAATGATAGAACGTTGTGACCTCCAGGACAGCCCTTAAGGCTATGGGAAAGAACAGTAGAAGCATGAGTTCAAAAACATGTAATTTCTCAGTTATGCAGAATATAAGGATGCAACATGAATTGTATAAGCAGCTTCACAGATATAAAGGAACAGAGAGGCAGCTGCACTATGAGGCAGCTTGTCACAAAGATACAAAGACAGGCAGATAAAAAGGTAGGCAGACTCCTGAGTTCAAAGTCAGCCTGCAACAGAGGGAGCTTAGGTCCTGGGCCAGGCTGGTAGAAATGTTAATTTGAGGGTGGGGTAATGACTGAATTGCTATATAAATAAAAGACTGGGCTTTTGATCTGCTAGAGGTGAGCCATCCAGAGATTTTAGAACTAAAAAAAAAAACTGTCTGGAGCAGAGTGCTGTCTGGAGATCTCCAGAAAAAGCAGAACATAGAGCAATCTGGAAAGCTCTCTTGAGCAGAACATAGTCTGTCAGCTTGTAACCCACATTTGGACTTCCCATCCTTTGTTTTGCCACTCTCAAACATCCCTTCTCTCCAAACCAAGGCTGATCCTTGGCACATACACATACATACACACACACATACATATATACACAGACATACACACAAACATACACACATACATACATACACACACAAACATACACGCATATACACACAGAAACATACACACATAAATACACACAAGCACATGCGCACACAAACATATACACACACATACATGCATACTAGCACACGTACATACTCATACACACACACATACATACATACACATGCAAACATACACACACACACATTGATTTTTCTGCTTCAGACTGTGACAGTGCTCAGTCTCTCTGTGCTTATCAACAGTCCCTGTTCTACACATATAGATGATTTTTTTCTCACTGTATAGTCAGCCATTGGTCCACCGCCTTCACCCTCTCCTGGGTGTTTGCCATGGTTTGAAAGTCATTTGTCCCAACCGTGTTGAGCCTTAGTCCCCAGCATGGCCATACAAGGAGACAGTGCCTTTAAAGGTTGATTAGGGATTCCTGTAGGAGTGTTAGGTGGCACAGAACTAGATTGGTTACCCTAAGAGTGGACTGCTGCAAAGCAGGTCAGCCTCCCTGCCTGGGTTATTCTTGCTGCTGTCACAGATACTTGACAAACCCATGGTAAGGAACGGTGGGTTTATTTTGGCCCACAGCGTGGGCCTCCATCATGGTGAGGAGCTCGTGCAAGCAGGAGCATGAGGCATCAGGAGCCAGGGAGCAGAGAGAGATGGATGCTGGTGCTTGGCTCGCCTTCTCCTCTTTATTCAGCCTAGAACCTCAGTCCACAGACTGCTGATGCCCGCACTCCAGATGGCTTTGTTCACAGGTAGGGTAGATTTTCTCACCTCACTTAACCCAATCTAGAAACTCCCTCACTGGTATGCCCAAAGGTTTTTCTGCTGGGTGATTCTAAATCCTGTCGACTTGAAAAACCACCATCCACCATTGCTGTCACACCTATCCCCCCTTGACGCCACACCTATCCCCCTTTTCTTCCCTCCTTCCCCCTCATCTATGTGTTCTTCCTACCAATGCCTACTTCCCTTCTTTTCTGTGAGTTGATACGACACGATGTCTGCACCGAAAACTTAGCAGATGCTAGAGCAGACAGACTCTTTGGCCTCTAGAAGTGTGAGCTAAATAGACATCTTTTCTTTATAAATTTCCTGACCTCAGATATTTTGCTACAGCAACACAGAATGGGCACAGCTAGGACATACATGATGTAAAACCCTGGTCCCCGCCTCAGACCTGATGATTCAAACACAGGATCTGAAAGTTTAGAAATCATTGACACTGAGAATAATTTGGTCCTTGGGAGCCAGAGTCAGGCACTGTGAGAAGCATCCTAGTGGACACCATTAGGTCCAATGGAAATACATCTCTCAGAGCTTGAAACATACTTGTCTGGCACCATGACTCTTTGGAGAATCTGATTTTATGTTTACTGGAAATCCACTGTATTTTGGCAGGTGCCCACTGGAGTACTGCATCTTTAAGATACTGGAAATTCAAGAGGACCATACAGATGCCCGTCTCTTTATACAATCACCAGCGGTTTCTCCTTTCTTATCAATATAGGCAGAGAAACAGTCTCTCCTTTGACATAACAGCGAACAACCCAGGCACTTACAAGGTTTGAATTTCTATTGGTTCAGTTGGTGGCTTAGGTATAATATACTTCTAACTTTTCTTATAGCTTGGAAATTTGAGTGGGTCTCCAAAAGTGTCTGTGGTAGGTCCCCAGGGTGGCAGTGCTGAGTGGTGCGGAAGCTCTAAGAAGCAGGGTCTAGTGGAAGATCAGTGACAGGCAGTAATGCTGATCTTACAGTGTGGGTGTTCACTAGCACAGGCCGCTGTACAATGGAGTCGCCAACACATCCGGTCCCCTTCTGTTCATGGCTATTTCTCTTTCTGCTTCTATGTGGCACAGCTAGGAGCTGGGGGTGAGGGGGAGGCTGTATCAGAGGCCAAAAAGATGGTACCTCCCTGATATTAGACCTTCTAAAGTATGAGCTAAATATAAGCTTTTCTTCATGAAGCACCTACCAAGGATTCTGTTAGATCGACTCAGAACAGACTAAGACATGTAGACCCATGCCCCGGCTCTCAATACTCCCATGGGTACCATCTCGAGAAGTCAGGAAGCAAAAGGACACCTTTGTCATGGAAACCCTGGCTGAATCCCTCCCCCCCGCCATCTTTCAATGTGGCCTGCCCTTGGCTTCTGATCTAAGGGAGGCCTCACTATCTGCCTCAAACTTCAAGGGAAGGCCACAGCCCCACCGCCTTTCACCTACCGCACTGGTCTGCACAGATTCGTTTTCTGGTTTGGCTTTTATATCCACGACTCCATCAGCATGGCGGAAAGAGCAGTTGGCGAGGATGTCGTAAAAGGTCAGCTTCTGAGCCTTCAAACCGTACTTCTGGAGCCATTTCCGGGAGTCCCAGGTGTCTTCTGCACTTTCCTTCCTCTCAGCAGGCGTTGGTTCTGGAATCACAGTTCATGAGCCACTCATGACACATGAGCAGTTCCTCCAGCACCCCCAACCTCATATTTACCAATCTGGACCATTCCCGCTGCTAGGCCACGGAGTCCGCATTTCCCTTCAGGAAATGAGGTACAGCAGGGCTCTTACTTTTCTCATGCTCAGTTGACTCTGGCTGAGAGACCAAAGCCATGTGTCAGGAAGGCATTGTATACAGGGTCAGAAGATCTGGGTTCAAGTCCTGGCTGTGCCATCTACTATCTTAGGCAAGTGGCTTAAATGTAATTCATCCATTTTACCACTCTGAGCTCAAGCAAGTATTATTACCAGCAGAGGGAAGACAGTATCCTCTTGGCTTTGCTGGAGAATCTGATTTTATATTTATTGGAAATTTATTCTATGCTGCCAAGCCATTGAAATAATGCATTCATTCTATTCAGTGTGGGAAAACAGGGAACTTCTCTTTTGACACACTGTTACCTAGTGGAACTCCTGATGCCTGAGTTTCTACAGAAGCAGTTTACGACTTAGGCATAACTCACATAAAATTAGTTCTATGATGTGGATATGTTTTGAGAGTGCACCTGAAAGTGTATGTGGTAGATGCTCAGTCCCCAGTGTGGCAACGGGGCTTCCCATAGGCAAATTCTCAGTATCCGTGGCTTCTGAACTCTCCAGCAACATGCATGAGAGTCAGGAGGTCTGAGATGGTGACCAAAATTTTGCACCCATTTTGATCCAGTATCCAGGAAGAATTGGATCAGGGACCCACTGTGAGTACCTCAATCGGATGCTACAAATTCCTTGTGATAATGTGGTGTTAGCACAAAGCCTACATACATATTCCTGTACACTTCAAATCACCTCTACAGCATGTGTAACACCCGACGTAAGCAACGCTTGCACATGATTGCTGTACTGGATACTGTTTCAGGGACAATGGCACACACACCTGCACACTTCCAGGGCAGTTGCTTTGGTTTGTTTTGTTTTGTTTTGTTTTTTGTTTTGTTTTTTCTTAATTATGTTTGATTCATGCCTGGTCCAGCCCTCAGAGCCCGAGACTACAAGACATTGACTGTCATTAAAGGTGGCCCCTGGGCTTGTCCCACTCTTCTTTCTGTTGCTGGGACAAAACACTGAACTACTTGGAAGGGCGTATGCCAGCTTACTGTTTCCAGTCCATCATCTAGAGAAGCCACACCAGGAACAAGGCAGGAACTGAAGCAGAAGCCATGGAGGAATGTTGTGTCCAAGGCACACTCACCTTGCTAGCTTTCTTAGACAACCCAGCACCATCCTCTCAGGGGTGGGACTGTTCACAGAGGGCTAGACCCTCCCACATCAATCCTTAATTAAGAAAATGTTCCACAGACTTGCCCACAGGCAAAGCTAGTGGAGGCAATTCCTTATTGGAGGTTCCCCTTTCCCAGGTGACTATTGTTTGTAACCGGTTAACAAAAGCTAGCCACTACAGGGTTACAGAGATGGCCCAGTTGGCATGTACTGCTCTTGCAGAGGACCTAAATCTGGTTCCAAGCACCTATACCAGGCAGGTCACACTGGCCTGTAATTCCAGCTCCAAGAAATCCAATGCCTTCTTCTGGCCTCTGAGGGCACCTACACTCACATGTACACATATATATCACACAGACATACACAGACACATACATACACACACACACACACACCCCTTTATTTTAAAAAAATAAATAAAAATAACGCTTTAAGGGTTAGAGAGATGGCTCAGCAGTTAAGAGAACTGACTGCTTTTCCAGAGGTCCTGAGTTCAATTCCCAGCACCAACATGATGGCTCACAACAATCTGTAATGGGATCAGATGCCCTCTTCTGGTGTGCCTGAAGACAACTACAGTTTACTCACATACATAAAATAAAAAAATAAAAAAATAAAAATTAAAAAAAGAATACTTAAAAAATAAATCTTCAAATGGAAAATTAATTTTCTACCAGGCTTGCCATATTTAAGGGGCCATATAATTAGAACAGGACCTAGGGAAATAAAACAGCTTGCAGCCAGTCAGTTCTCAGTGATATGTAAAGAAGCTGCCCAGGAGTATCAGATGGGCATGTCCTCACAGTACCTTGAAAGAACTCACTCTGAAACCCACTGGAGTCAGAAGTGATCAAAGAAGCTGGCTTCCACTTTTGAATTTTAAACCAATATGGCACCCAAAGCCCCGCTGAGTAGAATCCTGAGAGCCAGTAGGAGGCTTCCACACAGACCACAGTCCAGTCCTACCTTTCTCAAATCAGATGCCTCCCAGAACACCCAGCCCCTTGGGTTTCACTGAGAGCTTCTGGCACCACTGCAAGCCACTAAAGGAAAATGTAGCGGTTTTATGGGGAGATCAGCCTCCTTGGAGAAACGTTCCTATGATTTCTCCAGTCCTTAATTAATCTCTGTGTCTTGGACCCCTCTTTGTTCCTGTCTATGAAGCTGGTTCCTTTCCTTCTTTTTCCCTGTTCGACCAGTGAGATGGGAAATAAATTTCTCATTCCATGATTTCCATGGCAACACACATCCTTTTGCTCTGTTTTGGCGGCTACCTTCTTAGAAAAAAGATGAAGACCCCACATCAAGCATATGTCCAAATTTATGACAAAAAGAACCTTCTGGGAGTCATCAAAACCAGCCCTAGCAAGGGTGTTTAAAGAGCAGAGACAAACCTTCACCCTGTAGGTTCATACAGGACGGAGGGTCAAGCAGCTTCTGCTTCTGGGCAGGAGTCAGACTCCCGATTACTGTCTGAAAGGGGTTGAAGGACCCCTCCAACCTGAGCTCCATCCAGGGCATCAGTAGCAGCCAAGCACTCAAGGCAGAGAACTCAGCCGCATCAGAGCTGGAGAGGTGAGGGAAGAGTGGAGCTGTTTTCATGTTCATTCACCGCTAATTACACCAATTAGTGACTGAGCCTCGTTAGCCCAAGGAGGGGAAGGAGGAGGGCAGCATCTGTTCATTAGCGTCACTGACAGAGGAATCCTTTCTCAGTTCTCCTGCGGTTATTTTAATTAGGAGTGTGATTGAGTCCTTGCCTCCAGAGCCTTCCCTCCCTGCCGAGGTGTGAGCTCACAGTGATGCTGATCACAGGGCCCTCCTAGGCTGCTCTACAGATTGCTAACGTGCTTTAGGAGTCCCTTGGAGGGAAGCACAGAATTTCCCTGCCCGGTCTTTTCCGTCCTACAGATTAGTCTCAAAGCATTTTCCAGGCATGAAGCCATACTTACTAATGCTTTTGAAAACTATCCTGGTTTAACCAGGGGCACAATAAAAATGATATTGGGTATGGCTCACCCATCATTACTCCCCCCCCAACTCAGGCACCTACCTACCCTCAAAGTCAGATCATCAGGGGTACCATCAAGGATTTACTAACACCCCCACCCCCAAAATGCACTCTCTACCCTCATCCACTAAAAGCTACTCAACTACCGCCTCATTCCTGCTCTGCTAGGTCCTGTGCCTTTTCAGGGAATGACTGTCAGTCAATGAATGCGCTCAGTTTCCAGAAAGGGCATCGTCGGTCTGATGCCTCTCGAAGTGAACTCCATGTGCTTTGCCTCCACTGAACACTGATGGCTGCCACTCAGAAAAAGAACTCCTTAGGCAAAAATCTGGGGGGACCTAAAAACTTGGTTGGAGATTACTGATGACCTCATTTTAAACCTTTTTTTAAATGGGCGAGAGGGTCTCACTACAAACAGGATGCACCCCTATCCTGCTCTTAGGAAACCAGGAAGTGTTTTGTCTGAGAGCCTTTCTGTCCTGGGCATTGTGGAAGGCTTGTAGTCTACAGACCAGAGCATGATACACTCTGGAAGAGAGGGAGGGAAAGAAGAGGGAGGGGACAGAACTGAAGACAGCTGGGAACAGAGGGAGATGGACAGCGACTCTATGACACTCCAGTCCCTCCCACTGATGAGGTGGCTGACCCTCTCAGCAGACCTGTGGTTTTTCTGAAGGTGGGATGAAACCTTCTCTGGACAGAGGCCAGGAGACAGGCGGTAACAGTATGACATGAGACAGAAGTCACCTTGAGCAGTTGCACGTATCTCTATGCTTGTCTGATATATTCTGCTAATGCACACTTACTAAGGCATCTAGTGTTGAACGCATGTGCCCGGCACCTCACAGGTACCAACTGGGCAGAAGGGCAGGAACCATTACACCAAAGGGACACCATGGTAGCAAACGACTATATGATGGTCTCTTCTGGCCTCCAGAGGTACTGGACACACATGGTGGCCAGACACAAAATACCCATACACCTACAATTAAAAAAAATCTTTTTAAAAAAACTGTTTAAAAATAGCCAGAGGTGGGAGTGGATGGGGGGGGAGTGACACCTTTAATCCCAGCACCAAGGAGGCAGAAGCAGGTGGAGTTCAAGGCCAGATCTACAGAGTGAGTTCCAGGACAGCTGAGGCTATACAGAGAAACCCTGCTTCAAGAAAACCACCGCCAGCAACAAAAAATAGCCAGGTTGTGGCAAGATCTATAGACCAATTCAGGACTTGGATATAAAGTAGATGCATGAGATTAAGAAGATAGAAATTTAAAAAAAAAAAGAATAAACAGACTTTGGGAAATTGTGAGACCTGAAGCTCACATAAGTGTGCAATGAAGGCTAGGTTAGCAGTCATTTCTTTACAAATGGTAACTATCTTGATTTCCTTCCTCTGGAGCAGCAATTCTCAACCTGTGAGTCGTGACCCCTTTGGATGTCGCGAATCAGACATTTACATTACGATTCATAGCAGTAGCAAAATTACAGCTCTGAAGTAGCAACCACGAGGAACTGTATTAGAGGGTTGCATCATTAGGAAGGTCGAGCACCACTGGTCTAAGGTCTTAGCAAACATCTTGTTTCTTAGTACTTCCATTCTTGGGTCTTCCCCTTTTCTCCACAGTGTCCACGAAGCATGAAGCAGCAGGCATTTCTGAGGGCCTGGTCTTGGCTTCTGTTCTGCTGCTATGAAGAGATAACCATGAACAACACAGCGTATAGAAGAAAGCATTTGATGGAGCTTGCTTACAGCTTCAAAGGGTTAGGCCATGACCATCATGGCGGGGAGAGTGGTGGCAGGCATGCAGGCATGCAAGAAGCTGAGACACATCTGAGCTGCAAATTGCAGGCAGAGAAGGGGAGCGAGACTGGGCTTCCTAGCATGGGCTTTTGGAATCTCAAAAGCCCACCCCCAGTGACAAATCTCCTCCAACCAGGCCACGCCTCCTCCAACAAGGCCACGCCTCCTAATCCTTCCCAAGCAGTGCCAAGAGCTGGGGATCAAGCATGAGAGCCTGTGAGGGCCACTCTCATTCAAATCACCACAGCCCCTTCTATCTTTTCTCTGCTGCTCTTCCTAGTGCTAACAAGCAGAATGCTGCTGAGCCTAAGGAAATATGCATTTGTGTGTAGGTTTGTTCTAAAGTATTATAATTTAGCTTTTACACTGAGGCGCGTGTTCCCACCCCCTCCCATGTTGGGAGGTTATTTTCCGCATATTGAAATCTCCTGACATCCTTGTCAAAAATAAACCTACGGTAAGTACATAGATTTACTCTGGGGTCATCTCATGAATTTATGCATCTATGTTTTCAGAGAGTTTTTTTTTCTGTGCAGTCCTGGCTCAATGGAAACTCACTTTTCTCACTTTGAAGTTGCTGTCTTCCCGCTTCAGCCTCTCAAGATGCTGAAACTACAGGTCTATGCCACTACACCTTGGCCTTTATGAATCAATTTTCCGCCAGTGTTACATGGCTTTTATGAGCCAACTCTCCAGCTCTTTTTGCATCTTTAAATATAGCTTTCTGGACTGCTCCCATTCTGCTTGTTTAGAAACTGTGCCACAGATAGCATCTTATAAAGAGGCACGCGGCAGCAGTGAGCAAAAACAGCCTCAATACATTTCTGACTGTACTTCTCTGCATCACAACGCCACTCAGGACCACAACAAAATCTTGTTAGTTATTTAACCCACAAATGACCATCTTCTCTCTCCACTGGTTCAATAAACACTTTCACACCTTGTCAGAAGAGCTTGAGGAGCCCTTAGCCTCGTGACATCAAATTGATATTTTGAAACAAGTCTATACTCAGAGTCAGATCTTGGGCTCAAGAGTAAACTCTGGGGCCCTCCTTGTTCATGGTTAAAGCATGGCCACTCAGCATGCTGAGGCTCTGTATCTCTAATGGGTCACAGATGGTTGTGGAGAAGATCCCATATGAAGAGTCCTTGTCATGTGTGGGCTGTAGCATAGTCAAAAAGAAAAAAGTTCTACTTCCTCAAGTTTGGAAAAATTATTTCGTCTCCTATGGCAAAGGAGGCCATATTCTTGTTTCAGAATCCTTCCTGTATCCTACACAGAGGGAGTGCCCGGGTGAATGTGCCCAGGACCTCTGAGCAGCCAACACTCCCTCGTACACTTTATCAGTAGCCTTGCCTGGAGGCATGATTGACCACAACAACCAGTTACACACTTAGCTTGTGGGAACCAGGACACCTGAGCAGCATGTGGCTGGGTTTATGCTCGCCTTCCTGCTGTTTCCTGTTGGCTATACCTGTTTTCTATCCTTTTTCTTTTCTAAGGGGTTTTAGATTCAACCCATTTCATCGCCTTTGTTGTATCGTGTGTGATCATGGTAGTTGTTTCCAGCTAGTGGTGCACAACTAAATCCAGTCACAGTCTAGCTTCAGGTGACGTATAGCACTTCATCAGTAGCATGTGCTAATGATAAGTTTAACTTCTGAATGTCTAACATGTGCTTTGTCTGTGCGTGTGTATGCACGTGTACACACACATGTGTAGAAGCCAGAAGCCAATATTGAGTATCTTCTATCACCTATTTGTTTGTTTGTTTGTTTATTAAGACAGGATCTCTCACTGAATCTAGAGTTTACCAGGTTCCAAACTGTTGTTTTTCCTTCATTGATTGTTCTGGCTCAGACTTCCAGAGCAGTTCTGAATAGAGGTGTCAAAAGTGGGCATGCTGTGTCTGGCTATGATGCAACCCAACACAGGTCAGGGACTTGCTTAAAACACTGTGAGGGACTGAAGAGACTGCACAGTGCTTGAGAGCACTGGCTGCTTTTCTAGAGGACCCAGGTTCAGTTCACAGCACCCATATGGTAGTTCATAGACATCTGTGACTCCAGCCCCCGGGGAACCTAATGCTCGCATCTGGCCTCCCTGGGCACCAGGCATGCATGGAGTGCAAAGACATACTTGCAAACAAAATGTCCATACTCCTATAAATAAGTAGGTAGGTAGGTAGATAGATAGATAGATAGATAGATAGATAGATAGATAGATAGATTTAAAGAATGAAATTGTGTGTGTGTGTGTGTGTGTGTGTGTGTGTGTGTTTCTCTTAGTAAATGGATTATGTATTTCTTGAACACGAGTCTTGTGGATGACAACACTGTGTCTCAATGTCTAAAGGTTGGACATGCCTGCTAGATGCAAGTTGACACATGGAGTCATATGTCACTTCCATAATTCCATAACTGGGTGGCACCCAGATAAAAATAAGGATGAGTCTGTCGTCAGCATGCAGTCACTGCTTCAGCAACAAAGGGCAACCCAAGCCAGATTTCTTGACTATGCTGAAGGTGCATTGCTCAGAAGGAACGAAGACAAATGGGCCAGCTGTCCTCACAGCCCACCCCTATGACCTAGAAGGGTCACTATGTCTCTTTCACAGTCACCAGCCTGAGGTCAGACATTGGAGGACTCTGGCTCTGGACATAATCACAGTGAGTGATTAGTCTCAGGCTATGGCTCCTTAGTTACAACTATGGCCACCATTGTCAGCAACCTATGTTACAACCTAAGCCAACAACCTGCCAGGACCAGCCTAACAACTAGACTATAGCCAAGATCCACGTAGCTACAGAATGCCAGTTGATGAGGTAAATCCATGATTCATGGCCATTACAACTACCACAGGCGATGCCAGCTGGGACAGAGGTCCAAGTGTCCCATGGGGACATGTCTTACTAGCACTACAACTGTTGCAGAGGTCCCATACACTGGCAGACCCAGGATTGAGGCTGTTGGAATATGCCTAGGATTAGGTTTGTCCAGCTGAGCACTCAATTCTGGGACAAAATCTTGTGATTCCAATTACCAACATCAAATGAGATTTTGGGGTCATGCTATGTGGTCCATGGTCGGGGTAATGTTGGTGAATGCAGTCCCTTAACCATCTTGGCAAATGGCAAGTAAGTTAAGCGACCTCTGAGTCTCACAGCTGTGAGTAACCACACAGTATCTTGGGTATCTGAGGCCCATCACACAGGTGGCAGAGATGTAACCCGGAACTCAAGTATGTCCCCTGAGGGCACAAGTCTCTACCAGGTGGTAGTACAACGGCCTGGTAATAGTTGTACCTGGTCCTTCTCGATGGTGAACTAAGTCTGCCTCCTTGCTTTGCAGCTGGGGTTGAAGTAGGGGTGACGGAACGAGTCAGGCACCTGGCCCAACACAGTTCCAGCTGCCCATTCAGCAGCCAGTGGGCTAGCTGTAGGTATCACATAGCTTTGCCCAACAATGTTCCCTCTGGCAGATCTGTACTGGGTTTCAAGTCTAAGGCCTGGGTTTAATTCTTCTTCCCCTAATCAAGGAGGCAGCTCACTCTGGGCTACTTAGAATAAAGGCAGCGGTGAAGGCCAGTCGACCTAGTTTCCTTGCCATAGCTGTGATAAAAATATTGACCAAAGCAATCTGGGGGAGGAAAGCATTCAGCTGGCTTATATGTTTACGTCATAGTCCATTCTCAACGGAAGATGGGGGAGGAGCTCAGAGCTGGGACCTGGAGACAAGAGCCGAAGCAGAGGCCACAGAGGATCACTGCTTACTGGCTGACTTTAGCTTGCTCAGCTACTTCAATTATACAGCCCAGGTCCACCTGCCTAGGGAAAATACTGCCCACAGTGGGCCGGCCCCTCCTATATCAATTAACAGTTAAGAAAATGGCCCCACAGACATGCACCATAAGTCAGTATGATAAAGACAATTCTTTAAGGCAATTCTCCCTCCCCATGTGACTCTAGGTTGTATGGAGTTTATGAAAAGGGTAGCCAGCCCAGGGGTCCATTTCCAGAACATCTCCCTCAGCTTCCACGACATTCTGCCTCTCCCTGTCCATTTTGGCTGACTGATATTCCCCCCCCCCCCCCTCTCTCTCTCTCTCTCTTTCTCTGATTAAAGACGACCCTTTCTTGCTTCTTTCCCTGAATGATAATCTCTGACTGTATGGCAAGCCTTGTGACTTTGCCCCTGGTATGTGCTGGACACTTCTGTGCTGTGTAAAGCTCCAGGGGTTCTGTTGTGATGTGGAGTTGTGTTACCTGGCAACTGTTTGTTTCCTGTCACCCTCTGATGGCTTCTGAGGAGAACCCAGAGCAAGGCTCCGCTCGGGCCTCATGGTTCCCTAACCACTCAGGCTAAGACCTCCCCAAGGAGTCTTAACACCCCCGTGAGTTACAAAGCTGTCTGACTGTTCCTGAGGCTGTGTGAGCATCATATTTTTTTCTTCTAATTCCTCCCAGTAGCCCCCACCTGTCAGACAACTTTCTTACCTGTGTGATCTACTCAGTAGTCAGGTGACTTCTCAAGGAGCAGACTCTACGTGTCGCTTTGGGCGTGTGTCTCTTCGCATCTGGGCATGCGATGCCACAGCTCATAGCATAACTGTTCTTTCTAGACTCTCAACTCTGTCTCTCCAAACTTTGCAAGTTTTGACAAGCTCCCCCTGGCTTCTTCCTCCGTGCCCCACGGCCTCATGACCAGCTAAGAACAACAACAGCTCGCCTCCTTTCTGTCCTGTGTCCTATGGACTGCTGTCCCTGTTGCTTGGCATCCACTACATCTTACATTGTTTTGTATACATTGAGTGTATGTTTTATTATCTCCTTAAGGAATTTTTATGTCCCGCTCTTGGGATTAAAACAAGTTAATTCCCAATGTGGCTTCACTGTCCCAGGCTAATGAGTCACCTCAGCCAGATACTGCCACCACCCCCTATGGTTACATAAGCAGACTGCTCTGATCCCTGACAGAGTGGGGGCTATCGAGGGGGGGTGGGGGTGGGAGTAAATCAGCCAGGGAACCTTTGTCTACTTCATCTTCAGCCCACCCAAGTGACAATCCGAGCCTCCTGCTTAGTTGCCCCTCCACCCCCACTGCCACCTCCTTCAGCCTTTAGGCCTTGAGCAGTCAGGCTGAGGGAATGGCTGCCTTCCCACAAAGCAGACACAGGATCTTTGCCTAAACTGACCATGGCCTATGTGGGAAAGGGGTAGTCAGACACTCTCTTTGTAGATGCTGGGGTCAAATTAAGGTAAAGGCTTAGGTGATTACCCAATGCAGGGATGGTTTTGATCAAACTTCCCATTTAAAATATAAATGGTATGTCCTGAGTAATTTTTAATTTTTATGTATATGAGTACACTGTAGCTGTCTTCAGACATATAAGAAGAGTGCATTAGA
>NW_021604696.1:7135618-7142430 GCF_004785775.1 Grammomys surdaster | reverse complement strand
TTTCAGGGACATCAAAACCTACTCCTCAGGAGACTCTCAAAATATCCAAGCATCATTGCACGTGGACCAAATCAGAATGCCTGGCAGGAGGAGGCAGACAGCAGTGGTTTCAGAGACGGATAGCTTGACAATCAAGGTTTTGTCACTTGTCAGCAGTGTCACCTTGGGCAAGTTACTTAACCTAAAGCAGCACTGCAGAACCTCACAGAAGCCTGTGGGAACCGCCACAGAGGGGGATTCCTGGGAAGAGCCCAGACATATAAGGCTAGCTGTTGTTAGTACTTTTTCCCAGAAGAAACCAGATCCTCCACTAACTTAAGAATTTGGAGGATCCATGCACCAGTTCCCTTGACGTCGAAGGAGAAAGCAAGGGCCTCCTGGGAGCTGATCATGCATTCTTTTCCTTAATGTCTGCAGTAATCTCCCAGACTGATATCTTCCTTATTTTAGAGAAGGATGAAGCTAAACCTGAAGGAGAACGACCTCGGCTAGCTTCGTAGGGATTTGTAAGTAGGACTTTCTTGATATAAAACTCCAGCTCTCCATTATGAACAATGCTTTGGTTAAAAGACAGAGTCAGTTTGGGTAGGATTCAGTTTGCAAGCAAGGGTAAGTCTAGCTGACCCATCCCTGGGTTCTCTCAGTCTTGCTGTCTCTGTAAAAATAACACATGCCTCACCAGGGTAGTAGTGCATGCCTTTTATCCCAGCACTTGGGAGGCAGAAGCAGATGGATCTCTGTGAGTTCAAGGCCAGGCAGGTCTATACAGCGAGTTCCAGGACAGCTAGGGCTATGTAGAGAGACCCAGTCTTGAAAACAAAACAAACATCTGCCTCTTGGAATATTTTCCTCCTGACTAAGCTTGAGTTAGCTATCTGTGCATCTTCTTTTTACATATCCTCAATCTTTGGGCTCTGGTGTTCAGCTCTGCATAAATAGCACAAATATTAATAAAATTCTGCAACCACAATCCCCTCCCCAGTCAATAAATTATCAAGTTCAACATTTCAATGGAATTCCTCATGCCTACCACCGCGGGGGATACCTGGTCCAGCCTTCAGCAGGAATCCTGTTGTGTTCATCCAGACAGAAGCTGCCTTACTCACTTTTAATAATTTTCCGTTCACAGATGTCTGCCTCACACTATGGATGTCTGTGTTGTGTACAGAACTGAGCTCAGGTCTATACTAAGTGTTGTTTCCTCCTCTTGCTATACAGTTACCAAAGAATCTGCCTTTATGGTTTTAACTACTGTCCAACTCCAGTTCTTCTTTTGAAAATTTGTACATGCATGTGTGTATATACATATCTGCCCCCTGACATGCACCCTCATGCACACATGCACACACACACACACTACAGTTCCAGAGACTCTCCCAAACACCTCAGAGCCGAGCTAAGGAGCTCTCCTGTTAGAAAGACACCAACCCCTCTCCCTTCATCCCCAGCCATTAGTGTTGCTGACTCTTTCACATTACAAATTTATACATAAACAGCACCTACTGCAGTCGGCCGGGGACACATCCGGCTGAGGAGTCTTGTCCACCAGGCTCCGGACCTGAGCCAGTGTGCTGCAGGCTTCTTCCATTTCTCTCCAGATGAGAAACACATCCTCTCTGACACCAGCCCCTGGAAAGGGAAACACACTGTGAGCAAGCAGCTGAGACTGGCCCCAAAACTCTGCAGTGTCCAAGCAGGCATGGCACATCTCTGCCGTCTGAGAGCATCTCTAAATATCCAGTTATTTCTCCCCCTCTCCCCCCACTAATCTCTTTCTGAGGATCAGGACTAAGATTCCCCAAGGGAGCCAGGCATGATACCTATTGCACCCATGATGCAATAGTGATACAGGTGTTATAGGTGTAACTGATTTCTTTCTATTTGGATTTGAGGAGGACACACGTGTTTGGTAACTGCAAACACGGGCAAGAAGAATTCCTGTCTGAGGAGCTCACAGGCCCAGGGATGACCCTATTACTAGTGTACTAGTAAGTAAACCTGGTATCAACCTCCCTCTAAATAAACTCACATCTCTATACCCATAGCTTAGTGCAGCCTTGGGACCTCGCCTGAGAAGTTTCTTTGTTAACTGGAACAAGGAAACCCCCAACTGTCCAAAGTGCAGAGAGTAAGAGTTTATGGAGTGATCAACCACAGATGGACCATCTCTGTCCCACGCTGCTTCTAAGGCTCAGGGACCGCTGAAGAGGAGGGAGTGGGAAGACGGGAAGAGGCAGAAGAGAAGAAGGACATGACAAAACACTATCTTCTGGACACGACAAGACTTCTGCACTCATGAACTCACAGCAGCCGTGGCTGCCTCCACAAGACCTGCACAAGATCAAGCTGGTTAACCTTCCAGCACAGAGTGGGGAGCGGGCTCATGAGCCCCCATCCGTAACTGAAGAGGTATTAGTATTTGGAGGTCAGTCAGAGTTCTTTAAGGTTTTTAGCCTCTGGTAGGTCAGCCATACTCTGATAGATGTCACCACATGCATGAGCGTAGAGGCAGCATAAATTAGATTCCATGGGTTATAAAAAGGGAGGGGCCTGGAGGAGCATAAATTCCCTTCTTCTCGAGGAGAAGATCCTTTCCTCTCCTCCCTGTGTTTCTTCTTCTAGGAATCTAGAAGCCCCGCCTCTCTCTCTCTCTCTGCCCAGCCATTGGCCGTTGGCTCTTTATTGATCAATCAAAAACCAATTGTGGACAGGGACCTTCAGAGTGTAGACATGCAGATTCCTGATTTGGGGGCAGAATCAAGACAAAGTGTTAGAACCAATTCTCAACACAGGTGGGTGCTGGGAATTGAACCCAGGTCCTCTGGAAGAACGGTCAGCACTCTTAAACACTGAGCCATCTCTCCAACCCAACGTAAGAGATCTTAAACATATCCGAGTAAAAATTCTGGCTATGGCAATTGCTATAATTTTGTGAGATGACGCCCTCTAAATGGTTCTTCACACACCTGTATTAGTTCTTATAACTATGTAAATCTACAATTATCTCAAAAAGGGTTTTTTTTTTTAAGTCAAGATCCGTACTTCATCTTGTTGCTGTACCATCCCGGCACTTCCCCTGTCCGGAGAGTCACTAGATTGAAGGTAACTTCTAGAATGACAAGTAGCACATCCTGTCTAGAGCTCACAGGCAGGACAAATACTCTCTATGGAGTTACTCACTCAAGGAGACACCTTTCCCTGAAGTTCTACACAACAGCTTCACTACCTACTGGCGGTCAGAGCCTCAGCCCAGGGCACTGTCTGGCTCCAGTGGAGACCAGAGATCACTGTGGTCCTCGGTGAAGTGAAAGTTCCATCCTAAGGAGAAAGGAGTAGATTGGCAACGGACAGTCCCTGCCACATCTCCTGAGACCTGTTCTGTGCCAGAGGCACATAGCCGCATGCACTCTGACATGGGGGGGTAGCATTCCCTACTTGACCTCCATTCTCTCCTGCTGACAGCTCACCAGACCTGCAGTCAAGGCATGGTTTTCCGGGTACACTTCCTACACACAGCCTGACTGTTCTACTCTCCCTTGTGAGAGGCAGGGTGGGGTCTTGTTCCATTTCAGTCAGAAACCTCAAGGAATAAAGGGGAGGAGGCTAAAGGGTTTGCTGTGAAAGCATGAAGACCAGAGTTCAAATCCCGACAGTGCATATAAATCTGGGTGTGGTAGTGCACATCTGTAGTCCAAGTGCTATTAAGTTAAGATAAAGAACAGAGAGGCAAGAGGATCCTCAGAAGCTAGGAGACCAGAGAGGTCTCCTGGCATGCACAGTAGCAAACAACAAAGAGACACTGTCAAAAACAGAGGGCAAGGACTAACACATGAGGTTGTTCTCTGACCTGCACATGCATGTGCTTGCTTACGTAGGTGAACACACACACACACACACACACACACAAATCTGTAAGAGTAAAAGGAAGGAAAAGTGCTGGAGACCTTATAAATGGTGGTGACAGATGACCTTACCCATTCTTATTCTGGCCTCCACCTTTCAGCCATAGCCTGGTAGGTTCAAGAGATCCATGCTTAGCCCACAAAAGAACCCGCAAACCACCTTCTGTTCTGAAGAATGTACAGAGTTGGCTCGGGGGCTACTGGTGATATTACAGGCAATAGAGGGGCTGAACTCTCTGGTAATAAACACAGGTGCAGGGTGCCTGCTATGGGCCTGTTTGATCAGGAACTCTTCTTAGGGGTTTAGCTATACATCTGAGGGCTAAAGCTGAGTGAGAGAGAAATCCACTGGAAAGGCAAGGGGACAATGGATGAGGCACAGGAGACCTTTGGGGGTTCTGTGGAAATCCACCAGTCTAAATCAGAGGAGATGAGTCCACATGAAGCCGGGTGTCTTGACCTTTGAGAATTATCCTAGCCAACAGAAATAGTGTATCAAGTTCACTGTTATACTCCAGAGAGCTTGAGGAGCCTTCGGCCCAAAGAGCCCACATTGCCCTGATCTCTGACTTCAGAGTAGCACTTTGGTTAAAATGCTAACATCACCATCCAGTGAAGCCACTATTTTATATGACTTTGTGTTTGGGACTTTCTAAGTATTTTTCCATTTTATCTCACCACAGCCCTGCAGGCACATTCTATTTACTATGTACAGCTGAGTAAACAGAGGCAGAGGGCAGCTAAGAGCAAGTCCATGAATGGCACACCATAGACTGTACCAACTCAGCTGGTTTGTTGGCTTTCCATAGAAATGGGCCCAGGAGCCCCTCCCCCAAGTGTCCACTTGTAGCATGTAGCTTCAAGCTCTGCCCACCTTTACTCCAGGAAGTGACTGTGCTACCAGCCTTCACTGGTCTTCCCTTGAATCCTCAGACAAAAGACACAGTCACACAATTGTTCAGTTTAACTTGCCTTCTCCACACAATTGCGCTACTATCTCCTGCCTGTAAAAGCATGCCCATATCAGTTTCTTATCTCAGTCTCTCCCACCTGCCCTAAACTTTAGTTGCTAAACTACCCTGACCACCAGCCTATAGGAGTGACCGTGTGGTCACTCTGCCTGCCTCTCGGGAAGTCCCATCTGTACCTTCTGCCCGGCAATTGGCTCATGGTTTTCTTTACTGACAGATCAAGAACCAATTGGGGAACAGCACCTTAGCATCAGAGCCACCCCCTCCATCCACTGACCACTCCTGTCTATATCATAGTTGACAGAAACCCGAGATTCAATAACCAGGGATGCAGACTGGCCAATATTCAGTCTATGGACACCCTGTGTGACTTGCCCACTCAGGGTAAAGGACTGGCACTAGGCCATCAAAACGAACTTGTGAAATGCAGCCAAGCAGGGCAGGGAAGGGGCAAAGGGACACAAGAGTCCTGGCTTTTTCACAGGTAACTAGATCAAGTGAGAAGGAACTAATTCAGGTTCTCATCCTGATGACATCAGTGACAAGCTCTGACAGAGGTGAACAGCCAGCATGGCTTCAAAGCCATTCCTAGTTCAAGAAACAGAAACACGATGTGTGCAGAGTCCACATGTTGTCTCTGAATGCAAACCTCAAGTCCACAGGACCCCTGACCTCTGCAATACAAAAATGGCTTGGCTGCCTGTCTCAGCAGGGAGGTTCTAAGTAGCAGAAGTTACTCCTTAATAGTTTCAAACAAAACAAGGCTTTCTTCTTGATGATAACATCTTAGTATAGTATACCAGAAGCCACATTAAAGGAAACACCTCTAATAAGATATAATGGCCTTCTGTCATCCAGGGGCAGGAAATGTCTTGGGGTGGCAGTGACCAGGTGATCACTTTCTGGCAAGAACTGGAATTGTCACTACACTGAGGTGGTGACATTTCTTTAGACACTATAGATGTCTATACTTGCTGGTGGTTAAACTTGCAGATAGCTTTGCAGGAAAGGAAAAGAAAGGGGTTAGGCAGGTAGAAACCAGTTGGTGAGAGCCCCAGAGTACATAAAGGCATGGTTCAGAATGTACACATTTTCCGGGCAATGGTGGTGCATGCCTTTAATTTCAGCACTTGGGAGGTAGAGGCAGGCGGATTTCTGAGTTCAAGGCCGGCCTGGTCTACAGAGTGAGTTCCAGGACAGCCAGGGCTACACAGGAAAACCTGTCTTGAAAAAACAAACAAACAAACAAACAAAAACCAAAATGTATACATTTAATCACAGGATACCGCACAGGCAGTGGGGTGACTGTCCTTTTGATCAGGGACTCTTTCCTTCTATGAGACTTAGCTAGACATCTAAAAGCTGCTGTCATGGAAGAGAGAAGCCCACGAGAAGTACAGAGGACAGAGGAGGAGGCACAGGAGACCTCAGTGGATACTGTGAATTGGAAATTCCTCAGGCTGAACCAGGGGATATAAATCTGCATGAAGAAGCGTTATGTGTCTTGACCTCTGTGGACTCAGCCAGCCAAGATCAGTCTCGGATAGAAACAAGACCAGCAATCTTTTAGACATAAGCAAGAAGCCTCCAACCAAACGGCCCCATGCTTGTATGGACCTCTGACCTCTGGGTGGAAATCTGGAGGCGCATGTTAAAGTGCTACCCTCATGTAGGAGCACTGTCACTTGAAGCCGGTGTGATGTATGAGCACCTGGCACTGACTTCTAAGTGAAACAAGACCCGGGACAGCACGTTCTGGTGTGGCGGTGGGGTGCTGCTGCCCAGTGTCATCTCTCAGTCAAGTCTTTTACACTTCACCTCAGGATGAGTCCAGTTGTCACAGTCAAGTTGACTTTAGCAAAGATGTGGCAACCTACTATGTGTTGACTGTGCTATGTGGGTGCAACAAGGATATAGTAATAAGCCAAGTGTGATGGCG
>NW_021604696.1:7125076-7135518 GCF_004785775.1 Grammomys surdaster | reverse complement strand
TGGGGAACTCAAGGTTCCCCATTATTGTCCCTTCAATACTCTGCCCTTATGACCCTACTCACAACATCGTCCTGCCAGCCCTCTGGGGCCCCTGTGCCTTGTCAGGGCACCCAGGCCTCCTTTGCCCACACTTGGAGCCCACTCTTTTTCCAAGCCACACCCCTCAGCCCACCATCATGCCCAGCTACCCAGAAAAGTGCTTCCCGCATCATCCCCACCTTCATGCCCATGAGATACACTCACCACACCCACTGCTGTGATGGTTACCACAGATTTGTCATTAATGTCAATAATTGTCATTAATGGCCCTCAACGGGGCCTAGAATCACCTAGTCAGCAAACCTCTGGGTGTGTGTCCAAGGGAGTTCTGTATTATTTGGGAAGACCGCCCCCCCACCCCAAATGTGGGCACCATGGGTTGGGGTCCCAGATTATATAAAGAGAAATGGAGATGAATACCAGCAACCCTCTCTCTGCTTCCTGACCAAGGATGCAATGTGACCCCCCCTGCCTCACACTCAGGCCACCACGCCTTACCCCCACCATGGTGGACTGTACCCTCCAACTGTGAACCTCAGTAGAACCTTTCTCCTTTAGGTTGCATTTGTCAACTCTTTGGTCACAGCAGCGAGAAAAGTAACTAATACGTATCTGTCTGTCTGTTGCCAAGGATAGACTCACTGCTCTGCTGAGGCAGGGTGATAAAAAATGGTGGAAGAAGGAATCCTAGAAATGAGCAGACAAAAGGTGGCAATGGTGGAAAGCCTGGCTGACCTAGGTCTAGCTAAGCCTCGTTCAGGCAGGGGCATGCTGGGAAAAGCCCAAGCTGTGTCAAATTCAGAGAGTCGGGGCTATGTTACGAGTCATGAAAGATCACTGCGATCTTACTCCATCCTCATCAAAGAGAGATTTTTTGGACATTTTTGGAGCCTGGCCCCAAGGGTCTGGTACACTATGGTACATCTCCAGGCTCCTCTGTATCTCCCTTTAATAATAAACTATTTCCTATCCTGTAACTACCCGTGTGTCTTTATGCACTGTATTGTAAACAGATACAAGAACCTGGAAACCCCAGCTTCTGTCCTCTGGACTCAGATCCACACCTGTTTACACCATTGACTGTTGGAGCATATTCCTGGCTGTCACTTCAACCTCAGTTCCAAGGAACACGAAGGACCCTGAGCCAGTGCCAGTGCTGTTATTGTAGCACACTGTCTCTAGTCCGGTCTAATTTAAGGCAATCCCTCCCAAACAAGAAGCTTATATTTAGGAGACAACTGCTCGCTCCTCATCTCGCCAGCCCGCTCCTGTGTTCACTGCGCAGTCGCAGCTGCATAGGCTGCCTCTGGCAGAGGGTTTGTGAAGTGTAGAGTATAAAAACAATGTATCTGCTTGCCTTGTACGCCACCACCACCACCCCACCCCCATCTCTCAGCATAGGTCCTGTGGTTGTTACTAAATCTAATCCTTCCTTGCTTTTATTTGCCAGCTACAAGGACACCATCTGCTATTTTCTATCTCCTGGATTTATTTGCCTGTATCTGAATGTACCGCTACCATTTCTGCAAGAAACTCTCCCAAGTGTAAGGCAGGGACTGTTGAAGCAAATGGCTATGCTCTGGGAATCCAGATGTTACTTGTGGCAGTCCCTAAACAAATTACTTTGTGTCTTATTCCAGGTATTACTGACATTTTGGTGAGGCAGGCTTGTCCTGAGTATGTGAAATGCTATGTGTCAGGTCAGGAGGGGAAGAACAAACAGAGAGTGGGTGTGGCACAGTCTAAGGGACACTTAATGCACCCCTGGAAGATGCTGGTAGACTAAAGCACTCCTGGTAACCCTCAAACTCCGATCCAGTCCCTAGGTGGGCTTTCCCATCCTCCAGGACTCCTAAGTGAAGGGCTGGCCCAGCTGAGTGGCAAGTTTACTGTGACTTGAACCCTAAACTCCTATTTGGCCATGAAGAGGAAACAAAACAAAACAAAACAAAACAAAACAAAACAAAATGAAAAACAAAACAAAAAAAACCAACCAACCAAACAAAAAAACTTCATTATAACCATGAAAAGGCTGTACTATGCACCAGGAAAGAGTAGCAAACAGCTTTTTTTCAGAAAGTATTACACTTTAAAAGTATAAACTGTGATAAAATTATAAACTAAAAGCTTCTAAGAGACTGAGGGGGAATAATGGGAGGGAGGGAGATTCAAATGTGATGGCATGGGAGGGGAGGACAGAGGAGTAGATTGGGAGAAGAATAATTAACACCAAGGGTGTTAGGAAAAGCCATATTGGAGCCTTATTGCATTATAACACACACACGCGCGCGCGCGCGCACACACACATACCATATAGAAGAATTTCATTGGAATTGCCCTACAAAGGAGATTTTGCTCCTCCCCAAAGCTATAGGTTGCCACATAAAAAGCTCAGTACTAGGTATGGGATACCTCCCTCTAGTTGTTGGCCAGAGACACCCCCCCCACACACACACAACACAAGGGCTTGCTGTTACTCTTGGTTGCCCATCAGAACTTGATGGCAAAGCCCTATTGCTTGAAGATAGCACACACACTGATCATGGGACGTGGAGAGGTCAAGCTGGCATCCCAGCGTGAAGCGGGAGGGGCTTATAAGACCTCACCCCTTACTGAAGAGCTGTGGACAGATGATGGCCTCTAGGTTAGGGACATTCAGTTTGCAGTTCAAAGGTATGGCTGCTGGTAGGTTGGCTGAACCCCCTGCCTGTGATTGGCTCCACACAGGCAGCACAAATTGGACTTAGTAAGGCTTTTTTTTTTTTTTTAAGAAAAAAAATTTTTAGGGTGATACAAAATTGTAGTATCGGTGAGGTGGAGGCAGACCTGAGAGGAGCTGGGATGAACATGTTCAAAACACACTGTATGGAATTCTCAAAGAATCAATAAAATATTTTACAAAAAAAAAATAATGAACACTTTCCAGAGACCTAAAGTTACTGTTTAGGTCTGTTAAAAAAAGGTGGGGGGGAGCTACATTACATCCATATAAGGTAGAAAGTGGTAAAAATCAGTAGTTTAATTTTAATGAAAGCATTCTTAGTGGTGTGATGCATGTCAAACTGGCTGGATCTGGATTCTCGGCCCTAATGACTGAGGCATTGTGCACAGCTCCATTCAGTCCCACGCTATAGAAATTACCCTTTTAGCTAATTTAAAACAAATGCAGAGTCATCCCACCATTTTGGGAGTGAATCCATACTTTCTTGAGGCAGGGAGTGTGTATGTTTCATAACGGGCAATTCTCTTCTCTCAAGGAATTCCACATATACAGGATGGAGAGTGTGTGTTCTAAGTGAAGGTGTGTGACTATCTGCCAGTCCCCTATTCCTCTTGTAAGCAGAACACTGTAAAATGCAAAGGGGATGTGGTCCTGCATTCACTTAGTATGATGGTCCAGGGAGTGGCACTATTTGGAGGTGTGTCTTTGTTGGAGAAAATGTGTCACTGTGGGTCTGAGCTTTGAGAGACATTCCTCCTAACCACATGGGAACTGGTCTTCTCCTAGCAGCTTTCAGATGAAGATGTAGAACTTCAGCTCCAGCTGTACCATGCTCCCACTTTGATGATGATGGACTGAACCTCTGAACCTGTAAGCCAGCTCCAATTAAATGTTGTCCTGATAAGAGTTGCCTTGGTCATGGTATCTGTTCACAGCAATAAAACCCTAACTAAGACGTTTAGTAAACCTGAGGTAACCATTCCTGCTCTCGGGAGGAACAGTCCCCACTGAGAAGCATGTGCCCAGGCTCTCAGGTGGTATTGGTGAGCTGACAGTGGAGACCTGAGCCAATGGAGAACAGAGACAGGAAGAGTCCTAAAGAATAAATGTATTCCTGCCCCAATGCCATGATGAGATGCACTGAAGGGGTCCTCACTAGCGCCAGGCTCATCCTGTCTGAACTTTTAGCCTTCAAAGGTGTGAACTAAGTAGCTCTTCTGGATTGGTTGCTGTTGTTATTGTCATCTTCGCTAATTTTTAAAGTACCCAGCCTCGGGTATTCCACTATAACCATAGAAAACTGGCTAAGATAACTAATTGTGATAGCCTTAAGGATGGAATTATGTTTATCCGTTTTTATAACTAATGCGCCCTTAGTAATTGGTTAATACCTCCAAATAGACTGCTCTAAAACAGACTTTTTGAGAATACCCCCTTTCTATCCCTGCATGCATACCCTGGAGCCCAGCAAAGCTCTTGACTGTTACATAACACATTTAGAGGCTTCTCTCGGCTTTGAAATCAGAGCAAGTTTATTCAAATATAAGCAGAATTCAAACTAGCTCTCTTTCCCTTGGCAACTCAGTTTAATTTTTAAGACTTTTGATGAATTTCTCCATCTCTCATGTGTTCTTAGGCTATGCCTGTGGGTTGCTCAGACCCACTCGATTGGGTCAGAGGTTGATTGAAATGGCTGAGCTAAGACCAGAACTGATCTCACCACTGTCCGGTGTCAAGGGAACAGGCCACACTGCAGCTAGCAGCCTCAAACTTAACAAGGAGCCCCAGGACAGGAGCCCAAGATGGAGACAGGAATATGGGGTAGTCCTTAGCCAGAGGGGCTCACTCTTAGTGAGGACACAAAGCCTGAGCAGTCATGAGATCGTCAAAGGTGTGAACTAAAGTCAGATGAGAGGGAGGTAGGGGTGGGTAGTTCTTGTGTTACTTTGCCTCTCGGGGCAGTGAGGGAAGGGGCAGCAGGAATCACAGAGCAGGAGCAGACACGTGTGCTCTGAGAGTCTAGGGCCCCTGGGTTCAGAGCCTTGTCATCCATTTCTTTGGATTTCTTCGGCTTCACCCCAGTGAGACTTTAAATACAACAGAAGATGTTTAATAAGTCCTTGCTGACTAAACAAAGGCCTGCCTTAAATGATGACAAGAAATTCAAGGCAGCAATCAAGTAAGAGGCAGGGAGGTTCTGGGGGTCATACAGCCCACTGCCTGATAAACCATCATGTGGCAGCAGCTTGGCAGGACAGTTCCAGCCACATTCACTGAATTAAGCTCAATTCCAGGCAGAGGAAAGAGAATTCTGAGAGAACCTCTTGCTGCCAATAGAAACAGCTACCGACAGGCACCACCCAGCGCTTCTAAATTAAATTGGAGACTGGAAACAGAGAGGCATGATGCCAGGCCTGAGTGATGGGCCACTAGGCTCAGAGTCTAATTAAAGAACACGTGTGTCTGCCAAGAGCAGGACTGCTCCTTTAAACATAGCAACCCAATGTATGCTCAAGTAAACAAAATGTAATTTTAAAATACGTAGCCTTAGCTCATGCTTTCTCCCCTTCTGCCAACACAAAAAAAGAAATTTTCAAAAATAGCTGACCAATTTTTTACGGCTCTTATGCTTTTTTTTTTAAAAAAAAGGCTTTTGCATTTTGTTTATTATATGTGCGTGCAAGGATACATATGTGCATGAAGGTCAGAGGGCAACTTCCATGTGGGTCCTAGGGTTTGAACTCAGGCCCTCAGACTTGGCAGCAAGCACCTCCACCTGCTGAGCCATCTTGCTGGCCCCAGAGCAGATTTTTTTTTTTTTAGTTCCAATTTACTCAAAGTACCAGATACAAACAAAATGTACCCAGCAAAGCGCCGCTGCCTTTTACTACAGCCTTGTGCTATGACCTGTTCCTTTCCATTTGTTCATTACATAATCTCTTCCTTCTATCTGGCAAGCAAGGTCTAGTGATGGTCGCAGCAGATCCTGTCTGTCACTGGACCGGTAACTAAGAAGGCTCAGCTGTGTTGACTGTGCCAGCGCGCAGTACTGACTCAGCGGGAAGAGCTACACAGGGCTGATTACTGACAGCTGCCTAATGAGACGAGCCCAGAAATGAAAGACGGGCCTTGTCGCCCCTTTCTGCTCTCCTGGACAAGGAGAGGCTCTAAGCCGTTGGGACTTTGGCTGTTTTGTATAATATCAGATTAAAGTTTTAAACGCATGCTGCCGTTGTTTCGATCAGTGTGATGACCCGGCTTGATGAAGCGGCGTCATGCAGCTCTGAGCGTGGCTTGCAGCCCACGTGATTATGGTAGCCCTCCGCTGCTTGAATTTACCACCCTAAAGAGCGTGGCATTTCAAACTGTCAGGAGCACTGCGCTGCCGGCTTTTGCTGACAGTCCTGTGCCTGCGCTAAGCCGCATTAGTGTCAAAACTGTTACATTTCCATAATGGATGATGACCGATGCCAACTTTTACTCTGATCTGACTTTTTACGTCTATAGTCATTATTTCAGGGTTGTTTTTTTTTTTTATGGTAAAACAAGAATAGAAGCTAAAACAGAAATAGAGCTTGCTTCAGACCCTACTATGACAAGTCTTCTTCCCGAAGAGTTTCCAAGCCTCTTCCTTGGGCCCAGCAGCTTTGAGAACCTAACAGGTAGCCATAAAGATGATGTCCCTGACCACACCAGCAGCTGCACCTCCTAAAACAAGCACAGGCGCCACCGCCAGCTCTGCAGGGGCCTTCCAAGAAGTGAGCGCTACATGTCCAATTTTACAAACGTTTGAACAGCGTTTTGGGCTGAGCTCACTCTTACAAAGGAGGAGCAGGGGAAATAACTCACACAAAGGGCCCAGCTCACTACCCGACTCCACGCTAAGTAAAATCCCACTTCCAGGAGAAGAGGGACATGGGCTTCTTGATTTCCACAGCAGGGATTCCCACCCTCCGCGATTACCCCAGGATGCTCCGGACAGCAGGACTTGTCTCCCACCAGGACACTTGCTCCTACCTCATCCAGCCCTGACTATGCACACAAACAAGCCTTTACTGTAGCGACTCTTACACTGTTCACTATGATAGAGGCTGCCATAGTCTTACGGATTATTTCACTGTCTAGAGCCATGTCTGCAGGAAATGCCCATCTGGAATTCTAAGAAAGAAAAAGGGCAATTGCCATTCATCGAAAGCTGGTTTGTCCTGAATATTTCTATGTGTATCGTGTGTATTAAGACTCCTAATACTCATATGAAGCAGATGCTATTATTCCCATTCTAGAAATGAAAAAGCATAAAGTCTTGGTAACATGTTATTGTCACATAATTTGTGGCAAAACTAGGATTTGAATCCAGATCTGATACCAGAGTTGATTCATTTTCCATCACACACCGTTTCCTAGGACCAAACCCAGAATCATGCAAGAATGAAAGGCTGTGACAGCTTGCATTAGTGTTTATATCCCATACCCACTCCCTTCCTCAGTTTTCTGCTGGTTGAATTGTCCTCACCCCTCATTAGTGCCGGACATGGTCATGTGATTAGCTCTGGCCAATGAGATGTTAGCAGATAGAACATGCGCAGTAAGTTTGTCTGGACGATTGGCCTTGGTTCTTAAGTAACGCACTACGATACAAACACACCTTGGGTAGCACAAGCTACATGAGGATAAGTCTGTTTGAAATTAATCAAACGGCAGTTGACCTGGAGCCATGTGACATTAAAAGAAAACAATGATGACGTTGATGGTGATGATGAACTTAGATCTTAGCTCAATTTTTTTTAAGTAGGAAGAGGGCTAAGGACACAGGTCTCAGGAAGGACACTAGCCCAGTATGTGGGAGGCTCTGAAGTCAACCCCACCACCCCAAAGTTCTACTGCTGCACTGCTGCTGTCGCTGCTAATAATATTACTATTAGTAATGATAATAATGGCTGGGATTTTCCTGAGTCAATGAGGTAGATAAACTGAGACTCTCAAGGGACCCCGAGTACAAGGAACCTGCCATCGTGGAGGACTCGGCTCCTAAGATGAGATGGTGAGAAGCCTCAGAAAGGAAAGATGGAAAAACGGAGAACCAGGGAGGACTTCCTTCACCTCCAGTTACCACAGCTATTAGTGGAAAGGAGAGGGCAGGACTGAGCTGGAAAAAACAGGATCTTCCTCCAGACACACAGCAGGCAAACAGAAGATCCCAGAGAGTTATGGGAGAAAGGTTATGCTTTTTCCCTAGAAGTTCATGGAAGTCCTGGGGAAAGATTGGACAGTACTAGACCATAGGGTAAAGGAAACTATGAAATTTCTCTTGAAGACTGATGGGGCTGGGTACCACATCATATATGAGTCACATTTGCACCATTCCACAGAACAGCTCCTGACTCAGTAGGCAACTCTGAACTTAGTCCCTGTCTTCTTCTGTGTCTTTGAGTTCTTCCTAGCCAAAAATGTGGTCACGGAATCTCAGAGAATAATGTAAGGAAAACTGGAAATGTAATGAACCATTAAGAAAGTCTGTCGGCTGTTTTTCTGTCCCTGGGATAAAATCCCTGATATCAACGACCACGAGGCAGAGGTTCCTTGTCTTCTGGTTTTAGAGGTTTCTGCCCATGGTCAGCTCGGAGCCACAGCCAGCTGTGGACCTGAGTCACAGTGGGGACAGGTGGTGGGACAAATCAGCTCACCTCATGGCTACAGGCAGAGCAGCCAAGAGGGAGGAGGGGTGGGAAACAAAGGTACCCTTCAAAGGCATGGCACCTGTGGCCCGTTTCCTCCAGCCAGGCCTCACCTCCCATTAATTCTGTCAAATCAGGGTCCACCAAGGAATGCGTTCATGAAGTCAGGGTCAGCAGGATCTAAGCACTTCCTGTGTGCACTGAGGTCAAGACCTTAAAGTATGAGCCTTGTTAGGACAAATTTTAGACCTAAAACACAACAGCGAGCCATCCTAAGCTGCACACAGTGCCCATGCATCCTGAGCTGACACACTGGTAAGTTTCCCATCACCCGAACTGCACAGCCCAAGAAGAACAAACAGGAAGGAAAATCAAATTGTAAGAGAAACTCCTCCAAGGAGCTGACACATTTGTAAGAAGCCAAATGAATAAAGAATAAATGCTTTTTACATGAGGTACATGTGTTTACTTGCCCTTGCGATAAGTCAAGAAACACGGCAAAATTCCTCTCAGCCTACAGTATTTGCTTGTTCTGGGGAGCCAGCTGATAGAAGGAATCATCTCCAAACACAAGACCTGAAACTTGGTAATCATTCACAAGTAGCTCCTTTAGATGTGACATTATCACAGCTTGTAAAACCTGTTGCACAAAATATAAGGGTTTTCACTCCAGGAAATCTGTTCCTTTAAATAATAATCATGTAGAAGGAAATATAACATATAAAATAGAAATACAATATTTCTAATTGCAGACAAAACACATTACTGGAACATCTAATAGGCGATGATTAATAATACTACACCACACC
This sequence comes from Grammomys surdaster, assembly GCF_004785775.1. Taxonomy (NCBI): domain Eukaryota; kingdom Metazoa; phylum Chordata; class Mammalia; order Rodentia; family Muridae; genus Grammomys; species Grammomys surdaster. The sequence goes on along the minus strand of NW_021604696.1, from coordinate 7,126,273 downwards.
ACACACCTTTAAAAAGTCCTAAATGCCTGAGTGCTTAGAGTATAAAACACATGGTTTATACTGTTGAGAAAATACTTGCCATGATATTAACTAGAAAATGAAATATTCAACTTAGACAATGATATGGTGCTTATGTTTTAATTTTTAAGTAGACAGCAGGGAGGAAGGGAAAGCCCCCAAAATGTTTAACAGCGAAAGTCTTTGCATACCGAAAACACTTCTCTCCCCATCTCTCCTAAAGTTCTCAAAGCATCTATACTGACAGGAAAGCATGAGGACAGCCCAGGTTTAGACCTCTAGCTCTGTCATACACATGTCCACACAACACATTACTGCCAGGCTTTCTTAATCCTGAGGAAAAAACTTACGGCCATCTGTCACTTCCCATACATGAGAGATGTGACTTTGAAAGAAGTTACTGTATGAAATACACTTGGAAACACTTGAGGGTAGACCAAAGGGATGTAGTTATAGGGGGAAACATACAGACACACAGACACGTAGACGTACAGAGAGAGAGACAGAGACAGACAGAGAGACAGAGGTGGGGAAGGAAGGCAGAGATGAAGAGAAGAGGAGAAGGAAGAAGGAGAGAAAACAGGCTTTAGGTAGTCACAGAGCTAATATATCATTGTTTTTCAGTAACTTAGAGACTGGATGGAATCCACATGGATTCTAAGACTCCCTCACATTCTTGGACTGGCTTCTACTGGATCAAATGCTTTCTTTGCTGTACAGAAGCTTTTCAATTTCACAAGGCCCCATTTGCTGTTGTCAGTTGTTGACCTTCTTTCCAGACCCTTTGGAGAAAGTCTTTAAACTGTTCTGCATCTTCAGGTGCTTCCCCTGCTTTTTTCTCTGGTGATTTCCGAGCCCAGGCCTCACGCTAAAGCCCTTGATCTACCTGGAGCTGATTGTCCTGCAGGGTGAGTGGAACGATCTAAATGGACTCTCCTGCATGTGACTGTCCAGTTGAAGAGTCCATCTTCCTTCCTCGGGATACTTCTGGCATCTTTGTCAAAACTTGTAGCTGTAGCTGCACAGGTTTATCTCCATGTTCTATTGTCTTCCATTGATTTGTGTGTCTGTTTTACACCTGCACCATGCTCACCTGCACCTGCACCATGCTCACCTGCACCATGCTCACCTGCACCTGCACCATGCTCACCTGCACCATGCTCACCTGCACCATGCTCA
>NW_021604696.1:7041465-7125066 GCF_004785775.1 Grammomys surdaster | reverse complement strand
CACCTGCACCATGCTCACCTGCACCATGCTCACCTGCACCATGCTCACCTGCACCTGCACCATGCTTGCATGCACCTGAACCATGCTATTTTTGCTTCTGTGATACTGTAGTAGAGTTTGGAATCAGATGTGGGGACCTCTAACATAGGGATTTTCCCTCAGGACTGGCTTGTCTACCTGGGATCTTTTATGCTTGTATATGAACATTAAGAATTCCTCTCTTATCTTTATAAAAAATGGAATTATAATTTTGATTGGTACTGTGTTGAATCTGTGAGATACAGGCTGCAGTGGTCTGAATAGGAATGGCCTTTATAAACCCCTGTGGTTCATCATAGGGAGTGGAATTGATGGAAATACAGTCTTCATAGATGAAATTCTTGAAAAACATTTAAATACCCAGGACTAAACCAAGCAAAAGAGCTTGTCTTAGTTAGAGTTACTATTGCTGCGATAAACACCATGACCAAAGCAAGCTGGGGAGGAGAGGGACTTTGGCACCCAATCACAGTTCATCACCGAAGGAAGACAGGACAGGAACTCAAACAGGGCCAGAACCTGGAGGCAGGGGCTGATGCAGAGGCCATGGAGGAGTGCTGCTTACCTGCTTGTTCTACATGGCTTGCTCAGACTGCTTTCTTAGAACCCAGAACCACCAGCACAGGGGTGGCCCCACCCACATAGACTGGGCTGTCCCCAACAATCACTAACAAAGAAAATGCCCTATAGGCTTACATACAACCCAACATTATGGAGGCATTTTTTTTTAATTGAGGCTCCCTCCTCTGAGATGACCTTAACTTGTGTCAACTTACGAGAAAAACACCCAGCACAAACTTCTACCGTATAAACTTCCAGACACTGAAGACAAAAGGATCTTTTGTGCTCCTGGGTTGACAAAATGAATATTGTGAAGAGACTATGGTACCAGCAGCCATTTAGTCAAATTCAAAGGAGACTCATATCTAAAGCACAAAAAGAATACTAAGATCCAAACACCAAAACCAAAAAAAGTCAACCAATAAACCTACAGATGAACTGAACAGGGTTCTCAAAGGAAGAAATACACATGGTAAATGAGTATTCTTAAACGCATTCAACATTCTTTGATACAACAAAGCATAAAGTAAAACTGATCTGCAATTTCAGCTCCCGTGAGGTGGTGGAAAGGGGAACCGGTCACTGCTGGTGGGAATGTAAACTGAGGCAGCTACTGTGGAAGCCAGAGAGGAGGTCCCTCAAAACACTGAACTAGGACTCACACGTGACTCAGCTGTGCTACTCCTGGGTACACACAAAGCACTCCAAGTCAGCACGGCTCAGAGACACTTGACAATCCATGTTCATGGCGGCGCTAGCCACAAAAGCTGGAAAACGAACTGGCCCAGATGGCCATCGGCAGCTGCACAGATGAAGCCGACGTGGCACACATACAACAGCAGGATTGTACTGTCCCCTTAGGGACTTTCCACCCTTCCATATCAATTTCCATTTCTAGCCACCTCAGGCTTGCTGCTTCTCTCCAAAGAATTCCCTCATTTGTGCACCTTGGGGTGGCTTATTCTGCTTGAAAGGGGAAAAAAAATCATGACTTTCAGGACAATAGATGCAACCAGGGGTCATTATAAACAAAATAAGCTGGATTCAGAACAAAAAGTACTGAAGGCATTTAAATGCATTGTGTGTGTGAGTGAGTGGGAGTGTGTGTGAGTGTGTGAGTGTGTGTGTGTGTGTGTGTGTGTGTGTGCTCACCCATGTATAGGACATGAAAATAGAAAAGAGAGCCAGGAAAGGAAAAAGGGGGAGGGTAAAAAAGAGAAAGCAATATAATACTTGTGACATGAGAGCATAGTGGGGACTATCTAGAGGGAGGGAGACCAGCGAGGGGGTAGGGTGGGGGTAGGGTGAGGGTTAGGTGGGGGTGGGGTGGGGGTGAGGTAGGGTGGGGGGTGGAGGTGGATAAATAAGAACAAAGTATGATACCACATTTGTGGGAAAATGACAAATGAATGAAATCCATTACTTTGTGTTCTAACTTTAAACAAAAGAAATCGGGACGTGTGAAACTAGAAATAATTATTGGGTGTAACAAAGGAGGGTGGGGAAAGGAGTAAGAGAAAGAAGGGTGAGAGCTACAGAAGAGACGCACCCGAACAAACGGAAAAGACATGCACTGCCACCGGCTGAGGGCCAGAGATTTAAAACAGCACACGCATAATTAAGGCACTCGAAATCAAAATGACATAAAGTAACAAATGTTCACAAGGACACAAGACAATTGCACACTGTTAGTAGGCACAGACAGCAGTGCCACCACCGTAAATAAACAATGTGGAGCCTCCCCAAAAATACAAATAAAATTACCATATGTGATTCAGAAATCCCACTTTGAATTACAGACCCCAGATAACGAAAAACAGGGAGTCAGAAATGTATTTGTAAGCCCAAGTTCATGGCCACATAATTTACAATAGTTGCAAGATAAAATTGCCTCCAAGCTGGGCAGTGGTGGCACACGCCTTTAATCCCAGCACTTGGGAGGCAGAGGCAGGCGGATTTCTGAGTTCGAGGCCAGCCTGGTCTACAGAGTGAGTTCCAGGACAGCAGCCAGGGCTATACAGAGAAACTCTGTCTCAAAAAACCAAAAAAAGAAAGAAAGTAAAAGAAAATGCCTCCATAAGATCAGGCTACACGAAAGCCTATAGGGCATTTTCTTAATTAGTGATTGATGGGGAGGGTCCAGTCCATTGTGGGTGGTGCCATCCCTGGGCTAGTGGTCCTGGGTTCAATAAGAAAGCAAGCTGAGCAAGCCTTGAGAAGCAAGCCAGTAAGAACACCGCTCCATGGCCTCTGCATCAGCCTCTGCCTCCAGATTCCTTACTGCTTTTGATGATGAGCTGATACATTTCACTGTGAGTGAAATAACCCTTTCCTCCTCAGCTTGCTTTTGGTCATGGTGTTTCATCAAAGCAATGGTAACATTAAAACACCCCAGAGTCCAGACGACTATCATCAAGAAAACAAATGTAACGAATTGCTGTCGAGGGTGTGGTGAAAGAGAAACCTTATTCCCTGTTGAGGGGGAGTATATACTTATGTGCCCAGTATGGAAGACTGTGTGGAACTTATCCAAAAGACTAAAAATAGGACCAGCATGTGACCCAGCTATATCACTCCTGGGCATATACCGCAAAGATTCTAATTCAGCATACTGCAGAGATACTTGGCCACCTATGTCCATTGCTGTCCTCCTCATGATAGCTAAGAAATGCCCATAATAGACATATTAGACACATTGACATAATAGACATATATATGGTGCCATTTTATCCAACCACAGGGAATAATGAAATCGTGACATTTGCTGGGAAATGGAAGGACGGGTGGAGCTGGGAATTGTTGCATTAACTGAAGGCACCCAGACTCACGCTTTCTCTTACACGAAGACCCTGCCTTTTTAGCGACTGTATCTGTGTGTCTACATGTGCAGGGGAATCACGAGAAAAGAGAATGGAAGCAGGGGAGGGGATGGAGGAGAGCCATGAGAAAGTAGGCTGGGCAAAAAACGAAGAACGTATAAAAAGGCTATAATAAAGTCATTTTAATGACAATTCAGCATCCACTTAGAGCTGAAGAAATGGAGATCAAATCCCCAACATCCACATAAAAGTCTGCTGTGGGCAAGAATACCTCGTAACCCAACCATTGAGGAGGTATAGACAGGAGGAATTTTGAGGGATTACTGGCCACCAACCAGCCTTTAAAAAAAAAAAAAAAACAAAAAAACAAAAAAGCAAGCTCCATGCTCAGTGGAAGAAGCTCCATGCTCTGTCTCGAGGGAGTAAGGCAGAGAGCGTCAGAGCAACACACGCTGGCATAGAATGAGGTGCATGCATGCAGAGTAAACGCTGCACATACAAACACGCACATGAATGAACTTGACTCCCTCCCCCTCTGTTGTACGAATGCAGGAGTAAGCCAGAGGCCAGCAAGCTCCAGGGACCATCCCGTCTCCACAGCACTCCAGCCCAGCAATTACATGTACACAGCCCTCTCACCTTTTCACACGGGTGTTGGGGGTAGAAGTTGGCTCTCTTTGTGCATGTGCGGTGAGTGCTTTACCAACTAGGATTTTTCTATGGGTCCAAAAAAATTTTTTTTTAAGTCATAAGAAAAAAGATTGTTCCTTTAAAGAAGAGCGATCACATCATGCTAAGTGAAAAGCAAAGGGAGAAAGTCAATCACAGGACACATGCTGTCTGAACACATTTTGTCTGTGTAACAGGCAAATTCAAGAATACAGGAGGAGAATGGTAGTTGCCAGGGGCTTCGGGAGGAGGGATGGGTGCTATGGATTAGGTGTAAGTCCAAAACCCACCTCTCAGATTCGATGGTGTTGCAGGTAAGAGCTTTGGAGAAATGATTATGTCATGAGGGCTCATCCTGTATGAATGCAGGAGGGCTCATACATAGGCAGAGAGGGGGCTTGACAAGAAAGACACTTGCCACCAAGCCTGATGACTCAGATATGATACCCAGGACCCATCTGGCAGAAGGAGAAAACCTTCTCCTGCAAGTTGTCCTTTGACCTCCAAATGCACATTGTGGCACAGGTACACGTACACATGTACACACACACACACACAAATTCAATAAAATATTTTTTAAAGAAAGAGAGGTTTGAAGGGAGCTCTGTTTGATGTTTCATGCTCTACCGTCTCTTTAGCCAAGTCAGGACACAGCACCATTGTCTCTGGAGAACCCAGCAGCAGGGCACCATTTTGGAAGCAAGAAGTTCATAAGACACTGGGTCTGCTGGCACGCTGATCTTAGATGGCCCAGTCTCCAGAACTATAAGAATCATGTTCTGTTCTTTATGAATATCCAGGCTCTGATGTCTTGCTGTAGTAGCTCAAACAGAATAAGACATGCACAAGTCATTGTTTCATAGGTGCAGAGCTTACACTTGGTCAGACAGATGAGATTCTGGGAGCTGAGTAGTGGTGACAGCTGTCAGAGTGAACATTCTTCATGAAGCTGAGTTGTACCCTTAAAGATGGCTGTCTGGGCAGTGTGCGTGTGCATGTGTGTATGTGTGCCTGTGTATGTGCACGTGCATCTATGTGTGTGTGTGTGCACATGAGTTCATGCACACATGTATGTGCATGTGTATATGTGTGTGTGCATGTGTTTATGCATGCATGTGTGTGTATGTGTGGATGCATATGGGTGTATATATGTGTATGTGTGTATATGTATATATACAGGAGTGTGTGCAAGCTCATGTGTGTGTGCATGTGTGTATTCATGTGTGTATATTTGTATGTATGTGTACATGCATGCGTGCATGTTATATAAACATATCATAATATATAATATATATTATAATATATAATATGCATAAAATATATAATATATAATATATTGTAATATATATGTGTATATATATACATATATATTACAATTTTAAAACTATGCTTTTTCTTGGCTGCAGGATGGTTCTTTTGTCTTATTTTTGTTTTGTTTAGTACTGGGATAGAGGAAGAAGGACCAGACTTTAAAAAACAATTATGTCTAATCCAAAAGTAACACCTGGAACTTTCCCTCAGATTGGCAAGTGGGTTCTCTAAGTAGCACTTGTATAAGTCTTCCCTTGAAAGTCTGTTTTCCATCCAAGGAAGATAAAATTATCTCCTAAGGAGTCAGACTCCACCCACCCTGTTGGAGCTTTGAGAGGCTGATACTGAAGTTCTTGTTGCAGCTGGTGTGGTGAGGACCAGAAGGAACCACAGAAAAGAGGTTAAAGAGCTGCCCCCCTGGAGCCCAGGTAGAATTGGAAACTACACATTTTCTAAACCAAAAATTGTCTGTCAACAATTTCTGGGCAGTTTTTGAGTAGAAGAAGCCGACTTTGAAACGGTGGCATTTCTGGGGCATTGTGATGGATAGACAAGATGGCTTATTTAGGACCTGACACCTCCCTCCCAAACCTGGAACACATTATTACTAAAATGGAGGCATGCCAAGCATTTCATTCTTAGAAAACATTTTTATCTGTACTTTAAGTTGTCTGTTTCCAGGGCTGGGAAGATGATAGCTGTGGAAATGCTAGCTATGTTTCCTAAGTTACCTGAGTACCAGGTGCTATAGTTCGTATGTGACTCCCCAGGGCAACGAAACGGATTCAGGACTTGCTAAGATGTCCAAAGGACTAGCCCTCATGAATGAGTTAATGGCACTGTTGAGGTTAGTACTGTGAGGGTGGATTTGGTATGAAAGCAAACCTCTCTCCAGGCGTGCCTTTCAACTGTCTTCCCTGGGAGGATGCAGCCTTAAAATCCTTCTTTGTGCCAGTCACATTTGCTCTTGGATTTCTCAGTTTTGGAACCCACAAGCCAAATACATCCCCATCCACTATGAATTGTTCGGGTTCTCAGGTGTAGCAGCAGAAACAGACTGGGACTCCAGGGAATGCACGGGTCAAAACCAAGCCCCGTTAGTCACAGCTGACAAGCCTTGGGGAGCTGGTGACAGCCCATGCTCTTGCCCTGATTGAAACCACCCACAAGTTCAATTTCTGTTGCTGTGATGAATACCATGACTGGTAGCAGCTTGGGGCCAAAAGGGTTTATTTTATCTTTAGAGCTTAAAGTCCATGATGAACGGGAGTTAGGGGAGGAACTTCAGGACGGAGGAACACCACCAACTGGCCTGCTCCGCGTGGCTTGCTCAGCCTGTTTTCTTATATAACTCAGGACCATATGCCCAGGGGAGGTACTGTCCATAGTGAGCTGGTCCTCCCACATCAATCATTAATCAAAAGACAACTCTCCGAAAGCTTGCCTACAGGCCAGTCTGATGGAGGCAATTCCTCAATTGGTGTTGTCTTCCCAGATGACCTGCTGGTATCAAGTTGACAACAAACAAACAAAAACTATCTAGTACAATTAGCACCAATCATTTTCTGTAATTATCTGGACAGGTCCACCTCATGATCAGGAAGAGGTGTTGGTTACAGAGAGCTGAGTGCAGTGTTCTATAGAAATCTCTCTGGGCTACATGCTCTGTGACACAAGGAATTTGCATATGCAAAGTATATGTCAGATACAAGCTTTCTGACCTGCTATCCTGACATTATCTCCAGCTTACCCATTAGCTGATGGTGCAAAGGTTCTCTCATGAACCTTTGCAATGAGGACTCTTGTGCTTCTTTCCTGTATCCAAGGAGTCATCCCTGTCAAGTATCAAAACTAGAAGCCTCTTTAATATAACTACAATTGAACAGAAGGGTAGGGGCAGAAAATGACTCTCTTAGACTTGTGAGTTATTTTTCTCTTGTTGTGGTAAAAACACCATGACCAAGGCAACTTATAGACAGAATGGTTGGTTTGGGCTTAAGGTTTCGGATGGATAAGAGTCTGTCATCACCATGGTGGGGAGGCTGGCAGCAGGTAGGTATGGAGCAGCAAGCTGAGCGCTCACACCTTAAACTCTAAGCAGAAAGAGGAAACTGAGAGTGGAGAGGGTGAGCAGGAAGGATGTTAAAACTTCAAAGGTCAGTCAGGCAATGGTGGAGCATGCCTTTAATCTCAGCACTTGGGAGGCAGAGGCAGGTGGATTTCTGAGTTTGAGGCCAGCCTGGTCTACAGAGTGAGTTCCAGGACAGCCAGGGCTACACAGAGAGACCCTGTCTCAAAAAACCTAAAAAAAAAAAAAAAAAAGTCAAAGGTCGCCCCAAGTGACACACTTGGAAACAAGGTCACACCTCCAAAGCCTCTCCAGTGTCACCAGCTGGGCACCAAGTATCCAATTCCCCAAGAATATGGGGAATTTTGCATTCAAACCACCAGTTTCTAAATACTTTAGATGCCATGCTGTGCCATGTAACAGACAGGACCTCCCTTCCCTCCTGTCTTTACTCAGTGGTATTTACTCAGAGCATTTTGCCATTTAATTGGCCCCAAAGGAATTCCCCATTCGTGGCTTTCAGAGTACACTTCCATTACTGGTGCTCTGAGTCACAGTGCTCTTCCTCCATGGTTCTGTGACCTCATTCACTAGACCACATTCCTGAATGAAAAATGAGGTTCCCTCAGCCTCCATAAAAGTCTCTGTTTAGCCTTGAACTGCACAAGGGCAGGCTCACCCAGCAAATACTACCTTCAGCACAAGAAACACAGAATGACCGAGAACTGCAGGGAACACACACACACAAACACAGGTGCAGTCTCCCTGCTAGCCCAGAAAGCAGGGTGGCTCTGCCTAGCTCGGATCTAACTAACCCCAGCAATAGCACGGCTAGGGCCACATCTCTAGAAGGTTCCCATGTCAGTAAGCATACGTCCCTTAGACTGTTTCCGTGAGCGATACATTTAAAGCAGTTTCTAGACAGACCCATTCACTATGAAATCCCGTTGAGTGCATGCTCGTGCCACAGAAATGATGCGAAAGATATGGGCGGTCCCTGCTTTGTCCTTTATTTCCAAGCTGTATTGCAGAGCACTTGACTAAGATTATACGTGATACTGCTCCCTCGGGATTCCAGGTACCTGGAGGGAGTCTCCCTTTCAGTTTCCTTGAATTCCAACTCATGGAGCTGTCAACGTCTTCCGTGGAAAATGCAGAGAATTCTAGACACTCTGTTCTCTCGGCAAAGGCGTGGAATCTGAAACATGAAATGAGTTTTGTATCAGGCATGTGCCTATCAGTTCTACCAGCCAATTCGCTGTCTTTGGTGCTCTAAATCTTGATTTATTTTGATTGGTTTTCTCAGAATTGGGTCTCACTAGTTTCCTCTGTTCATCCTGAAATTCTGGCCTCAAGCAATCCTCCTGCCTCCACCTCCCAAGTATTTGGGACTACAGGTACACAGCTCTCTGCCCACTGCCAAGCCTTTTAACTTTAACCACATTCTGGTTCCTCTATGCCTTGTCTTGTCAGCTCCCATAGTCAAGAGCCAGGCAGAAGAGGCATCTCAGTGGGTAGTATGTGTGTCTATGCAAGCATGGGGACTGAGTTTGGATCCCTAGCACCTACATTAAAGCCAGGCGTGCTAGCATACATCTGTGATCCCAGCACTGATGACATAGGGACAAACAGATCCCTGGAGTTTGATGGACAGCCAGCCTAACTGAATCAGTGAGTGTCAAGTTCAGTGAGAAGCCCTGTCTTAGAATATAAGGTGGCGCTGGGCAGTGGTGGCACACACCTTTAATCCCGGCACTTGGGAGGTAGAGGCAGGTGGATTTCTGAGTTTGAGGCCAGCCTGGTCTACAAAGTGAGTTCCAGGACAACCAGGGCTATACAGAGAAACCCTGTCTCGAAAAACAAAAAAAGAAGAAGAAGAAGAATATAAGGCGGCAAGTGACTGGAGAAAACCCAGCATTGACCTCTGTGTATGCCTACATGCACACAGGCACACATGCACACATGCACACATACACACATACACACATACACACATACACACATGCACACATGCACACATGCACACATGCACTCATGCATACATGCACACACACAAGAATGATTTGAGATTTTCTGTGGTGGTGTGGCTTCTCATTATTTTAATTAGCTCAGCCAAATGGTGTCTCCTGATCCTAGGAAAATGATAATTTGTGAGGTTTTGTCTCTAAGTCTCTATCACACCAACACGGTTTTGATGGCCCAGGCATCAAATGAGGGAGCCCACTAACAGCCATTAGCATTGATTGGCTGAGTGTTAAAAGCTGGGATACAGACAGCATTGACTAGTTTGCTTACTGCTGAGTGGCTTCAGTCAACTGTAACTCAGCAAACACATACTTCCCCGGTTTTGAGCTTAAGAGCTAATGCAAAGAATTCCTGTGTGGGCAAGTTTTGGGGGCCTGCCAGCTCAGAGTGTGGTCCAAGGAACATCAGCAGTGTCACCTGGGAGCTGGTGAGATTCAGAATCCATCCCAGGCCCTGCCTGGACCTGCTGAGTCAGAGCACGACTTTAACAAGATCCCTAGAGGATCCGAGTGTACGGTAAAGCGGCTGCTGGTGTGAGACAGGGTGATGGGCTTATCTCTTTCTTTCCCTTTCTTTTTCCCATTTCTTGGCAGTGCTAGAATTGGAACACAGGCCCTCACGAACACCAGTTAGGCACCCTGGGCTACATCCTCAGTCCCTAAATTGTACTCCTGAAACCCCTTAACTGTAACCCAGAATGTCAAGTGATAAGATGCTAGCTTCTGATTGACAAAGGAAGTCTTAGGTGCTGCTCAGACACCTCCTCTGTTTGTCACTGCTAATTGTCTCAGGGAATCCTGAGAGACCACTTGGAGCATGTCTAAAGTGGTGAACTTAAAGTAAACTAAGGCGAACTAAAAGTGGGAGTGGCCTCGGAACCCCTGGACTGTGGAAAGTTTGTTGTTTTCCTAAAGAGCTCCAGGTGAAGCAGCCATAGTGACTTGGTGGCAGTGGACAAGACAGCCTCATATCTGTGGCCTGTTCAGAGGCCAGGACACCAGCCTTGCTATGCCCGTGTCCCATAGGCACTTTCCAGAGCAGAAATGTCCAGCTCACTCCCTTTGATGACTGCCTCTGTGTGTGTGTGTGTGTGTGTGTGTGTCTTGGGAGTGGGGGTAGGGGGTAGGAACAGATGAGGTCTGCTCTGGCAGGCTCTGAACCCCAAGTGCCAAGGCCTTGGGTGCCTGGAACTTGCCACTCTTTAATCTCTTCTGGAGATTAGAAAAGACAACAGGGTAGAAGTATCCTCTAATGGGGAGAGGCACCATTAAGAAAGGCTCTTTGGAGAATACTGCTAGCTCTCAGCACCCACACCCACCGTGGTGCTTCTACACAAACACAACCTTGGAAACTGGGTGGGGAGGGTAGGAGGGATCTGTCCAGCTGAGCCCAAGGCCCAGGCAGCCTGCAAGCTCAGACCAGAAAGACATGCTGTGTCCAGTTGGCTAATCATTGTACCCTAGCTGGGCCCAGCAGCCCAGGGTACAAAGTAAGAGCAGACAGTATGTTGTGTCTGAGTCCATACGACAGCAGGCAGGAGCACCAAGGCCCAGAGTGTGCGGAACATGGCATGTCTCCACCTGACTGTTTTATATAAACCCACCACCGTGCAATGGATGAGCTGAAAGTCAGTAACAGAATCAATGCGACCTGTAGCATGCTGTTCCCTGAGCACTGAACCTAGGAGAGAGGAGGCAGGTACAAGCCAGAGAAGGGATCCTGCCAGCTGTCTTCTCTCTACCCTAGAGAAAGAAGACGTCCCACACCCCTTTTATGTATTTGGATACACTCGGGATGCCAAATTCAAAGCCTTATGCCTAGTGATTTCAAACTTTCTGAAAAGCTTCTAGGGTGGTGAACTCAGACTCCCACCTTGGGTCTTGTTATACAGGAAGAGTCCTGACCCTCTTCAGACATAGAAAGTCAGGATTCCTGGGGCCATGGGATTCCTGCATTTCTACCAACTCTATTAGGCAAACCGGAGAGTGAAAAGGTGTATTTCCAGCCGGCCTTTGGTGTCAATAAAGGCCAAGTCCAGGCCTCCATATCACCCACAATTCCCTCTCAAAAAGCCTGTATGTTTCAAAAAGTCTGGCTATTGTGAACAGTTGCCGAGAGCTAGGGGCTAGAGTGATCTCCAATCGTCAGACCCTGGCCTTAGAATGGCCCTAAGTGGGGAGCCCAGTTCTTGTTATCTCTAGGAATTAGCTGACTGAGAAGGCAGCATCTCCAGTCTGCAAGACTCCAAGAGAGCAATAGAGAAGAACTGTATTGATGCATGACAAAGGAAAGGCTTTGCAGACCATGATGACTATACCACAACATAGTGGGTAAACATCTAGACTGTAAGTGGACCACCCACTCTTTGGCCCTCTCAAATCCATCATCTGCCTACCTGCTGTGGGTCTTGGCGCTCAGATCTTTTAGGAAGGCTATGGTTTCTTCTCCTCTGGCGTTGAAGGACACTGTGCAGACTGGATATGGGATCTCCTGAACCCTCTTTACTAGAAGCTTCTGGGACTCCTGAGGAACATCCCCCACCACAAAGTAGTAAATGGCTTCGATCTGCAAGACAGAGGCGCCAATGGCAGTGGCTTATTATTACCCCCATACACCGCAGCCCTGCACCAGACTCAGCAGCAACACATTTTCTGATTGCTGTAGAAAGGAGAGGACAGAAAGAATACAAGTTATGCTCAGCGCTCTGTGATGACACTGGGAAGTAAAGTTGGCAAGCGAGTCATTCAAGTGTGTCTCTTTGTGGAGTCCTTGGGTGCTCCACAAAGAAGAATGTGGTTGACAGATTCTGAGAGTAGCTGCCTCTGAGCCCACAGGTACAGAGACAGGAGAGGAAAGGTTGTTTTCAAGCCAAGAAGCAAAGGAAGTTTGGGCCCAGCTAGCCACTGCCAGCAGGGAGCTTATTATTATTCACTTCCCAAGGTGGTGCTAGAATTCTATAGCACAGACTCATCCACTGTCATCTGAGTCAGGATGCAGGAAAGAGGGTGTATTCCCAGCTGGTTCATCCTCTGCTCTTCTCACACTAGGGAAACACATGGCTGGGAGGCTAAGACTACCCTGACTTCATGGGATGTCAGGAAAAGGATGCGCCTGCCTGGTCCTAAAGAGAATGGGGAATGGGCAGTCCATGTCAAAAGCAATACACAGGCACACCCACATACTACACACACACACACACACACACACATACAACACACATACACACACCACACAGTCAAATATACACACTGTATACACTGCACATATGGACACACCACATACCATAACACACACAACTAATAAACATACCACACATCACTCACATACACCAAACACAACACATACACTACCTACCACCCCTACATACACATCATACTACATAGACACACACTATAGCTCCTATAAAGACTATAATACACATACAATACCATATACTATACTACACACACACAGACACACACACACACTCATACATATACACCACACATACACACCATACCCCATATCTACTACACACTATACCCATTCACACCATACATACCACATGCAACACACATACACACCACACACATACTACACATCACGCTCACAAGAAAAAACATGTAGGACTGTCTTAATGCCAGTGATTGAGACTACCTTTGCTACAGTGACATGTTCATCTTGAGCTAGGGATTCTGGAAGATGTCTACTTGACTAAAAATGTGTTCTTGTTGTAATCAGAGATATGGAAAGCCCTCCAAGGGAGACCCAGGAGATGCGTCTGCAATGGCTCCACTCTTGTTCTTCTCAGGATTCTGCCTCCCTGACACGAATGCATTCTATGAATTCAGGTGAGTGACCTATCCTCGGTGTCTTCAAATGTCAAAAAATGAGACAATACACTTTATCCTTGAGGGCTTGGTTGTAAGGGTTAAGTAAATACATACTAGTATGTATTTTACAGAAACCTCTGAAAGTACAAATCTAAGCAAGCCAGGAATATTATACATCATCTGAACCTGTCCCTCAGAATCCCCTCAACTGATCCCTTCCACAGAGAACGTGGTAGGTGCCTCAGCAAATGTACTGTGTGGGTGAGAAACAGGCTTCACCTTCTCCTTAGAGCCTGTCCTAGTTAGGGTGCCTATTGCTGCAATGAAACACCATGATCGAAAAGCAAGTTTATTTGGCTTATACTTCCACATTGCTGTTCATCACCAAAGGAAGTCAAGACAGGAACTCAAGCAGAGCAGAAATCTGGAGGCAGGAGCTGATGCAGAGGTTATGGAGGGGTGCTGCTTACTGGCTTGCTCAGCCTGCTTTCTTATAGAACATAGAACCCAGAACCACTAGCCCTGGGATGGCACCACCCACAATGGGCTGGGCCCTCCCTCATCAATCATTAATTTAAAAGATGTCTTACAGCTGGATCTAATGGAGGCATTTTCTCAATTGAGGTTCCCTCCTTTCAGATAACTCTAGCTTGTGTCAAGCTGACATAGGACTAGCCAGGATGGAACCCACGATTTATTTATGCTTTAATCTCAACTCCTTATGAGATGAAGCTAGCTAATAAATGTTTCTCCCTTACCTTAAAACCTGGTGGAGAGGGGACAGACCCATGGTTAGTTGCCCAGTTGGCTAGGAGCCTATGTCTGCAGCAGACAGAGCATACTTGCTATCCAATGGGATGGGTAGAGCAGGGGTAGCCAAGGGCCCAGGCTGGGAGTTACACGGCCAGAGTGAGAGCCCAGACAAGACTACTTCAGCCACTGCCTCCTCCAACAGGCATGGAAGAGCCTTAACTTCTCCCATAGTTTTTCCTCTCTAGTCTGTCAACACTAACTCTCAGATCTCTAAAAAAAAAAGTAATCACTAGGAAGCGAAGTCAGGTGAGTGTTGTCACCCAGTAGAGTGTTAGGTTGACTGAATTGTTTTCTTCCAGCAAATACATTCCAGGCTGTCCTGCTTCCTGGTGTAACATAGGCCTTGTGCCAGGTGTCCATACGAGGCTTCTGCTTTGGGTCATGGTGTTTCATCACAGCAACAGAAACCCTAACTAGGACAGGCCCTAGAGCGATAGTGATTAAGGCTCCTGTGTGCAACACTCCTCACAAACATTTCCCGCTTACATCTATGCCCAAATCTAACATAGGAATAGCCTCTCATAGGCATCTAAAACGACACATCACCCAAGATAGGGAACAGAGTATCTTATAGGGTCTGTGAGATCAAGTGACAGATAAGGACTGTGGCGGTTTGACTAAAAAATGGCCCCTGTAGGCTCACAGGGAGTGGCACTATTAGGAGGTATGGCTTTGATGGAGGAAGGCTTTGAGGTCTCAGAAGATCAAGTCAAATCTAGTAGGTCACCATCTCTTCCTGCTGCCTGTAGATCCAGATGTAGACCTCTCAGTTACCTCTCTAGCACCATGTCTGCCTGCACACCACCATGCTTCCCGCCATGGTGATATGGACTAAACCTCTGACCTATATATACCCCAACCCTGATTGAATGTTTTCCTTTATAAGAGTTGTCATGGTCATGGTGTCTCTTCACAGCAATAAAAGCCTAACTAGACAAGGACCTAGAGATGGAGAAGGTTGTGCCAGAAGTCTCAGACAGGATACTTCAGTGCTCTGGCAATGGCCCAAGATACTGAAACTCTTACGCAGAAATGGTTTCCCCTGGAGATGTTATTTATCTGAAAACTGCACTGGAGCGCTCAGCCAAAAGGTCCTGCAATTTATTCCACATAAAATAGAAAGCTAAGGGGCTGGAAAGATGGCTCAGTGGTTAAGAGCACCAACTGTTCTTCCAGAGGTCTCGAGTTCAATTTCCAGCAGCCACATATGGCTCACAACCATCTGTAATGGGATCTGATGCCCTCTTCTGGTGTATCTGAAGACAGCTACAGGGTACTCATATACATAAAATCAGTACATCTTTTTTTTTTTTAATAGAATGGTAAAGTTTGGGGAGATAGTTCAGTCAAGAGGGTGCTTACAACTCAAGCACAAAGACCTAAATTCCATCCCCAGCATCCTTGTAAAAACCAGGCTCGGTGGTGAGTGCCAATAATCTCAGTGCTGGGGATACAAAATTGGGGACCCTTGGGGCTCACTGAACAGATAGTCTAGTCAATAATAGAGCTCTAGGTACAGACACACAGGTGGCACCTTCATGTCCCATTTCATGGCAACCTGCATTCTGCCCAGATGAAGAGACCTCAGCATCTTCCTGGCATCAGATATGGAAGGAAGAAAAGGGAAGAATCAGACAAGGAGCAGTTGCTTCTACCCTGACCTCCTTCTCTGCCACCGTCCACGTCGGCTCTCATCCCAAAGCCTCGGGCATAAAGTCTTCCTCAAGAAGCAAAATGGAGATTAGCAGGGAATCCAGCGAAGACTCTGCCTCTCTTTCCATTCACAGTAACACTGCATCATTTTAAGTCAGCTCCATATCTGGGGACTGAACTCTTGTTCCTCCTCACCTCTCTGACAGCCCTTTCCTTGTGTGAACCACTTATGGTCAGTAATGGGATGAACTCTAGTTGGCTTCTCAGATGGCTCCTAACAACTGGGCCATCACTTACTATCTGCCCTTGCAGGTTCTAGGGTCTGAATTCCACTCCTTGTTCCCACCAGAGTCCTGTAAGGCTTAGCAGGCTCACCTGCCTCGCCCAGCACCATTCATTTCTCTTTGATTGAAAATAACAAACCTCAGTTCAGTGTCACATGTTCAGGACCAGAACTACTTGGACCTACGCCTAGCTCCCAAACTCAACCACACTGACAGTATTTCCTTTTCATGCCTCTGCTGTCTAAGAAACATCTCAAGATCCCTGGTTAGGCATCGGCAACGCAATGGAAAACGTTTACACTTGTCCAAACTGCTCTGGGGAAGCAAGTGAGATGACAGTTTTACAGACCAACAGTCTGGCATCAGGAGGGCAAGCCCCTCTTGGGATTAAAAAAGTCTATCTTTAATTCACTCATTTACTCTCCCTGTGAATATGATTTAAAACCTAAATGAGTGCCTACTGGGTACACAAAAGAGAGGCTGGGATAAACAAACACAGAAGCCCAGGTGTCCTGAGGGGCAGGTGGTCCCTAAAACCAGGAACGAAACTCTTCAGGACATGGACAACCAAGGCCCTGAACTCTGCTGAACAGCCCTTTCTTGCCCAAAGACCCTTTGTAGTCTGCATCTGCAGATTTCCTGCTGATACTGTGGAAACCTGTGCTGCCAGCACAGCTGGGCTCTGAGGAACCCAGGCCTCACCTACCAAGCATTTCCTCAATAGCTTGCAGGCTGCCCTCTGTATGAACCAGATCTTTTTGCACAGAATACAGTGATAACTTAGACTTCAATTGTGTCTGCAATTGCTAGTATTGGAGACACGATTTAAACAGACCCCACATTCTGCCAGGGATCCTCAGAGACCCCAAAGCCCGCCAAGGCTCATTCTCACTCTTACAGGTTCCTAAGTCCAGCACTGAATGCAGCCAATGGCTTCCTCCACTCGTGGGCTTCATACGATACTGGCTTCTATGTTATTTTATTTTTGAATATTGGTGTCTATGGGTTTCAGGGCCCAAGGATGAAGGAAGACAACCATGTTGTCATCAGTAGGAAGGGTCTATGTGGTTATAGTCACTATTCCAGGTGTGTTGGCATTTAAGATTTTTCTATTCCTAGCAAACTACATGAATAAACTGGAACTCTCTGGGGTGGTTTTGAGAGGCATGGAGCAGAGGAGTGGGACCTTAGGGAACCGGTCCACACACACGCACACTGTGTTTTACTCTTACGAGACATAAAGTGTGCACAAGACAGATGTGTTTACTAGAATTTTCCTTGAGATCACCCACAGGTGAGGCTATCGGTGGAGGACTTCTGTGATCCGTATATGCTTTGAATTTGCTCTAGGCCACAGGTTGAATGGGGTGGTCAGTACCTGCCAGCACTTTTCTTGGTTCTTCTTCTAAAGGACTCCCTGGAGCTCACTGGGTTGTTCATATTTTCTAAGATTGGGATGAACCCAGGGGGAATAAAGGAAAAAGCAAGGCCATCTGAGGATTGGAATCTGATCAAGTCTGGCCACCTGACACTGGCCAGAGTCAGCAGTGATCAATACAGTCAAGCCCACACAGAAAGAACATGCTTGTATGTACATGCACATACATGTACACACACATGTACACACACACATGTACACACACACATGTACACACACATGTACGCCCACATACTTGTACACACACATACATGTACACACACATACATGTATACACACACACACACACACACATATACACACACATCCAAAGCCTGGGAAACATTCTGTTTTAAGTGCTTAGTAAAATCCGAACACTTGGAATTTTGCAGATGTCAAAACAGACTTGAAAGGCCAAAGAACAAAGTGGTTTGTATTTGGTTCTTCTTTAATGAGAAGCACGTGTTCAGCTGGCTTTGTGAGGAAAAACCAAAGAGTTCACAATTTCAGATCATCACCTTCATACTGGTAAACTTAGACTGGTGGCCAATGGGGGTGTGCCAGCATTAATTTATTTGTTTGCTTATTTTGTAAAGAAAGGAGTCCTGGATGAAGTTACAAAAAGATTGGAACCTACAGAGACTCCCGTTTTCCAGAATAGAGGAAGCAAGTATTTAGCATCTACAGCTCAAAGGCAAGCCTACTTCCTCTCCTCCCTCCCCCCCCTCCTTCCCCCATCCTCTTCCCCCTCTCCTTCCTCCCCCACCCCCCAGCTGGCTATGGAATCCCTCCCACCCAGAGAAATCCCTTGCCATTAAATCATCCTCTTAAAGAGCCTCATCACCAGGGTCACTCAGAGAAACAGACCTTGTGGCAGAAGGAGACACTTCTCTCGGGAGAAGGGTCATTATCAAAGGTCCCTATGGAAAACCGAAAGCCAGTGCATCCAAATGCATGGGGGGCCATACAAGTTTCATTTCTCTGACTGTCATAAAATAGCTTGACAGAGATCAACTTATAGGAGAAAGTCATTATTTTGATCCATAGTTCCAGGTTATAGCCCCTCACTGCAAAGAAGTCATGGTGACAGAGCCTGAAGTAGCTGGTCATGTGACATCCAGAGTAAGAACAGAGACAAATAAACTTATGCATGCTCGCTTGCTTGTGCTTGGGTTGGTTTCTTCACTCTTACATGGTTCAGGGCCCCAAGCCTAGGCAATGGTGCTGCCCACGGTGAGCTGGGTCTTCCCATATCAACTAAGACAATCCCCCAAAGACACAGCCATGAGCCCAATCCAGTCTAGACAATTCCTCATTGAGATTCTCTTCTCAGGTGGTTTCATGTTGTGTCAAGTTGACAATTAACGCTGACATCACACAAGGCTCATCGACTTGAATACACATAACAAACCCATCTATGAAACGAAGCAGCTGGGAAAGATCTAGAACATGGGTGCTAGGGAAACTCTCTTTGGGGAGTTTCTCAACCTCTGTTTCCTATAAATGGAGACTTCTTTCTCTAATCAGCACAAGGGCAGGAATAGAACTAATGTGTTAGAGATTTACAGTCTGGCCACAGTCCTATGTCTTCTCTTTGAACTAGCTACATAAGGGTCTATCATTAGGTAGGCCATACTAACCCTGCAGATGCTTAGGTCAGCTCACTAGGCAGGTACGGGCAGCCCCATTTTGGTTGCTCCAACTCTGCCATCACCAAAGCCATCACTGAAGCCTGGAGTTCACTTCTAGACTGACCGTGGATTCAGGAGTGGATGGAATTATGCTTTGGGGACTGTGCTGATTAGTTTTGTCAACTGGTCACCATCTCGAGTCACTGGGGAAGAACCTCTCAGTGAAGGACTGTCCAGAGCAGGTTGGCTAAGAGTATCTCTCCCTCCCTCCCTCCCTTCCTTCCTCTTTCCCTCCCTCCCTCCCCCCTCTCTCCTCTGTGCTCCCCGCCCTTGACTGCAGGTGCAATGTGACCAGCTCCTTTGAGCTCCTACTGCTATGACATCCCCACTATGATGACTGTAACCTGGAACCATCAGCAGAAAATAAACCATCCTCCTGCCCAATTGCTTTTGATTGGGGCATGTTACCATAGCAACTGGACAGAAAACTAAGGCAGGTACCCTCAATGACAATGCTTGAGTTTCCCTAAGAAGCAACTAGGAGGAGGCCTGGATCAGCAGTGTGGAGACACAGAGAGTATAGAATTAAGCTGGAGGCCACCTTAGTGACCTGGGCCAGTTGTGGACACACTTACCGTTTTGTCTTGCCCAGCTTCCAGCAGAGTGTCCAAGCAGCTAACCTCTCCCACAGTCATGGGCTCAAAAGTCATTTTCTCAATCCAACTGATGGCAGCGGCTATGGAGTGTTCAGTCACAAGGATGGCATACTCCTGCCATTTCACAGGCTCTTCAGAAACCCTGAAAGGGATCACAGTCACCAGACAGTGATTAATGTCAACACAGGAGTGTTGGCCTTCAGTGTCAACCGGAAGTCACCTGGGCAAGAAGGGAAACCAAGCTGCCAGGTCTCCGAGAGTCATTGAGAAAACATGTGAGCCAGTGCAGACATGTCTGTCCTGTTGGGGAAAGTCTATCGAGGATCTAATACCTAATGTCAAAGCACTGTGACCTCCTGCAGGCATGGTGACCAGGAGACATAGCTGGAGTGGCATGGGACAGACAAACAGGTACAAGTGTTAACTGGTGCTTTAAATACATTAAGAGAGGGGCCAAGGAGAAGCTCAGTTAGTAAATGCCTGCTGTCCAAGCATGAGGACCCAAGTTTGGATCTCTGGTATCACATAAAAAAAGGCAACCACATCAGCATACACTGACATCCCAAATGTAAAGAGGCAGAGACAGGAATATCCCTGAGGCCTGCAGGCCATTCAGCCTAGCCAATCAGAGAGCTCCAGGTTCTGTGAAAGACTGTCTCAAAGAAGGAAAAAAATATAAAGTAGAGAGTGATTTAAGAAGACACCTCTGGTCCCCACACATGTGCACACACATGTGCGCACACACACATGTGCACAGGATCGTGTACACATATGCACGAATACTAGGAGAAACTATTTTCATTAACAGGATCGCTAAACTATCTTCTATCAATAGTGAATTTATAATAGCACACTATTACGGCTTACAGGTTGGTAGCAACTCACTATTTTAAAATTTATTCTTAGTGATATTGTTTTCATTGCCCTTTCGGAGCTTGACCAGTCATCCTTCCTGGGTCAAAAATGGTACTGTTTTAGTTCAGCAGGATGTGTTTTAAAATCCTTAGGACATTTGTTTAAACCGTTTATTTTAGAAATGACTGAAGGGCACTTTCGTCTCAAAAAAGAGGAACCTTTCGAATCTAGTGTGTTTATAATGTCAACCAAATTGGCTTACTGTCACTAATGCTCCCATGACACAGGGATAGTTGACTCATACGTGTGTCTCCTTAGTGGGGCCTCTCTGGGTAGAGAGATCTGACTGAGTAGCACATATGCTATAGTAAACAATCCAAGAAAGCAAAGGCTTTGTGCATATCGAAACTCAGATCCTTCAATAACACATTTCTGTCAACACCGCCCACAAAGGTATCCCCTATTTAGATAAAAGTGCATTTATTCAGTTGAGAAAAACTCAGTTAAGTGCATTTCCCTCCACCCGCTCATCCAGATGTTTCTCGTCAAGGAGGCTCAACTGTTGATGAGGCTGAGAAGTTAGCACTGAAACCCACATTCCTGTGGCGCCAAGAATCCATAAATAATCAATCATAAAACTCTACTTGAAATTCTAGAACGGTGACCACCTGTTGTTCTGATTAGAGGGGTTTAAACTCATAGGAGAGGTCATTGTGTGTCACAAATTCAGTCTGGAAAAGGCAGCAAAAGTTGTGGCCTTTAATCTCAATATCCAATCTAAAACGAGACTTACAGCTTCAACTCACACACATATACACAAATAATATAGTTATTCATATTCCCATGTTTTCAACCTGCCAGTAGATTGAAAAAAAGTAGGTTTCTAAATCTCTTTTAACACCAAACCTAAGGTGTCCTGGGAAGTGCAGATAAAAGTTCCCTGAGATGAATAATAAATTCATCGTGGGTTTTCTGCTGAAATTATATGTTCTATCGATTATGATAATCCTCCTCCCTTGCCATCAGACTGACTGTGTTAGCGCTGCAACTTAACTCCGAAGATGAGACATTCCGCAGAGACAAGTGTTTCCACTGGGAACTCACCATAGGATGTTGAACTTGGTGATGAGAGCCACCTGCTCCCTGAGGACCATTGTCAGAGCATCCCGACACAGATTGAGCTCCTCCATCAGAACATCACTGAGATCCAGCACTATGGTGACTCTCTGTTCCAAGATAACACCAAAAATCTGCCGGCTCCCACTGGTGAGCCAGTCCATCCGCTGCCTATAGCTCTCCACTGCTTGTGTTAAATAATCCACAAACTGGTAGATCAGCTCTGACTTTGCTGTCAGCTGAATGGAAATAAGGATAAAAAGTTAAAAAGAATAATAGCAAAATAGGTAGTTGGAACCTCAGTTCCAGTGACACAGCTGGAGCCACTATCTAGAAAGGATTCTGTAGGTGCCCTTCAAACCCCACAGGAGCCAGGAAGGAAATTTCAGCCTCTCAGATAATGAGATCTCTTCAAGCTGCAGCACTCAAAATAAAATAAAATAAAACTTCTAGGTTGTATCTTATTTTATAATATACACAGAATACCAGAAAATGGCCAGGGGCACTTTTAACAAATTGAGTAAAAGAAAGAAAAACTAGCCAAGACAGATTTACTTTTTAAAGTCCCATTAAAGAGTTTTCCTATGTAAGAAGACGCTGCAAAATATTTCTTCAAAGGTCTCCAAAGTCGCTGTGATGCTTTGAGTGAACCTAGGACTTTCCTGCGCATGCTCAACAAGTGCTTTTCCACTGAGCCACGCCCAGCCCCTGCCATACCTCAAGGCTTCTCTAAAAACCTCACTTCCAGAACCCTCGGCATGAAACTGTGCTGTGGGGCTATTTTCTACAAAGTGGAGGAGGGAGGGGGATTTAATAATGGAGCTGCAGGGATTCAGTCACCTGTGCTCGGTATGGTGGGTTTTTTTTCTCCATGATACAGTAGCCATTGAGTCCCTCCTGCCCCTTTGAGTAACCCCTATAAACTCTGGTTCACTGAGCTAGACCTAGATGGACCCTTTCTTTGGTCCATCATCGGTGCCCCATCTGGGTTTACGCAGATGGTCGCTCCTGTTTCCATCAACCATGGGAAAGTCACAGAAAGAGCTCAGGGGATGTGGCAGTGGATTTATGTGGGCAAAGGCATCTCTGCTCTGTGGTGATTTTAATATGGACCAGTTAAAAACAGCTCTAGTTCACCAAACTCAGAGGTGCAATTTTTAAATTAGTAAATACAGTCAGCCTTCCCACCCACAGGGTCGATATTCTCAGATTCAACCAACCTAGGGTAGAAAATATTAAAAAATGAACTGCATGGATACTGACTATGAACGGGTTATTTGTTATTCCCTAATCAAAATGATGTAAGACGTAGTCACACAGCGTTTATATTGTGTTGGGTATTATAAATCATCTAGTGATAACGTATAGATAGGGTTTATCCAAATACTGTGCTATGCCGAGTATCTGCTGAGGGTTGGGATGGATACTAATTGTCTACTTGACATATGGAATCAGCTGAAAACAAGTCCCTTAGCACTCCTGTGAGGGATTGTCTTGATTGGATCATTTGAGATGGGAAGACCCGCCCTAAATCTGGGCCACACCTTCTGCTGACAGCCCACATGAATGGATATAAAGAAGGAAACATTTTCCTTTTTGCCTGCTTGCCCTCTCTCTTACTGCTAAGTTCTTTATCCTGTTGTTGAGGCATTCCTTTGCTGGTGTTAGCGCCTACTTCTTCAGGAGTACAATGGAGACTGAAGACAAGCTGCACTCTAGCACCAGACTGGGACACCCAGTCTCCTGGACTGAACAACTATGAATTATCGGCCTTTCCAATGGGAGGTAGTCATTATTGGGCTAGCTGGAGCACAGTCTGTGAGCCACTGTAATAAATCCTCTTTTAATAGCTATGTTCATTCTACTAGTCCTCTTCCTTTAGACAACCTCGACTAACACAGGGATCCTTGGAGGGCCCCCTGCAGATTCCTAGGGAGTAATAGTCCCAGTGTCACTCAGAGGTATATCTCCAACAAGATTTCGGACTCCAGCTGTGCATTGGTGAATTCTCCACCTGCCAGCGCTACCCCTAGTCCCACCTGGCTCTGGCAGGTAAGAACAGCCTCCATTTGTCTATTGGGTGACTTCAGAGATTACTCTCATACTGGCTTTTTTCACCATCATTTTCAAAATACAGTACATAGAGGTTTTTCTTCTTAGGGAGAGCGCTCTGCACTCTTCTCCTTCAGGCCCTGGGCTTCCTTCCCGAGCTGCTCAACTACAACTTCATCATTCTGTCACTGCCCAAAGAAAACCTGAAATGGGAATCCCTCTGGCCCCTGGGATCTGTTGTTGTTTGGGGGAGGGGTTGTTTGTTTGTTTTCATTTTTCAAGACAGGGTTTCTCTCTGTAGCATTGGCTGTTCTGGAACTCACTCTGTAGACCGAGCTGGCCACGAACTCAAAGATCTCCTTGCCTCTACCTCCCAAATGCTGGGATTAAAGGCATTCACCACCACCACTTAGTCCCTAAGATCTTAATGTGGCCGCAGCCTCTTTCCATGCGACTGAGAGACCTCTGACTTACGTTGTATAGCCTGCCATCTTCTGCTGTGTAGAACTGTTGGAATAGGCCATCAGCATACCGAGAAGCCACGGGTCTTCTCAAAGAAGTCACATAATCTGTATTTTTATAAAGATAATCAAAACAGTGTATCAGCAAAGATTCTTTTGTTTGTTTTCAAACATTTTTCTCAGTAATTTGTAATGCT
Organism: Grammomys surdaster; assembly: GCF_004785775.1. NCBI lineage: Eukaryota > Metazoa > Chordata > Mammalia > Rodentia > Muridae > Grammomys > Grammomys surdaster. The sequence continues at coordinate 7,100,627 of NW_021604696.1, read as the reverse complement.
TTGTATTCTGTTTTAAGTCATAAAGTCTTTCCAGGAACGATGACAAACATAAGTGCTTATGGCATGCAGAAATCTTTGAAAGGGTGACAAGGTGGGGCTCATTTTCAGGTTCTTTCATCTAGAACAATTGAGGCAAAGTTCAAAATCACAACATGAAAACTGTGCTTAATGCCTGAAGTCTTACTGAAGGTTTGAACTTAATTCACAAAACTTGATAAAACCAGTGACCAAGCATGTTACTCACCCTTGTAATCCCAATACTTGGGAGGTGGAAGCAGGATGAGGAGTTCAAAGCCAGCCTGGGTTAAATGCATATGAGCATTTAAATAAACCAAAAATATGGTCGTACACATGCACACACGGAAGCACACCTGAACACACAGGAGCATTCACACCACACCACACACATACAAATTAAAATTTCAAGAGGAAATGTTGTTTCTTAAATTAGGCAAACATAATAAATAAATATAAAAATTTAACTTAGGGACAGCCTACTGCTCAAGTGAAATGAACTAAGCAAGTAATCGATCCAGAAGAACCAAGTATGACATCAGCAAGACATCAGAATCACAAGATTTGGCTGAGGCTTGAAAGGGGCAGGTCTATGAACAGCTCAGTAGCCAGCTGAAATGCACACTGGGTTCTTTGTCAAAGGACTACTGGATTGTTTGCTCAGCTGTGCAAACATTTAGGTCCATACTCCACCTAGCACCCTCTGTGTGTCAGGACCAATCCAAACTGATGGGAATACAGCATTACCTAAATGCATGTTTAGCATTTCATGGATCTTTCAGAGACAATAGAGCCTCTTGGGATGAACTATGATGACATCACTCAAGGTAAGGGATAATTTGGAAACGTTCATAACTTTGAACAGGGAGGAAACTAAATAGAGAGCTTGGATTTGAGGATCTCTGTCTCTCCTCTTCTCTATCCTTTCCTAGGTAAAAGGAAGGGGAAAAGGGGGATAGAGTTTCATTATAAGAAATTAGGTCGGGCAGTGGTGGTGCACACACTTAATCCCAGCACATGGGAGGCAGAGGCAGGTAGATTTCTGAGTTCAAGGCCAGCCTGGTCTACAGAGTAAGTTCCAGGACAGCCAGGGCTATACAGAGAAACCCTGTCTTGAAAAACCAAAAAAAAAAAAAGATATATGGGATAAATTACTAAGTTTATTCTTAAACAAAGCATTGTATCTCCATAATCTTACATTGGTAGAAATCTTTATAACCGGTGCAAAATTGAAGATATAAATTCTTACATTGGTGCAGAATTTATATATTGATGCAAATTTAAGGCTTGCATTGGTGTAAATTTTTACATTGATATAAAATTTGAAATTATTATTGTTACTCTTGGATAGGCATTGTGCCTGTGCAACTCATTTTAGAATGCAAGACTTAGACCCAGTCCTTCTGATAGCTGCTATTATAAACTGTTTAGGATGATTAAGTAATGCAAGTTAATAGCCAGATAATAGACTCATGGTTATATTTGATTCTGATTTAATTATAATAAGGTGTTTTCAATATCATTCAAATAGAAATAGCTAAGAGTAGTCAAGGCTTAACAGTTCAGATATACTTTAAATAGATGGATAGTCTTCAAAAGCATCAGAAATCCACAGAATATGGCATTTAAAATCATTTCATTGTTAATAGAAACTTTGACTAGGAGACTTGTCTGTTCCTGACAATACCCCCTTCACACTTCAGAAAAGATATTAAACATCATAACCTCCATATGGAGTTGCTCCAGTTGTGGCAAGGTAGCCACTGAGCAAGAATTGCCCTAATTCATCTGCAGACAAAAGAAAACTGTCCAGGAAAGGATACAAGATGTGGGATAATCAACAGCTTAGCTCTGCCAAGACAGAGTAAAATAGTCCTTTACAACAATTCCTGTTACACTTAAGATGACAAAATTGATGGATTGGATGTTATCAGTGTATTTCATATCTTAGAGTTTATATAAAATCATCTTTTCAAATCTAGAACATCTTTAATGTTAAACAACATAAGTTTAATTGTGAGACTATAGCTAGTCTTCAACCCTGTCAGAAATCTGAAAAGGAATTAAATATTATCTGAGTCTGCAGGAAGCATAAAGACACAGCTTCCAAAAGTATAGAAATGACAGAGAGAGCTGACCAACTGGACAGTCCCCAACATTTCTCATAATGTTGGGCACCAATATTTTGTAGAAATTATGTAATCCCAACCCGGGGTTTCTACCCCATCTGTCTTCTCTCATATGCAGAGGAATCAAGAAGTAGAGAACATTCAGAAGAATGGAAACTATATGAGAAGATAACAGTAAGGTATGAGAGTGTTAAATGCGTGTGAATACAGCCAAAGAACATTAAACATATATATGGGAGTGTCACAAAACCCATTGTTTTGTGTAATTAATATATAACCAATAATAAAGGTTTTTGAGATAAAAAGAAAAATGAACCACATTTTCTGGTTGGATCTAAGTGTTCTTTTAAAAACAGAATAGGCTAAATTTAAAAACTTAGTATATGGTGGGCTCAGGAGCAAAACAAGGAATGAATGAGCTTGAAGACATAACAATAAAAAATATCTAATTTAAACAACAGATGTAAAAAAGAACCTGGCGGATATAAACAGGGGCCTTCAGTTTGACCTCCAGCTTGGGAAATAAAAATAAGAAAGACACAAACAGCAATATCTTTTAAATGGTGGATTAAGATCACAGTCCACCATATCCAGATAGCTCTCCGAGCTTGCTACAAAATGGAGGACTCCCTTTCTCAAACTGACCTTGTTTGGAGAATGTCTCCAAGCATAAATGATTAACTTTATTTGGAGTATGTCCCTGAGCAAAGCTTCCTCCAAGTCCTGCTCTTCCTTCCTGCCTGTATGATAATTAGGTACTGTGTTATAACCAATCAGCCCTTCCTGCATGCAACCCTAAAAGCCCCCTTACATACCTTATACCAGAGCAATAAAAGGAGCTGTCTCTCTGAAACTGACTCCTGGAAATTCTCTCCACCATACTCATGGCCATCCGAATCCTGCTCGCAGCTTCTATTCCCTTTGTCCTCATGGGCCAGTGGCCACCAACCCTCAAGGAAAGGAAGACCCACTATGAGCAACAGGAGTGAGCTCAATGGTAGGGCATTGGCATAGTATGCACAGGCCTCTGGGTTTAATACATGAACAAAATCGATCAAAGTAGGAGGCAAATCCATGAACAAGAATTACTACAAATATGGACAACGCTATGAATGCTCTTGACTTAAACAACACTTACAAATATTCCCGAATAACTGTGGTGACACAGGACAATGGTCAGCACATTTTCAAAGCCTAAAAGTTCACAGGTGATAGATACTCCCTGGCCTCAATGGTGCTAAATTGAAAACTCAACCCAAACAAGATATTTGTTTAAAGTCCTAAGATATCCGGAAAGTAAATAACACCATTCTGAAAGACAAATATGTCTAAGAAAAAAAAAAACCACACACAAAGATATTTTTAACTCAATACAAGGTGAGAACAGCAACTGAGGATGGTGAGTTCAAGATTAACTTGAGCCACAGAGCAAATTCCAGGTTAGCCTGGACTGTATAGAGAGACCGGTCTCAAGAAATGAAAACAAAACAAAGATTCATAACAGGAAATGAAAATTATGAATATCAGAAATAAGATAATACCAATGTAAATTCTACAAGCAATAAAAGGCCATTAGAGAATATCATCAACAATGTTATCTTACTATATTAGAAAATCATAGGCACACACCCAATCCATAAGTATGTGAACAGCATACAGCCATGCCAGCTCCTGAGAAGGAATTATACAAGAAGGCAGAACACTGGTGAGGAAAGTCTTGCATTCAGAGGTCTGGTTCAGATCAGCCTGTAGGAAAACTGCGCGGTCTAGACTCCAAATGACTACCACAGGACGAGCTGGCAAGTGAGACATAGTGGGCTTCAGATTCAAAATTTGATATTGCTGGCTGCTGAATAAATATTTGTTTTATAGGTTAATTCAGAACCACCTGATAATGGGAGTTGTCCATAGTGTATGCCCTCTGAGCATCAGGTTACAGACATGTTGGAGAAGGTTCCTCCTCTCCCTTACACTTTCAGTAATGCTTCAAGGCAATCCAAAATAAAATAAAAATAAAGATGAAAAGACTCTTACACATGTTCATGTTGCCTGGGGATGGTGAATGGCTGTTACTGAGAAAGAAGATCCTACGTTCTAGCCAGGGCATTTAGAGACATAGCCATCTGGGCTAGTGAGATGGCTCAGCAGGTGACCACTTGCTGTCAACTCTGACAACCTGAGGCAGATCCCCAGAACCCTGACACTGGAAAAGGAGAAAGCTAACTCCCACAGCTATGTCCTTTGACATCCACTTATGCACACTCATACACTCACATCGACACACACATACACAATAAATAAATCAACTCATTTTTTAAAAAAAGTAAAAAAAAAAAAAAAGAAAGAAAGCAAAAAGAAAAGAAAAAATACATGGGCACAAAAGGGAAAAGGCACATTTTTTTCTCCAGCACAAGGCTACTGTCTTAGTCAATAGAGCAATTACTTCAATCAATCTAAAGGGGGTGTTGTGCACCCCAGAGGATAATTGAGACCTTTGCTGCCATGTGAGTAAATAAAAATAATTTCTATCTTTTCGTTACAAAGAATTAAACTGGGACTGAGACAATCTCTTCACTGGCTAAAGTGCCTGCCAAACAAATATGAGGACCCCAGTTAGGATCTTCACCACCCAGAAGGCCATGGGGCACGGTGCTGCACACTTTTAATCCCAGCATTTGGGAAGCAGAGTTCGGGAGAACCATTGTGAGTTCAAGGCTAGCCTAATCTACATAGGGAGTTCTAGGCCAGCCAGGGGTACATAGTGAGACCCTATCTCAAAAGAAAAACAAACAAAACAAGCAAACAACTATCCGTGAATATCTGTCAAGAGACAGTTGGTTCTCCAGAGCTCACTGGCCACCAGCTTAACCTCCAGGACCTCCAGTTACAATGAGAGGTCTTGTTTCAATCAATCAATCAATCAATCAATCAATCAATCAATCAATCAATAAAGTAGAGGGCTGGAGAAATGGCTAACAGGTAAAGGCACTTGCCACCAAGCTCAGGGACCTGAGTTCTGCCCCCAGGATGCACAGATGAAGGAGGAGAAATGTTGCCCACAGGTTGTCTTCTAGCTGCCACATACCTCACAAACACACACACACACACGTGCGCGCACACGCACGCACACACCAGCTAAATAACTAAAATGTAATAAAAATATTTTTTTTGGTTTAGGTTTTGTTATTGTTTCTTTTTTTGTTTTGTTTGAGACAGAATCTATGGAGCCCATGTTGTTCTGGAACTCTCTATGTAGACCAGGGTGAGCTCACAGAAACCTATCTGCTTCTGCCTCTGCCCCCCAAGTACAGGGATTAAGGCATGCACCACCTCACTCAGCCGAGAGAGAGAGAGAGAGAGAGAGAGAGATTGAGAGAGAGAGAGAGAGAGAGAGAGAGAGAGAGAGGACCATTTATGTAAATAAATTATTTATTCTAGCTAGCCTGTATAAAAGCCACAAAATACAAAATCCTGGTATTTTATTTACAAGCTGTAAGCCTAGATTGGGCAGGTTGTGAGCTATTTTAACTTACATTCCAGCCATACATCCCTTGTTACTTGTTTGGATCTTGCCCAGGTTATTTCTGCTCCATCAGCCTGTCCTGAGGTCCACATCTCCTGCCCACATGACTTATGATCCATCTGGCCTCCTGGCAGCCCCCTCCTCTCTGTCTCCTTTCTCTTTCTTTTCCTTCACCCTCTTTCTTCTCCTTTCTCTTATGTAGTCTCTCTGGAGACCTCCCACTGAATTCTCAGGTGCCACCTTTCTCTTCTGCCTGATCACAGGCCCTAGCCTTTTATTAAGCAGTAACTTTAAATTGGGGAGCAAGGTGTGCATAAAAAAGGCCAGTATACATGAAGATACACTCGTCTGGGGGTAACCAGATCTTGGGGTTCAGAATTTAGAGTTTGTATACACAGTACTAGGCCAACCTCCAACATTTTCCCCTTTTTGTCTAAACAAAAAGGCTCCATCTCTTAGAATAATAAACAACACACAGTAGGAACAAATGAGAAGCAATTATGAACAGCATTAGTGAGGAGTTACATTTATAATGTCCAGTCCAACAAATATGAAACAATTACAAAAGTTATTAGGTGGGAGTTGCATTCATAATGTCCAGTCCATTTATAGCCACAGAGAGTGGGAGCGAGCAGACAAAAAGATTGCTGCACATTGATGGTTACCAGCCTAGCCATGAAAGTGGTGACATCCTCCTCTGGCCTCCACACATGTGCACACACACATATACACATGTGCACACACCACACGTACATGCATGCACACACACACACACACACACACACACATACCAATAAAGTGCGGCAGTACTGTGTAGTTACAGTTGTATTTCTATATGATGTGCATATATTGGGTTGGAGCGTGTGCAAGCACTTCTCCCTGACAGAGACGTGCAGAGACCCGTGGTTTCTGAGGGGCTGAGGAAGCCTGCCTGCAGGCCATCAGGGAGCACCGTACCTTCACTCTGTGGGAATCCAATCTGTGATAAGATCTGCTTCAAGCTCAGCTTCTTGCTCTTTAGCCCATGCAGCTGAAGCCATCGCTCCGATGAAAGGAGACTGTGCTCTGCCATGCCGTCCTGGTCTTGTTCAGTCCCTCCTGCCTCTGCGCCTAGTGCTCTGAGACAATATGGAAGCATGATCCTGATTCCCGCACCTCTAAATCAAGACCCCAAGTCACAAGGGACCACCTGAGAGGAAAACTGCCAAGCCCAGGGCTCCTGAAAACAGGGTGGGGATCTAACATCACCATCACGATCGATTTATTATAAAATACCGTATACTCATGAAATAGAATTGCGTTTGCCCATTAAAATTGCAGTATAGATGCATACTACCAACTGCTATCCATATACACATGCTATGAAACATAGAGAAATATAAAACTCACTACTGCAGTAGAAGTGTGTGCAATTTTGCCTTTTCTGTCATGTTTCAGTTTTTCCATTATTTGAACATTTCAAAAGTAGGGTTTTACTTTTATAATTAGAAAAATACAGGACTCTTCCATTTTGGAAAATAAACACTGTCACCAGAAGCCATATTGCACATCTGCATGCTAGTTATATTCACACAAAATATTTTGAACCCAACAAGGATAAAGAAGAGAAAAGCCTGGGGTGGCCTAGCTAACTGGGAGGCAGTGGCAGACAGCAGCTCAGCTGAGCTGGGACACATTGGTCTACTCAGAATGCTTTGCTTTCTGAGGCTTCTTTCTAAAATTGGACTTCATCATTCTGGCTGATGGAACCAGCTGTTCTGGGATCAACTGGACTCAAAGCAATATGCAGCATATTAAACTCATCTCAACTGGTCTAAATATAGCTAGTTTACACAAGAGGAAGAGACTGCCCCAACTGTAATACAATATCTTAACCTGTTCACCACAGGTGGGCGGGGCCTGAGACCAGGAGCAAGAGTAACCTTGCAATACCAGAGTTCACCAATTGTATCAATAACTGGGTGGCAGTGAGAAGGTTCTAATTACTGTGTATCCAGTGTTTGGTGTTTAAAATTGTTTCCTAAGACTGCAAAGCCTTTTTAGTAACAAATATACTTTCCAATTTCTAAAACTTGATTCTAGAGATTGAAGAGATGGCTCTGCTGTTAAAAGTGATCATTACAGATCATAAGAATAGGAATTTAGATTCTAACGCCCTAGCAACAAGCCAAGGATGTACCCCTAACTTCTCACATATATTCATACACACACACACACACACACACACACGGAAATAAATCTATTAAAAATACAGAAATAAAAAATAAATAAAACTCGGCCGAGCGGTGGTGGCGCATGCCTTTAATTCCAGCACTTGGGAGACAGAGGCAGGCGGATTTCTGAGTTTGAGGCCAGCCTGGTCTACAGAGTGAGTTCCAGGACAGCCCGGGCTATACAGAGAAACCCTGTCTCGAAAAACCAGATAGATAGATAGATAGATAGATAGATAGATAGATAGATAGATAGATAGATAGATAGATAAAACTCGATTTCTTCAGTCTTGGTGTGATGACATGTCAGACACAAAAGTCAGGTGGCACCAAGCCAAGGATGCTTTGAGAAAAGTTGGAAGCATGAATGGCAAGCTCTTAATCCTATGACACAGACAGAGTATAGTGAACATTCTCATGGCAACCTTAGAGACATCTCCGTGGTTAAGAACACGTTCTGCTCTTCCAGAGGACCTGAGTTCTGTTTCCAGCACCCACACTAGATGGTTCACAACAGCCTTTAACTTCATCTCTAGGGGAATCTGATGACTTTTTCTGGCCTCCAAGAGCAGTGTATTCATATTCATGAACCCATACTCTGATATACATGTCATTAAAATTTTAATTTTTTAAAATCAATCCAAAACAATCTCACAAGGTATACATGACTCTTATTCTCATTTTCTTTCTTTCTTTTTTTTTTTCTGAGACAGGGTTTCTCTGTGTAGCCCTGGCTGTCCTATAATTCACTCTGTAGACCAGGCTGGCTTCGAACTCAGAAATCTGCCTGCCTCTGCCTCTGCCTCACAAGTGCTGGGATTAAAGGTGTGGGCCACCACTGCCCAGCCTCATTTTCTTAATAAGGAAACCAGCATAGGGAACTAACAGGCTGGCTCACAGTCTTAGAGCTGATAGAGGGGCTAAGAATCTGACCCAGGCCCCTCAGCTCTCCAGCCTGCGCTCTATGGCTGTTATTATGGTAGGAACAAACACCCACAGCAGCTTCCACGTGTCAATCAGCCTTCTGGCTAAGCCCTGTGTTCTGCACTTTCGTGCAGACTGCTCATGAACACAGCAGTTACACAGTGTTAACACCCTCCTTGTTGCTGAGGAATCTGAGACCTTGAGATTTTAAAGAGCTTTATCATAGGTTCTGTGATAGTCCGAGAGCAACAGGAGCTGGGTTCTAAGCCATTTATTAGCCAGTCTGTTATCATTAGAGCCATGTGCACTCTAGTACACCTCTCTGGTCCTCAGGCAGCGGATACTAACCTTGATTCTCACAGCATAGGCTCAGCTTCGAAGCTGTTAAAGATAATGGTTCCATGTTGACTTTTTTGGGAATCTGTACTGTCCGTTGAGGGTCACTTCCAAAGGTCTACAAATCCATATGGTTGAAGAAGCTCTGACCTTGTGAGAACAAGGTTGGTTACAAGACTCATTTTGATGAGTATGTGACGAGAAGATTTAAAGAGCATCATGATTCGGGGGAAACATTAGAATCCAGGTCAGTGTGAGTCAGGAGGGATGCTACATGTCCATAATGTTAGCACTCAGGAGACTGAGGCAGGAGAATTGAGAATTGGGAGCCATCTGAGATACACAGTGAGACTGCATCTCAAAAAAACAAAACTCAAACAACAAAAAAATTCCTAGCAAACCTCAGTATAAGCTGTCCTGCTACTACAGGAGCTGACTTCACCCTCTAGAATAACACCTTTTTGACACCCCTACCAGAGGCTGCTACCAAGAACAAATGTGCCAATGTTTGTAGTGTGTATGTGTGTGTGTGTGTCTCCATATGTACTACACACACACACATCTGCTTAATATTTTGGAAAGAACTAATGTAAAAATAAAGCATCTAAGAGTTGTTTCCCTAGTAACCATTTTATTCATGATACACACTGTACTCCAAGCACTTTTTTTGTGTGTGCAAGTGTGTGCATGATGTATTGGTACATACGTGTGTGTGTGTGTGTGTGTGTGTGCGTGCGTATGTGTGCATATGGAGACCAGAGGCCAAAGTTGGTGGCTTCATAAGTCACTCTCAACCTTACTGTCTGAGACAGGGTCTCTCACTAGGCCTGGAGTTCACATACTGGCTAAACTGGCTAACCACGGCACTACAGGAATCCTCCTGTGTCTGCCTCCCAAGGCTGGCGTTGCAGGTGGTGCCAATGTGCATGGCTCTTTACGAGGTGCTGAGGATGCAAACTCGGATGCTTATGCTCCAACAGCAAGTACTCTAACTGACACCTCTCCAATCCCTCTAAGGATTTTTCTAAACCCTAATATCCAATTCTACTGGGCTGTGAAGTTTAGAACATATCAGAGAGCACAGAAACTAGGGCAGACGAATATGCCTGAACCTGCTTTTAAAGATCTGTCTACAGAGACAGGAGCTGAAGATCTGGCCTCTGTTGTTCCTATAGAAACAAGAGAAGCTAAGAGGAATAACCTGGCTATTTCATCAAGGCCAGCTAATCTCTCTCTTCCCACAAACATACCTCCTCCATTCCTCTTGCTGGGGGAGGTACTTACTTGCCTTAGATTTCTAAAGGAGAGGCTTTTATACAAACTGCCCTAATAAGGTTTGCTCATAGATGTTTACAACCTTAAAGACTGATTAGAAGAATCATGCCTTTGGTTTTTAAGCCAACAAAAAACATTCTTTAGTTTGCTTAACTTTTCATTTAAATTTAAATGGACACATGCTTGGATCCTTTACAAAACAACTGAATTCTCCAACTTTGTGACAACACATGTCCCAGCCTCTTTTCGGGCTTGGATGACTTTTTTAAGTTAATGTTTTAACATGTGACTCGTTTTATCAGATCTGAGACACAGTCTGAATCATTCTGACTCAGATCTTTGCCCTGGGGGTTATAGCCTGAGGACACTTGGAAAGAGACATTGCAACCAGAGAATAGGAGGAAAGAAAGAAATGGAAAGTATCTCCCAGCAGAGAGGACAAAGGGCTATCTGTCAGAGCAAGGAAGCCTGCAGATGGGGTGTGGGGAGCCCACCTTTTGCCCTCTGTGTGCTGGTGGCTGTGATCTCCTCTAGAGTCTAACCTTCACTGCCTGTGTGGAGACTGTCTCCCTTCACTAAACCTGTAAGACTACCCTAAGCAACCCTGCCTTTTAGAAAAGTTTGTATTTGTGTGTGTTTATGTCTGTCTTTTTACCTATGTGTGCAGCTGCCCTTGGAAACCCTGGAGTTAGAATTACAGAGAGAGAACCAAAATTGGGTCCCCTGGAAGAACAGCGACTCTTTTTTAACATTGAGCCATCCCCCCCCCCGCCCCCGCTGCCAAAGCCTACTTTTTGCTTTGAGGCTTCATCCTTGTGGCCTCAGACCCAGGTCTGTCCTCTCTAGACTAAACAGGAGTTTGATGGCTACAGGGACAGACTACATGAATGCCCCAGCACATTACTGTGTAACAGGCACCATCTATATTATTGAGATGGAGTAAATCAGCCACTCACAGCAATTGAGAAAATCCTCATTATTTTCAAACAACGCAAAGATCAGGTCCTAGAAGAGTTATGATCAGCAAGTAGCTATCCTTTCAAATACAAGACATTGTTTTCTGGGTGTGGCTATGCTATCTATTTTCTGTGGTTACTCGGGAGTTTCCTCTGAGGCAGAGAGGATACATACTGGCAAGCTCTGCTTTACAGTGTGGGATGTTACAGGTGGTAGAGTTTTTGGTTTGGTTTGGGTTTTGGTATTTGAGACAGAGTCTGACTACGTAGCTCAGGCCAGGCTTGACCTTGTGACATCCCTTTGCCTCAGCCTCCTGAGTGCTGGGATACCACCACCTCTGGTTGTCCTCAGTCTTAAAAACTTGGAGTTGTCTAACGAGCCATTGAGTGTCAGAGACAGGCAAACTCCTGGAAAAACAGGAAGATTAAGATGGTTAAGACCTATAATCCCAACACTTAGGAAACTGAGGCAGGACGACTGTGATCTTGAAGCCAGCTTGAGGATAAACACACACCCTTCTGTGTTGGCTGCTATTCCCCTGTTCATAGTGAGAAGAGCTATCCAATCACTGTTCATGCACACCCTGGACCAGAGTTAACTTAAACTCTATTAATTCAGTTTGGATCCTTGGTAAACTTATGATCAACATCTCCAAACTTTCTTTATCGTTGCTAGTTTTTAAAAGAAGAAATCTGTATGGGGGGAGGGCAGGAGGCATGGAGGTGTGGGAGTTGGGGGGGTTGTTGTGGGAGTTCTGAACTCTGATTCTTCTGGGAAGAAAGGAAGCTGGGATGATGTTCCTTGATGTATCCTGTCACAGTTCTTAACAGCCCCCTATCTTACTGTCCTTAAAAGGCAAAGCTAGGCTAAGATCGTCGCCTCAGATAAGAGGGCAGAGTTAAGGGACTGAAATGGTCTGTGGGACACACTATTGAGAACAGGACCAAGAATTGAAAACTGGGCACTCGAGGTGTGGGGGGTGAGAGGTATTGGGGGGGGGGAGGGTATTAGGTCGTCGCGGAGAAGAAAAAAGATGGAGAGCTTCCAAGAAGATGAGAGGAACGGCTACAAGAACTTAAATGTCCATATTAGAAAGTGATGTGAACGCCCCCAAAGGCCAACCCAAGGCAAGCAGAGGCTTTCTCCAGACTCACTCAAGAAGATCGCTTTGAGTTTGGATTAAGTTTGATCATTGCTTCTCAGAAATAAGTTTCTAATATACTGATCAGTATGCTACATCCTCTGATTACCATTAGCCTCTGGATAGACAAACATTAGGGAGCTGAGTTTCTACAAGGAGTGAGGATGGAGAAAGCCCTTTGTGTAAGAAGGGCTCGTCCACGTCTGCGACGTGGACTCTGAAATCCAGCTCTCAAGTGGGTGTGGCCTGGCCGCTACCCTTTCCCAGCAGAAGCGAGGTCCAGCTCAGAAATTGCAAACTTGTTTTTTTTCCCACACACAACCAGTTGGAAACCTAGGAGGTTCTGGCCTAGAAGGACATTGTTCCGCACTTAGTAGGTAATCTGTCAGTTGCAAGGCCGGGCGGCTTGCGTGCGTCAGCGACCCTCCCACCCTCCGGGGCCTCACTAACCAGAGCAGGAGGTGGGCGCGGCCAGCATCCCACTGCTGGACAAGGCTGTGACTCCCCCGATGCTGGCGAAGGGTCCCCGCCTCGGGCACAGAGTTGCAGGAGTCCAGTTTCTGTTGACAACCACATCGCCGCAGTTGCTAAGACACCGCCAATCACGGCGTGGCTCTGGGTCAGGCCCCGCCCACCACTGCGCCCCGCAGAGAGGGTAAAGAGATGCAGGGGCTGTAAAGAAGCAAGATGTTGGTGTTGCAGAACCAACTGGGGCCACGGAAAGAGAGGAGCTTATGGTTCATCCTTTGCTCCTAATCCTGGGAACGTTGACAGTGGCAAATATTAGAAATTAGGTTAACATATACTCAGATGGGCAGAAAAGCAGAAGACTGCCCGCTGAAGGAAGTCTGTTCTCTTGCTTTACTTCCGGCAGATTATCCCAGCCCGCGCCTTTTGTTTTGATTTCTCCCTCGGTATTATCTTCGGTTCATCTTTGAGGGAAGGAAACATAGAGTTGGAGAGGTTCGTTACAGGTGCTCAGCTAGAAGGGGCGTGCAGATGAGCGTTCAGTTTTGCCAGACTGCAACTTTGGACGCAAGAGCTGCCAGGATCAAAAAAGATTGAGAATGAAAACTCCTGCGGGCAGTGGTGGCGCACGCCTTTAATCCCAGCACTTGGGAGGCAGAGGCAGGCGGACTTCTGCGTTCCAGCTGGTCTACATTCTGAGGCCAGCTGTCTACAGAGTTTGTTCCAGGACAGCCAAGGTTACACAGAGAAACCCTGTCTAGAAAAACTGTGTCTGCAGAGACTGATTTTGACTGATTAGAATTTCAGTTCTGCAGAAAGGTTGGAATGTTTCAGGTCTGGAGACTAATTACCTTATCTCTGGCCAGTTCTAACTCTCTGGGACCGCCATTCCTTGCCGGCTTCTGTGACCAAACTAATGTCTTGTGACTAAAAGATAGAACTCTTAGACACTATTAGCTTAGCAGCCGACAAGCCTCCACCAATCCAAAGGCTAAGAAAGTTCCACAGCATCTTGAGCCTGTAGATAAACTTTGCCCCACTCACCGGACTTGCCTCTCTGGTGTACCCTCCAAAGTATTTTAAATTTGCCTTGATTTGTGACTTTCTTTGTTCTGCAAAACTATAAAAACTTGGTGAAACTGTTTCCACCTTGGAACGTGGAATTTGGGGTAAACTAAATCCGTGTTGCACAAGGCCATGGCCATTCAAAATGGCTCCAGAATAGACTCTCTTATTCCCTTTAAACTGAGAGCTGTGGTTTTTGCTTATCTGCAGGTAGTACTCCTAGAGGTATTGTGTACTGCACTCTACTTAATGCTTATTTGGTCTTGCCTTACAAGCATACAAATGGCTCAAAATGCAAACTTGTCATTCTTCAAGCACTCAGATTCACACAAAAATGTGCTTATGAAAATCTGTTCATAAAAGGTTCTATAAGGACTGGAGAGATGGCTCAGAGGTTGAGAGCACTGACTGCTCTTCCAGAGGTCCTGAGTTCAATTCCCAGCAACCACTTGGTGGCTAACAACCATCTATAATGAGATCTGTTGCCTTCTTCTGACATGCAGGCAGAACACTGTATACATAATAAATAAATCTTAAAAAAAAATTCTATAAGCCAAGTTTTGCTTTAGTGTTTGGTTATTAAAATATGTTTTATATTTTAAAATTGAAGAGCAGCCGGGGGGTGGTGGCGCATGCCTTTAATCCCAGCACTTGGGAGGCAGAGGCAGGCAGATTTCTGAGTTCGAGGCCAGCCTGGTCTACAGAGTGAGTTCCAGGACAGCCAGGACTACACAGAGAAACCCTGTCTCGAAAAAAAAACCAAAAAAATAAAAAATAAATAAAATAAATAAAATTGAAGAGCTGGCCTTGAGTTTTTGTAAACGTGTGTGTGTGTGTGTGTGTGTGTGTGTGTGTGTGTGTGTAGCGTGCAGGCTTTTCTACATCTACCACGTGGTTTCCAGGGGTTGGGGAGGGGGTGTTGAACTCAGATTGGCAAGTTCAACAGCAAACCTTTACTTGTCAAGCAATATCAATAGCTCCATTTCTTAGTTTTTGAGTCAAAGATCGATTTTATTTTTTTTTTAAAGTAACATTAGAAATGATTCTCTCTTCAACAGAGAAGTCTACTGTGTCCTTAGGGATTAACTTTTTCTTCATTCTTTTGTTGCCTTAGAGATTTAAAAAGTATTGAAGGGTTCGACCCTTAATCATAAATTATCCTGTAGCGTTGTCTCAGTACATAGCTTGGGCTACATAGGTATCAGCTTTGATTCACACCATCAACACCAAAATTCCAAAGTCAAACAACTTACACCGGCCACATTTACCAAAGCCACAATCGCCAAACCAATATTCCCGGACCAGGAGGGTGACAAAGGGCAGAGAGTCCACAGCACTCTCTCAGCAGTCTCAACAAGCACTCTGACTTCACCCTTGCTTGCTCTCCTTCCTGGGACACTTGCCACAGTCACTGTGGTCAACCAGGGTCCCTTAGATTTACATAACTATAACATACATCCTAATGAAAAACCTTTAGAAAGTACTCAAATTGTAGACAGTCACAGGTGTAAGCATTCAAGGTCATTTTAAAGTACTTATTGCCTGGAGGGCTGCAATCTGGCTTGATACAGATGGGCCATGTCACTTTTGTTTACTGAGTGATCTAGGATTCCTTCAACAGTGACACAGCATTGTTCTGACCTTTGACAGATTTATTGAACTCACATTTTGACAAATAACTGATAGCTTGCCTTCAACCAGTCATTGGCCGCTGTAATAATATCCCTATCCTGAAATAATGTGGTGTCTAACCAAAGTCCAGATTACACATTCAGAACATCCTTTTTACCTACTACTCCCAATCCCAATCTTCTAAGAGAGACTGGCCCTTAGAGGTCCCCACCTCTAAACAAAGATGCTTTTATCAGGCCACCCTCTTGATAGAGATTGGCACAATTTGGGGATAATAACCCCTTGGGTCCTGTAGAGAAGTCTTCTCATGGAAACGCAGTCTCAGAGCAAACTCTTGGTAACTGCCTTCTGGCTGTGACAACCCTGGCATTGTTATTTGACCTTTGAGCTGTTTACTTTTCAGGGTGAATGGCTTGCCTTGTTCTTTATAGGAATCTGTCCCTGACATCGGTTGGACTTACAAATATAATTAGAATCCTTGGGAGGGAATGGAGAATGATGAATGAGATGACAGGAGGAAACCCAGCTTCCCAAACCTAGAGAAAAAGAGAAAATACTAATTTGAGGGGATCCTGAGTATGTGTGAGGAAGACTAGGGATCAAAATTAGAAGTGCTGCTCTGAAAAGGAAGCCAGCTTTGGAGGCACAAAGCAGCTCCGTTGAGGAGCAATCCCTTGCTGAACCTTTGCTAGAACTCTTGGTACAGCTGCTTTGATCATCAGAGGTGACCTTGAGAGACACAGTAGAGGTGCATGAAGTTGGAGTCCAGACAGTTGACCTGCTTCTCCACTTTAGAGGGGATTCCATTCCCAAAAAACCCGCTTTTATAAGTTGAACATATCATAAGTTGGAAGTACATCTCATCTACCAAGCTAACCAGAAAAACAGAGTCTACACAGCTCACTGTAGGGTGTTGGATTCCTTTTATGGTGGTGGGGCTGGCAGTGAGCCGCCGCTCTCCCTGTCTGTTTCTGTACCTGAAGGAAAGCCCAGGAAAAGGTTCAAATTCCCAGTCCAAAGTGCAGTTCCTATTGAATGCACTTGACTTTTGCTAAGACAATTAAAAACTCTAATATCAAGCCACCCTGAGTCTGGGAACACCTGTGCTGTGACCCCAAGTTCAGTGTTCATTGTTTGGGAAGAGAGTGGGTTCCTGGCTCTGGCCAAGGAACAAGCAGAGCTCAGGGGCACACACCATCCACCCTTGACAGTTACAATGTTCCCTTCTGTTTGAAGGAACTAGCACTATGAATGGTAGTTGTAACCTGTTGAATGACAAACAACATCTTAAGTACTTTAAATCTATTACCTCACTTAATACTAAGAAAATTTCCATGGGTAGGGTGGGGGGAGCAACATAATCATACCCATATTATAGAGGAATAAGCTAAGGCATAAGAATAAGCACATTCTTCTTTTTCTATCATTTTTCTTTCTAAACAAGATCTCGGGCTAGTCTTAGCTACATTCTCTATCTCAAAATAGCCTCAGACTTAAAATCCTCCTGCCTCAGTCTTAAATGACCTGAAACAATTGTGTGTTCCCATCTACCTTTATTGTTGATGACCCCTTGGAGATGCCCCACAACTTTAAAAACATCTGCAGCGGCATAACCATGTCACATCACAACATTGGACTAAGAACAGAACAGTATCTTCTATAAACACAAACGTTGCATAGGCTTGGAATTTTAAAATTCCAATGCTACAACCTGGCAAAGGTCGTTACTTCTGATGAGACTTTGATTGCATGGAAATGACATTTGTGAATAGCCTGAAATCTTGCTTGACTTAGTCATCTACTTCTTGTGATCCCTGAGAAAAGCACACACACACACACACACACACACACACACACACACACACACACACTATGGATGACGGTAAGAGACAATGTGTCCTGTTCTTATCTTAGGAACCTCTAAACCTGGTGTGAGATGACCTGGTTACCCTATGAGGGCACAGGATGTGAGCAAAAGGCTAGAGCCTCTCTGACTTCTATGCTCAAGTCCCCTTGAATGTCCCTTTCTGAGCTGGAACTGTGCTTTGTGGCTCATGTGAGGGCAGGAGAGATAAACCCTGCCCCAGCCCACTCTGGGTTTGATTATAACTAGTAATAGGAAGAAACTGTCTAAGATGGGTGAAAAAAAAAGCCTTGTTTACTAACCTGTTCTTCTAGAATGTTCCCCCACCCCCAGCCAGTCATGTGACTTGTTCCCTTAGCACAATCAAGCCTTGACAAAAGTCACACAGATTCATCCCACAACATTTGGTCCACGTGCTCTGCTCAGCTTTCCTGCGTGCTATGACACCGGTAGTAGCATCTGAGCATTGATGGCGTTGCTTATTATCTGTCTTTCTGCTCTAGGATGTGAGCCTTTGTGCAGCAGAGATCTCTGTTTTGCTCACTGTCAATTGCAGAGCATGGAACAATAGAATGAATAAAGATGTAAGGAGCCTAAATCCAGTGTTCTCGCTCTTTCTCTGTGTCTCTCTTTCTCTTTGTCTCTCTTTGTCTCTCTGTGTGTCTCTGTCTCTTTGTGTCTGTCTTTCTATGTCTCTCTGTTTCTGTCTCTGTGTGCGTCTCTCTCTCTCTCTCTCTCTCTCTCTCTCTCTCTCTGCCACATATGTGTAAGATGTGCTTGTCTCTACATTCATGAGGAAGCCACTGATTGACATCTGGTATCTTCCTTAATGGCTTCCCTGTCATAGTTAGGGTTACCTAACTATCATGAAACACCACAACCAAAGCAACTTGAAGAGGAAAGGGTTTACTTGGCTTACGCATCCACATCACTGTTCATCCTCAAAGGAAGTCAGGATAGAAATTAAGCAGGACAGGAACCTGGAGGCAGGAGCTGATGTCGAAGCCATGGAGGAGAGGCCATGCTCTTATAGAACCAAGAACTACTAGCTCAAGGGTGGCTCTACCCACAACATACTGGGTTCTCTCCCACCAGTGACCAATTAAGAAAATCCCCTAGAGGCTTGCCGAGAGCACAGTCTTATGGAAGCATTTTCTCAACTGAGGCTCCCTACTCTCCAGTGTCTCTAGTTTGTGTCAAGTTGACATAAAACTAGCCAGCCCAGTTCTCACTTTGTCTTTTGAGACAGAGTCTCTCACTGAACCAGAAACTTACCAATTCCGTTACTTGCCTCTGGCCAGCATGCCCCTGGGATCTTCCTGCCTCTGCCTCCCCTGCAATTTGATTGTAGCAAAGGTTACCATGCTTGGCTTTTTATGTAGATGCCAGGAATCTGACCTCAGATCCTCAGGTTTTCTTGGCAAGCACTTTACCAATGGAGCCATCTCTCCATTCCCAGTCACTGGTGACTGGTCACTGGTGACCTGTGGGTCACGACCCACTTATATTATGATTCACAGCAGCAGCAAAATTACAGTTATGAAGTAGCAATGGAATAATTTTATGGTTGAGGGTCACCACAACATGAGGAACTGTATTAGAGGGCTGCAGCGTCAGGAAGGCTGAGAGGCACTGGGTGCAGCATTAGGAAGGTTGAGAACCACTGCTCTAAGTGACCTGAGAACCTGGGCTTCTTTGTCTTTGGGTCTCCCCATCTCTCTTAGTAATGTTAACATTCTTGCTTCCATCAAGTAGAAGATGACAGGAAGCTGGAGAGTGACAGGTGGAAAGGCTTCTGTCTTAGAAGAGACATTTGTCACTTTCGTTTACATGCCTGTGGCTACATGCAGTCCCAATGCCACTCTCACTGCAAGGAAGACCAGGGTCTAAGGTCAAGCTGTGGGTTCAGGAAGAAGAAAGAAAAGAGTGAATACACAGAAAGTCTTTTCCACACACTCCCATGTCTAGCCTTTCCCTGGTTAATTGAGTGTTTTAAATGGATGGACCTCAACACAACCGGCTGAGTCTATTAACGGCAAGTGCTGGTGTTGAGCTAGTCAAGGGGGCTGTATGTTACTGTATCAAATATGATTACTTTCAAATCCTTTCAGGCTTGCTAGACTCTTGTTATGTAATCTAAATTAGGGAAATGTGGTTGTTAAAAGAGAAAAAGTTCTTGTCTATTGTTGGAAATTATTTAATCCCAATCAGGATTTCTACCCTACCTTTGATCATTCAACTCCTAGATAAAAGATACACAACTTTTATATATATGTTCTTAAAGATTTATTTATCTATTTTATGTATATGAGTACACTGTCAATATCTTCAGACACACAAAAGAGGACATCAGATCCCATTACAGATGGTTTTAAGCCACCATGTGGTTGCTGGGAATTGAACTCAGGACATCTGGATGAGCAGTCAGTGCTCTTAACTTCCATGCCATCTCTCCAGCCCCTCAACTTGTTTGTTTGTTTGTTTGTTTGTTTGTTTGTTTTTAGAGCTAGGGTTTCACTGTGTAGCCCTGGCAGTCCTGGAACTCACTCCATAGATCAGGCTGGCCTCAAACTCAGAAATCTGCCTGCCTCTGCCTCCCCAAGTGCTGGGATTAAAGACCACCACTGCCCGGCTAACTTTTATATTTTTAATGAGTCTTAATCAGCACTAGAACTGAGTAGATATCTACCTTCTATGCTATTGTATCTATTTCCCTTCCAATAAGCCACAATATGACTTGCCATGTTCTGTCCAGGCTGATCTTAACTCCAACTGGCCAGTCCTCATGACCATAATTTCAAGATTCTTACCCCATAGCATCATCTCCTCTCTCCACTTCCTCTCACTACTCCTCATGGTTCTCCCAGACCCTATGCCCCAAGACTCCAGACCCGGCCTATCTCAACTCCACCCAGCTATAGGCTGTAGGCATGTCTATTCACCAATCAGGGATAACTTGGAGGGCAAGGTCACTGGGTATGTCACGTGGGTATGTGCAGACTCTCCTCCCTGGGGGCAACCAGGCTTTGGTAGCCAATGTTTAACATTACAATACAAGCAAAAGTCCAAACTTCAACCCTTGTCTGTGAAAGTTTGTATGGATGAGTTGGAAACATCATATGGCTGTGAGTTACTACCTCCAAATATTTTCTCTGGCTATAACAGAATACCTGAGATGGAACAATTTACAAAGGGAAGAGGTTTATTTAGATCATGGGTCTGGAGGCAGGAAGGCTCAAGATCAGGTGTCCATACATATACCATAGGACAGTGATGAGGATGACAAGGGGTCATAAGGAAGAAGTGAGATCTGAGAAGAGATGTATCCACTTCGTAACTTCTCTCAAAATTAATTTATCCCTTTAAGCTTAGAACTCAAGATAAAGGCTGCATGCCATTTATGAGGGTTCCCCGCTCCCATGATCCAAGCACCACCACTAGACCCCACCTTCCAACATTGCTACACTGGGGACCTGAACTTAGCTTGAGTTTTGCGGGGGGTGGGGGTGGGGCTACAAGTCCTGTTCCAACTGTAGTCACTAGAGAGCACTTACTTCTGTTGTATTTGAAGTACTTGAGACCCCACAAAAAACTGGGCATGGAACAAGGAACCATGCACTTACAAAAGCATTAAGCATTTAGATTTCTTACATGTATTTAAATATTGTTACTTCCACTTGATAAAGTGTGAAGCCAGAAATCCGTGTTATCCAAGCATTTAGTTCAAGTATGTTTGTCCAAGCAAAGAAGAAACTCTGACCTTCAACATATACATTGAGGGCATTACCATGGCACGCATATAGAGGTCAGAGGATAACTTTTTTGAGGATAAGTTCTTATCCACTACCTGTCTGAGTTACTGTTTCTCGTTCCTCCCACTACACCAAGAACTCTAGACCAACTGGCCAGGGAGCTTCCAGATTATTCTCCTTTCTCCACCTCCCGTCTCCCACTAGAGGTTAGGATTGGGAAGTGTTCTACCCATATCAGAATCGGGGCTTTTTCTATGGGTTCAGGTCCTCTGTCAAGCCTTTGTGGTAAGATTTTAACCACTAGGCCATCTCCCCAGCCCTGTGAATAATTACCTCCTCCCCCACAAAGAAAATCTCTGACTCCAACAAAAGGTAAGTTTTAGGAAAGGGGAAAATGTCACTCTCATTCTGATACAGAAGTGAAGACACTCAAAAGAGTTTATTAAATGCCTCATGTGAAGGAGCCAGACAAATGTCAGACTCCTTTGAAAGAAAAGTCAGAACAGACAAAGAACGACACAGTCATTTGAGCTTGCACGACTTTACGCATAGCTTCATGCATTCGACATGACTGGGGCAGCCAAGGAAGGAAAAAAGCCAAACACGGACAGATCCCCAGACAGAAAGCTGGGATTGGGTGGTCTGGGCTCTATACTAGAGAAGCCTCAGCTTCTAGAAGCTCAGCGTATTTATTATATAGAGTTGGGTAAGGAGGCAAGTTATTGGGTACAAATAAACAAGGAGACAAAACTATTACATACAGCTGAAAGGGAGCTAGGCTAAACTACTTCCAGGAGGAGCTGTCTCTGTAGGGGAGCAATCTTCTGGCCATGAGTGTCAGGGGTAAGAAAGCTATGACAGACACTTTCTGTACACACTATTAGAATGTACACTTGGAATGGCGGAGGGCTTTGCCCTTCCTCCATGGGTCTGAGAGTCTGAGGGTCTGGGGTCTTTGGCATGTCTGGTTTGTGTCAACAAATGTTCACTAAGGACTGCACCCACTCAGGGATTTCTCTGCTTCCTATACAAACTGAGTTTGTGATGGACACACACTATATTTCCATAAAGAAGAAGCCAGCCACCGGGCAGTGGTGGCACACGCCTTTAATCCCAGTACTTGGGAGGCAGAGGCGGGAGGATTTCTGAGTTTGAGGCCAGCCTGGTCTACAGAGTGAGTTCCAGGACAGCCAGGGCTACACAGAGAAACCCTGTCTCGAAAAACAAAAAAACAAACAAACAAGCAAAAGAAGCCAGCCAATCTGTAACACAAAGCTTCTTAAACATTTTCCATTCAGGACTCCCTTTTAACCAAATGATTTCTACATGATTCCTGAAGAATATGAGTACATAAAATAGGCATACAAATCCAACATTTATTACCTATAATAAATCATAAAGCTCTTTTAAAATCTTTATAATATAAGCATATAAAATTACAGCATTTATTAGAGATGAAGGCAAACATGCATACTGATGAGTTGGATGTGTTTTCCTTCACACAAATCTTGTCTGAATCTTTAATACTGAGTGACATCTTTTTTGTTTGTTTAGCTGGTTGGTTTGGTTTGATTGGTTAGTTTTGAGATAGGAGTAGTAGGGAAGTCTCAGATAAATCAAGGCTGGCCTTGAACTCCTGATCCCCTTGCCTCCAAATCCTGGGTGATGGGATTGTAGGCAAACACCACCATGCTTTGACTCAAAGATCATCTCCCGAGGTTTTCAGAATTAATCAGTACTTGATTATACATCCAGCGGTGTTCACACCACCACTTCATACCAGGGTGTGGCATACAATAGCAGAAGCATGTTAATGATCACTTTAGAAGTTCTGTCCTAATCCCAGGACACACTTCATTTAATGGTTTTTGTAAAAATGAAACTCAGAAGAGAATCTCAAATAGTAATTTTAATTTTAAAACATCCTAACACAACGCCATGCAAATATCTTTGACACTAAGAGCTGAGGAATAGCCGTAGAAAAATATTAGCAAGTCTCTGTTTCCTGTAATTCAACCATTATTTTTCCATTGAAGCTGAAAACTTTGTATAAACAGTGAGAAAAACCCCTGAAATTCATAACACACGATAGGCTTAATCCAGTGTGGAATGCTCACACAGGCAGTGCCAAGTGCATACATGTGTTCAAAACCAAGGCTACAGCAAAGTTATGTGATGCGAGACAGGCAAGTCCTTCCTGAAACACCTCAGATTCACTGTAGAGTTGATTTTGTGTTAATTTGTGGCTATTTGCATTTTTCAGAAACCTTATATCATTGCCACATTTTTTATAACTGCCATATTCTGTTATTAGAACCCACATGGGGCACTGACTCACAGATTCAGAAGCTGTGGACAGACAGATAATTTCCATGTTTCTCAGCTGCCTGCAGTGTGCAGATTTGTATTAATAATCCCCACAGATGAGTCTGATAAGGCAGAAGGGTAACCACTGGGATGCAGAGCTTTCTAGTAAAGTCTTTAATGCAACCTTGTTCCAGAAGATTGGAAGATAGTTGGGTTGGATGAAGCATTAAGTTCATATGTTCGTATGTT
Organism: Grammomys surdaster; assembly: GCF_004785775.1. Taxonomy (NCBI): domain Eukaryota; kingdom Metazoa; phylum Chordata; class Mammalia; order Rodentia; family Muridae; genus Grammomys; species Grammomys surdaster. Next base: position 7,076,780 of record NW_021604696.1, on the reverse strand, counting down.
ACTTTGTTTCCTACTTTTGAACTAAACTGGTTAACAAGCAACCAAACTTCTGAACAAGAGAAACTAAGCTAGAATTTGCTTTCTTTCTGCAAACTGGTTTCATTTCCCTGAGCAAGAAGAATGGTTAAGAAAAACAGTTGAGTTGGGTGTGGTGGTGCACATCTAAAAGGCTGGCCTTTTGGATGGATAAAGAACTTCTGTGGATCTTGTTCTTGTAGAGGTCACCGTGGCTTCTGTGAGCGCATGTGTACAACAGCCATGACATGTCCAGACAATAGCATTATACAGCCTCTCTCCCATTCTCAGGCTCTTTCAGTATCGCTGCCTTCTCTTCTGTGATGCTCCCTGAGCCCTTGGGAGTAACGTAGATGTCCTACCGAAGGCCAAGCTGAGGTCCCACCACCAGCTGAGAAGCTGTTTGCAGCTGAGAGGAGGGGTCACTTTTCTTTGGTACCATGGTCACCAGTAGATTCACTAGTAGTTAGTCACCTCATGCTCAGGTACAGATGGACAGTACTAATTGAATTCAGTTTGTTAAAATAAAATACATAAAAAAATCTATACATAAAGGAGATGAAGTTGCAAAGAAGATGTAACGGATGGTCTTGGATGGGAGTTGGAGGTGGGGAGAGGTGGATCTAACCAAGATACACTATATGCATGTATAAAAATGTCAAAAATGAATAGAAATTAAAGTTTAACAAATAAATCAGAGTAAAGGAGAAGGGTAGGTGTTCCACAGTTTAAGGACCAACCTGGGCATGGGGGTGCATCTCTGTAATCCCAGCATTTGAAAGGCAGAAGCAGTGAGCCGCAATGCTGGAGTTACAGGTGCAAGCCATCAAGCCTGGCTTTTTACATTGGTATTAAGGATCCAAAGTCAGGTGCTCATGTTTGCCTAGCAAGCACTTTACTCACTGAGCCATTTCTCCAAGCCAAGAAACTTTTATAATAAAATAAGAAAAAAGCAAGTGTCTTAGTTAGGGTTTTACTGCTATGAACAGATACTATGACCATGGCAACTCTTATAAAGGACAATATTTAATTGGGGGCTGGTTTACAGGGTCAGAGGTTTAGTCCATTATCATTATGGTGGGAAGCATGGCAGCAGGCAGACATGATGCTGGAGGAGCTGAGAGTTCCACCTCTTGTTCCAAAGGCAACTGGGGGAAGACTGGCTTTCAGGCAGCTAGGATGAGGGTCTTAAAGCCCATACCCAGAGTAACATGTGGAAGGGGAGATTCTGGGGTTTACATCCTGTTCCCCAACTGATTTGTCAGTAAAAAAATCCAGGGGGCCAATTGCTGGACAGAAGGTACAGCTGGGACTTCCAGGTCCAGGGGAAAAAGGAGACTCCGGGAAGGAGAGTGAGCTTTTCTGCCATGCTATGGAGGAGGAAGAAGTCAGCAGTTGTGTAAGGTCTGGGGGAGAGCTTAGGCCTTCAGCCTCTGAGGTGGCCGAGGATGCTTGGTAAGGACACACTTTTCCAGAGGGGGATATCTGTGCCCAGTAATTGTGCCAAAAAGACAAATTATAAAGAATTAACCGTGCATGTGTCTTTTATCCATGGATTCAAGGGTCTCAGGAAGGGGTTGGTGGAGCAGTCACCTCCCAGAGCTAAAGGCAGGTAGAAAGGGAAGCCAGGAAGGGGCTGGGAGCTGGGAAGGGGCTGACAGTGCAGCCCTTACTGGGAAAAGGTGGTAGAGTTTTAAAACTACATGCAACTTCCTCCAACAAGGCCACACCTACTCCAACAAGACCACACCTCCAAATAGCGCCATTCCCTGGGCCAAGTGTATTCAAACCACCACAGCAAGAATCCATTCTATTTTTTGAGTACAGAAAGCTGAACAATGAGAACATTCAATTGGGAGGTACCAAGGCAAGGCACTCGTGGCTTTTCCATACTGTTTATACAACTTCTTGTGAATCTGTAATTATTATTTAAATATGTTTTTCACAAAAAAACAAAAACAAAAAAGAGAAAAAAAACATTGAAGTACAATAACAAGAGAAACAGCCATGTGAGCTCATGTGTGTAACAGCCACTCCATGTCCAGATGACAACATTTCACAAGCTTTCTCTCCATCCCTTTTTATCCTGCCCAGTACTGTGTAGAATGTTGTCTGATTCAGACAGGGAGGAGGGGAGGGGGCTTCTCTGTGGATTGGAGGCTAGCATCAGTACATCTTCTAGAAGATATAATTTTTCTACCCAAAAAACTTAAGTTCTGAAACAAGAATAGTCTTCAGAGTGGAGTGCGGAGAACTTGTAGCTAGTACATGGTCGGTCTTAACAGATCTTTTCTTCTTGGGTTTTGGTCCTCTAACTTGTGGGTTTGTACTTTCCAATATCAAGAAAGCAGCAGCAGAAGTAAGTGTCAGTGTTACTTTCTTGCTGTTGATAGTAAATCACAGTTATATATGGTGTCACCTGTGGGAACAGAGGGGAAAGTACAGGGAGCCCACTCTAACCTTTGTAACTTCTGTAAGTCTACAACTATTTAAAAATAAAAGCTAAAAGAAGAGCATTGGAGACTGTGGCTGTGCTGCATTGATAGAGCTGACCTGAGAGCTTTTTCTGATTGTATCTTACTCCCAAAGAAGCAGGACTCTCATTATTGACATGTTGGATCCACTGAAAGATAAGCTGTACTGTGATGAAAAGGCGAGCCACTTAGAAGAGTATCATTTGTTCTAAGGCAGATGAACTTCTGCTACAATGTCTCAAGCATCCTGGACATTTGACAGGTGCTTTTACTACCTCTAGGGAAGGGCAAAGCCAAGCAAGGCCTTCCTTCTGTAGATAATAATCAAACCGTGAGTTTCCAAGAATGCAAAGACCACTCTTCTTTCTGTGTAAGTGTATACACAATCAACAATGGTAGGCGACATCTTTCCATTGATGCAAGTCCAAACAGCCTTACCCCAGTGGTGTACACTTCTTTGCGAAAAGGTAGGTGCTCAAGTGCTCAGTTGTCCCTGTTGTCCTGCTCATGACTACTGGACACTCAGTGTTTCTGGTCCTGATGGACACCATCATGGCCAAGCATGGTGCTCTGTCAACACAACAGGCCTCTTGACCTGAAACGTCACCTTCCACCCATTCGCAAACAGAATGGCCCCAAACTCAGTCCTACTCACTGCTTTCTGGCTTATTTGTTCTTTTCCTTGGAAACACTTTTCTTTGTTCCCACACAGGGAAACTCACATTAAGGATGTGAAACGGTTTCTTTGTCGATCAAATAAGCTACCAAGACCAATGACCAACATAACAGTCAATGAACAAGTATCATTCTGAGGAGGTCACTTTTAGAAACAAACTAAATGGCATTGTTTTATAGTCCCTTGGGCTGAGAGCTTTTCATCTGACGTGTCTGAGCTGGTGTGAGTTCTTGACAGCTAGTTTATCTTAGTAGTGTGAAATATACTTTTGTCCCAGTAGAGTGGAAATGGCAGAAAACATAGTTGGTTCCAGTCTGGGGCCCTTTCTATGGCTTTGTTCTTGTGTTTAAGACCATAAATCACAACTTTTTCTTGAAAAGAAAACAAACAAATTTTGGGAGAATTCTCAATGGGACTTGAACTCATAAATTAAAGAGGACTTTTCTTTCTTCCAAAGAGCATCTCATCAGAGACTCAATCCATGGTTAATTTCATTGAACAGTTGCATTTTCATTGTAGATATAGCTAAAATAGTTAAATTCTTTTAGCTGGGTATTGTGTTCTGCAAATAACATGTAATCAAAACAAGGACATTCTCCACAGTAAAAAAATCTGCATCTAAAGTCATCAATAAATAAAGGAGATACATAGATAAAGATAGAGACACAGATATAGATACAGATATAGATATTCATATTACATACACTGAAATGGAAACACTGCTGCAATAGTAGCATAACTGTTGTCAGAGTAATTAGCTACTCTCTGAGTGGATTTAGGGGACTCTCTACAAAATGGAACTCATACCTAGTACCATCAACTGGGCCCAAAAACCAACAGCTGCTGTCTTGGGATTTCTATTGCATTAGTAAGACCCAGGAAGGAAAGGGTTTATTTCTCTCACACTTCCACACCACAGCTCATCATTGATGGAATTCAGAGCAGGAACTCAAGACAGTAACCTGGCCATAAGAACTGATGCAGAGGCCATGGAGGATGCTGATTACTGGCTTGATTCTGTTGGCTTGCTCAGTTTGTTTTCTCATACATAGCTGGACCATTCACCTAGGGGATGTCAGCTATATTATCTCACATCAACTATCAATTGAGAAAATGCCTTATGGACTTGGGTGCAGACTAATTTGATGGAGGTCCTTTCTCCTTTAAAATCTCTTCTTCCCAGATGACCTTACCTTCAGTGAAGCTGACATTGCTAGATTACTGAGAATCTAATATGATTATTGTCTTAAATGGACATAGAAATAATCTGTCCCCTACATCCTTGTACCCAGAGGACAGGACATCTTTCAACGCTTTTTATAGAAGTTTCTTTTTGCAGTAGATGGAGATTAATACAGAAACTTGCAACAGGTTGCTATTCGGAGAACAAGAGACAATGGAGTATTTCAGCTCTAAACAAGACATCACATACCCAAAGCTCAGGGATCATTGTAGAAGGAAAGGTGAAAAGATTGTAAGAGACAGAGGTAGTAGACAGATGTGGCAAAACTGTGTTTGCTGGGCACGGCAGGGCTGTGCACACACGAACTCACAACAGCCATAACTACATGCTCAAGACCTGTGCAAGAAAAATCAGCCAAACTCCCAGCAAGGACCAAGGAAGGGCCCACGAAGCCCCACCCCTAGCTAAGAAGCTATCCACAGTTGATGGCTGCTGGCAGAGTGAGGTCAGTTTTCTTCAGGGATGTGTTCTCAGAGGGATGTATGCTACAGTAGACAGTCCTACACACATACCCATAAAGGCATCAAAAATTAGACTCAGTGAGTACGAAGCACATGAAGTTGAGGCGGGGGTTTGTAGGATAGGGGAGAAATTGAAGAGGAGGTATTGGATTAAAGCATACTATATGCATGTATAAAGTTGTCAAATGATAAGATATTTTGGGCAAAAATTTAAAGAGAAGGCCATGCGTGTGGTTTCTTGTCTGCACACAGCTATTTCTGGAAGAAAACTCGAGAGACTGCAGTGTTCATTGCCTCCAGGGACAGGAAAACAGTGTTGAGGAATAGAGGCAGAAAGAAGAATTATTAACTAAACATTGGTTTCCTCTGAATGTGAAGCCAATGTAAAGTTCAACCAAACCAAAACTTAAAATGTAATATTTTAACAGTATTAGCTAAAAGCTATCTTTATCATCCTTGATGGAGTCCGAGTCTTCTGTGCCTGGAATCGCAACTTATTCCTGAACTGTTCTGTCTAAGCCATTCAGATACGTAACGGACAAGTCATCAAGGCACAGACATGGCTACTGTGTCTGGGAAGGTGACACTGTAAGTAGAGTCCTGATTCTCATCTGGCTCTGGAGGGAGGGGGATGGGATACAACTGACAAAGCAGTCTACCGGTTACTGCATCTTACTTGCTATACACACTAGCTGCATTCTTAGCTCTCTCCTCTGCAGAGAAAGAAAAGAGGATAAAGGAAATTCACTGACTGATTGGTGAAATAGATTGAAATAGATAGCTTGTAACTGGTCCCATTACTACAGTGTGCACAACAAGGTTTCCATGTGTATGGCTCCTCCATAAGTCTTGACTTCCATCCTGGTATCTCCCTCACCAGTGTTTGGGATGCAAATAGCTAGAGGTTTGTTTCTGGGGCTCCTCCATCTGCCTGCCCTTTGGGTGAGGTGTTCCTTACCACTCCATGCCTAGACCACTGAGCAGTCCTACAGCACCCACACTCTGAGCCTTGCGCTTTGGTGATATTTTATTGTATTACAGGCTCACTGCGGTTGTAATTTTGTGTTTCCAGATAGACTCTCAACTTCCTGAAAGAAGGAACATGACCTTCATTGTTCTCCCTACTAAACCAACCACAGAATATTCATTATTTGACTCATGGCTTATTTTACCTACAAGAGAAATTATATGTGTACACGTGGTTTTCCCAGGAGCATTACTCTCTGCCTCAAGTTCCTCTTATTCTCCACCAGGGAAATTCCTCTTCATTAAGCAAGGCAAAAAATGATGTCACTGACTTGATAGAATTTCCCTTTCCTATCTAGGACTAAATGGATTGCTGTGAATGTACAATAAAAGATAGCCACAGACACATTCATGAACACATATATGCATGCACATACACCCAGGTGTGCACACACTCATGCATTCACATGCACTCATGTGCACACACACATGTATATACACGGATGTACCACAAATAAAACACACACCCAGATACATCATAATAGAAAATGTTGAAAGACAAAGACAAAAGAAAAACCTTCAACGCAGCAGAGAGAACTAACTTATCACATAGGAAAGATCTTCAAGAAGACCAGCAGCTGCCTTTTTACCAGAGAGATGGGAGGCTGGAAGTATTGAAAGAAAAGAGAGATCAATCAACATACTAATGCTTATATCCAAGAAAAAATATATGTATATGCATATACATATACATATACTACATATACACATACATACATATACATATAGTTTGTTTTTGTGAAAACAAAGGCAAAATAAAAGACTTTTTCAGGTAACAAAATAAAATATAAGAGAGTTTGTCACATCCACCTTGTAGGTCCACCTTACAGGAAATGTATATTTCCTTAAGTGGACACATGTGAGCTAACATGGAAATGCCGATCCACATACATGTAGAACAATGAACTCTTGTGAAGAAGATCATATGATTCTTAAAGACAATGTACAGTCTAGACTGTGGTGGCTCAGAGGCTAAAAGCTCTCTCTCACTGCCCTTACAGGGGACCAGTGTTTGGTTCCCAGAACCCACACTAGTGAGCTCACAACCACAAATAACTCCAGCTTCAAGGGTTACACCACCCTCCCTGGCCTTAGACACTGCACTCACGTAAACACAGTTGCACACAGACACCCACACACATAAATAAAAATAAGGTCAATGTAAATGCATGGAAGTTCAATATAAACAAACCAAAGAAATCTGGGAAATGCACGCACATGGATACTAAACACCAAGAACTCACAAATTATATATAAAAAAAAAAAGTCTGAAATGAGTTGAAATGAGAATATGACCCATGCTTATGGGGTGTAGTCAACGCTGTAACCAGGGGAACTATGTTTCTTGCTGAAAGTGACTATATTGTACAACACACCTAAACTTAATCATCTAATTTTCTATCTGTATTTACAATTTCCACTGTAAGAGTTTTCGATTTTACAATGCTGGGGGGAAGACTAGCAAACTAAACTACAAAAAAAATCATAGGATTAAAAGAGAAATGGATACCAGACATCAGAAACAGAGAAAAGCAGTATACCCTGTTCAATCGATAAGGCTTTACTTAAAAATCAATAAGCCAGTGCTTGTGTAGACTGACTAGGAAGATGGGGAAGGAACTAAGGAAATGCTATGAGAAGTGAAGCCCGGGGCATTAAATAAATAAATAGTCACACCTAGAAGTACACACACTACTGAAACTGACTCTAGAAGAAAGGGAAAACCTGAATAGACCTATGCAATTACAGATACTGGATGAACTGACCAAGACACAAACAAACAAACAAACAAACAAAATCTCAGACTAAATTGCTTTGGGAAAAACAAACAAACAAATGGGGAAAAATAAATAAATAAAAATATTTTTTTAAAAATCCCAACAAATGTCTAAATGTTTATAAGCATCACGTGTGGTAGCACATCACTCTAGCCCCAGCACTCTGGTAGAAGAGGGATACAGTCCAGGCTGCCCTGGGATTCATAGTCAGACCTGGTCTTTAGAAAGAGAGATAGCTCGGCGCTTAGAGCCCTCCCTCTTCCAGAGGAATGGAGTCCAGTTCCCAACACCCACATAGGCACCCCACAAAGGACTAAACTGGATCCATGGGATCCTCTGCAAACATGCATAAACCCACACATAAACACAGAAGCACACGCATACACATACATACATACATACATACATACATACGTACATACACACAGATCAGACACATACATACACTGACACACAGATCAGACACACACACTCAGATCAGGCATACACACAGATTACACAGATACACACACATGTATACACACACACACAGATCACACAGACACACAGACATGTATACACATACACACAAAGATCAGACACACACATCCACTCATATACAGATCTGACACACTCAGATCTGACACACACAAACAGATCACACAGACACACACAGATCACACACACAAACAGATCACACACACACTTACAGATCACATACACACACACACCTCATTACCTTGATGTTTAACCAATCTAAATCCATAAATCCTCAATAAAATTCTAATAACCTAAATCCAGCAAAAAAGAATCTTTAAAAAATCATGACCCTGTGGAATTTATCTTAGGAATGCAGTGTCAGCACAATCAGTCACTTCCCTTGTTAGAAGATATTTTCATTGCATGCTATCATTTTTTATTTCTTAAATATTTGTGTTATTTCACATGTATGTGTGTATCCTTGAGTGTCTTGTGCACATCACATGTGTACAGAAGCCCTCGGAGGTCAGAAGAGCCATCAGATTCCCTAGAGTTACAGATGGTAGTGAGCTGCCATGAGGGTGCTGAACTCAGGTCCTATGCCAGAGCAGCCAGTGCTCTTACTGCTGAGCCATTTCTCCAGCCCCTCCTTAGAGGAAGTGTGGAGCAACAGGTTTTTTTCTTCAATTAGAAACTTGATTTCAGGGAAGGACTAAATATTTTTTTTTTTATTTTATGAGATAGCAAAGACTTTATCTGGAATCAAGGAGACAGTTGAAAAGCATTTTTTCTTGACATTTAAAGATTAGATTACATGAAAATAAATTTTTTGGGAATGAGGAACTACTGAAAGACTGGGTAGTGTTGGTTTGGGTTCCCCTGAGTTGTTTTACTTTGTATGTATGTGTTGTGTGTCTATGCTTGTTCGTGTGTGTGTGTGTGCGTGTGCGTGTGCGTGTGCGTGTGCGTGTGCGTGTGCGTGTGTGCGTGTTCACACACACAGTCACTTGCGTGTGTTTACAGGCACGATTGACTACATGTGTATGGAGGCCAAAGCATGATATCTGATATCTTCTTCAATTGCTCTCCACTTTATTTATGGAGGCCAGATCTCTGTGGCGCCCAGCAATTGCTGATTTGGCTAGTCCAACTAGCCAGCTTGCCCCAGGGATCCCTTACCATTTCCTGGCTGCTGAGATCACAGGCAGGCTACAATGCCTGTCTGGATCTTTATGTAGGTGCTGGAGAACCAAACTGTGGTCCTCATGCAAGCCCAGCAAGCATTTGAACCCCTGAGTCATCTCCACAGTGACAACTGCATAGTTTCTCAGAATGCTGTAGTGTGTTATAAGAACTTTATATAACTCTGTGGAGAGCAGGGTACACTTTCAAATACACATAAGATAAGAGCAGAGGGCTCAGCACTTGGTGCCAAGAGGATTCTCTGGGTTCTATAAATAGAGACAAAGATCCAAGCATGATAGAAATTAGAGCTTAAGAGCGAGAGGCACGTGCCTGTGGTGGGCTGTAAACCCAAGGAACTGAACAGCCTTGTCCTCGTAGATTCAGGATCCTCCACCACCCCTTCCTAAACCAGAAGTGTGGGTAGTGGCGTCTGCCTTTAATCCCATCAGGTGGGAGCCAGAGGCAGATAGTTCTCTGTGAATCCAAGGCTACCCTAATCTGCAGCAAGTTTCAGGATAGCCAGGACAACATAGTAAGACACTGTCTCAAGGGGAAAAATAAAAAGAATCCCAACCAAATTCTGGTCACTCTTGAAAGCAGGCAAGATGGATGTTCTGCAGATTCCTGGGTAGACATTCCTGTCCCTGTACAGGCACTAAGGTCCCCTGGGAGAGAGATCATGCTCAGGAAGAGAGACACAGAGGGGCAGGCGCCAGCATGGCTTCACAAATCAGTTTGAACTCTGCCTTCTTTTCCCATGTCTGGGACTCAGGGACTGTGAGTGACATCAGAAAAACACTCTCACTTGCAGTGTTAGAGGGATGGGAGCAGCCTTAAGCACATGTGACTCGGAAAGGGAGAGAGGCACTCTGTTTTCCCTGAGCTAAGCTGATCTCAGGGCCCAACAATTGTGCAGCTATTTTTGGTGTCTTCTAGGATTCGCCAGTTGGACGTGGGTGGAAGTTATATATTTCCTTCCTTCCACACAACCAGATGGTGTGTAACAATCAGTGCTCACCTCAGACCAGATTCTGGCCCATGGACAAGCCCTATTAGAAATGAGTCTCCCAAAGTCACTCAACTGGGTCCATGATGTCAGCTGGCATCTGACACTCTGTAACTCTACTGGAGCTGATAGGCACTGGGTGCATTCTCAGCAGCTATAGAAACAGGGAACTACATTTTTTTTTTTAAAGAAAAATGTTTTACATTTATTTGTTTAGTTATTCTCTGTGTGTGTGTGTGCGCGCGTGCGTGCGTGCGTGCGTGTGTGTACATGCCATAGCACACTAGTGGAGGTCAGAGGACAACTTACAGGTGTCAATTTTTTCTTCTATCAAGTAGGTCCTGGGGATCGAACTTAGATTGGCAAGCTTGGTGGTGACAACCTTTACCTGTTGAGCCATCTCACATCTTTCTAGGTTTTGTTGAACCCTGAGGTTAAGCCCGGGACTGTATGTATGCTCAGTAGGTATTCTACCCTGATGCTGCAGCTCCAGGCTGGTACTAAAATCTTCATAACTTAAAACAACTGAAGTTTCTTTTCCCCATTGTGGAGGCTGAAATTCTGAGATCATCACATCAGTGGGGCCTCTGTCCCTCTTTCTCTGCCCAATTTTACTCCTTCCTTGCCTCTCTTTAGCTTTTAGCCATGAGCAAGAACACTTTACACCCCTTGACTGGTATCTGTATCATCTCAATATCTGCCTCCGATGTCACGTGCTAGTCTCTGTCGTGCGTCTTTTCTCTACCTCTCACAGGACAGCTGTTACTGAATCTGCTTGGTTACACCTATGAAGACTGCAGTTGTAGAATTCATTGACTCTAGTACGGCATCATTGAAACTTGGTTACACCTTCAGGATCCTATTTCCAGAAATGCTACAATCTCAGCAGCCAGCAGCTAAAGCTGCAACTTCTTTTTAGATGATACAGTTCCAAATTGGCAACTCAAAAGCCAGTGAAAATCCATGCAAAATGGTTGCAAATCCTAGAAAGCATTGTATTCCTGGGTCACCTGAACCCTTTTTTACATTTTTGGTGAATTATAATATAATTGCATTATCTCCCCACTCCACTTCCTCCCTCCAGACCCTCTTTTTCTTTTTAAGATTTATTCATTTATTATATATGAATACACTGTAGCTGTCTTCAGACACATCAGAAGAGAGCATCAGATCTCATTACAGATGGTTGTGAGCCACCATGTGGTTGGTGGGATTTGAACTCAGGACCTCTGGAAGTGCAATCAGTGCTCTTAACCACTGAGCCATCTCTCCAGCCCCCAGACCCTCTTTTTCAAATTCATCTTTTTTCTCTTATTCTTTTAGTTGAAAAAACTTACACAGTATATTTTGATTATGATTTTACTATCTCCCAATTCTTCCCAGATTCTCCCCATTTCCCTATTTGTAGCGGGAAATTTTCCCCACAAGTTGGGAGGAGCTAAGGTGGGAGGATTAAGGAGAGGAAGAGTAAGGAGAGGAAGAAGAAAAGGAAGAGGAGGAGCTAGGGAGGCAGAGATGTAGGAGCGATGGAGAACCATGCATGTATCAGGAGCAGCCCTGAGTAACAACTCATATCTAGGTTAGTTAATTGGTTAACACTTCTATTTGTGTGGGCATCTTGTTATTTGAGCATTACCAAATATATAAAGCTATTGGATGATCTTCAAACATTAGAGTCTCATTTCTACCTGCTACCACGTGGATGGCGGGATGGTTTGGGCTCAGCACAGCCTTGTGGAGACAGCACAGAAGATTGGCAGAGCCATCTCCCACACTAGCATCTCATGGGTGGCAGGGCTGGTGTCTCTGGCCACCTGAGCCAGCGAGAATACACCACTGCACTGACAACATTGCTGCCGCTTGTGGCCACAGGCCTAGGCTAGTTGGGAAAATGGCAGCTGATTAAGAATAAGCAAGATTGAGTGCCGTCATATTTCAATAACTTACTTCAACACCTATTGTTGAGGGCCCATGCCCCACCCCCACCCCACCCCCCAGCATAGCTGTAGCCATTTTGTTCCATGCCTGCCAACTATTTCATATTGTTGCTGTAACATGCCTGCCAATCATTGACAAGAAAATTAACTTGACTCAGAGCAGGGTCATGTTGTCCACATGCCCTGTTACACTCTGTATGAGGTTTGTCAATCTTAAGAAATTCCACAATGCTTTACATAGGACTCATCAAATTAAAGGTCAGTATGAACTGTTAGGTCCAAAATGGCCTGACTCAAGGCCAACCACTAGGCAGCACTTCCTGCATCTGCATATAAGCTCACTGTGGTTTTTGCCATTTTAGCCTTTATAAACTGACAGAGAAAGATGTTCAGGGTCATAGCCTTAGCCTTGAATTCTGAGCTACAGCCCTGATCGATCAGTCTTAGGGTGAGTGTTCAATAAACCATCCCTGTCTGACTGAGATCGATGTTTGTGTGGTTTTTGGGGTGATTCCTCGATCCCAGCATCTATTCTCATAACTTTATATTCACGTGTACCAAAACACTTTGTAAACACACGTACCCAAACCAACCAAACACCCCCACAAAAATGGAAAACAAAATAAAATAACCAAGCAAAAGATCAATAAGACAAAAAAAAAAGGCCTAAACAAAGCAAAATGAGACAAAAAGTCTACAAAAATGCCATTGAGTTCGTTTTTTGTGTTGGCCACCTCCTGCTGGGTATGGGGTCATCCCTCATGTGGTTAGTATACCCAGTAAGACTCCATGGGGGAAAGCTAAATTTTCCTTTGTCAGTAGGTATCAGTTGTAAATAGCTTCTTAGTTGGAGGTGGGCACCCATGCCCACTTCCCTCTCTAAGTGCTGCGACCCCATGTGCCTTGAACCTGCGAAGACCTTTTGCAAACTAGATCGTCTGTTACCACAGTGAGTTCATATGAGCTTCCGTCTGTTGTGTTTGGAAGACACTGTTTCTTGGAGTCAGCGATCATCTCTGGCTCTTACAATCTTTCTGCCTCCTCTTCCACACAGATCCCTGACCCCGAGGGGAGAGGTTCGATGAAGACATCCATTTAGAACTAAGGAGGGTAAGACTTAAACACCTCTGATTAAAACAGTGAGAAGTATTTGGGGCATTCCTTATAACAATTAACAATCTAAGACAGGGTTCCTTAAACTCTGCACTGCAGACTCCCAGAGCAGTCTGAAAAGCCTAGAGACCCCTTCATATTAGAACACCAGTAACCTGGAGGGGTTAGAATGTTGCAGGTCCAGAGCCTAATTACAATGTACCTTGGGCTACTGTTAGCCCACTAAGTAGCCATTCTTTGCATACCTCTGTATCTAACTCAACTCCTTGTGACAAATAAAACTCCTTTAGAATGTATTAACTTAACAAAACCCTAGTGTCTACCAATCAACGGGCTAAGAGTGCTGTCTGACAGCATCCAAGGCCTTTAGCAGAGCTCTCCCCATTGCTATAACCCGCCTACCTGGTGTGCCCACCCTTGTATCTGAAAAGTGTCTTGATTTATGGTTTTCTTTGTTCTGTTAAAATTAGCTCCTGAAATTGCTGCCTTGTTGGAATGTGGGATTTGTGGAGACCTGACTGAATCCTCCAGCAATGTTCCCTCCTATTTCTCTCCAGGACAAACTACCTCTTATTACTTTTGAAGTGAGAGCTGTGTTTTGTGTTGACACCTTATTGGGGGAAAAGCGTCTTAAAACTAATAAAATGCAGTACATAGGAATACAAGGGAAAGCAATTATAGTGCAATGTAATTTTCAAGATATTCTTGTTTGTTTTTAAGGATTTGTTTTTGGTAACATTTTTAATTTATGGGATGTGTGTGTGATGTGTATGCATATGGATAATGTGATGTATGTGATATGTGTGTGTTGTGTACGTGTGATGTGTGTGTGATGTGTGTGTGATGTGTGTATGTCATGTGTGTGTCATGTATGTGTGTGATGTAAGTTGTGCTCATGTGTTCATGGAGGCCAGGCAAGAGTGTCAAGTCTCCAGGAGATGATGTTACAGGTGGTTATGAGGCACCCAGTGTAGGTACTGGGAACTGAACTCTGGTCCTCTGGAAGAACAGCAGATGTTGAGCCATCTTTCTAGACCCATATATCTATATATCTATATATTTATATATCATATATATATATATATATATAAATATATATATGATATATAAGATATATATATATATCTTTATTAATACTTCAAATAATAAAATCTAACACAAAGTCTAACAATTGGAAAGTAAGAATGAATATAAACAATATCTGGAGACATATGTAGCCACAGGTCATCGATGATGATCCGTGAGCTGGCTGCCACCATCCTCCCCTGCAGCTGGCTGACCACATTCCTAAATGAAGGAAATGCCAGTTTTCAACTTGAAAAAAAAAAAAAAACCTAAAAATAATCTATTGCAAATTTACAAACTGTTTGAAGTTTACCAAAAAATTACTTAATTTTTCCTATCTAAACTGATGAAATTCCTGATTCTATCCTTAGACACTTAGAAAGTCTACCTGTCATCTCTAAAAGATACAGAGTGGGGTTTTTTGTTTATTTGTTTGTTTGTTTTTTTGTTTTGATTTTTCAAAGATGAGTACACTGTAGCTGTCTTCAGACACACCAGAAGAAGATATCAGATCTCATGACAGATGGTTGTAAGCCACCATGTGGTTCTGGGATTTGAACTCAGGACCTCTGGAAGTACAGTCAGTGCTCTTAACCACTAAGACATCTCCAGCCCCGAGTGTATTATTTTTAAATGCATATATTTTATTGTATTATTGTTATTATTCTCATTACGTTAATTGTTGTGTGTTTGTGTGAATGCTGGTGCACATGTGTCAAAACCCCCATGGAGAACTTTTGTGAGTCACCCTTTCCTTCCACCCTGTGGGTCCCAAGGACAGAACTCAAGGAGTTACGTTTGCACAGCTACTGCCTCTACCCGTTGAGACATCTCACCAGCTCAAGGGAATGGGTTCTAATTAAGGAACTAATGGCCCTGGGGGCTGGGTAGGGAGTTAATTTCATGACACTGCCACATTGAAGGATTTTAAAGTGCTCTCTCTCTCTCTCTCTCTCTCTCTCTCTCTCTCTCTCTCTCTCTCTCTCTCTCTCTCTCTCTCTCTCTCTCTCTCTCTCTCTCTCTCCCTCCCTCCCTTCTTCCTGCCCTCCCTGTCTCCGTTTCTCCCTCATGTCCTCCTCTCTCCCTTTTCTTTTTTCCTCTCTTCTCACCTCCTTCTGTCCTTCTTCCTCCTCCTCCTCCTCTTCATCCTCCTTCTCTTTCTCCTCCTCTTCTTCCTCCTCCTCTCTCTCCTCTTTTTACTCCTCCTCCTCCTCCCCCCCCCCCCCCCCCCCCCCCCCCACCCCCTCCCCCTCCTCCTCCTCTCATTCTCATTCTCATTGTTCCACACAGAATCCTGGGATTCCAGGGCTATATGTGTCCCACGAAGGAGGCTAAGATGAAAGTGCAGCAGTCTCCGAGACAGCACATGAGCCACAGAAGCAGGGTGGTAATAGGCCTGAGAAATAATTAAATAACTGAGATGATGGACAGACTGGCCAACAGGGCCATAGCAGAAGACATTGAACTGTAGAGATGTCCAGTGCCCTTTGATGACTTATTGATGGATTTGTGAATATTTGAAAGGTGCTCATGGACAACTGAGACCTGACCTTGGAGCGTGACTGCTGTGTTTCCTGTATGCCTAGAGCCAAAAAGACAAAGCTGTGTTAGAATGCTTCAGATGAACCTCATCTATATGTACAAGTTTAAAACCCGAATAGAGCAATAATTAAAATACTGCTGTTATTTCACTGTCTACTCAAAGCGCTAGGTTTACAGGCTTGCAACGCCATGGCCTCTGGTTGGATCTATTTTAAAAGTAATAAAAGACCTTCCACCAGAGAACCATGTGGAGTCTGCTACACAGATTGTCCTTGGTAAATAATGGCCCTCGGTAAATCCTCCATCATGTGTGTCCCTTACTTGGGAGTAATGGCTCAGTGTGTAGGGCTGAGCTCCAAGCTCACCTCTAAATGTCTCTGCTTGTTTTTCACTTGACATACACCACTGGGCTGTGCTCTGTAAAAGAAAAAAAAACACAGCTTCCAGCCTCTGGTAAGAGGAGGCCCTGTCATCCATCCTTGTAATCTAAACAACCCACCTTCCTGGATCACAATTCTGCACAGCCGTGCCTTGGAAAGGGGCCTGAGCTAGACTTGTAAGTCACAGTCAAGCTTCAGATTAGTTGCCTGACCTTGGAAAAGTCCTTAAAGCTTCTAGGACTATGGTGTCTTTTCTATTAAATCTCAGAAAAGATTTCTCCCCACTCCCCGACTTAAAAAATTGTTCTATGACAGCACAATGCCTAAAGAAAAGTCCTAAACCACTTTAGCATTGATTTTGGTGATTTTAATCAAAGTATGGCTTGGGTATGTAATCCTAAAACAAATTATTCCCATACGCAAATAAAGAAACTAAAAGATAAAATTTACCTGATAGAAGTTGTGTTGATTTATGTGTATGCCTGTGCCCATGTGAGAATATGCAAATGTGTGCTCTGGCACAGAGGAAAACAGATCCATCTACCTATTCCTTCGAGGCAGAGCCTCTCCCTGAACCTGCAGAGCCTGCTCTTTCAGCTTGACCAGAAGCCAACAAACCCCAGAGATACTCCTGACTCCACCTCCAACAGGGCTGGTCTTACAGGCATGCACTGGACACCCAGCCTGTTACCTGGATGCTGAGATCCAAAGTCCAGACTTGACTGTTGCACAGAAAGCACTTTAACGACCGAGCCTTCTCCCCAGTCCCTATTTTATCATAGTTTAATACCTTTTATTCATTAACGATCAGCATTATTAATTCAATGTGACAGACATTACTGGCTTGAATCACTCACTACTCAAGCACTAGAAAGATAACTTGACAGAAGTTGGCCCCTACTGTGTATTCCCTGTGATACTCAGCCCTCTCACCCTCTATTGAGCAGTTGGTAAATTTTCTTTAAGCCTTGGCTTCCTCTCACTTTGACTTGGGAAGGGAGCTCTGTCTACATCATAGACTTTGTCCTCTGTTCCCTAGCCTCTAATTATTAAAGCAAAATTATGTGACATCAAATGCTGCTGCACCTGGTGGTTGGACCCAGGCAGACATCTTCCAGATGATTCCAGAAGAATTTCCACCATTGCTTTTGTTAGGTGATCATTGAAATAAAAGCATAAGAGTTTAACATTTTCTCTTAAGTGCTAGGTGGTAGTGGCACACACCTTTAGTTCCAGCACTTGGGAGACAAAGGAAGACAGATCTCTGAGTTCAAGGCCAGTCTGGTCTATAGAATGAGTTCCAAGACAGCCAAAGCTACACGGAGAAACTGTGTCTGGAAAAACACACACAAAAAACAATTTCTCCTGAATTCATAGCTCTCTGGAGAGGTATGTCTGGGTGTCAGTTTGAGGAATGTTCCTTCCGGTTAGTGGTAGGTTTGATGGAATTATCTTCTCGTGCCTACATGCCATCTCCAAAGGAAGAGTGTAACACACCTCTAAGATGCTCATTTCTGTCTCTCCAAGTGCTTTTGGAGAGAAGAATATAGATTTCAAGAACCCTATGCTGGTCTTGAAATCTATATTCTGAAGACAGACCCCCTGAAGACCTTGGCAAGAAGAAGGAGATTGACAAGATCAACAAGACAGGTCATGTATATGTGATGAATATGTCTCCATACACTGAGACAGCTCTGGGACTAGCTGAGACTGAACTGTCTATATACAGCCAATAACACTTATTGGGCACAAAATCTTCTTGACTTATTACATATCATCATTTAAGATGGCATGAATGGAAATTTATATTGTAGTTTCATTATGTGATCAAACTAACCTCTAAAGAAAGGCAGTTGTCTTTCTTTATTGATCTTAACTGATCTGTGCACCCTGAACATTTCATATGAATGTCTTTACAGAGCTATGTTTTACTTGTAAGGTTTGTATATTGCAGAATGAAAGAGGAGAGAAACAGCCCTGAGAAGATTCATACTTTGGGATGCTGAGGTTCTGCAACCTTCCATTCCAGCTCCTTGTTTGATTCTACCTCAACTACATCAAAGCTGTTTCCTCAAAGACTTGCTTCCAGGACATTTCTAAAACAGCTAGCTTGCCTTTTCACCCTTACAGACTATTACAGTCAGGATTTTATCTAAGCAATGGACTTTCCCAGAACATAGAGACTGGAAGGCAAATGATGCCAGCTAGCCTTCCTTTGACAAAACCATTTTTCCTATTTCCCTTTGCACCCCTAGAAGGGAATTCTTCATTCCAATTCAACTAGAAGCAAGCAAATAAAGATTATAGTCCCAGCCCCTTAGGTTGGGGTGATGGTTCTGGTTATTTTATAAATTATAGATGACTCATCATTTTAAGGGATAGTTTGTAAATATTGTAGATTTGGACAGAGAGGAAACTAGAGAGTTAAGATTCAGGGATTTCTACCTTTCCTTTCTTCTTCTCGTTCCTTCTTTCTTAAGTAAAGGAAAAGGGGGTAGAAGTGAAACAGGGAGAGATAGTAATATCATAGAAATTAGAGGAATAGATAAATAGGACTGGTTATCAAATTTACTCTTTTTTAAAAAAAGATTTATTTATTTATTTTATGTATGAGTACACTGTAGCTGTCTTTAGACACACCAGAAGAGGGCATCAGATTCCATGACAGATGGTTGTGAGCCACCCTGTGGTTGCTGGGAATTGAACTCAGGACCTCTAGAAGAGCAGCTAGTGCTCTTAACCACTGAACCATCTCCCCAACCCCTCAAATTTACTCTTAAACAAAACAGTGTATAGCCATAATCTTACTTTGGTAGAAATCTTTATAATTAATGCAAATTGAAGCTACAATTTTTACATTGGCACAGAATTTATAGATTGATGCAGATTTAAGATTTTCATTGGTATAAATTTCTTACATTGATATAAAATTTGAAATTAATATTGTTATTCTTGGATAGGCATTGTGCCTATGCACCTCATTTAAGAATACAAGGCTTAGACCCAGTCCTTCTAATAACTACCATTACAAACTGTTTAGGACGATTAAGTAACGAAAGTTAAGGGCCAGATAGTAAACTTGTGGTTATATTAGATTCTGATCAAATCATATTAAGGTGCTTTCTCAATATTCAAATGGAAGTAGCTAAGAGTAGTCAAGGTTAACAATTCAAATATACTTTATATAGATAGATAGTCTTCAAAAGCATCAGAAATCCACAGAATCTGACATTTAATTATTTCATTATTAGAAATTTTGACAAGAGACATGTCTGCTCCTGACAGTACTCCCTTCACAATTCAAAGAAGATACTGAGCATCAAAACCTCCATATGGAGTTGCTCCAGTTATGGCAAGGTAGCCACTAGACAAAAATTGTCCTATTCATTTACAGACAAAAAATACTGTCCAGAAAAGGACACACAATTCAGGATAGTCAACAGCTTGGCTCTGCCAAGGCAGGGTAAGCTAGTCCTTCATAATAATTCCTGTTTTATTCAAGGTCTGTCAGATGGTTCTGGGACAGAAGGCTGAAGACTGATGCTCCAATGTTTTGAGGAATGAGGGACTGTCCAGGTAGTCAGCTGTCTCTACAAATTGGTTAACTTTTGGAAGTTATGTTTTATGCTTCCTATATTTTCAGGTAATGTTTAATTTGTTCTCGGATTTCTGATGGGGTTGAAGACTAGTTATAGTCTCATAATCAAACTCAAGTTGTTTAGCATTGAGAGAGGTGATATAGATTTGAAAGGATGGTTTTCAGATAGCAATGCAAACTAAAATCAGAACATAATTCAGGTATGGACTTTTAAGCTCTCTAAGTTAGGATAGATTGTAGAGTGCTTTTATTTATTGACAAATATGATAGACTGGGTGTTAAGTGTACATTATATTAAGTGTATATTATATATTTTATAATTTGCATAATTGTGAGGGTTATGCTCAATTTATATCTGAGAGAAAAGAGCCTTTTAATTGGATAAAAAGGAGTAAATGTGAGTTGCTCTGGTGCTGTTTGTATTTTGATGTTAATTCTGCTTCCTCAAGAGGGGGTTACCCTTGATGAGGAGTGGATCAAGTACTCAAGTGATCTCATGTGAACCTTCTTCCCATTCGAACTGGTCAAATAAAGGCTGGAGCTTATGATTGGGCAGTGAAAGGGAAAGGTGGGACTGGAGGTCTCAGAGGAAGGTGAAGGAGAGAGGAAAAGGAAGAGAGAGGACGGAGGAAGAGAAGGTGGAAGCCAATATGGAGCAGAACCACATGGCCTAGAGAAGCTGCAAGTAGCAAGGGGTCTCATAGCTGGGGAATAAATTAGCATAGTGATAGATCTGCACATAGCTTATAAATATGATAACTGGGTTGTGTGGGGGTTTTTTTATACAGGCTGATTGGGGTAAGAAATTACAACAGATAGGCATGGTAGTGCATAACTATAATCCCAGCACTCAGAAGGTTGAGGCAGGAGGATCCAAAGCTGGAGGAGTACCTGAACTATGCTCCAAGACTCCAGAGTGAGGGAGGACCCATATCTAATACATTTCAAAATATCATCAGACCCAAGATGACTTATCCAAGATCTCCATTTTTCTCATTCCCTACTAACCAGTAAGGAAATGGGTTGATAAGGTCCAACCCAAAAGGCATATTACTACAGAAGGAAACAGCCATAGGCTGGCAGGTGAGCCATTTACTGGGCCAGCTTCCTGAGTGCTGGGATTACAGGGCTGAACTGTAAGGCCAGGCTTTCTCTGTTTCCTTTCTTTCTGGCTACCATTGTATTATTTGAGCACTTTATCTTCTATTTGGATTTATCTATAATGTCATTTTAATACATACTCTTCTATGAACTCTTATTTAATTTATTAAACAGTCCTAAATAGTTTCCACTGTAGTCTTTTAAAATCATATCAGAAAACATTACCATTTTTGCTTTCGTTATCAAACGTGACTCAAGATGAGGAGGGAAGACAGACTAGATGACTTTTTGTTTTTGTTTTTAAGACAGGGTTTCTCTGTATAGCCCTGGCTGTCTTGGAACTCACTCTGTAGACCAGGCTGGCCTCAAACTCAGAGATCTTCCTGCCTCTCCCTCCCAAGTGCTGGGATTAAAAACGTACACCACCACTGCCCAGCCCTGAGTTCTTTATTTTTCCTGCCTTTCTATGGTTCCTTCTTCTTCATTTCCTCTCTGTGTAGAGAACTTCCTTTAATCATTATTTGGGGATCAATCTGTGATTTCCCTGGCCTCGGACTTTGCAGCCATTGAACTTGTCAGAGAGCAGCTTCCCAATAAACCTGAGTTTACTATACTCTAATCTGGTTTTAACTGGCTCATTAAACCGGTGGAGAAATAACTTATCACTCTTTACTCTTCAGATATTTCCTCATAATGCCTGGGAGACACTACCTCCTCCTCCTCCTCCTCCTTCCCCCTCCTCCTTCTATCCCCCCTCTTCTCTCTTCCTGTTCTTGTGTCTTATTAGTGTTTTCTTTTTTAAACCTTAATTCTCCTTTGTTGCATTCTTGGTATCTATCTTTCATTTGTACCTTTATGTGTCTTGTCAAGTCTGAGGAGTATTTCAGCCCCTACGTCTTCTAGCTTTTTTTTTTTTTTAATTCTACGCTTATTCTCTTGAGACTCTAATGAGACAAGTATTAGGTCTTTTGTCACAGGATAATAAATGCTAAGATCTAATCAACATTTTTTTCTTTTGAGATTATAATTTATGCTTTTCCAAGCAGTCGCCAAGATGGCTGAAGTGGAGCAGAAGAAGAAGCTGACCTTCCACAAGTTCACCTATCGTGGTGTGGACTTCGACCAGCTGCTGGACATGTCCTATGAGCAGCTGATGCAGTTGTACAGCACCCGCCAGAGATGGTGCCTGAACCGTGGCCTGCGGAGGAAGCAGCACTCCCTGCTCAAGGCTTGAGAAAGACCAAGAAGGAGGCACCGCCCATGGAGAAGCCTGAGGTGGTGAAGACCCACCTGAGGGACATGATCATTCTGCCTGAGATGGTCGGCAGCATGGTGGGTGTGTACAATGGCAAGACCTTCAACCAGGTGGAGATCAAACCAGAGATGATCGGACACTACCTGGGCGAGTTCTCCATCACCTACAAGCCCATCAAGCACGGCCAGCCGGATGTTGGTGCCACCCACTCCTCCCGGTTCATCCCCCTCAAGTAGCCGAGGCCAATAAAGACTGTTGTTTTTGATCAAAAAAAAAAAAAAAAGAAAGAGCCGGGCGTTGGTGGCCCACGCCTTTAATCCCAGCACTTGGGAGGCAGAGGCAGGCGGATTTCTGAGTTCGAGGCCAGCTTGGTCTACAGAGTGAGTTCCAGGACAGCCAGGGCTATACAGAGAAACCTTGTCTCGAAAAAAAAAAAAGAAAAAAAAAGAAAGAAAGAAAGAAAGAAAGAAAGAAAGAAAGAAAGAAAGAAATTATAATTTACAGCATTTTTTCCTTTCCCTTCCTCCCTCCAAACTTCCCCATTCTCCTAAAAAAATCTGTGGCCTCTTTTTTTCTGTGCTATTGCATGCATATGTGTATATAGAAATCCACATACTTGTTGAAGTTGGGTCATCTCTGATGCTCTAGTTTCATACTCTTTCATTCTCTCTCTCGGGCTTCTTCCCTTTACTGAGCTTGTGTGTTGTAGTTTCGGTTGTGACACAGTCCAGTTCTAAATGTCCACTTCTTTATTTACATTTATCTCATGCTCTAATCATGTGTATATGTGAGAGACAAGGTATGCGTATGAGTGCAGGGACCCACAAGGCCAGGGGCCTCAGATCCCCTGGAGCTGGAGTGACAGGTGTGAGCCTCAAACATCGCTGCTAGGATTCGAACTCAGGTCCTCTGCAAGAGCAGCAAGCACTGGGAACTCTGGAGCTGGCTCTCTAGCCCCTCCACGTCATTCTTTGTGGTTCCCGTTCCTTTACTAGAATCTCAGTTGGTTTCGTTTTCAAGCACATTCATATCTGTTGGTTAAGGTTTGTTTGTTATTGTAGATGCTTTAAAATCTTTCCCAGATGACCTCAGTGTCTGTCACCTTAAGGTTGGAATTTATTCATCATTTTGAAATTAACTTTGTGAGTTTTCAGGTTCCTGTTTCAATAGGTGATTTTTCTATCGAATCTCATACACCTTGACCACTACTCTATTAAATTTTGGATTTTATTAAACATTTATTTTACTTGCTTCTTTTGATATTATTCTATCAGGAAAAAAAAATGAGTGGCCACCTCATTATGTTCCAGGTGAAAGGAGAGGCCCAGGTTGTCCACAAGACTCCTTCAACACTGAGGGATAAGTGGCCTTCTCACTAGAGGCAGGCGCAGGTCAACATTCTGGGTCCCTGTAGTATGTGCCTCACTAACAATTAAGGAGAGGAGTGTATTGTCACAGGATGTGAAGGGGAGCTTCTTACTAAGCTGCACAGCAGGAAAACTCAGCCTTAACTGAGATCTACTGAGGAGAACTTCAGCAGCAAGCCTCAGTTTGGGGAAGATCACCAAAAAACACAATTTCTAGCATGCTCTAAAGGTCCAACAGGGGACTTCTGGGAAGAGGGAGCAGGTATATTGTGGCTGTTGTATGCAGTATTGGGCATTGAGCCCAGGCTCCACATATGCCAAGGGCTTCACAACTGAGCTTCCCCTGGAACCACTGGCATTTCCAGATCTCATTTCCAGCTTCTGCTTTTCCCTAGAATATAGGAACAATGCCGTGTGTGTGTGTGTGTGTGTGTGTGTGTGTGCATGATATAAGTATATGTAAAATGTGTATACATATATTCCATATGTGTATGTATACATGGAACTCACCACAGTGTCATTCTTTGAGTCCTAAAGTCTGTAGTTGGTCTGTCGTCCCCTCCTCCACCTTTCAAAATTTTCTGCTTGTCTGGTAAATAATTCTCAGTATTAACAAAATATTAATTTAGATGCATAATCGCTCCCTTGTATCTCAGGGTTCCCCATCCTCAGACTCACCTAAATGGGAATAAAACAGTATGTCTGTATTGAGAGGGTAAGAGCTTGTTAGAGCCAACACAGCCCTTTTCACAGCCGTTATGCTGTGCTTGGTACTGTCAGTCATCTAGACATGACGTAACGCCTGTCAGATGACACATGTGGGTTATCACAGGTACCATGTGATTTTATATAACTTGAGCAACCCAAATTTTGATGCCTGTGGAGTTTCCTTCTTTCTGTTTGATGCTCACACAGCATGTGTGCAAGGCGGCTGCTGACATACCCATCCTATAAATGGGTACAGTTAGATGCGGGAAAGAAATGAGTTTCAGATATATTGGAAATCCACCACCAAGGTAGCTTCTTCCTGAGCCTCAAGTTCTTGCAAATAGGGTAATATTCTCATCAGGGGCTGGTGCCTGGACTCAGTGCTCCTTCACTTGTTTTCTTCACTTAAATTATAAATTATAGACTGTATTATTAAGAAATACAATATAAATTAAGCATTTATAATTCTTAAATTATATAATATTAAATTATAATAAGTAAATTAAATAATATGCTTATATTATATACAATAATAAATATAATAAATTATATTCAATGTAATACCATGTATAATATATGTAATATAATATTATATTATGTATAAACATGTATATAATATTAAAATCTCTTTAAGTAGGGTCTGGTGGAACAATAAAGGATGCTGGAAGGACTTGGTGCTTTGGTTCTCAGGCAGACCACTTCTTGCTGCCCCCTTGACTGCCTTGTGTGACGCATGCCCACACATCTCTACTTCTGTGGCGATGACTGCCCTCTGCCCCAGCCAGGGTTCTTTTTCTCCCTTTATAACCACAAAGACTCACATTTTACTCTTGCCTTAACCCAACACATGCTATCGCTAGACCAAAGAAGTGTTTGTGAGCCACAGAACCTACAAGAGAGTTGGCTGATTAAACCCAGCCTAGGTGGTGTAAAATATTAACGCCTTATCTTTAATATCAAAAGTGGCACCAAAGAGCTATCCAGCGCATCACACTGCCTCAAAGTCACTCCAGTTCCGTGGCTCAATCAGAGCTGGGCACACAGGCTAACAACCCTCTTTAAAGAGTTCCTAAAAGGGCTGACTGCGGTGGAGCAGGCTCCTCACACACTGATAGGCTTTTGTTGTTATTCATCAGAAACCCAAGAAGGGACACTAAAGCGAGGACACATGTTGCGTTCTGGCCTTATGCTTGTGTTCCAACAAAAAGCATGAAGGAGCCAACAGGACAACAGGACTGCAACCTCAGCCAGCACTGCGGGCAGGGGCAGTGGGACTGAGACTCCAAGACCAGTCTGAGCTACACAGGGAAGCTGTCTCAAAAGCAAACCAAAAGAATGGGGGTGCAGACTCGGGCAGTCCTCCACTTCCTTGTCAGTTCACCTCTTATTTGGGGGTGCATGTCAGCCTTTCTAGATGAAACGCAGTTCCTGCCCACAGTGGGGCTAATGTTTGCTCCACCTCTGCCACGTTCTCTCTGCTTTCTTGTGTTGCTTCAGGAAGACTCAGCTCTGTTCTTGTCACGGTTCCCAGCAACAGCTGACTGGCAGGATAGGCTCCTCCTGGGCCCACATCCAGGTGGCTGGCAGGAGCAAAATCTATGGACTTGAGGCCTCTCAAGCAGCAACCTGAGAGTATAAGGAACTCAGGTTGGCCAAGGCCAGGGCAGAGGTGGTGAGGGGCCTCCCCGTGACCTTGTGTCTGGCTGAGCTTGGGGCCTCAGAGAGCAGCAGGTGTACCTGAAGGCAGCCACAGGCGCCCATATGGAGCTTGGATACAGCCCATGCAGGAATACAGAGAACATGGCCTTGGCTACAAGGAGTTAAAAACAGGAATAGAAAGTCTACCCAGGGGAGGGGCCTGTGGGGCTGTGAATACCACCACTGCACCCAAAGAAAACCAAGCTACGGAACCTAGGTTCTTGCAAATAATGGCTAGCAAATGAGCTAGCTCAGACTATTTAAAGTCTTTGTTTAACCCATGGGGACTGATTCCCAAAGGACAAAGGGTTGGAGGTGTCCCTCGGGCATAAAGCAAATAGATGTGTTTATGATACCTAAATAAAATATGTAAGTAAAAAACAAACAAGAAATGTATTCCAACTCCTATGGGAATCCTGGCGCATCCGGATGTTGGCTTCCTATTACACTCACATTCTTGCTTGTAAATCAGTTTTACCCAAGTATAATTTACATATAATTAAGTACACAGTCTGATGCTTTTGACAAGTATAGGCTGCTGTGTAACCACTGTCATGACAGAGAACATTTCCATCACCCTAAAAAGTCCCCTTCTCCCTTTGCAGACAGCCCTCACCCTGATCATAGCCCCAAACCACACCTGACCTGCTTTCTGTCAATGCCCACGAGGAAAATGCACATTTGACTGAAATTTTACATAACTCTACCTTCTTGTGCCTGCCTTCTTGTACCCTGTATAAGGTTCTTTTGCGATCCTTCCTATAACCCTCTCTAGAATGAAGTAAAACAAAACAAACAAACTCATGTCGGTGGCAGCTCATCCCACGAAAGGAAGCCAGAGCTATTTCAAGAACAAGCTTCCCAAATTAGGAGACAGCTCTCCTCCAGCGGTCTGAGGTTCCTGGCTGGAAACTTTTCTTAATAATGAGTTTAGAAAAGAATCCAAACTAGTTGTGCAGAACAGGCTTACCTTGGTACTAATAAATTATTAAAAAATCACCTGAGTTTAGTATCCTCATTAAATTGAAAGGACAAGAAAGAGAAAAAGGTAAGCTTAGGTTGGAGAGAAAGAAACGCACGAAGACAAAAATGTTTAAAGTAGAGAACGTGTTGAAAGATGGTATATGTTCAGTTTTCAAAGCAGGTTAGTCCTTAAGAAAGGCAGCATGGAGCCAGGCTTTTGTGTGTGTGTGTGTGTGTGTGTGTGTGTGTGTGTGTGATATGTGTGTGTACATATGTATATGTGTGTGTATGTATGTATGTATGTATGTATGTATGTATGTATATAGTGACAAACCCAAGTTGAGTTCAGATCCTCATCACCCACAGGAACACCAGGTTGGCCTTACAGTCTGCGTGTAACCCAGAGCACTCAGGAGGCAGACACAGGGGACCCTGCAGCAAGCTGGCCAGCCAGGAAGCTGTGGATTCAAGTGAGAAACCTCCTCAATACATTCAGTGGAGAGCACTTAATCCCAACCTCTCTCAGACCTCCACACACATGTCCAACACACACACACACACACAAAACCACAAAAACCAGAAGGCAGTGTATTTCATCTTAAGGCATGAAGTAGAAATCAAGTAATTTTAGTGGTCAACTCTAAACACACACACATACAAATAGTTCTAATTGGGCTCAGTAGGTATGAAATATATACACATATGCAAATGTATAATTATAGAATAAAAAGGCCGTGAATTTGAAGGAAGCAGGAGTGTGGGAGGGAATCCAGAAACCATATAAAGACTATGCATGAAGTTCTAAAAGAAACCAACAACGTAAGTTTTTATGGAAAGATTGGGTGAGTTTTAAAATGTTTGTGAAGCGGCAACCTCCACGGCTGCCACGGCTGCCACGGCTGCCACGGCTGCCACGGCTGCCACGGCTGCCACGGCTGCCACGGCTGCCACGGCTGCCACGGCTGCCACGGCTGCCACATGACAGCACCTACTGTGACCTTTAGTCACAGAGGACATTCATCAGCAGTCACCCCGAAGATGCATAGTGATGTTTTAAAATAAATCAACTACCAACAACTGTGGGTGTCAGGTGACAGAGAAGGCAGACCCAGAGGGAACCGTGAGGCTTAGGAACCACTACCTACGCCAAACAGCAGGACTCGGATGGTTTAAGTCCCTTGACAAGTCATTGAGAAAGGAGAGAAGAGGCTTCTGTGCTAGACACCTAGCCGCCATCTTTGTCTTCGCCAGAGAAACAATGTTTGGTTGATCATCTCCTGAGGTCAGTGTTTCTCCACACTCTCCATCCCCAGAAGTTAAGTGAGAATGTGCTTATGCATATCTGTCCCTCTAAGAACCACATACAAAAATACCTAAAATGCCCCAGGCTTCCCTTTCCCTGCCAGTCTCAACCAGTGATGGTCTCAACCAGTGGTGATTTTCCAAGTACTTCGCCATCTGACTAAGAAGAGAATCTAGACTCTAAGCACACACTCTTCTTTGTCTCTGCACACCCCGTACACCTTCCTTGTCTCTGCCTCTTCCCTGTTTTGGCTCACTTTGAGTGTACTAGTCTATTTCCCATGGCTGTGATGAATACCCGAGGCTAGGTAACTTTATGAAGACAAGAGGCTTATTTAGCTACAGTTCTGGAGGCTGAGGGACAGGGCACCTGCCACAGCTGAGAGTCCTGTGGGAGGACTTCATGGTAGATGACATCATGGTGGCAAGAGGGTTTGGGAGACGGGAGGTCATATTTCCAAACTTGACTCCACAAGGACTATGCTCCACAGTGTCTTCTGACGTCCCCAGTTGACCTTAGGGCTTGTCACTAGGCCTGGTCTCTTCCAGATGTCACCAACCTCTTGATATTGCCACACTTGTGACACACGAACCCTTGGGGAACAGATAACACTTCAGTGCCAGGTGGTTACATTCTCGTCTCACAAACAGTCTGGGGTCATCCACTCCACCAGCCCAGTTCTCGATGACAGCTGGGTGACCTTGTTGCATAATCACCTGAGTTTATGCAGGGACTTTAGACCCAGGGAGCCCTTACTCAATGTAGAGCCTGCTCCAGGCCCTGCTCTAGTTGATCTGTGTCCTCCAAAATCCATCAGTTGAGTCTGACTCCTTCTGCTGTAGGATGACTTCATTTGGACACACCATCCATCGTAGTAGATCTAATTCGTGAACGGGAGGGAACCTGTCCTGGAGAAGCGTGCCCTCCTAATCCAGCATGGCCGATATCCTTATCAGAAGATGAGATGTTGATGCAGGCTGCCTTATTAGTAGGCCCCTGAAGCCATCTTGAGCTGTTATTAAATCCCTTGGTAGCTGTTCATTGCTTACCTGCATTTATAATAATAAGAACAATAACTGTGAAATCTCAAACCCAGAACAAACAGCTGATATGTCTACTTCACATATCAAAGCAGACCTGACCTCCAGGTTCTCCCAGCATCCCTCAGTCCCAACCTGTTACGGGTATAGTTGGCATGCGTGGCCCTCTATCCCCAAACTCTCCAGCCCAGGGGCTGGGCTCTTTCCCCTAGAGGCTCCCTTCCCTATATAATCCAGACATTTAAATTACTTGCCTTTTTTTTTAAAAAACCTTTTGCCCTCTTGGCTGTTGCACCTAGTTCCCTTCTCCCTTACCCTCCTTGGCTCTCTCAAGAGGTTCAGGGTCATGCCCACTCTGGACTCCCCCAGATGTCCCTGACCTGGCTATGTTCTCCCTTTTATCTACAATAAACTTTCTCCTCTGCCATACATAGGCCCAGTCATGCCCTTTCCTTTTTTTAAAAAAAAAAATTAATAACATAGTTATTTTTATTGAAAAACAAATTATGCAATAGATTTTGATCATGTTTTCCATCCTCAACTCCTCCCAGATTCTCCCCTCTCCCTCTCCACCCAATTTCATGTTTTCACACTCTCCTAAAAGAAAGAAACACACACACACACACAAAGAAAATCAAAACAAACCAGCCAAAGACCTATAAAGAAAATTAAAAAAGCAAAATGAAACAAAAAGCCCTCAAAATACCATTGAGTTCATTTTGCATGGACCAACTATTCCTTATAAGGATAAAAATAAATTTTTTAAAATGTAAATCAAGCATGTTGTAGCTTAGTCCTCAACAAAATGATGTTGGGAGCCGGTTATTAAGTTTCAAACATGGGACAACTAGTTGAGGTGTCTACTTCACAAGCCAAAGCAGACCTGGCCTCCAAGTTCTCCCAGCATCCCTCAGTCCCTAGCTGTTACAGGATACAGCTGGCATACCCCACCCTCTACCCTGAACTCTCCAGCCCAGGGGCCGGACTTTCCTTTCCCCAGAGGTTCTTCCCTATATAATCCAGACATTTTTGGTGACCCTTTCCTTTCTGCTCTGTTCATACTTTTGGCCTCCTGGCAGCTATACTCGGTCCCCCCTCCCCAACTCCATTGGTTCAGGGTCATGACCACTCTGGACTCTCCCTTATATGTCTGTCTCTGGCTTAGCTCTCCCCTCCCCACCCCCACACACATCTGTAATAAACTTTGTCCAAACCTAGGAACAGTCACGTCCTTTCCTTTCCTTTCCTTTTTTATTTATTTTCTTCACTCGACTGTAAGAGGCCACTGGGTGCTTTTTTCTCCCTAGTTGAGCTATTTGGTATTTGATTCAGACTATGGTTTGACATCTCAAACGGTGATGAAGGTGACTTAAAGGACTAGTGTTCTCACCAAATGAGTTAAGTCTCTGGGGAGTATGGTTGCTCTCTTGGGACTCGATTAGTCACAGCAAGAGTGGTTTGTTACCCAATGACTTTGTCTTGCTCTCCTGGCCCTGTTGTGTGCTCTTTTGCCCTGTGATCTCTCCCACAGGCAGCTTTCTCTTTTATACAAGGCACTCAGCCCTCTGGCATGAGCTTTCTCTTATAAAGGGAGGCCAGCCAATGTGATGTAAGAGAGAGAGACCAAACAACCAATAATGGAGTTTCAGCCCTGAAGCTGTGAGCAGAGTAACCATAGACACAAGTAAAGACATTGTTCCCGTTATTTTAAAAAAGTCAGTCCCTGCAAAACTTGATGCTTCTCTTGTTTCCTTTCTAGTTACTGTGACAAGAAGCCCCAGCAGAAGTGATACGGAGGAAAAAGGTTCATTTGGCTCACAATTCCAGATCACAGTCAATCACAATAGGAGAGTCAAAGCAATTGACAAAATTAACCACATCTAAGTCAAGGCAGACAGAATAAATTCGAGAATTCTTCCTCTCAATGGGTTCTCTCCTCTTTATTCAGTCTAAGCCCTAGCCCAGGAAATGGTTCCTGTGGGTCTTTCATACCTCAGTTAACTCAATTTAAAAAATTCCTCACAGACATGCTCATAAATCAACCTAATCTAGACAGTCCCTCCCTGTGACTCTCTTCTTGGAAGACTCCAGATTGTGTCAAGGCAACATTTAAAACTATCTCTCTACTCCACAGTAGCTCTCCAGCCTGCTGTAGCACAGCCAAAATGTGCTACATTTTGCCACCAGGCAGAGGAACAGGCTGTGTTATACCATCATGGCCTCCACATAGGCCAGCTTGGCCCCATCCGCAGAGACAGCATCTGATAATCCTCACTTTAATTGCAGTGTGTGCATCGGTAGTGTTAGCATTGTCTAAAGGCCAGCCCCACAGTTACCTGGCAACAGCCAGGTAGGCCGGCCCAATATAAAAGGGGCTGCTTATCCCCTCCTCTCTCTCCTGCTCTCTTGTCTCTTGATCTCTTGTTCCCCTTCGCCCCTCCCCCATTCCCTTCCTTCTCTCTCCACATGCTCATGGCCAGCCTCTGCTCCTCTACTTCTCTCTCTCTCTCTTTTCCCCCCATCCCCGTCTCTCCCTCTCTCTGCCTCTACTACCCTCTTAACTCCCCTCCCCATGCCCTGAATAAACTCTACTCCATACTATACCGTCTGTGGCTGGTCCCTCAGAAGGAGGGGATGCCTCGGCATGGGCCCACTGAGACATCCCCTTCCCCCCACCTCACCACACACCCATAGAACATATCCCCTTTCTCTTTATCTTTTTATAAACACATCAGGTAGCACCAGAAAATACCCAACTCTCAACCCACATTCAGTTCCCTAATTAGGACTTAAAACAACACTCACTGAAAACAACACTCACTCAGAAGAGCAGCAGGAAAGTGAAGCTCCCAGGGTATGCAAAGCATTTCTGGGCACTTCTGGTTTTGAAACTGATTTGAAGAGGGCAGTTTCCCTTTTAGCTGAGAAATCACCCCAAAGCAAGGAGACTGACAACAGAAACAGGACTCTGTCTTCAAAGAAATGAAAAGTGAAAAGTTATCTGCAACCCTGAACTGAAACAGATGAGGAAGGGCTTCCCCCTGGCATAAAAGTCAGGGTAGCCTCCGGAGAACCCAGAGAGGGTGGCCAGGTTCCACACACTCTCAGCCAAGACAAAGGAAGAAGAATTCCTCACAGCAAATGACACAGCCTGAGTTACAAAATCAAGGAGTCCATTTGGGAAGAACAGAAGAGCAATCAGGGTCAGAATTCCCTAGACTGCGACTCCGGAGTCTTGACAATAAGAAAGGCAGGGCTGAGAGGAAAAGGGCTCAGACAAGACTGGATCTTCACAGTGATGTGAAGGAAGAATGTGGGGGAGCCAGCCTGGCCTCTATGAAACCCTGTCTCAACAGGGTTGGGGTCCTGGGGAGATGATCAGCAGCTCCAGGGTCGGTCCTCAGCACCCACATGGCAGATCACAACCTCCTGTAACTCTGGCTTCAGAGGGTCCTATGCCCTTTTGGGGCCCTTTGTCACTGTACATACATGGTGCAAAGACATACATGGTCAAAACACCCATACACAGGGACTGGAGAGACTACTCAGCAGTTAAGAGCACTGACTGCTCTTCCAGAGGTCCTGAGTTCAATTCCCAGCAACCACATGGTGACTCACAACCAGCTGTAATGGGATCTGATGCCCTCTTCTGGTGTGTCTGAAGACAGCTACAGTGTACTCATATACACAAAATAAATAAATCTTTTTAAAAAAAAAAAAAAACACCCATACCCATCAAATAAAAATAACTTTAAAAGAAGAGGAGGAAAGCAACGCATGCATTATTCAGCTATCAATCCTGACACCACTGGGTAATAACAGGCTCCTACACACCCCCACACAACTGAAGGGAGAATGTGGGGAAAATTTAAGAAGGCCGCCACAGCGGCACAAGCCCCGGAGGGGCTTCCGCTACCGTGGCGGGTCCCACATTAGGGAAGAAGTCCTATGGTTCCAGCGGCCTGGGGGCCTTGGCGGCGACAGGCCCCAGTAACACGAGGAAGTCCTTGGTTCCAAAAAGGTTTATTGTCATGGTGGATAATAGATGGATCTAGGCGTACCCCCCAAAAACTCAGGGCAGTTATATAGGGAGGGAGAAAGGGGGAGGATTGGGGGAGGATTTGGGGGAGGAATGTTTAATTTGCTCTGCCCTCTGGCCTTCATTAGTATGTAAATCCCTAGGGCCTGAGGCCTATAGCCTGGCCTATGTGACTCTATGGAGATCTATGTGACTGCTTTTCAGGATCCTGGATGATGGGAGGGACTGAACTCCTGCCGGTTCTCACGCAGAATTCCACGGAGAATCTCGGGGTTCTAGGTACCTGCTCAACCATGACCCAGGATACCCTTGTGCAGTCCCACAGGAGAAGAGGGGAGTTATTTATGCTTGTTGAGATGTATGTATTTATTCATAAGAAAAGCCTAAGATGTCAGGACTTCTTGAATGTTCCAGGTGAAGGAATCACATACAAAAGTGATAGATTATTTCTCCACTGGTGAAATGAGCCAATTCAAGCCAGATCAGGTTATATTAAAGGCAGGTTTATTGGGAAGCTGCTTTCAGGTGAGTTCACTGGCCCCAAGGATGAGGGCTAGGGAAGAAACCAAGGGAAGGTGGGGGGGGGGAGAGAGAGAGGGAGACCAAGGGAAGAGCCTGGAGGTAGTGGGGGGCTGGAAAGTTCAGGGTTGGGGTCAAGGTGTGCCAGCTAGGGACTGAGGGATGCTGGGAGAACCTGGAGGCCAGGTCAGCTTTGATATGTAAAATAGGCACCTCAGACCCCAGCGGGGTGGGAGGTGTCCAAAACCAAACAAAAAAAGCATTGGGATGGAGTCAAGTCACACAAGTTTCTCTCACAGGTGGGGGGCACTCTAGGTTCAGACACAGAGACACACAAATGACTTTCTTTGTTTCACAGGGTTAAATCTCATTAGCATCACTACAATGGGGCTAAGTGAACCAAACTTAGTAACAGTCACAAGAGCCGCAGGTGTATTGCTTAGTGGTGCACTACAGCAGGGCTGTAGACAAGTCCTGTCTAAGGCGGTGGTCCTGGTCTTTATCTGCGTTGGTTGTTACTAGCATTCTATTGGAAGCTGCCTATTCAGTGCTTGAAATGTAGAGAGTGGGACCAAGAAACTAAGTGTTTACCTTTAGTTCATTCAAAGGCTGCATGTGCTAGAGTTCTGGAACCTTCCTTAGACATGCTAAGTGCCTGTTTGCTGTGATGGCTTCCTTGAGGTTCCTCCTATCTGTCACCATGAATGTTGTTGAATAATTCCTACGACAACGTTCTGAATTAGATGCCAGTGGGAGTAAAGGATGAAGGTGGCCCTACCTGAGGAGTCCTCAGCCTAGAGGGAACTGACAGGAAACCACAGGGTCCAGGATCCAGTAACATCTCTGACTCAGCTTCTTGAAGGCAGAAGTAAAGCCGTGAGGGAAGATGATGGAGGGCCACTCGGAGGAGGTGTCCTACCAGTCACTGTCACAGGAACACTGGGGCTCTGGAACTCACAGCTTACCCCCATGCTGCTATTTATTTAACCCATCAAACCAAACGATAGGATAAATAATAAATAACAATGTCGAGAACCTAAAGAGAGCTTGGGACATCTTCCATCTTTCTGAGCCTTCACACACACTGAGAGGGAAGAGCCCCTGCATCTAGTGACATGAGACACAGAGTGCCGGAAACAGCAGCAGGGGAGAACTGGGCAAAGTTAGCTTTGATGCTGCCTCTATTCTACGGGAGGGACTCACCTGGAACTCAGAATTCTCCTGCTTCAGTCTCCTGAGTCCTGAGATTACAGATGCAAGCCACTATGCCCAGTACAGGAGACCGCGAAGGAAGGAAGGAAGGAAGGAAGGAAGGAAGGAAGGAAGGAAGGAAGGAAGGAAGGGGGAAGGAGAGAGGGAGGGAG
>NW_021604696.1:7033169-7041365 GCF_004785775.1 Grammomys surdaster | reverse complement strand
GAGAACCAGGTGCAGCAGCCAGAAAGCCTAAGGTACAAAACAGGTGAGGGTAATCAAAATGTCTGGATTAGAGAGGGAAGGGAAGTCAGGACGCCAAGCCTGGAGAGCTCAGGGTGGGGGCTGGGTGTGCAAGCCTGGAGGATCCTGTAACAGGGTAGGGCTGGGGCTTGCTGAGAGAATTAGACAGTAGATCTGCCTTGATATGTTGAATAGGCACCTCAGCCTTTTGTTTGAAACCTAACCTGTTCAGAATGACAACCTACCAAACTGTAGCCCAAAGACTGAGGAAGGCAAGCACTGCAGTACCCTTCCAGTTCTATAAGCACAAAACAGATCACAACTCCCCAAAACCCAGCTCCCAGCTATAGGTGAATTATGAGCTCCACCCCTCCAAACCTGCGCAAAAGGTGCGTCATTCCCAACCCCACAGTACACTCTGCAGACATTGTCGATTTACAATAGGTTTATTGGCTGGTCCATAATATAACTGGTGTCCTTATAAAAAGAGATTTTCACACGGTTGGATACACAAGAAGGGGTAGAGTGAAGATGGAGCATAGAAGAGACATTTTCACAGACCAAGAAGCACCCTGAACTCCTCAATGATAGGTTATTCTTCCACCATCGCCAAAGAGTCAATTTAAGACAGATTAGATTACATTAAAAGGCAGGTTTATTGGAAAGCTGCTCTTGAGCAGGTAAGTTCACTGTCCCCAAGGACCAAGGCCATGGAAGTCGCCAAGGGGGGAAAGAGGAGGTGTGCACGCAGAGAGAAGAGAGGAGAGCTAGAAATGAAAATGTCTGGATTATATAGGAAGGAGCCTCAAGAGGAAAGGCAGCCCAGCCCCTGAGCTGGAAAGTTCAAGGTTGGGGCAGGGTATGCCAGGTAGGGACTGAGGGATGCTGGGAGAACCTGGAGGCTAGATCTGCTTTGGTATGTAAAATATGCACCTCAGTCCCAGGTTCCCATCTGAAGCCAAACCCCACACTTCAGAAGCAGGAAGTGGGTCCTTCCCCTATGAATTTCAGCAAGAGCATGACCTTCCTTACCCACACCTTGATTCTGACTCTCAGCCTCAAGAACTTTGAGGCAATGGATGACAACTGTTCTCAGCCACCTGGCCTGTGGCGCTTTGATACAGCAGCCCCAGGAACTGATGCTGAGGAAAAATCTCTCAGGACAGTTAAATGCAGTGCGGTAGATCTGACCAACTATAAAAAGAGCACAGGAAACTGTATATAAAAAGAAACACAACAAAACAATTACATATTATCTACAGAGCTAGAGAACACGAGAGGTCCTGAGAGCTGTCCCTACACAACATGATCTGGCATTTGCAGGGAAAACAGAAGTGTGGCATTGTGACAATGTAATTGATTAATTGGTTAAAGTCACCTGCGATTAGTGGAAACCCAGCTGACATAGTTAAACTGAACTTGTGGTTGCTTGGTTGGCGGGTGGGTGGAACCCAGAAACCAAGAGCCAGGTGCAGCTAAAATGGCTGTGATATATAGGGATCAGGCTGGAGAAAGGGGTGCATAAGCATAGCCCAGGTTAGGGGAGAGGCTTACGGTAGGGGGGCAGAGTGAGAAATGCTGGGAGGAATCATGGGTACTGAGGGATGAGAGCTGGGAGGAGCCACAGAAACTGAGGGATGCTGGGAAAACTGGGCCAGTGCCAGCTTTGCTGTGTGTGTTAAGAAGACTACTCAATTAACCATCTGTCCCAGGTTTGAGCCCTACCAGTTGGTTGGTTGGTTGGTTGGTTGGTTGGTTGGTTGGTTGGTTGGTTGGTTTAGGAAAGGAGCTGACAAAAAATTATTCTTCAGAAACAAGCTTTATTAGGAGAGAGGGCCTTGCAACTATGGAATCACCATCAGACCTTAAGGTAAGAGAACATTAAAAAAGGAACTGCACATCATATCAGAAGCCACATGATGGGGCCTGGAAAGGAAGGAAAGGCTTCCCTTTAAAACCTGAAGAGGGCCCTCATTACGTCATCCCGCTAAGAGGAATAGTGTAAACTAAAGGTGAGACAGACATGGTGAGTTAGGCTGACAGGAAGAGAGCTTTCAGAGACACTCCCAAACAAAGGAAAATATCTGGCTTTACTATCTGGCTCTCAGAGTTGGTGGAACACTCCATACCATGTAATTTAGCCTGAGATAGCCACAAGAAACATGGAGGACCAGGAGGAAAATTTACACACACACACACACCCAAACACAGAGTAAGCTCTGTGGAGTGTGTCGACATAGTGGTTTTCACTGATATACTGCATCACATGAGACACTACCAGTGGTGTGGGTTAGTGTAACTCCTGCCACAATGGAGACAAAGTCACCCTGTCACTGAGATCTCTCTCACCGAATTTGACATTAATATGTGTCCCCATCTCCTGATCCCAGCAATCACCATAGGTATAATTTTTCATCTCAGAAAAAAGTTACATAGATAAAACTACATAGTATATAACTTTCTGACGCTTTGTTACTTAACCTTTGTGGTTTATTCAAGTTGTTACATATATCAATCTGGTTCCTTTCTATTGTTGAGTATTATTCCACATCATGAATACAAGGTGACCCTCCCTGATGCATAATTTTAGTTACCTGTGCTAAGTCACAGATCAGCCATATTAAATGGACCAAGAATAAAGCCATTTGTAAATTTTAAATTACACACATTCTGAGTCTCATGATAAAAGCTCACACCACTGTATACCATCCAGCTCCATTCCATTCAAGGTAATGGGTCAACTGTTGTCCAACAGATCCAAGTGTATATTCCACCCCACTCTTAGTCACTGAAGACTTGTTGCTTTCTATTATCATGTATATGTATATGTATATGTATATACACACACACATACACACACACATATATATGGTTTGGTATTAATACTGTCATGGTTTCAGGCATACACTGGGGGTCTTGGAATGTGTCTCCTGACCGTTAAAGAACTAATATCACAATTTGTTTAGTCACCCATTGAAGGACATCAGGATTGCTTCTAGTTTTAAGCTATGGTTAATAAAAAATCAGCTAGGCACAGTTTCTGTTGAATAAATGTCCAGGAGCACAACTGCCAGGTGTCTGGCTACTGCCTGTTTCATGCTCTTCCTTAGAGGACAGCCACACTGATCCCATGGGGGCTGCAGCATTTTAAATGGCCACCAGCAAGCTGAGACCAGCCTGATTTCCACACATATTTGCCAGCATGTGATGCCACTGTTTTAACTTTAGGCAATCTAATAAGTAGACAGTGGGTATCATATTGTGTTTTTAATTTGCATTTCCTTAATAGCTAATAATATCCAACACCTTTTCCTGTATGAGTCCCGTTTTCACAGCTGACCTCTTTTGGTTTCTCAGAGCCTTTCTACATAGCCCAGGCTGATCTTCTATTTCAGCTTGCCGAGTGCTAGGGTTCCAGCTTGCATCTCTTTAACGAGAAACTTCTTCATATTTTTTATTTACAATCTAGCTGGCCTGATTTTGCTAGAGAACTTGGGAGAAATCTTTTTATAGCATACACACATAGTTTCTGAGTTTTCTATCAAGTAAATCATTCGTGGCAGGCTTCATGTAGACAGCCTGCTGACAATGTTTTCTTTATTCCTAGTTGTCAAGTTACTTAACAAAAGTGAATAATGCATTTCCCAAATGTTCCTTCTTCACCAATAGAGGTACCCAAGAAGCTTCTAGATTTGAGAATGTGACATTGCATGTACCAAGCTCTGGGTGACCTGAATGAGACTTTTATACAAGGGATAAATCTCAGTTAAATATATAGTGTATGGTCTGTCCACTATATATACTGTATGACCCGGTCTACTTCCTGCTGAGCATGACTGGCTTCTATGTTGCAATGGATTCCTGTAAGTTCTTGAGAGAACTCTGAAGCTTGTTTTCTTTTTTGTGCACATGGAGGGGGACTGTCTTTCCCCAGTTTGGAGGTAAATGAAAGTGTCCCCTCCTCTTCCACTGTGTAAAATTGATCGTTAAAGACAATATAGGAGGTGAGACGGTTCATTAGGTAAGGAAGCTCACTGCCAAGTCTGATGACCTAAGTTGGATCCATGGGACCCACATGTCAAAGGAGAAAAATGACTCCCACAAGCTGTCTCTGACTTCCACGTGCCCTTGTATCAGATCAATCAATGAATGTAAAAAGAATGAAGACGTTTTATAAAGTGGATGCTGGCTCTTCTTCAGCAGCTAACAGAATCTTCTAGAGTCACCACATGTACCCAGAAATTATTGGCTGTCATCCTTAAATTACAAGCTTTGTTTTCTTAGTGACCATGGGCCTTGGTAGGTTGGTACTTGGCTTGTCTTAAGTTTTGGAAGCTCATGCTTTTCAGGGGAAAGTCCATTCCTTCTACATTGTGGGTCTGTGAGAGTGAAGTTATCTCTGGCTGGGCTTGTGTAGACTTCTCAACCCATCCTGATACCCTGTGTCAACCCTGACCATCCTGAGCTGTATATTTTTGAAAGGACAACATAAGCCCTCATTTGTCTTCACTTAAGGACCAGGCTTGATTTTGAAAAGAAGGCCCTGTTATGGTTTGTATACGCTTGGCCCAGGGAGTGGCACTATTAGAAGGTGTGGCCTGGTTGGAGTTAGATGTGTCACTGTGGGTGTGGGCTTTAATACCTTAGTCCTAGCTGCCTGGAAGTCAGTCTTCCACTAACAGCCTTCAAATGAGGATGTAGAACTCTCAGCTCCTCTTGCACCATGCCTGCCTGGATGCTGCCATGCTCCCACCTTGATGATAATGGACTGAACCTCTGAACTTGTAAGCCAGCCCCAATTAAATGTTGTCCATTATAAGAGTTGCCTTGGTCATGGTATCTATTCACAGCAGTAAAGCCCTAACTAAGCCAGGCCATAAGGCACCAGTTCTGGGAACAGACCATAAAATCCAGAACAAGATCATAAAACCCCCTCCCAAAGAACAGCCCGGGGATAAGCACGAGAATGGAAAAATATCTTACCCCAAGATAGGTCATCTGTGCTGGGAAGTCCTATCTCATCCTGTAGTTAAATGTTCATGACATAGGAGTGCGGACCACTAACCACCTGATCCAAGCCAATCAGAAGCCAACCCTGTGACCTCCCCAGCACCCAGCAATGGAATTTTAGATCGCCTAACCCACTCTCTAAATATAGGAAAATTAACATAGTAGCCAATCAAAGTTATACTATTGTCTCTGCTTTAGCCCCTGCCAATCACATTAGACGTTACTTAATCCTTCTAGAGAGTTCTCTAGTTCCCTATAAGAAACCTGTATGGCTTTATCTGGGGTCACCATTTTAGAGAAAGGTTGATTCCCTGCATGCTGGATATTTCTACAGAATAAATGTTCTTTGTCTTTGCATACTCTCTGAGTCTGGGGTCTTCTTTCAGCAGTTTTTGGACCCTTACACTTTTCCCCTTTGTCAGTGCTTTGCTAGAAGCCTTCAGTATTACTGATGTTTTTGAAGGGTCAGCTCTTTGTCTCACGATTTCCACATCCATAGATGTTTCACGGCTGAGCTAAGCCATTCGCACACCGTTAAGCTCATCCCCACAAAGCACACAACAGAGAGTGAGCCCATGTCACTGCTGACCCCACAACCTTCCTCTCACCCCACAAAGCAGATTAGCCAGGGTTACTGTTGCCCAGTCCTTAATCACAACTAGTCTACTTTGTTTCTCTGGATTTGCTGATTCTGGATATCATGCAGACAGACAGACAGATATGCTCATAAGCTGGAAGTCAAGAGTCTAAGGCACGAGGATTGCAAGTTTGAGGCCAACCTGGGCTAGGCCAGCCTAGGGTAGGCAAGGATAAGGAAGGGAAGAAGAAGATGAAGAAAGAGATGGGAGGAGACAATAATTACTGCATCGGGTTTATTTTCTTATCATATTTTCATTACTGCATCATACTCCAACAATAAAACTATGTAAAACACAGGTCTGACTTCAAGGGAGGTAAGAGTTTATTCCGGGCCAGATGTGACTAACCATAGTCCAGGGACACAACAGACTCAGGCTGTTCCCCAGTGACCTGTTCCATCATGGAAGCAATTGCATCAACTTTCGTATAGCCACAAATCAAGACATTTACAAAACTCACTGAAGGGACCATCAGCCAGGCAAACAAGCAAGGCAAAGTGTGCCCTGGGGCTCACTTGCTAACTGATGGCTTCTAGGCTTTATGATAGATGGAAGCCAGTGGCCAGATAAGAATACATTCCTAAGGTTTTATCTGGTAGTCAAAGGACATTAGGTAGATACAGAGAGGAACAATGAAGGGCTATTAAAGAAACTTAAGATAGTCCAAGATTCTTTTGCTCTGGATTGGCAACATTCCAACCCTTCTTGGCAATCACAAAGCTCCAATCAGTCAACCAGACTTGTAGACTCTTGAGCATTAGGGGAGTTTTCTTCAATCACACAGTGTAAATCAATACTTTGCTCCTTTTTATTTTTCCCAAAGCTGCAGGTTGAACCCGGAGCCTCATATTTGCCAGAGAAGTGCCCTACCTCTAGGCTACATCTCCAGCCCCTTCAATCCTTTTTATAGCTGAATAATATTCCATCACTCTCTGTCTCTATGTCTCTGTCTCTCTCTGTCTCTGTCTCTTTCCTCACTTTCTCTTCCTCTCTACCTTGCTCTTCCCCCAGTGATGAATAAGTGGTGTTTCTATGTCCAACTGCAAGTAACTTTCCTGGGAACCAGCCCACAGCAGGTCAGGGCTCACCAGATCTCTTGAAGACACATCAGCTTCCTTCCTTCTGTTTCTTCTCCTGGTGGTTGGTCTTCTCCTTGACTGTGGGCAGTTGGTTTTCAATGTCTGTACAGAACACAGGTGGCAGACGCAGGGCAAACTGAAATGCCAGAAGACTCACTGTTCTTGCTCAAAGCAATCTTGTTTATTAAAACAAGTGTTCTGGATTGATGGCAGCCTTTGGTTCATTTCCAGAGTTCTTAAAAACAAACAAACAAACAAATGCTAATTCTGAAGTGTCTGCCCCTTTCTTATGACTTTTGGAAAGAGTTCCTCTGACCAGTTGTGGCTGTCTTCACAATCTGGCATAATTTCCATTGATTTGGAAGTGTCTCTCTTCTCTCGGCACCATAGAGAAGCTGATGTGCTACATTTTCTTTTTCATTCTTTTTCCTCTATTGTTGCCCCAAGACTCACTCTTTACTCCGTAGACCATTTCAAAGTCTTTTTTATAATCCCAGTGTTTAGACTTTCCTGTTGTCTTCCCGTTTTCTGTTGCTGTGTGGATATTCCAGGAACTTATTTTTGTGTGATTTTTAAGTCTTTAAAAATGTCTTGAGGTTTGTATTTCTTTTCTTTTTGCAGAATATGACTGGATATGAATGTGACTATCTCATAGACATTTATTGAAAAAATATGAAAGTTGGGTACGGTGGTATTATAATCCTAGAATTTGAGAAGCTAAGGCAGGAGGATTACCATAAGTGAAGGTCAGCCTGGGCTATATAGCAAGGCCTCGTTTAAAAAGTCAAAGAAGAAAAGGAGGAGGAGAACATGGAGGAGGAGGAAAGGGAGGAAGAGGAGGGGGAGGAGAACATGGAGGAGGAAGAGGAGGAGAAGAAAGAGAAACAGCACTGTTATTCTTCTGTCAGGAGTGTTTTCTAAATAGAATTTAGATTTCATTAGATGGTGGTGCTGTCCAGAGATCCTGTATCAGAAAGAGCTGGGGAGATGCCCCCCAAAAGAGTGCTTACTATGCACACATGAGGACCTGAGTTCAAATCCCCCACACACACACATTAAAAGCCAGGCACAAACACACATGCACCCATAACCCCAATGCTATGTATGGGGAGAGGGGACAGGATCACTGGCCTTGCTGGCCACCAGCACAGTTCCAGGTTCCCCCTCTCTGGTGAGAGACCCTGTCCCAAAGAAAAGTAAAGCAGAGAGATAGATAGTCTTTATGTACATATGAACATCCACACTTGCTCACATACAAGAAAAACAAATCTTTGTAGACTTGGTTTAAGTCTATCAGTTGTTAACAGGGGAGAATAGACACCCTTATTGCTTATGTACCTGTCTATACACAAAGACAGACACACCTACCTTATTGCCTATGTACCTGTCTATACACAAAGACAGATACACCTACCTTATTGCCTATGTACCTGTGTTACACAAAGACACAT
>NW_021604696.1:7033042-7033159 GCF_004785775.1 Grammomys surdaster | reverse complement strand
TGTACCTGTCTATACACAAAGACACATACACCTACCTTATTGCCTATGTACCTGTGTTACACAAAGACACATACACCTACCTTATTGCCTATGTACCTGTCTATACACAAAGACACA
>NW_021604696.1:7016286-7032642 GCF_004785775.1 Grammomys surdaster | reverse complement strand
TATATATATATATATATATATATATATGTACGTATGTGTATATGTGTATAAATATGTATGTACACTTGTGAAATTAATGAAACACGTGGTCAGGCCCAACCAGTGTGTGTGTGTGTGTGTGTGTGTTTGTATGTGTGTTTGTGTGTGTGTGTACACCTGCCTGACTTCCTTCCTCCTTCCCTCCCTCCTTCTCTCTCTCTCTCTTTCTCTCTCTTTCTTTCTTTCTTTCTTTCTTTCTTTCTTTCTTTCTTTCTTTCTTTCTTTCTTTCTTTTTTCCCTTTCTCTATGAAATTGCCAGAAGCCATCAGCTTCTGGCCCCCAGAACAGTAAGAGAGTTAAATGCCAGTGGTCATCAACCTTTGACCTTCTTCTAACACTGTATCCCACCTCAGTACCTGTCAGGTCTGGCTCCTGCACCCAAACATTCAAATATAGGAGCTGAGGTTATGGGCATTCTTATTCAACCCCCCACAGCACCCATAAGACTCATTACAATCTGTTGTTAGCAGTGCTACATCGCCTCAAAGGACACCATTCTTCCACCCACCCCCTTGTCAAATACAGATTTACAGTGCTTCCTACCTGCCTGCTGACCACCATAGCAGATGCTGTCTGGGCTTTGCCACAATCTGAATATTACTCAGCACTCTCACAAAGAACGACATGTGCATTGACTTTACCTCCTCTCTCTTTACTTTATTTCTTATCAATTTAATCACTCTTTTTCTCCTGTCATTTTGTCTTTCCACAAAGAATCCCACCAACCACTCATTTATTGCTGGTGTTCTACCATAACATTCTCTTGGCTCGTCTCTGGAGAAGAACGTCTTTATTTCCCTTTCCTGTTGTGACAGATTGTTTTGGTAGGTGGAGAATTAATGGACACCAATTCTTTATCCCAACATTCTGGCTTCCCTGTGGCTGCCTAAACAAGCTCTGCACAGGAAAGGCACCAGTAGCCATACTGATGTGGAAGGGGGTAGTTGCATGGAGTCCCACCCCTAGACAAAGAACTATGGGCAACTAAAGGATTCTGAGA
The DNA here is from genome assembly GCF_004785775.1 of Grammomys surdaster. NCBI lineage: Eukaryota > Metazoa > Chordata > Mammalia > Rodentia > Muridae > Grammomys > Grammomys surdaster. Next base: position 7,031,603 of record NW_021604696.1, on the reverse strand, counting down.
GCTAGAGATGTAGCCTTCCCCTGGGGAGATGTTCCTGATTGATTATCTGATACCATATTGTCATCCCTGAAGTCATGGACATGCAAGCAACACTGAACAGACTCAGCAGGTTATATTTATATATTTATGTACATACACATATTCATACACACATACGTATCAGCAGAAATTAAAGAAGAATCCAGGAATTTAAGGAAGAGGGTATATTATGGAAGATGTTGGAAGGAGATGGGATAGAGGGAAATTATGTAATTATATTTTAGTAAATATTTTTAAAAATTTTTAAATCGGCATACAAGGTATTAAATATTATTATGGCATTTTCAAACAAAGTATGTTTTAGTAGATTCTCCCCCCCACCTTCTTCCTTTGTGCCCCCCACCCCAGTTTCTGTTCCTCTTTCATGGCATACGTGTTATTCCCCCCTACCCCCAACCTTTTCCTGTTCATGGCCTATGTGTGATTTCAGTCCCCCCTCCCTTAACCTGTTCTCATAACCTGTTTTTGAATCAGTTGTTTTATGATTGTTTTGTCAAAATTGAGAAATGTTCTGTGGTGGTTTAAATAAGAATGGTCCCCATAGGCTCATCTATTTGAATGCTTAGTCATCTGGGAGTGGCATTATTTGGGAAGGATTAGTAGGTGTGGCCTTGTTGTAGCCTTGTGGGTAGGCTTTGAGGCCCAGTGGCTCTGTCCTCCTACTGTCTGTGGATCCAGATGTAGAACTCTCAGCTACTTCTTCAGTGTTTCGTCTGCCTGCCTGCCACCATGCTCCCCACCAAGATGACAAACGACTAATCCTCTGAAACTGTAAGCCAGCCCTAGTTAAATGCTTTCCTTTCTGTTGTCTTGGTCACAGTTTCTCTTCACGGCAAGAGAACAGTGACTAAGACAGTGCTGCTTCCATGACTTCTTAGTTCCATTAATTATTTCTCTTCTCATTCTAAAAGTCCAATGGCAGAAATGTTTATTTTTATTCCTCACCATAACCCCAAGACTCTGCTCTTTTTCTTTCCTGTTTATTTCCTCTGGCTTCTCCCTTTAGGTCATCACTATTCCATCTTCAGCTTGCTTCTCTCTTTCCTCCGGGTCTCTTAATACCATTTGAGGTTTTTTAAACTTGATTACACTGGTTGGTTTTGTTGTTGTTGTTGTTTGTTTGTTTTTGGTTTTGGTTTTGGTTTTTTGAGACAGAGTTTCTCTGTATAGCCCTGGCTGTCCTGGAACTTACTCTGTAGACCAGGCTGGCCTCAAACTCAGAAATTCACCTGCTTCTGCCTCCCAAGTGCTGGGATTAAAGGCATGTGCCACCACTGCCCAGCTGGTTTTGGTTTTGATGGTTGTGCTTTTCTGTTCTATAATTTCATCTATCTTCTGCTGTTTTTAAATATCATCTGCTTTTCTGCGGTTATCGGGAGTTTTTTTTATCTATGTTCTGATCATTCTTTATTGCTTCTGGAAACCTTTTTTTAAAAAGATTTGTTTTAGTTTTGTGTGGAGGTATGTCCATCTTTGTTCAGAAGAGGGTATCAGATCGGCTAGGGCTGGAGTTACACACAGTTGTAAGCCACCTGGTACGGGTGTTGAGAATGGGACTCAGTTCCTCGAGCATTCTTAACTACTGAGCCTTCTCTCCAGACCCTCTTAAGGCAGTTAGTTAGTTGGTTGTACCAACCCGAGCTGCTGCTCCAGTCTGCAGGTCAGGGTCTAGCAAGAGAGAGAGTGTGGATGGAGGGGCAAGAGAGGCAAAGAATGGAGACAAGACAGAGAGTCAATAAGTTTCTCTTATTGAAAGGAAATCCTGGGTATTTATACCCTTTACCACGTGCCTTGCCCTCGTGGACAAGCAAGGGAACACAGCTTAAGACACTATGTCATGTGCCTTGTAGCGTGAATACCACGTGAGCCTTGCAGCTGGGGGCACTAAACAGCAAAACAAGATATGTGAGAAAAACAAGATGTTTATCAGAGTGTGCTCAGCTGTTGCAGGCTGTTGAAAACAAGTCTCTTGTCAGAGTATATGGCCTGAGATGGCTGCAAAGATGATAGCTTCTTTCTGCTAGGAGTCAGCTCCCAACAGTTGATTAGTTAGAGACCAGGTGGTTACTATGTAGCACTGTCTAGTCTATAACTTTCTTTTCTTTTGTTTTTTTTGGTTTGTTTGTTTGTTTGTTTTTGTTTTTTTGAGACAGGGTTTCTCTGTGTAGCCCTGACTGTCCTGAACTCACTCTGTAGACCAGGCTGGCCTCGAACTCAGAAATCTGCCTGCCTCTGCCTTCCCAGGGCTGAGATTAAAGGTGTGTGTCCACATGCCTAACTCCTCATCTTTTTTTTTTTTTTTCCCCAATACAGGGTTTCTCTGTGTAGCCCTGGCTGTCCTGGAACTCACTCTGTAGACCAGGCTGGCCTCGAACATAGAAATCCGTCTGCCTCTGCCTCCCAAGTGCTGGGATTAAAGGCGTGCGCCACCACTGCCCGGCCTCATCTATTTTTTAAGTTTTATTTTTATTTTTAATTATGTGTATATGTACGTGGGTTTGCACATGTGTGTGGAATGTCCTCAGAGACAGAAGAGGATGTTGGCTATCCTGGAACTGGAGGTACAGGCAGTTGTGAGCCACCTAACATGAGCACTGAGACCATGAGTGCTGGGAACCAGGCAATGTATGCTCTTGTCAACTGAGCTAGACTCTCTCCAGCCCTGCCCTGCCCTGCCCCTTGAAGCATTTTTTATGATGGCTGATTTAAAGCCCTTGTCAGGTAATTCCAACCTCTGATTCATCTCAGTATTGGAATCTGTTCATTGTGATTTGAGTTATGATGAGTGATTTCCGGTTGTATACTGAACAGTTTGAATGATTACGTTCTGACTGTAAATCCTATCCACCCCACCCCCATTTTTTTGGCGTATAATCATTCATTTTAGGTGCAGGTAGAAGTGCACATGGGGACCTACCTCCCTGCTGGCCCTGCTGATACCTACTCGCCCTTGAACAGTAACTCACATTACCTGTGAATGCCTACTAGGGTGGAAATTCAACAAGCTTAGAAGTCCCAACATAGGCTTCCTTGTCTACAAACAGCACACACTTCAATCCCTGCTAACCAAGAGGACAAGAATCACGACCTACCCTGTGAAAACTGCCACCTGCCTACCTGCCATATAGCAAGAAAATATGGACGCCCAGCTAACCCCTGGGCTCCACTGATGGTAACTACCAAAGCAAGAAAATTGGAAAACAGTGTAGAGTGTGATCCCAGTACCTGAGGAGTGGAGGCAGGATGATGCTAAGTGTCTACTGGCCTGGGCCAGAAAGTAATACTGACTGCAAGAAGGCAGACATCGGGTGGGGCTCACTGTGGGAGGGCAGGCATCCAGGTAGACAGTTCACTGCAGAAAGGCAGACTTCCTTGACCTAAGCCTTTCTTCTCCTAGTCCCATGGTGGGGAATAAGTTTTCCCTGCATTGTGCTTCTAGCTGTCTCCAGGCTGCAGGTTTCACTGAGCTCCACTCAGAAAAAAAAGGGGAGGCAAACCGGAAGCCCGAGGAACTCATTCCCAGTTCCCGAGGTCCTCAGCCAATCTCTGCTTGTGCCTCCTTCAGAGCCTCCCTGTTGCTTTCGTGTTGCGTGTCCAGAGCTTCAGAATTGTGGGAAGGGAGACACGGGAGGAACGCAGGTGCTCCATTTGGACTAGATATACGAGACCGCTGATGACTTTGAAGTGGCAAAGACCTAATGTTAAGTAAAAAGATAGAAGCTGAGAATGGCGGCTCCTGCTAAGCACTTGAAGGCATTGGCAGTTCGAGGCCAGCCTAGAAAGGCTGAAATTCCATCTCAACATGAAAGAAAAGGGGAGAGAGATGGAGGCAGGAGGGAGAGAGGAAGAGGAGGGAGGAAAGGAGAGGCGGAGGTGGAGAGAGTGAGGGAGGGGGAGGGTAGAACCTCAGCAGAGCTTATTTAATGAGAAATAAATTAAACGGAGTAAGGAGGGCTGTGTGATTGAATGACCGTCCTCTTATTTTTTTTCCCACTGATCCCAAATCCGTGCCCTGAAATTCTCAGAGTTAATACAACCTCACCACCACCTCAGACTCCATAAAGCATCCAGAGAACTCTCAGTTCATTTTGAGTAAGCACACACGAGCCTCCTCCTCAGGTTGCCTCGTGGTCTTGCTCTTCATTCTCTTCCCATTATGATTCTATTATCTCTATCTCAAGGGCTTTTGTCTCCAAAGAGCTGAAAACCAAGAGTCGCCCGCCCTATGGCTCTGGTTCGTCCCCCACCCCCACCCCATCTCTGATCACTTACAACCTAAACAATCTAGGCTGCTGTCCTCTTGTTTCCACACCCAACAGAATAAGTTCCTGAGGCTCCTGATCCATCCTCCATGACACCATTACACAGGTGCCGGACGAAAGCATTACACAAGAGTTGGATGAAAGGACAGAAGGATGAGTTAATTTGCTAATGTCCTCAACTAATATTCCACTCTAATTCTCCCCTATCCACTTCCTTACACCCAGCCTTAAGACGTTCCAGAAATGTCAAGTCATGTTCTCACTGAGATTTAATTACGGGTCACTGTAGATTTGTGAGACGTCTGGTACACACAGGACTGGAAATATCTTTACAGGCTCCCACCCAGGCCACCCCTGCCGTGAGGGTCCATGGTTCTGATGTCATGTTCTGTGAACCCAAACACAAAAAGTCTTTCCTCTCCACACAGTTTCCAGATTTCTGAGCAAACCTGTGCCTTTTGAAAATCTTCTATTGAACTTTTATTTCTGATGATGATGGTGGTGGTGGTGATGATGATAATGAAAGAGATTCCACAACATCTCTCCCTCTGTGGCTACCATAAACCAGGGAACAGTGTAGATGCTAAACAACACACAACACAAAACGAAGACAAGGAGCCCAAAAGATGAGCTCACGATTGCCCAAATCTCTATCTTAGAAAAGTTTTCCAGTTGCAGAGGAGTGGGGGCAAAGCAGAACATGAAGGTCTAGTTGAGTATGGAGGAAAAAAATAATGATGTGTAGCTTCAGAGCCTGGAATCTGTGAAAGAACTCAGCAGAGGAAGAGAAGTCCACGTAGAATTTTGCATTACATGAATCTGTTGTTGAGGGATGGTCTATCCGTAGATGGGGCAAGGCCCCTGACAGCTTGACAGACAGCTCTTTATATGGCAGTGTTGAGAACAACGGGACAGAGACAGCCGAGCTAAGCAGTTCTTGATGATGGGGTTCAATCTGTTTCGGGGACCAGCAGAAACCTCCTTACCTGATCAATATCACTCAGCTTTCACAGAAACACTGAAAAGCTGGCACCTGAAAAGACCCAATCGCAGGATCTTCCAATCAATCCACATTTCTCCCACGTGTATGTCTCTGTGTGTGACATGTTCATGTCCGCAATGCACTTCAGTGTGTGTGTGTGTGTGTGTGTGTGCGCATGGGTGCACACCATGTGGGGTAAGAGCTTGACATCAGATTCTATTTGTTTATTTAAGGCAGGGTCTCTCACTGCACCTAGAGCTTACCAATTGTATTAGACTGGCTGCCCAACAAGTTCCAGGGAATGTCTTGTTCCTGCCTCCCCAGCACTCTGATTATAGGTCCACGCCATCTGTGATGGTTTGTATATGCTCAGCCCAGGGAGTAGCACTATTAGAATGTGTGGCCTTGTTGGAGTAGGTGTGGCCTTGTTGGAGTGGGTGTGATCTTGTTGGAGTAGGTATGACCTTGTTGGTGTAGGTGTGGCCTTGTTGGAGTGGGTGTGTCACTGTGAGTATGGACTTTAAGACCCTAGTCCTAGCTGCCTGGAAGCAGGTATTCTACTAGCAGCCTTCAGATGAAGATGTAGAACTCTCAGCTCCTCCTGCACCATGCCTGCCTGGATACTGCCATGCTCCCACCTTGATGACAATGGACTAAACCACTGGGCAGTGGTGTTGCACGCCTTTAATCCCAGTACTTGGGAAGCAGAGGCAGGCAGATTTCTGAGTTCGAGGCCAGCCTGGTCTACAGAGTGAGTTCCAGGATAGCCAGGGCTATTCAGAGAAACCCTGTCTTGAAAAACCAAAAACCAACCAAGCAAATAAACAAAACCAAAAAACCAACCAAACAAACAAAAAAACAATAATGGACTAAAATCTCTGAACCTGTAAGCCAGCCCCAATTAAACATTGTCCTTACAAGAGTTGCCTTGGTCATGGTGTCTGTTCACAGCAGTAAAACCCTAAGACACCATCACAGCTGGCTTTTTAATGTGGGTGTCAGGGATGAAACTGTGGCTGTTGTGTTTGTGCATCAAGTACTTCGCCACCCAAGCTAGCTCTTCATCCTCTCAGAGCCCATTTCATGAAGCCGGAATCCAGGTCCTATCAAAGCATCCTTACTTAGGAGGGAAGCGGGATGAAGTGTCTGTGACTGAGATCTGCTGAGTTACAGGGGTTGGGGAAACCACTTGAGTTTTTCACCTATCAATACTAATGAATGTAAAAGTAAATCTACATAAAGTCACAACGATTGGCTGCTGGTGAATCATCCTGGCATCACGATAACTCCTCCAGGAAAATATAACAAACGTTTTGGAAAATACAGGATAACAATAGCCATGAACAACAGTGATGACAGCAAGCTAGACAGGGAGAGAAACCAGACACATGCTCCACGCAAAGTGCTACACTGAAACCACACTGACAATGGACCAGGTTTTAGAATTAGCCACAAAACTGAAGCAGGTGTGAGACTTAGGCTCCAAGAGCTAAAGCAAAACGTGTTTGTTGGTAAGCCAACAAGTAGAGAGTCTCAACAGAGAAATCAAAACTATGAAAAGTATAAATTCCTGAAACGAAATACACCTTATATTAGAGGCTTTTGCTTATTTGTTTATTTGGGGTTTGTTTGTTTATTTGTTTAAGTTTCTTGTAGGTAAGTAAGTTGGGGACCGTGTCTCAAAAGGTATATTCAGGTTGGTTTGCTGTGTTATTTCTGAAAACCTTTAACAAGTTTCAGTGTTTTCTGGATCTCTAGAAGGGATCATAAGCTGCAACATGTCCACCTACTCATTGGCTTAGAACTCAGCACTTGAGAGGTCCGTGGCCTGCAGGACACTTTGAGGATTGACCCTGGCATTATCAAGACCCATGTCTCCTAGCTGGGCTCATCCCCTGACCCTCACCACGTCCACACTGGGAACGTTTCCTCTGTTCTATCAATCCACACTTATGTCCTCCTGTCGATATAATTAATTCTCTATCAAAACTTATCTTGAGTCCCTTTTGGGGACCGGGGAGATGCCTCAGTTAGAATGTGCCTGCCACCAGGCAAGCATGGGAACCTGAGTTGGGCTACTTGGTACCCATGTAAAAGCCAGGGTGAGGTGGTATGAATGTAACCCTAGTACTGGTAGGTAGGGGTGCTGAGGAGGGTAGACAGGGGGATCCCCTGAAGCTGGTATAGACAGGTAACCTGTCCTCACAGATGAGACTCATGTTCAAGGAACAACTCCATCTCAAAAACTAAGAGAGATCTGAAAAGACCCTCAACCTTGACCATACACGGCACACATACACACACATCCATTGATTCATATGTGTGCACACACACAATAATGTAACAAGCACATACATCACACATGTGCAACACACTGCACACAAAAATAATAAAAAAATAATACTCCTTTTTTTTTTCTGAAAGCTTTCCCCAACTTCCTTTCCTGGAATTGGCCAGAACTCTGTTGAAGTGCCCAGTACCTCACTATTGCCTGCTGCACTGTAATTGCATGTTTCCATGGCTCTCCATCTTGTGACGTGACCTCCTTACAAGGCTGTCACTTCCTTGAGGGCTCTGAATAGTCTGAGTCATCTAGATTTCCTCAGCCACACAGCATGAGGCCAAGGGCTGGAGGCATCATAGGCATTTGTGGATCGAACAACATCTTACTCCAGAAGCCAACAGCCAATGAAACGCCATCACCAGGATGATACATGTTCCAGTTTTTAGTGGCACGAAGGTGAGTCACCAGTCGTCAGAAGTGTGGCGTGTTGTGGTGATTAAGAACACGCACTGAGACCAGACTCTACCAGGGCTTGCATATATCTCTACTTTATCTCTTGCTATCTTTATAGCTTAAGGTGATTTATCTAGCCAACCTTAGCCTCAGAATCCTCCTCTGGAAAGCAAGGGCACCCACACTCTCTACTTCCTAGGATAATGAGAGGGTTAAATGAGGGGACCAGAGGAACATAGTTATACAGCCTTGTATGCAGAGTGCCTGGTGAGTGGTGGTCATCTGAATCATTACCTCTTCCTGCTTGTCATCTGTCTGCTGCTATCTCCCCTGGGAAGCATCAGTTAACAACACTTCCCTTCACCTTCCTTCTCTACCCAGCCCCCCTCTTGCAACTCCTACTCCCCAATAGCACCTTATCCACCCTTGCATGCCAGCATAGTCCAGCCTGTGCTTAGCTCGAATGACCAGGCTAGATCTGAGTCTTGATCTGCTCTTAGTCTCTCGGTCTCCTTCTACAGTGTTTGTATGATGTGGCATTTGGCTGTGTTGCCCCAATGTTGCATATATGCAACTTTAGAAGGACTATGGCCTTACTCAGTAGGGCCCTACACACATTCTGTTTCCTTCTATGACTACATCCTAGACTCAAGGCCCAGGGGAGAGCCATTGCAGGATAGCTCTGGATGCAGTAGAACAGCAGAACAACCCCTTTGAGATCATGGTGGTTGTACAGCAATAGTCACATGTTCAACTACAGCAGCTAGGATGGCTGTTTGTGTTAGACACAGTCAACACCTAAGATAACCAGACATCATAACTCATCAGTGTAATGGGTTATTATTTGGATGGTCCTAGGAGGCATTGGCAGCATCTCACATCTCTTAGATGGTGAGCCATATTATGTTCTTTCCTCATCCTCTGGGGAAAAAAAGGGAGAAAGAAAGACTGTTCCATCATCTGGAAAACTAGCATCAGAGGGTGAAAAGATGGCGGACTTGAAGAGCAGCAGGTGAGACACAAAGCACAGGTAAAGATTGCTAGGGGTTTAGAAAAACCTTGACATCTAATCTGGGCCATAGCAGAGCAAGGAGATCTCAAACAAAGTCTTTCTTTCAAATGCCCCTCTACAAAACCACCTACAAACAAACCCCTCTACAAACAATATGGGTTCGAGCCTACAAAGTGTGAGGTCTGGCTGTCATCAAGGATGGTGTTTTCTAAACCCTACATTCAATGTGGACTGTGGGGATTGCTCTGTGATATTTGGACTGTATCACTGCAGGAGTGTAAAGGCTACTGTGCATGTCCACAGGAGATGGCAGTGAGAGAGATCCAGGGGATGTGGCAAATGGTGAGGTATAGTCTAAGAACTGATGATGGTAGAATAGCCCAAGAGGCTAAAAGAAAGATTTGAATAAAAGAAGGAGATCTGTATAATTCCAATAAAAGTCCAAAGGAGAGGATGAGGAGGATGGAGATGATGAAGAAGATGGGGAGGATGGACAGGATGGAGAGGATAGAGAGGATGGGGAGGATGGGGAGGATGGAGAAGATGGGAAGGATGGACAAGATGGACAGGATGGACAGATGGATAGGATGGGGAAAGGTGATACACTAAAAGAACTCAGCAGAGAATTTACTGGAATCAAAGGATGAGTGCTCAGACTGAACAGGCACACTGACTACAAAAAGTGAAAATCAATAACTAGAGTTGGATCATAGTGAAACTAAGGCGTGTCCAGTGCAGAGACAAAACAGTAAGTTATTCTTAAGAAAAAGAACTAAAGCAGGTTACTGAGAAGTGTTGTCTGGTGGCCTGGTCATCTTCAGCTTCCAGCCAAAGAAGAAGACAAGAACTGTTAAGAAGCCAGGCATTTTCTAACGGAAAGTGAGATATTTGGATCATGCAATTGCTTAAGCTGGAAACAGACTCTATTTGACAGCTCCCAGCCAATGTGTCAGAGTCTATCAGTTTACAAAATGTATCTTTTTAAAGTTTTTATTTTATCATACACACATGTATGAAAGCATGCACACACATATTCACACACACATACATGTGTGCTTGCACATGTACACACACATGCACTCATGCACACACATGTTCACACACATACATGTGCACTTGCACACACACATGTGTATACATGCATGCACAAGCATGCACAGATGTGCACATACACATGTTTACACACACATATATAGGCACTTGCAGATGCACACACAGATGTGTATACATGCATGCACAAACATGCACATGGCCCTACTTAGCACTGCTCACTCACAAGCTCAGCAATTCTAGACATAGTGTTCCACCTCCTTTTGGGTCTGGAGACTGTGTACCCTAGTGTTTCCTGCCTTTGAGTCTTTTCCTCCTGCTGAGCCTTTCTGCCTGGAATCCTTTTGAAGGGCAAGTCCCAGTATCCATTGAGATATCAGAAATAGATTCCACCTGCTCACAAAGGCCTTTCTGGATCACCACCTTCCAGCACAATCTAAATTGAGCCCTGTCACAATTCTTTACAACACCTTTTCCTACATTGCAACCACCAGGGTTTGTGGCTTTGTACTCCCACTAGGAGCGAGGTCTGCAAGACAATGGCTAGATTGTCTATGCTCACCTGGCCTAGAGCAGTGCTTGGCATGCCTTCTGCACTTTATGAGTATTACTTGTATGAATGAATAAGCACACCGGATTTCTCAGAGGTAAATGGGGCCCAAAAGAAGGACTAACAGGTGTTCAGTGATGTTAAGGCTGCAAGTTTGCCTTGGTCTCTTGAGAAAGTCAATGATATTGGGGGTATACAAGTAACTGCTTGGAAGCAAGATTGTTCTTGTTTTTGAGATAGAGTCTGGTTATGCTACCCAGAATGCTTTGAGTTTCTCAAATGATCTTCCTGTTTAGCCCCCTGAGCAGCAATGACTAGGTGTGTACCATTGCTCGGACTAGAGGGCTGTTTCTGATTATCTGGAACATGACATCAATGAGGAATACGTCACATGTCACAAGGCCGCCTCCTCTGTCCGTACTCTGAGGGAACTAAGCCAATATGCTCTATCTGTGTATTGAGGGCCTCCCAGATCTGGTCCCATTAGCCTGAGCTATTTAGGACAGGGTTGGGGTTTTCTGCTCTCTCAACCTTCTTCTGGCCACAGATGCTGCCATTGCATACCTCAACCTACGTCACAGACTTGAGCCTCCCCATGGAAAGGGTGGGAAGACACCTTCTTCGTTAGCAACTTATTCTGCTGAAGTGTAAACGTGACCTTTGAAAGCTACTAACCTGGACACGGAAGGGGCGATTCCAGCAGGAACTGAGATTCTCTTCGTGGTTTTCACTTGCAGAGTGATTAGGGAGAGGGGGACGAGCATCAGTTTTGGTAATGCATCTTAAACGTCTTCATGGAAAGGAGCCTTCCTCTAGTTTCAGAAACAGAGTTTGATGCAATGATTTTGATGAACCCTTCTCTTAGGGGAAAGTTCAGACAACATGCCTTATTTTTCTGAGCTTTAGTCTCTTCATGAACAAAACAGATGACAGAGCTGGGGTTTAGTTGCGGTCAAGAGCACAGGCAAACTCACCTCACAGAGGGGCTGCCCAGACTGAGTCTTTGGGAGTGGGGACCATGCTTGTGAACTTCAGGGAGACTCTGCAGATGGTGTTGACATGTACTAATGGTTACTACTTCAGGTGTTTCCTCTTAACTACAATATTATATTAATACTTCAAGTTTGTTGTCAAACCTTGACAAATAATACTGGGAACTCTCCCTTCACAAAATTCTGGGACTTTGGTTGTAGGGTTTATCTGTTCAAAGAGAACATTAGATGAATTATTTGTTATAATTTATTTACTTGTATTTTATGTACATTGGTGTTTTGCCTGCATGTGTGTCTGTGTGAAGATCTTGTAGTTATAGACAATTGTGAGCTGACATGTGGGCACTGTGAATTGAACCCGGGTCCTCTGGAAGAACAGTCAGTGCCCTTAACCACTGAGCCACCTCTCCAGTCCTGAATTATTTGTTTATAGTAAAAGAATTCTTGGTACTAACACTGTGTTAATCCATATGACTCTCATATATTCATTGTTTAAGTTAAACTATATGTAATAAATTATATTTAACTTAATGACTTATATCCATTGTCATTTGGTTCTGGGGGGAAACAGCTACTATGGATAGTGTGATGTCTTGCCGAGAAAATGTTCCCATAGCCTTCATGACGAGAAAGCAAAGCAAAGGCATCTGTACACCAAACTACCCCATTCCATTACCAAACACTGAGTCCTAAGAACTAGACGAAAGCTCTTACATTAGGCCTGAGAATCAAGAACCGAAACAAACCATGGAATTGAGAACAGAAATTACAGGCACAGCGAAAAGCAGAACATGGCTTGGAGGCGGGGGTGGGGTGCCTCATCATTGAGTCCAATAGGTGAGAAAGAGGTGACAGATTTGGGGTAGTATTAGGCCACTGGCCTGTGTCTCCAGCTTTCAAAGAGCAGAAAAACATTGTCTCAGCCATCTTTAGATAAATAAAACACCTTATCCCTCCACAGGAGTATGTAAGTAAACTTCTGCCCTTTCACCTCTGGTTAAAAGGTGGGGCGAAGTGCACTTAAAGCTGTTTGACGCTTTTATCTGGTCAGAATCAAAGCGAGGTACAGAAAGTACCCTAGGTTCCTTGCACACCCAAGTTCGTGGAGTGGAAGATGCCCCACCACTCGAGCTGCTGTTGCTCAGTACCTGTAACTGTCATGACCAACTTCTCTCCGGAAGCCTTTACACCTCTACTGTGTGGCTCAAGATCTTTGACAAATCCGAGCTTCCTATTTGAGACGCCATCTCCAAGAATAGACTGCCCTTGCTCTCTCCCTTGCCCATTCACGCCTTCTCCTATGTTTCGCTCACTTGTTCTACCAACACGACACATCAGAGAGCACCTTAGGGAGTAGGAACATGACAGGGAACAGATAGACGCCTTCTCTCCTGAAGATTGTGTTCCAAAGGGGGAAGGGCGGCTGTAAACCAATAAATATATGAGGTGTCAAGATATGGCAAGCATTTTGAAAGTAAAAATAGGGAAGGTGATGAAGAGATGCAGAGGAAGATACTATTTTTGAGTGGTCAAGGAAGCTTTGCTGTCATCCTAACTTTGAACTTTTAAAAATACTTTTTAGACACGACAGCCTTAGATGATCTGCCAACAACTGGCGCTCACAGCAGTAGTCCCAAATTAGGTTAAATCGGGTAACCTCAAAAAAGGTAGGTAAGTGCTTCTAAAGTATACATTTTGATGGATGAAAGAAAAAAAAATGATAACAGGACTAAAGGAACAAAAGAGAGGCTTGGGAGATGGCTCAGCTGGTAAAGATTTGCCATGTAAGCACAAGGACCTGAGTTCAAATCCCCAGCACTCATTAAAAAAACCTGTGCACTGTGGAGTATGTGGTACATTGTATCACTGGGGAAGCAGAGTGACGAGGGCTTGCTTGACAACTGGTCTAGTTAAAACAGTGAGTTCTGGGTTCAGAGGAGAGAACTTGTCTCAAAACATAGAGAGCAATCAAGATGCCTGGTGTTGACCGTCAGTTTTCACATGTCTGTATACATACGTGCACACAAACTCTCTCATACACACACATAGTAGATATGAACTGTTAATAGTGATGGTTCTGTAACATATGCAATATTATATCTAACAAGAGAAAAAAACCCTATGACAAAGCCTATATCAAAACTGCCTAACTGATGTTTCTAAAGAACAGTCTGCCTTCTGTATCTAGGTTTCCCAGTGTCAGAATTTAATACTCCATGGCTTGAAGCTATTAAGAAAATAACTGGGAAGTATACCGAATACATAAAGACTTTTTCCCTTGCTGTAGCAATTATTTGCTAATTATTTACATGTTACCTAAAGATGATTCACAGTTATTGGAGGATAACTATAGGTGCAAATACTCTGCCATTTTCTATAAGGGACTAGAACATCTGTGAATTTCATTATCTATGGCCAAATCCTGAAACCACTCCCCTATGGGTATGGAGAGATGGCTACCATGTGTCTCCTTGTACTTTATTGACTGAAAGGCTGAGGTTCCAAAGCTCTTGGTTCCAGCCCTCTCTGAAGTTCCACAGGAAATACAGTAGTCTGTGGAATGCCTCCTCTTGACTTCAGGAAAAACAGATGATTCTATGGAAACAGGGAGACTCCGGAGGCAGGAGGACCTGAGCATGAACGGAAACTGAAATGGAGAAGTTAAACTACGTGCCCAGATCATACAGCTCAGTCGGGCCAGGATGACATCTCAGGCAGAACTCAAGATAATTATGCCAAGGGGGAAACCAGCAGATCTCAAAGGCCTGCATATCTTCTTGTCCTAGTTACCCTCTCTTCTTTGTTTTGAGGCTGGATCTCACTATGTAGCCAAGGCTCACAATCCTCTTGCCTTAGATTCCTAAGTGGTGGATTTATAAAACTGTTGAAATAATAATAGACATAGAGAATAGAATCCAAGTTATAGGAGTCAAAAGACGGTGTCCATAGTTACAGAAGAGCATCATGGGTAGTCTTTATGGGGATGAAACAGGTTGGTGTGACCCCTAGAGTAGTGGTCACATGAAGCTGCGTGTGACAAATTACTCAGAACTAAGCACATGGAGAGAAGAGTAAATCCAGGACTGGGGCAATGGCTCAGCAGGTAAAAATGCTTGCCCAGCAAGTGTGAGGTCCAGTGTTCAGATCCCTAGTGCCCACATAAGTGCTCTGTGAGTATAGTGGCCCTCCTGGGATTGTAGTACTGAGAAAGTGGAAGTGTGGATCCCCAAAGCAAGCTCTCTGGCTTGATGAGTGAGTTCTGGGTTCAAATGAGAGACATTGCTTCAGTGAATAAGGTAGAGAGCAATGAGGAAGATGGCCTGTTTCAGCCTTGGACTTCTACACACCTGCACACAAATGTGTACCCTCACACATACGCAGACATACAGAGGTGCAAACAAAAGAATGAAGTAAGACTGGCCATAGTGCAGCATACCTTTAATACCAGCACACAGGAGGCAGAGGAGGGTGGATATCAGTGAATCTGAGGCCAGTCAGCCTGGTCTACAGAGAGAGTTCCAGGATAGCCAGGACTATGTAGAGAGACCTGGTATAAAAAAAAAAGAAAGAAAGAAAGAAAGAAAGAAAGAAAGAAAGAAAGAAAGAAAGAAGGAAGGAAGGAAGGAAGGAAGGAAGGAAGGAAGGAAGGAAAGGAAGGAAGGAAGGAAGGAAGGAAGGAAGGAAGGAAGGAAG
>NW_021604696.1:6976051-7016186 GCF_004785775.1 Grammomys surdaster | reverse complement strand
TAGGAAAGAAAGAAAGAAAGAAAGAAAGAAAGAAAGAAAGAAAGAAAGAAAGAAAGGAAGGAAGGAAGAAAGGAAGGAAGGAAGAAAGAAAAAAATAATTAATTTTATTGATGAAAAGGTCTCCATGGGTGGGCCTCGGATTGGTTTCCTGGTCTTAGTAACACACTATCATTATGCAAGCCATCACTGGAGCAGGGAAGGTATTAGCTGAAAGTAGCCAGACACCTCTATGTTCCTTTCTTAGTGCTGTATGCAAGTACATAATTATTTTTTTTAAGAAAAAACTTAGATAAGAATAATCATGAAACCCTTTAGCCAGATTTGTGGCTCAAGGGCTTAACTAAGTGCGATATTGATATTTTCTATTACACTGTGATGCTGTGCTTCTCTCCTTAAGGAATAAGGAGAATCCATCAAACCTAAAGGCATCTTATTATTATCTACTTCATTCCTTACTTTCCCGTAATGTAGCCCTCACAGAATATCTTGGTCTTATTTATTTAGTTTTTTTTTTTTAATAAGGTCTCATATAGCTCAAGCTTGCCTAAAAGTCGCTATGTACTCTCAGCTACTGCCCCAGTCCCTATCTGTATGGGACCATGCTTCCTGCCGTGATGATAATAAATTAAACCTCTGAAACTGTCAGCTAGCCCCAATTAGATGTTTTTCTTTATAAGAGTTGTGGTTACACCATCTCTTCAAAGCAATAGAACAGTGGCTAAGACAGTTAAGAGCTAAAGACTTCTTACCATCACTTTAAAAATACACAGCAGGGGCTGGAGGGACTGCGAGGCAATTAAGATCACTTATGGCCCTTCCAAAGGACCCAGGTCCAATTCCCAGCATCCATGGGGCATCTGAGAACCCTCTGCGACTACCTGTAATTCTAGCTCTAGAGGACCCAACACTCGCTCCCTCTTGACCCCCTTAGGCAAAACAGTCAAATCTCTCTGTCTATCTATCCATCCATCCATCTATCTATCTATCTATCTATCTATCTATCTATCTATCTATCTAGATGTGAATAAACTTTAAAAATTACAGGTACACAGCAAAGGAAGGATCCTCAGCATATCTACATGTTTGCACTGAGTGCTATGATTTGGAAGTATCTCTAAAAATCTCAGGTTACACACTTAACACCTAGGTGGGGCCTTGTGAGATCCTTAGGATTAGATTCTTAGGCCCTGAGGTTGGGGCTCTCACAATGAGCTCACTGGCTTTCCTAACGGAGGAAGAATTTGGCTTCCTTCCACCATTAATGCCTTTCTGTTGTGTTACCATAGAGCAGGAAGGTCCCCATAAGATATTGGCAGCCTGCCATGTTGGGTTTTTCAGAACCATGAGAATATGGTTTTGTTCATAAATTACTTTGTTCCAAGTATTCTGTCATAGCAACAGAAGACAAACTAAGCCACTAAGCAACTGTCCTCAGGAGGGAGGTGCCCAGGGCCCTGGGAATATCTGCAGTAGGGATTTCATATATAAGTTCTGCCAGTGGTATGATTTAGACTCATCTTCAATATTCATATCTCTTAATAAGAAATTGTAAACATCTGATTAAGCTAGCTTGGGATAGGAGTTCATAGTCCATCCACCAAGGCAGGGCAGAAAATGTCACCAAGAACAAGGGCTTGTATCTATGTGCAGGGTAGCAGTGCTCTCAGAAGGAGGATGACGTCTATGCCAGACATGCCCGGCAATCGCCTGAGCAAGCATTTCTATTAGGAACAGGCATGCAGTAGCTTGACTCTAGGGTGTCAGGCTCAGAGATCTGTGTTGAAGACTCAGGATCTCTCAGGGAGGAAGAACATTCTTGCTAAGGCGTCATGTCACGTCCCAGGTCACACTCAGACTTCTGAATGCCATGTAGATATTGTAAGTCTCTCCACATGCTGTGTTACAGCGCAAAAGAACTTGGGAATCCTGCCAAGGTCATGGGGTAAGCAGAGGAGTTGAGCTGGTGCCAAGCTGGACCTGGGTCACGTGAGCTACATGAGCAATCTTGCCCTGGGAAGGCTCCAGTCTCTTGGTTGGTGCTGCCAGGTTGGGCAAAAGTTGCTGGCTTCAAATGCTGAGCAAGCATAAGAGTTCCTTGGGTGAGCATTTCCCAGGGCTCGATGAGCTTTTAGGTTAGCTCCATGGGTACCAGCAATGGTCTAAGGTCCCTTGTTATCCATCCATAGAGGAAGAAACCTGAGGAGGATGGGGGTAAGGCGGCTGACGGTATATTGTAGTATCTGTGCGTGTTTCATACTTTTTATTGTGGAAAATTCCAGCATATCTAAAAGAGGCATTAGACTCTAAGGAACCAAGCTCTATGGATCCAAACTACCTTACCCTATATAGATAGAACAAATGAAGATGTCCAGTCAGACTAAGCAGGTGTGGTGGGATGTGCTTGTAATTTTAGCACTCAGAAAGAAGGTAAGGAAGGAAGACTGTGAGTTCAAGCCTAGGCTGAGCTACATTGCAAAATCCATCTTATTAAAATATTGTTTCAATATTCAAATATTCTTCTATTTCTTTTACTAATGTATAAACTCATAAATTTAAAAAAAAAACTGACTTTCCTACAACTGCTTTTAAAAGTCTTTCCAGAGGATAGAGCACAGTCGTTAAGAGCTTGTATTCTTCCTGCAGAGGACCCTAGTCCCCTGTCAGACAGCTCACAACCACTTAAACCCCAGCTCCAAGGGATCCAGGACTTTCTTCTGGTCTCCATGGGCACCCATACTTCTGTGTACATAACCTTCAACACACACACATCACTGAAAGTAAAAGAAACACCCCTTTTAAAAAAACATTCATAATAAAATATATCAAGGCAATAAACAACCAATTATAAGGCTGTTGTTCTTTATAATTTGACAACTTCTGGAGAATAAAAACAGTTTTCATCCTTTTCTGTCCTTTGGATCATTGTCTTAGTTGGGGCTTCTATTCCTGCACAAAACATCATGACTAAGAAGCAAGTTGGGGAGGAAAGGGTTTATTCAGCTTATACTTCCACGTTGCTGTTTATTACCAAGGGGAGTCAGGACAGGAACTCACACAGGGCAGGAACCTGGAGGCAGGAGCTGATGTAGAGGACATGGAGAGGTGCTGTTCACTGGATTGCTTCCCTTGGCTTGCTCAGCTTGTTTTTTTATAGAACCCAGGACTACCAGCCCAGGGATATCCCCACCCACAATGGTCTGGGCCCTCCCATCCTGGATCACTAATTGAGAAAATGCCTTACAGCTGGATCTTATAGAGGCATTTGCTCAAGGGAGGTTCCTTTCTCTGTAATAACTCCAGCTTGTGTCAAGTTGACACACAAAATCAGCCGTACAGCCATCATTTCATTTCTTTATTCCATACGACCCACTCTCCTGCCCCCCTAAAAGAAGACAACACCTGTCACAAGATTATTTATAAATAGTCTCATCTTCTTCTTCTTCCAACTGTGTAAGAGAACTGAGTTCCACCAGTGTCTTGAAGTTAGCGCTGATCACATGACTTATTTTGGAACATGTGTAAAAGTGGAAGTAATGAACTGTCAGTTCTTGTCAGAAATTTCAGCTGATGGCAGAAGACACTCCGGAACCTCCCTTCTCTCTGCCAGGGTGGCTGAAGTTATTCATCAGTCCTGAGTGAATGTATATTAGGAGAGGGGAACACTAAATTTACCCCACTCATGGTACCAATTTCTGTCCTGATTTGCTTTCTATTGCTGTGATAAAACACTGACCAAAAACAACTTGGAGAGGAAAGGATTTATTTGGCTTATGGAACCATCATTGAGAGAAACCAATCATAGGACGTACAGGCAAGTACTGAAGCCGTGGAGGAATGGTGCTTACTGGTTTGCTCTCCATGGCTCGCTCCTTCTATATAACCTACCACTTCCTGCCCAGGGGTGGCATTTCCCATAGTAGGCTGAGCTCTGCTGTATCCATTGTTAATTAAGAAAACACCCTAGATATTTTCCCACTGGCCAATCTGATGGAGGCAACTCTTCAGTTGATGTTCCTTCTTCCCAGGTATCTCTAGTTTCTATCAAGCTGACAAAAACTAATGAGCAAAACCAGCCTCCACGACATGGCTAAAACATTTGGGCTTTAGTTGGTGATTTCAGGAACCTCCAAGCAACAATTGCATTTTAGTGAAAACCCGATTGAGGAGTCCTTTCATTCAGCTTGGTTTGTTTTTAATGATTTATTTAATGTGAACTGGTGCTTCACTTGCTTGTATGCTTGTAGGGTGTTGGATTTCCTGGTATTGGAGCTACAAACAATCAGAAGCTGCCATATGGCTATTAGGAGTTGAACCCCAGTCTTCTGGAAGAGCAATCAGCGCTCTTAACTGCTGAGCTGTCTCTCCAGGCCCTCATTCACCTCTTATGATATTCCTTAATTGATCTTTGCTGTCATTTCTGTAGAGCAGGACATTTTTAATTCTTTCACCTTTAATAATTATAAAAGCGCTTTGCCAAATAAAACCCCACAGACACATAAACCTTTCTGTTAATTGGCCCTGTCGATGGAACAAAGGGCATAACCCTGGCTCAGGAGTTGTGTCTCTGCTCTGCCATTATCTTGGATGAATCTTAGAATTTCTGGGCCTCATTTCCCTTTTTGACAATAATCATTGTTGTAACACAGACACTAATGAGCGTCGGTTTGCACTGTGTATCTCCTTGGAACTCAATCCATTCAGGACTTACAACTAACTCATTCACTTGTTTTTGTTTTTTGTTTTTTAAATGACTGTTAAAGGTAGGAAAGTGTGGAAGCTGAAATTGAGTAAGGCTGAATATTGGTCACACCACGGCCAAAGAGAAAAGGTTGTTCCCAGAGCCAGCCTCAACTAAACATGGAAAGCTAGTTCCTGCCATTTTTTTTCCTGGTGTTGGAGGTGGAACTCAGTGTGTAAGGTGTTTTTCTTATAAAATCCCATGGGGTTCTCAGTTATTATGATAGTTCTGGTTATTCACAAGTCAAACTGTGTTGTCCAAACTAGCATTTTCTCCCACATACAAAGCAGCTCCTTTACACACAATTGTATTTTCCATAGAGTGTCAGGATGTACGTTATGGAGATCAGAGACTGTGGTGTTTTCTTATCTGGGTTCTCTTTAAGGGACTCAAAGCTGCAAACCTTTCTAACAGCTGATGGGAACTATAGTTAATAACAAGTTACATGTTGAAGCCTGTAAAGGGAATAGATTCTAAGTGTTTCTACTTTAAAAAAATTTGTAAGTGTGTGAGGTAATGCTGAGCGTTCGTTAGCTTTGTGAAATCATCCCACAAGGTATACACTCTTACAAGTTATCTTGACACACACACACACACACACATATACATACACACACACATACACACACACACATACACACACACACACACATACACACACACACACACACACACACACACACTCGGGAAACATATATACATTGTATTTGTTAATTCAAGATTATTAATTATGAGACCCTTTCTCACCTTCTAAGCAAACTATAAAAGGAAACTTTTAAAAATATCTATTTATTTTATTTATATGAATACACTGTAGCTTCAGACACACCAGAAGAGGGCATCTGATCTCATTAGAGATGGTTGTGAGCCACCATGTGGTTGCTGGGAATTGAACTCAGGACCTCTGGAAGAGTAGTCAGTGCCCTTAACCACTGAGTCATCTCTCCAGCCGTAAAGGAAACTTAAAACAAAATATTCCCCTTAAGAACTTGGATAGATCATTTGCTGAGCCTTTTCCTGTTAATATTTGATTGATCCTTTGGGAATTTTTGAAATAGAATATTACAATGTGGCCCTGGCCTGAAACTCACTGTGTAAACTAGGATGGCCTTGAACTACTCATAATCCTCCTGCCTCTGCTTCTCCAGTACCCTGCCACCCCGCCTTGGCTTCAAACTCTTGTTAAGTGTGGCCATTGTATTAGTTGCTTTTCTTAGGTATTTTTCTGAGTTATGCGTTTGTTGGTGAAGGTGGGTTGTGGGCATGGTTGTGGTCACTGACAAGATCTTGGTTCATGTGTGTTTGTTTGTAAATTGGAAAGGAATTTGATTTCATTGAGGAATATATAAATAAAAAGCTATTCAGCTAGGAGCCCAGCAGCCTATAATCCCACAGGATTGTCATGAGTTTGAGGCTAGCCTGGGCTTCTAAGCAAGACTCTGTCTTGAATAAGAACAACATAAACAATAAATACCATTGTTCAGATAGGAGGAATCACTATTAAAGTGGAGTGCAGCGTTGTATCCACTGCAGGGGACTTCACCTATGGGTCCTATCATGAGCATCCGTAGGGGAATTTACATAACTGAACAGGCTCAGACTTAAGCTTTATGAATTCGGGTTTTCTCTTGTTTAAAAGAGTAACAGCAGTGGAAAACCACCAAGGGGCGGGGCGGGGCGGGGTGGGGAACCTGTTCCTACAATTTTACCTTATCCTTTGAAAGGTGTCCTGTGTGCTGCTGTTACTCTGAGAAACCAATCAGACCTCAAAGTCTAGGGCTCAGTCTGAGCAGATATCTCTGTAAACGGAAGATTAGAGACAATATGCTTCTCAGTCACTCCATTGCTTTGGGCTTTGTTCATACAACAGAACACATGAATGAGACAAGTGAAGAAGACAAGGGGAATAATCCATGGTATGCTGGTGAGGAGGCGGAGGTGCTTCAGGTAGAAGGAGAACCTAGAAAGGAGGCCCTGGGGCATCCAGCATGGCAGTGGCCAGAGACACTGAGATTCACAAAGCCTGGAGGTGTGCAGAAGGGACAGCTCCCAAAGACCATTGTGAGCCAGATTGGGTAGCGCTTTGGGAGTCATCAGAAGCTCTTTGGCTTTGACCTTGAGATGGGATTCTCTGCGGGAGTGTCAAGCATAAAACACAGGCCACCCAGACTACACAGATATATAAAAATCAAAGGCACTTGCTGGAGAAGCAGTTTGTGAATCGGGAAAAGTCAAGGTTTCCTTTAGTGCTAGAAAGAGGGAAGGCAGAGGGAGGGTGGTCCTTGGTGGTTATGCAGATTGAGGATCAAAAAACTGCATTCTGGATTGGGCTAAGTAACACGGACAGATCCTTTTGCTCGCAGGACAGGAACATGTCTGCAGTTGGGTCAAATAAGGACCGATAGTGGGGTCACTCGGAGTTCTGGTTCGTTCCTTGATCAGCTCTAGTTGATCAGAACCAGGTATTGAAGCAGCACATTCCAAGGTGATGTCTCACGGGTTGAGGCCAGAAGTGGAAATTTTCCCTTTTCCAGGTTGAAGTGGAGATCTATCCTGCTCTAGCTGACGTCCAGGAAGATGGCAGAGCCCGTACCGGAGCAGTAGAGACCACAAGCAAATTGGGAATGAACAGAGAGTGATACCTAGGGCTTTGTTTTTCCCACTAAACAACTTGAGGGCGGAAGTTACCCTAGAGATAAGGACAGTTGTGGGTGGAGTAGGCTCGGGGAGGGGTAGATTACCCCAAGGTGACCCCAAGTCACCCCAGTTTAAGATGATTGTGAGACTCGTGTGTGGAAACAGCAGAGGCAGGAGGCAGGCTGGTGTGTAAAGCTGCACCTGGAGATGTGGGTAGTAATGAGTGGCAGGGAACCATGTGCACCTGTGCATCCCTTGGGGCGCCAGAGACACAGGACTCCAGGGACCCCAATGGTATCTTCCTTCCTACTCCCATCTTCCTGTGTGTGTGTGTGTGTACTTGAATATATAAGAATACTAATATATATACACACACGAATACACACAAGGGGAGATAATCAACGGTGTGTTGGTGAGGAGGTGCTTCAGGGAGAAGAGCCTAGGAAGCAGGCCCTGGAGCAGTCAGTATGGCAGCAGCCAGAGACACTGAGCTACACCTGGCCTAGAGGATGCAGGAGAAAAAGCCATCAAAGACCATGGTGAGCCCAAATGCGTGGAGATGTGGGAGCCATCATGAGCGCTTTGGCTTTGACCTGAAGTGGGGATTCTCCTGATAGTCTCCTCACATATTCTGTGTAGTCATTTTGGGCTGTAAATTGGTCAGTGATTTAAAAAAAAAAAACACCTCTCACTGTTTAATATAGTGTTTTTTTGGAAACTAGACACTCAATAATTATTCTTGTGACTCTTCCATGAGCCAGACATTATAAGTTTTACATATAGGTTTTATTCTTATTTAAAATACAAACAATCTATAATTTGGGCGAGAGAGAGAGAGAGAGAGAGAGAGAGAGAGAGAGAGAGAGAGAGAGAGAGAGCAGCACGAGAACGTTCAGAAGGTAAAGTCGGCTTATCCGAATGACCTTATTCCTGTCCCTGACATGCCATGGTAGGGGAGAACTTAAACAGAAGGTATGTTCTGACCTCCACATGTGCACCGCAGTAATACAACCCCCTGAAGTAGACAGGCAAAATTAAAGTACAATGAAAAAAATTGAAAAATGTTACTCTTGGGGCTGGTGAGATAGCTCAGCAAGTAAAGGCACTTGCTGCCAAAACTGATGAGCTGAGTTCAAGTCCCAGGTCCCACAGTGGTAGGACAGAGGCAACTTTCCCAAGATGTCCTCTCACCTCCACACGTGTGTGCACACATACAAACCCACCCACCCACCCCCTCACACACATACACACACACATATACACACACACACACAGAGACACATACACACACACACATACACACACACACAGACACACACACAGACACACACACATACATACACACACATACACACACACATATACACACACATACATACACAGACACACTAAATGCAATTAAAAAAAAAAAGAAAAACTCTATTGACCTGTCTAAGCTGTAGATATTAGCGTGATTCCTGGTAATATTTTCAGACATTCATTGATCAAGTCCATCTACTTTTCTGTTTTTCCTCCCACCTCTTCCAAACTTTTTTTCTTACAACATATTCTGCTTTATTTTTTTTAACTTATTAGGCAGTTCATAATACCCATTTTACAGATCAGTAAACAGAAGCCAGGAAAACTGAGTAACATTCGTTAGCATCAATAGAGCTACTGAATCAGAGGGCTCGGATGTAGACTGACATGAATGAACTGGAATCCCTTAGCCTGCTGCCCCCAGTGGCAATTCCTTAATCTGGGTAGAGAGCAAAAATGAACAACAACAAAAAAATTCGGAGTCTCCATAACCTGAAGTGGCCAGTGCTAATAAATGAAGAATTTCGGTTTGGAGCATGTATCAAAAACTCACCCAGAGAGTTAAAGTACAGATGACCGGGAGCTCATCCTGCTGAGAGTGTCACAGACCTGGGGTGTAGCAGGGTCATTTGTGTTGTTCCTGGCTGTGGCTGATTGTAGGGATGAGACCCAGTGGCTCTAGGGTTTTCCCTGACTTTTCCTAGCTAACAGCCTCCACCTGTAATGTCCAGATCTTGCCAATGTCCAAAGGTTACTGCAGTACATTCCTCCTGGCCTCCTCACACCCTCCAGGTATGATGTTGCCAGTGGCCATCGCGCACAGGGGAGGTTTGGACTACGGTGAGTCCTAATAGGATCGTCGTGGCAAAGATAAGCTAAAAGTCTCATGGATCACTCCCTTTGGCAATCAGACTATTCAAATGATGGACCCCCAAGGCGCTGGAATTCCCCCAGGAATCTCCCCATGAGGGAAGTGAAAGGCTGAGCCCTGGTGCCAGCCTCAGGAGGAACCTGTCTCCCAGGAGGAGATCTGCCTCAATTCCAACAGCCCCTCAGATCACACTGCAAGGAAACTGCAGACAGAAATGGGCAGGGCCAAGCTTTGATCAAGACTGCTTAACAATGAATACCTCTTGCCCTCTGCTTAAATTTAAACCTGTGTTACACTGTTAAGATGGGCTTGGGGAACTTTAACCCTCCTCCTCCCACTTCGACCACACTGAATAAATCTCCTTGCTCTGCTTTTCACTTACTTGACTCTTTAATTGGTGTTACTGAGGACAGGCTGGCCTAAGACTACCTGGCCTGTTAGGACTGCATCTTCCCAAATGCTGACGTTAAAGAGTCAGGTAAAAGCCTGTTCAAGTATTCCAAGTAGCCATTTAAAAATAAGAACACAGCTCACAAATACACAATTAGGTATAGGGTCTTGGAAAAAACTTGTGTTAAGAAAAAAGGGCCCACTGCAGAGGCAGTAGATTCATGAGAAGCTGACCTCTGTTGAACATGTCCATATATGTTCAAGGGCCAATGACACACACACACATGCAAATTGTTTCCCAGGGGGCTTTTGAGCCTAGGGCTAATATGGACTGTGGTTGATACCTGCTTTAGAGAACTGAACTTTTCAAAGTTGGAGGGACTCTGGTAGTGGAGGAAGGGCTATTGCCAGCACCCTGGAAGCTAAACTATGACCCAGTAAAGCACTTACATATCCTTGGTTTTAATTTCTCCCAGTGTTAGAAACCTTCCATATAAATCTCTTGTCTTAAGCATATTTCAAAATGCCAGTTGAAGAGGTAATTATTGATATTTCATTACATTAAGAAGAAAACAACTCAAATTTAGTGCTAGTATTCGTAAAAATTAATGTTTTTAAAAAATCATCAGCAGTCAGGGATGGTGGCACATGCCTCTAATTCCAGTATTCTATGGACTTTTAAGTAACACAGTGAGTCCCACTCCAGCCTGGGCTACACAGTGAGTTCTAGGTCAACCTAGTCTATAGAAGGAGACTGCCTTGGGGGTGGAGGATGGGACAGGGGACAAACCAAAAGCCATCAGGGGTGAAGTCGCCTTCAAAATATATTATTAATTTACATGCTTGCTTCACAAACAGGACGACAGCAGAAGGGAGAATGTTGAGTACCTTTTAAAAAAGACTTTCTGAAATCCCACTTTCTTTTCTAGCTTGTTCTAAGACATGCAATAAGCAAATGTGGCTTTTTAAATAGATCGACTAACTCAACCAAAAGCTGAGAAAAGCGAAAAAAAAAGAAAAAGAAAAAGAAAAAAGAAAAAAAAACTGGGGGGGGAGTGACCAGGCTAACAAACTGTGACAATATCCTTCCCCTTCCCCAAAGGGTCCAGATTAAGACTTGTAAAAAGCAGATACACACATACAGACACACAGACAAACTTTAACCTGGGAGTCATGAGGTGCTCCTTACAGGAGACTAAGACACAGCTCATTTGATTTGGGCCTTTGAAAGGAGGATATGCATAGAAACATATTAATCATTTCAAGACAGAGAAAACCCAGTCTGGCTTCTAGGGAGGCACACCTCGCCACGTTCCTCCACACTGCCCCAACTGATGCTTTTTTGCACACGCGGTAAATTTCCAAATACAAGCAAACAAAGAAACAACATAAAAGGGCTTCCTGTGAACAAGAGGTACGAAGATTCCATAAGCCCCTCTTGGGTGCGCTTTGGAAGGCACAAACGTAAACAGAGCGGGTCCCGGTTCTCGACAAAGCACTGCCAGAAATTGAATCGGACCCTGAACACTTCCCACGTCAAAGCCACCGTGGGGCAGAGGTGAGACCGGAGGAGTCACTGGCACAGACTGTCGGCGCTGGGCTCCGGATGCGAACTCAGACCTCTGGAAGGCTCCGACATTGCAGTACCACTAGACCCGGGTTTGTCCCGGCATCGGAGGCGCGGTCGGGCCCCGCCCACATACCAATGCGGCTGCGCAGCGTGGCCACCCCGTCTCCCACGTGACTGCCGTCACTGCCTCCGTGAAGCTCCGGCCGCCATCTTAACTCCTGGCTGGCCCGGGTCGCTCTCCCTCCTCCTCCCGAGCCGGGCAGCCGTGACAGGGTGCGTCTAGCCGCTCCAGCCAGTCCGGTCTGTGAAGCTCGTGGGGTTCTGAGGCCGGGACAAGGAGTGGAGCTCACGGAGTCCACGGCGAACACGCGAACCGGCGGGCCGCCCAGGTGTTGGCACGGAGGGGGCGGGCCCTTGCGCTCCGCCCCGCCCCTCAGAGGCCAGCACCGGGGCCCGCGGCCCTTGCCCGTTTCCAGTATGGCCGCCCGCCGTGCCTGACCCGCGGCCTCTCCGTTCCGGCTCTTCGTAGGCGATGCCCATGCCGAGGCTGTGACTGACACTCTCGCTCCCACGCACGCATCGACCCGGACCCACGCCGGGAGCCCGAGCCCTGGGCCCACAACCGCTTTCTCCTCCGGCACCGCGGCCACATCCCGGACCACGGCTCCCGCGCCGCTGCCGTCGCCTCGCGGAGAAGGGTCGCGCCGGACCTCGAGCTCGGCGGCCCCCGGCCGGCCAGGATGGGGAAGCGGGCGGGAGGAGGAGCAGCCGCCGCCTCCGCGTCCTCCGGTGCCGGGCTGGAGCCCGCGGCCGGCCGCGGCGCGGGTCCTCGGAGCGCGGCCGCCGGCCTCCTGGGAGCGCTGCACCTGGTGATGACCCTCGTGGTGGCCGCGGCGCGGGCCGAGAAGGAAGGTGGGTGCCTGGCGGCGGGCGGCGGGCTGCGGGCGGGAGAGGGAGGCCGGTGGCGGGCGCCGGCGCGAAGTTGCTGGGTCGAGCCCCGTCCCGAGCCGGCGACCCGCGGTTCGGCGAGCTGCCGCGTCGGCCGCGCGCCGCGGCTCTGTCGCTGCTCCGTGATTCCTCCTCGCCGTGCCCCGGTCTTCCCCTCGTCTACTGTCAATGCCCGTTTCAAAACTTCCCGAGCTCTCGTACGTTCTTGCCACTTGGCCCGCTATGTGAGGAGGCACCCCGCTTTTTAGGTTTCTTGGTGGCTCCTGCTAGGTCGATCGCGGGACGCTTTTCTTTTTTTCCCCTTTGTCGGGTTTAAATTAATTTGGGCATGCGGACGGAGCTCACTTTTAAATGCGGTGGTTAAGAAAAAAATAGCGAGACTGGTGGAAAGGCTTCAATACACAGTTTATAAAATTTATATTTGCTGGGACATCTCTTTGAAGAGGCTCTTGTTTCTTTAGTGTTCTTCAGTATCCCTTTGCGGTATGGAGGATTGTTTGCTTGCTTGTTATTAGCCCTAAATAGAATCTCATTTGCCTCTAGTAAGCTACTGGAAGCCGGTTTCCATTTCTGGTTTAATATACTCATGTAATTCGGTGCCTTTCTCTTTGATGCGTGAACCCTTAGAAACAAATGTCAAGTTCCCAGCTTGCACACCCTTCACCTGTAATTCACAATTGAAGCCTCACTCCTGTTTTAAAAACTCACTTAATATTGTAAGGCTGTAGAACTGGTACTTTGACAAGGTCAGAAATTACTTTGCAATTTTGAAGATCAAAACTGATTTTTTTTTTTTTTTTGAGGTTGGGGAGTGCGGGGGAGTCTGGTCTACCTGTTTCTGAACATGAGCCCAAGGGAGGAGTGTGAGTAGTCACATAGCCTTCATGAATTAATTCACAGTGAATGCTGCTGTTTTTTTTCTTTACGAATAAGAAAATTAGTTAGATTATCTTTCATTACACACAAGAGGAATTCTACAAGAAAATAATTTATTGCCTTATAATTTTGAAGTTGTTTTCCTGTATGGTTATAAAGTCACTGGCAGCTGCAAAGGTAAACCAGATTAGCCTTAAAGTGCAACTGTGTGTCAGTTTATTTATTTTCCTTAGAAACATATTTCCTCATTTAACTCTATAAACAGCCTCAGCCTGGTTAACTGGCAAGCAAGGATTTGGCAGAGGCAAGATTATTTTAAGAATAAAAATGCTGCTTTAAGATGGTCAGGCCCGGAATTGTCAGAGTTCTTATTGTGCATGACCCCCTGTTAGTTTACTGTTATGAGTGACCATGGGAGCGAACATTTGGACATGTGTGTTGAGTAAACCCTTTATAGTTCAATAATTGAATGGGCATATCTTCTTGTGCTTCACTGTGACCTAGAGGGACACTTGCTTTGCTTTGCTGGTGATTGCCTTGTGTGGCGCAAGCGCACAGTAGGCACCTAGCTTTTGAGTCTCATGGACTGGGGACTGAAGCAGTGATTGAGTCTAAGTTTTCATTCTCCTAAAGCTTATTATTTTCCAATTGTCATTTTATACACTAATCTTGGGGGTACAGTTAAGTAAATAAATTTATTGTTTGAAGACATTAGTCTAAAATATATTTGCATATTTTCTATTTGCATAATTTACAAGTATCCATGCACCTCTCTAATATTCTATAAATATATGTAAGGGCTGAGCATGTAGACTAGCTGCCAAGGTGCTCAGTATGAAAGGAAGTGATTGAATCAGTCACTGGGCCTGGCTGAATCAGACAGCCTTTGTGGCTATGCTGTAGCTGGGGGAATAATTTGTATGGGCCAAATAGTTATTTAAGATATTAAGAGTAATTATATTAATATAGATCATATGCCTTGGTCTCTCATAAATAAGTCTGGTTTTAATCAAATGTTAACCTCCTCCAATCTCTCAATAAATGTTCTACTCTCTAAACACCCTTCTAGATCAAATTCCAGTCATGTTTTTATTTTGAATAAGTAGGGGAAATGGAATTGATCTTCGCCCAGGATTGTGACATAATGTCTTTGGCCTCTGATATGGCACTAATAGAACACTTGCCCCAGTGCTGTTGACATTTTGGTTTTTGTTTCTTGTTTTTTTGTTTTTGTTTTCAGAAAGTTTGGTCAGACTTATAACGATAACTAATTTAGTTTATTTCTTTACTCCCTGAGGATCTTCTGTATCAAGTAATCTAGTTGGATGTTTCTAAGAAGAGATCGACCAGCAAATTTAGTGGTGGTTCTCTGGGTATTTTGTATGCTTGTATATTTTTTTCCTGCATTGCAGTAGAATTTCCTAGAAAATCAAGAGAAAGTAAAAGTCACTGTTTCCTAAAGGAAAGCTGCAGGCAAAGCTAATGGAGTTCTGAATGTTTGAACCACATGATCATTTTCTTGACAACATGAGCCATTCCTTGTCTTAACATTCTTTGTCTTAGGACTCCTATCTTAACACACATCTTAACTGACCTGTGAAGTGTGTTATCTCTGGTCCAGAGGAAAGGGACCTTTGACAACGTTTTGATTTCACTTGAATGTTTTTAAAAACTTTGAGATACTTGCCAGACATAAAGTCACTATAATTGCTACACATAACCTGGTTAATGTCAATAGTTTTCTTGAGAGTAACATTTACATACTGAAAACAGAACGTCTCTTTCTGTCTGTCTCTCTGTAATAAAATAAACTATTAAAATATGTACAGTGAAGATACATATATGTTATATGACTTTTGATAGACTCTTGAGTTATAAATTAGTCATTATGGCAAGTAAGGCTTTTTTTTTAAGTTTTATTTTCTGTTTTTGAATGTTTTGCCTGCCTGTAAGCGTGTATGCTGTATGAATGCCTCGTGCTTGACAGAAGAAGGGGTCAGTCCCTTGGAGCTGGAGTTACAGATGATGGTGAGATGTCTGAGATGGGTCTTTAGACCTGAACTTGGCCCTCTGCAAGGGGAGAAAGTACTCTTTAACTGCCAAGCCACCCTACCCTCAAAATCCACTTCACGGTGAAATGAATACATGGAAGGTGTGGTGCCTTTTGACTTACTTTAAACTTACTGTTTACATACCTAGTAAATAAAACTTGGGGCTGATTTTTGGACTGTTTGACTCAGTGACAGTTTGACTCTGAAGGCCACGTGTGTTTCCATTAATTGGTAGTTAAAGGCAAGGCCAAGTCTGTAGTGTTAAGACTATTTATTTATTTATTTATTTACTGCCTGTGTGTGGTGGTTTTGTGCATAAATTTTATTTTCAGCTGTATTTGTGTCATAGATACAGAAAATGGTATTCTCTACACAAAGCATGAGAACCAAGTGCTTAGAACTTACAGCCAGAAGAAGGGAGGTAAAAGCCTGTTAGTGATCTGTCTGTCCTGGGCTCATTGAATCGATTAGAGAGATGCACACTTTCTAATGTAAAGTCACATTTTAAGGAGAGTGAGAGATTTTGCCCTTTGGGTAGAATGGCTACATTTTAATTTAGGTCCTGTTAAATAGGGTAGTACAGAATAACATTCTTATGAATGAGCTTGTTTTGCTTTTCTAAAAGCTGTTTAGTAGTCAGAAACATTGGAGTCCTATAGTGGGAAGAAGTACGCCCTTTGTGTTCTGATAAGCATCTTCCTCCTCTTTCCAATATTTGTCTCTGTAAATTCTTACAATGAGTCCTGATAGGCACCTCTGAAGAGATGAGCTTTGGAAACAGTTGTAAAATCATCATTTGTTACCTAGACTCTGGATAATACATGTTCTTCTTGGCGGCACAGTAAGTATGTCTTTACTGGGTTCTCAGTATCTTAGGAATGCTCTCCCTTGTGGCTTGAGATTTCTTTTTGGTTTGCCAAACCAAGGGTCTGAATTCTTCATTTTGTCTGTTGAGAGCAGCTTGGGCCTTATGTGAGGAGTGGACTTTGTACTTCTTGGTTGTCACTGTGTCCTAGCCAGCTGTCACTGCTCTGTACGTGCCAGTTGGATGGTGTCTGTCTGCATCTGTGTGTCTGGCCAGCAGCATACACTAAAGTCTGGGCAGGATTAGTTTACACCGTCTTCCATTCCCAGTTGTCATTAGTGCCGTGTTATTCCTTGGCCACATTGAACTTGTTTTTGACCCTTTACTTGGTGGTGCCAATGCCTGAGACCCCCTCCTTTGGTCAGCGCTTCCCACAACTTCTGTCATCCAGCTCAGGGAGCCTTCTGCCTCCCAGCTTTTGCTGTTCATGTGCAGTCTTGCTCCGCTTGAGCATGTGGGTCTGCCCTCATTCATGTTCTATCAACAGTCACTGTAGTGATGCCACAGCCTCCTTCACCCGGACTAGACTTCCTGTGCGGCATCTGCAGCACCGACAGTTCTGAAGGAAGATTTGCTTGCAATGATCTCTCTTTCTTTCTTCCTTCCTTCCTTCCTTCCTTCCTTCCTTCCTTCCTTCCTTTCTTTCTTTCTTTCTTTCTTTCTTTCTTTTTTTTCTTAAACTGATGACCTGGAGATTAGAGTCAAAAATAGGTAAAAGTCCTCAGGTCCTTAGGAAATGGGACAGTAGGATATTGGGTAACACTGTTTTTCTTTTCCCATGTCTTGTTTCCATTTATGACTAGAAGGAGTTATTATACTTATCCAACCTTCCCTCCTGGAGCCGGAGAGACAGCTCAGTGTTAAGAACCTGTATGCTCTTGTGGATCCACACTAGGTTCCCAACACTCACATGGGCAGTTCACAGCTGCCAGTAACTCCTCCCCTGGGAGCTCTGATGCTCCCCTGCACTCATGGACAGCACCCCACACAGATGCACAGCAAACACATAATTAAAGTAAATAAATAATAGGCCATCACTGCCTTGACTCCAGGACTTTTAAGATTTTCAGATCCTCAAAATAGTGAGACTGGCATAGTACTGAGGTAATAGCCGGTAAATGGCGAAGCCATGATTCCATGCAAACCATTGTTTCCCTGAGCCAAACCATATAGTTCCCAGTGAACATTCATATGTGGAGGTGTCATGCTAAGTTCTCACTGGAGAAAGAGCAAACATGTTAGTGCACCAGTTGGTTGGTTTTGTTATTGTATTTTCTAAGACTGAGTCTTTCCCCGACTGTCTTGGAACTAGCTGTGTACACTGGCCTTGAATTGGAGTAGATTGCTTGAATTTCAGTAGTCATATTCTGTCAACTTGGTAAACATTAAACTGTTCATAGCCCATGCTGGATCATCAGAGTTCTTAAAAAGAAACTTTCCTATTAGTGGATAGTCCAGGGTGTTGAATATTTGCAATTAGTAGCTACTGACTGTTGTATTTGATAAGTTAGAAGCCTGGTTTTGTTGCTTGAGTTAAGCAATGTTGCATTCTGCGAATACTCCTTGGCTCTTTTTTGGTAACAGGTTGGTCTAGCCTTGGGCATTATTCTTGGAAGTTAGTCCTAGATTAAAACTTACTAAAGAGAGTTCAAAGGCTGGGAGTAGAGTTTGCCGTGGTGTTCATTGTTTGACATTGAGACAGAGCCCTAACTGTCTTGCCCAGGCTGGCCTCTAATCCTTATCCTCCTGCTTCAGCCTCCTGAATGCTGGGATTGCAGGCAGGTGCCACCTTGCCTAGAGAGGTTTTCCTTTGATAGAGAACGAAGTCTCTCTTAGACTTCAGTGTGTATCCCACGGTTTCAGAAGAAGTTTGCTTCTAGTATTTTAGTTTTTCTTACAAAGACATTTGAGAAGCTTCACTTTGCTTCATTCAGCTTGATACAATACATGGGGCACAGGTCTGAAAAATGTCTAAGGTCTAAGAGGACCCTTGACATGTTCTGTCATGGTAAGAGTATAAAACCTGCATTGTTTGTATGTCTTTTTAATTGTGATGAAATCCCGCAAAATTGACTATATCAATCATCTTAGAAGTGCAGTTCAGTTACGTTGAGTTCATTCACGTGTTGTGCAGTAGGGCCCCAGAACTCTTTCCTCAAGCATCATTGGAACCTCTTTGCCTATAAACAACTTCCATTTCTCTCCACTACCCCCACCCCCATCCCGGCCACGGTGTCTGAATTTGATGAGAGTTGCCTAACATATAAGTGAACTCCCACAGCCTTGTCTTTTTGACTTGTTTTATTTTATTTGGCATGACGTCTGTGAAGCTTATGTTGCAGCATGTGTTGGAATTTCCATTTTCTCCCTGTGTGGCCAGGCTGGCCTCCGGCTTCGGCACCTCCTTTTGAGGCTGTATAGAGCAGGGCCCCTAGGCAGGCAGCCACAGTTTCCCCTTTCTTTCCTCAGTACTAGGGATAGAACCCAGGGCCACGTGATGCTGTGTAAGTGCCCTGTCGCTCATCTGTACCCCTGGCTCTTTTTAACTTTTATTTTGACTGTGTCAGGGTCTCCCTAGATTGCCTAGGGTGGTTTTGAGTGTGCTAGGTAGCTTAGCTAAGCCTTGAAATTGGAACCTTACTATCTTAGCATCCCAAATGGAGTAGGTAAGATTATAGGCATATGCTATCATGTGTGGCTTTTTTTTTTTTTAAAGAAGAAACAGGGTCTTTATAGCCCAGGCTAGACTTGAACTCAGCAATCTTCTTGCCTCAGCTTCCTGAGTGCAGGCATTACATTTGTCTTCAGCCATGTTCAGCCAGGTTCCTTAATTATTCCGTTTTTATTGTACAGAATAATGGGCTTCATTATGACATTTTCATACACAGGTGTTGTGGTACCTTGTTACTATTTGCTCCTGCCCAAATTCCCTCTCCCTCCTTCCCCCTCTGCTTTTATGTCACATGCAGGAATTTCAGTACTGTGTATTGTTGATGCCGATATGGTAGAGAATACACAGTATATAGTAGAATATGCTAGAGAATACACAATATAGAGACGGGAGTACACAGTATTTGCCTTTCCTACCCTCACTATTACCCTCCAGCCTGTTTTTTATGTGCAGGTATGTGTGTGTGTGTGGATGTGAGCACGTGTGTGCATGTAGAAGTTAGATGACAATTTCAGGTGTCATCCTTAGGTCCCTACCTTGGTTTTTGTTTTTTTGTTTGTTTGAGACAGGGTCTCACTATGTAGCTCTAGCTGTCCTGAAACTCACTATGTAGACCAGGCTGCCCTCAAACTCACAGGGTTCTGCCTGCTTTTGGCTCCTGAGTGCTGGGAGTATGCACTAGTATGCCCCCCTCCCCACCTTGTGTTTTGGCACAGGGCTTATCAGAAGTCCCACAGTCCTGGTCTTACTGATTAGATGAGGCCTGTCCCCACTGTTTGGACCAGGGATTGCAAGTATGACTGCCCAGCTGTTTACTAAGGGTTAGCAGTTACATTCAGGCCCTTGTGTGCCTCTTCCCAGACACCAAGCTGTCTGTGGTTTCTTAACCTTCAAAGGCAGAGTAACACTCCTTTATATAGACATACCTCCTGTTTCTTCATCTGCCTGTTCATCCATGGACACTTGGACTGCCTTTGCCTTTTGGGTTTTATGAATCATGCCAGGAAGATAGGTGTGCAGACATCTCTTCAAGAACTTCCCTTCAATTCTTTGAGTGTCTACTCAAAACAGGTTTCTGCAACATATGCTAGTTTTATTTTTAATTTTTTAGTGGATGCACTTTTTTTTTGTAGTAGCCACACTATTTTACAAATATCCCAACCAAGGTACTAATTTCAACACACAGGTGGTAACACATTCATTCATTCACTCACTCAGTTTTGAATAGTGACCATCCTAGAGAGTGTGTGATAATAGGCCATTGTGTTTTTTATTTTCATGTCTCTGAATATTAGATCTGTTGGGCATCTTTTATGTGTTTGTTGTCCATTTATACATATTACATTTTCTCTAGAAAGGCATCTAGTTAAATCATTTGCCTAGGCTTTGATCATGGGTTTTTGTTGTTGTGTTATAGTTTTGTACATATTATTATATCTGACAAATGACTTGCAGATATGGTGTCCCATTCTACATGTTACCTTTTCATTCTGTTCCTTTGATTAGCTGGACATGGTGGTGTACACCATGTAGGCAGGAAGATTACCATAAGTCAAGGCTAGCCTGGTCTACATAGTGAATTTTGGGCCAACCAGGGCTATATAGTGAAACATTTTCTAGCTGTCTCAACAAACAACCCTACCACTACCACCACCACCAACAAAAACGGAGAGAGAGAGTGAGAGTGAGAAAGAGAAGAGAGGGAGATGGGCTGGGGACCAGAGGGGAGAGATGCCAGTATGGGCTATGTGCCCCATGTGTATGCAGATGCCTGAGGGGCCAGAGGGTGTCTGATCTGGAGCTGCAGTTCTAGTCGGGAGCCACCTGGTGTGGGAGCACGGAACTAAACCTGGGTCCTTTCCGAGATCAGAAAGCACTCTTAACTGCTGAGTTATCTCTACAGCCCTTGCAGATATATTTTTAAAAACTAAATTTTCTATATAGTTATAATACCACGTTTGTGTCAAAGAATGCACTAGTTAAGAGCCGTGTCTGCAATAGAGTTTGGGAGATGTGTAATGCACTTCACTGTAACTGACAAAGCGTGAGCAGTCTGTACTGAAGACCTGGCAAGAGGCGGACAGGGTTTTCTTGTTTGAGTAATGATGATAAAGGAATCGATACGTTTTTAGAGAGAGTTAATTAATGGCGTAGGGTGCTTTGCATATCTCACCTGTGTTTCTACAGAGCTTAGAGATGCAGTTTGTCATTCCAAAACTGGTAGAGTGGCGTGCTTTTAAGCAGCACTTTGGTAAAGCTGGACCACTTTTTCAAACACTATGGGTTCCTCTGAAGTGCTGCTCTCTGGTTAGCAAGTGGAGTAGTGGTCAGCACCCAGGAGGCCAGGGTGTGTTCTAGATGCAGAGAATTTCTTTCTGCGGGTGGAAAGTGGTCATG
Organism: Grammomys surdaster; assembly: GCF_004785775.1. Classification (NCBI taxonomy): domain Eukaryota; kingdom Metazoa; phylum Chordata; class Mammalia; order Rodentia; family Muridae; genus Grammomys; species Grammomys surdaster. The sequence goes on along the minus strand of NW_021604696.1, from coordinate 6,994,873 downwards.
GTTATGGTCTAGGTACAGGGAGCTACTTGGCATGAGTAGTTATGGTTAGTGCTGCCAGCAGGCAGCAGTGGCATGTTCTAGATGCAGGCAGTTACTTTGTGTTTAATAGCTTTGGTTACTGCTCAGGAGCTTTGCCTGGGCTGTTGTGTGGGCCTATGAGAAAGTTATTGAGAATCATGCCAAAGAGGGAGATATAAGAAAGAAGATACAGGCTGGGAATTCAATCCAGTTTTATTGGATTCTTTTAAGTAGAACATTTCTGAATATTGTCAATTCCTTTCTGGCTACGTCTGAATGAATTTATAGTTGCAAAGCATCGTGGGCTTCTTGAGGTTAGGGCATGTTATCACTAGTCCTAGTCATTTAAAGGGGTTCCCCACACCCAGGCCTAGAGTTGCATGCCTGTAGTCCTAGCACCAAGAAGGCTGAGGTAGGAAGTTCATATTGGAAGCCAGCCCAAGGTGACATAGTGGGATAGTTGGCCTGTGTGTGTATGTGTGTGTGTGTGCAGGCATGTGTGCATGTGTCTGAGTTCTGCATTGGTGTAAATTTTTGTTACTCTAACAAATACTTAAGATAACGAGATTATAGATAGGGAAGGTTCTTTTGGCTCACACTATGGAGATTTTGGTCCATGGCCATTTAGACTCACTGCTTTTACGTTTGTGGCAAAGCATGGTGGGAGGCTGTGGCAGAGCAGAGTTGTTCAGCACATGTGCAGGATATACCAAGAGCATGGGTGCTCGTTTTCTCCACTCCCAGTAGCACCACTTTGGAGACGCTGCGTCTGGGACTTGGACCAGCACACCTGAAGCTAGCTTTGGGAGAAGCCACAAAACAGTGACCACTTCAAGGTGACCTAGAATGTAGAGAAAGTGCTTCAGAACTGACGCCCCCTTTACACACGTGTGTTTCAGCGTTTTAGGGCTGTGTGTCAGTTGAACTTGCTTTCCTGATACTCCTGCTTGGTAGCTGCTGGGGTTTCCTGTGTCCTTTCTTGCTCTCAAGTGTGGCGCTGTTTGCATTGCAGACCTCAGCATATTCAGTCCTCACACATGACAGCTTCTCTCTCTGCTTCAGATTTCTTTAGCCTTGGCTGGAGTATACCTGTGGCGTAAGGCCCAAGAACTGCTGAGGGGACTTGTGACAATTTACTTAAGATTTTAGCTTTCCATAAGGAGAGGCGGTGTGATATGTGTGAGCTTTTTCCATACTTACAGCTTACAGATTAACACCCCCACCTCCCAAACAGGGGTATCCTGTGTATCCTCTCTCTGTGTATTCTGGCTGTCCTGGAACTCCCTCTGTAGACCAGGCTGGCCTTGAACTCAGACATCTACCTCTGCCACCCTAGTGCTGGGATCAAAGGCGTGTGCCACCACTACCTGGCAGAGGCTTTTTTGTTGTTTTTTTTTTTTCTTTTCTTTTTCTTTCAATTAAACAAAAATTTATATTGATTGTACAACTAAAAACAGATCATCAAGTAAAGTTTAACAGGTGATGAAAATTGGTTTGCTTCCTTTTTATGAGAATCCCCACCCTGTTGTACCTTCCTCTTTCTTTTTTTCAAAAAGTTTTGTTTGTCTGCATCTGCATTTGACATGAGTATATGCCTATGAACTCCTCGTGTGCCTGGGTCTCACAGCAGCTGGACGAGGACAGCAGAGCCTCTGGAACTGAAGTTGCAGAAGGCTGTGAGCCATGTGTTCTGGAATGAGTGCTCTTAACCTCTGAGCCGTCTCTCCAGCCCTTCTGTTTCCCACTTCAAAAGTGTATATTGCCAGATTGCCTAGGAAGAAAACTATAGTTTCAACATACTGTATGAAGGCACCCACTTCCACATACTGACTCACCTTTTTTTTTTAAGAAATCATTAAGTCACATTGTGTTGAAACAGTTACTGTAGTAAGGCCGGGCACATTGAAACATTTATTGGCTATTTCTATTTGATTGTTTCTTTTGTTATTTTTCCCATTGACATTTGACATTTTTTTAAAACTTAAATGAGAGCTTAATTAAAGACAGTGTTTTTCCACGTTTCTATTTGTTTTGGAATTATTTTTTATTTTTTCTATTATTTTTAATCTGTCAAATCTGCAACTCTTGTTTTTCTAGGTTTGTTGTTATTCCTCAAAAGCCACACAGGACCCCGTGTGTAACAATTATATGCACATTTCATCTTCATGCCCTGTTTTGTGATGCAGAGCATAAAACGTGCATGTGCGTGCATGCGTATTAACGTGTGCTATATGAAACTGGCATTTTTATGGGTACAAAGTGATTAAATAGCACAGCAATTTCTGTACCTACTATTTATCTGTATTTTTGTATGAATTATTACATTGGCTGGAGTTTGCGAACAGTGTTAGATGTAAGTAGTAAAAAAGGCACCTTGCTTTATTCTAGTCACTAAGGAAGAGACACCTTAGATGTCTCCCTTCCAAATACGATTAAGTATTTGAAGTTCTTGATCCACTGTTCTGAAATACTTCAGTCTTCAGCATTGTCAGGAGCAGAGGTTACATTTTATCTGGTAAAATTGTTTGGGCACTTTGATAGTGGTTTGAGCAGCAAGCAGCATTCTCCCAGCTGAGCTCCTTCCTCTTAGACTGTTTCCTGTAGAAAACCCGTGAGTCTTTTTCTTTCGGTTTGGGTGTTTTGTTTTAGACTGAGTGTATGTGCCTAGAGGTGTGCCCCCAGGCCAGGTTGTATGTGGGAGCAGCTGCACCTCACACTTTCTTTCACCTGTGTGATGTGAGTCTCTGCATAGTGTGACTTTTTAAAAACTGCAACTTTAAAAAAAAAAGTGTTTTAGAATAGTTCAGACACTGCAGGGAGCTATCTTTAGTATTAGCAACAACAACAAATGCCTGAAGAACAAATTCGAAGAACCAGGAAAAGCATTCTTGAAGGTCATAATAGACTCAGTAAAAAAACACTTGTTCACGGTAGGAAACACAACTTAAGATCAGTTCTCTTTTATTTAACCTGATAAAACTTAAAAATATAAACAGAACTTTTAATGGCATTGGGAAAGTTGATAAAATTTACATAGAAGATGAATGTGGAAATGCTGGGTGGGTGCAGGAGACAGGAGCTGCAAGGGTGTGGTAGGCACAAGCAGCTATGGCCATGGGCTGTTAAAACTCTGAGTGAGGGCCTCAGGCATCCATTAGTGGGCTACAGTCTATCTAGTAGGGTAATGGACCAGAGCCTGGGTGGTTCACGTAAGATGGTAACCTGACAGGGCGTCCATGTGATCAGCTCTAAATAAATGCCTTTGATGAGTTTCATTGCCCAAGCTGCCCTTGAAGATCCCCTCTGAAGACTCCACCTTGATTTTCTCAGTGCTAAACTGATTTCTGATGCATTTTTATTGTTTAATTTGCTTCTTTAGGATATAATTTGCTGTTTGTTTTGTGGGTTTTTTTTTTTAAGGTGAAAACTAATTTTCGGCTTTTAGGTATTTATTGAAGATTTTCTTGGGTCTGTAGGTTAATGGTTTTTATTAACTTCTTTGGACAGGCTTCCTGTCTTGCCCCTCTCTACTCCATTTTAGAAACTCTGAATAGCCATGGAGTAGACAGGATGAGGTTGACCTCCAGCTGACCTTTTGGATCTGGCTCTGTGTTGAGCTTTGCACAGGCTGTGCTGGCTTCCCTGCTCGCTGGCCTTTCTTTCCTAGGGCCTAATACTATTCCATCTGATACACTGTTCATCTCACTGTGGTGTTCATCTATAAGAGGATAAAGTACAGCTTTATCTTCTTTTTCTGTGTTTTACTTCTCTTTTCTCTACTTCTTTTTGCATGCCAGCACTCAGCCTAGGACCTTGAGCATGCTAGGCAAACACTGCACACAGAGCTACAATCCCAGCCTCATTCTTCTACTTAAAAAGTTAGGGGTTGGTACAGAAGGCTGAGTCCAGGCTCTTGCATGTGCTTTTTTAATTTTCTGCTTTGAGATGGTGTTTCAGTGAGCTCCCAGCTGACCTTGCACTTATGCAAGCTGTGGCAGGACTTGAACTCACTGTCTTCCTGCCTCAAGCCTCTAGAGAAGCTGGCGCTGCAGGCCTATGCCACAGCCAGAGACCGCCATCTTCTTTCTGAACTCATAGAACACATACATGTTTGTCATACTGTGTTGAACACCTCAGTCAGTTCTAAATGAGCTCGCTGCTCTTGCATGTTTCCCTGTGTGCTGAGTAGCCTTGGGCTGAGTGCTAAGAGTGGGGAGTCCTACATTGGTAGGTGCTGTTATGGTATCTTTTATTCTCCTGTAGTAATTGTCATCTCTGAGGCTTACTGCCTCCGTCTGCTAACCTAGACCTAGTCCTGGAAGTTTCTAGTCTCCATACAGTCTTACCTAGGCCTAGAATGTTTTCAGCCTGTGAGACTTACTGCTGAATAAATAAGCTCACCTATTGAGTTCTTTCTGAACTCTAGCTGGTTGGTTCAACTCAGCAGTACTGGCTCAAACTCCTCTCCAATCTGACAGATTCAATCTGGCTTTTCTCTTCGTCTCCTGACTGGATCTTCTTGGCCTCAAACTAACTTTGGCAATATGTTCTTATCTTCTGGCTCCTTCTCATTTTCTGGCTCATTCTGTCTTCACCTCTGTCTAGCTTGTTCTTTCTCTTCAACCTGTCTCTTGTACAACTGTCCCGGTAAAATTGCCCCCCCCCACTGCTCTCTTTAGTAACTTACCCTTTCCCTCTCTTCTCATGAGAGTTGGGCATATCCTATTCTGTCAAATCTTTCTCTGATTTGTCACTTTGTCTGCCTACTCAATTAGACATCACTTTCAAACATGGGTGCTTCATTCTACACACTAACTTTACCTTCATTGTCTGGGATTAAAGATGTGTGCAGGGCTGAGCCACACCACAACTGGAAAGAGGTTTGTTTGTTTGTTTTAGTAAATAACACAATCTTGGGGTTCACGGTGTAATCAGATATCTTACAACAAGATGCTGGTATCTTTACTCCTTGTAACTGTTTTGAGCTATGATGGAAGATGCAAGAAGCTGACTTGGAAATGTTTACACTCCATTGAGGTCTTGCTTGTTCTCGTTCATCTATGCTTGCTTGTTTCTGGTGATCCTGGCCATGGATAAGCAGGCTCTGTTCCTTTGAGCTGCTTCCCCAGTCCCTTGAGGTCTGCAGCTGGGCGGCTCAGGTTTGGATTGTTCTCCAGAACTGAGGCATGACTTCTTTGTATACCCTCCAGTTTTCTGTGAGTCATAGGGTTCAGTTGTTGTTTTTCAGTTTCATGGGTTGGAATAGGTGGTGTTCTTGACTCACGTGAGTGACAGACAAGGTGGCACTAGTTCTTTTGACCAACTCCTTCCCCGGCCTTAGTTACTTCAGGTACGTGTGTGGTCAACAGTTTTCCTACTGGAGACCCCCCCTTTAAGAAAATGTATTACTTTTTCACATTTATTTTTATTATTTTTAAGTGTGTGTGTGTGTGTGTGTGTGTGTGTGTGTGTGTGTACACATAGGCGCCCTTAGAAGCCAGAGATGTCAATTCCCTTAGAGCTGGAGTTTGAGGTTGTTATGAGTCACCATGTGGGTGTCGGGAATCAAACTGTGGTCTTCTGCGAGAGCAGTCAGTGCTCTTAACCACTGAGCCGTCTCTTTCCCCCATTCTTGAGGCTCTGCTGTAGCTCCTTCCCTGGTATTTTTTCTCAGGAATCCTCACTGTCTGAATACTCAACTTTGTCTCAGCTTTGACTTGGAGAATTCACTGGGCTCTCCTGGTTTCTCCTGCCACACTGTGGCCAGCAATGCAGTGTTGAGCCTGCTCTACTTCATGTTGCTTCTTGCTTCCAGTTTTCATGGTACTGAGCCCACCCAGAGAGGTCAGTAACCTCCCTGTTTTAAAAGCATCTGAATAGAACCTTGATTTCCACTGCACCCATGGTTGCTGTTCCTCCCATGACCTCCACATTCACAGGGTATTGAGATGATGACGTGGATCTGCCAGGGAAGCCTTGTGGACCTTATCCTGTTCTCTACAGATAGACAGTTTGTATCGCCACTGTCCTCCGCCTCAGACGGTTTCCTTTATATAGTAAAGAAGGATGATTTTATATAGAATTTTCTTAATCTGCATGCATGAAGCCATATTAGAAACAGCAGGACTGTAGACCTGCTTTTCAGTATGTTGATTTTGTATAGCTTTTCCTTTGTAAATAGAAGTTAGGGTATCTTTATGTAGTTTTCACTGTCCTGGAACTCACTCTGTAGGCCTCGAACTCAGAGATCCACCTGTTGCTCTCTCCCAAGTGCTGTGATCAAAGGCGTGCGCCACCACTCTCAGCTGTAGGTACTTATTTAACCAAGTGTAACTCTCATTTTTATGTTGAGATTTTCCTCAAGCTTTTGTATTTGTTAATTTCTACAAAACTTTTAAGCTTATGAAAAAGACTACCACAAATACAATTTCAGGAACTAGATGTCATTTGGCTTTTTCTTCTTAGAAATCATATAAAGGTACTCCTTCCTCCTGCTTCCATTTATGACACTAACTTATTTGTTGCTGTTGCTTGTCCATCAAACAGAGCAAATGCTTGCCTGTGCTAGTGTCCTATCAGGCCTTCATCACTGTGTCACGTGCCAGTGGTTACAGATGTCGGGATTGTAGGTGGGATTTCCATCCTGCTCGGCACACAGGCTTCTCTGCGAAGGCTCTGTGCACTCTCTATGGACGGGATGATTTATGTGCAGTTCTGAACCATTAGGTTCTCAAAGCTGCTTCCACTGCTGTCAGTGACACTTGTCACTCTCCATGGTTGCCGCTACAGCTATCTCTGAGCACAGTTTTTGACTTCTGCCTTCATACGTTTTAATCACAGCTGATAAAACTTTAAGGCAGATGTTACTGTGCGTGGGGGCCCAGTCAGTGATGTCAGTCATTCTCTGTCCTCTTGTCTCTCCCAGTCAGTTACATTACACACTTGACTCCTCAGAGAGAGCTTGACTGGGGCTGGTGTGGAAGTGCGCAGGCGTTGGTGGCACCGGCGGCTGCTTTCCTTTCTTCTGCTTTACTGCTGCTGTACGTCCAGGATGAAAATGAGCTACAGGCCCAGAAGGGCAGACTGTTGGGAGCTGCTCAGAATGCTTGATGCTGCTTTGTCTTTGCGGCAGAACTCAGTCTGAGTTGTCTTCCTCTCTGCTGGCCCAAGCCTTGGGAGCCAGTCAGCTGAGCACCTGTCCTTTTATTTCACCTGGTTGGTTTCTGCTTAAATTCATTGTCTGCTGACTAGGTCAGAGGTCCTCAGATACATGGCTCTTTATATTAGTTTGTCATTTACTAGCCATGTAGTTCCCTGAGTGGAAGTCTGCAAATACGGGCTTTCCTTGACTGAAATGGGCATGCCTGTGCTTTCTGTATTCAGACACTTTGTATAGGATGAGTAGTGTTCCTTTCCGGTAGCTTTATAGAGACATTCTGCCCTTTGTTCTGTCTTCTCTATACTCTTTAACTTTGGCCTGCATCTCTGCACACATCTTTTTACCCTTTTTACTCAGTAAAGCTGCATAAAGTTATTGTATAACTCATTGACACTTTATTTTTTTTCTTTTTTCTTTTTTTGGTCTTTCAAGACAGGGTTTCTCTGTGTAGTCCTGGCTGTCCTGGAATTCACTCTGTAGAGCAGGCTGGCCTCGAACTCAGAAATCCGCCTGCCTCTGCCTCCCAAGTGCTGGGATTAAAGGTGTGTGCCACCACCGCCCGGCAATACTTTATTCTTATTGAACACTCACAGGAAGAGTGAAGCCTGAAGATGGAGCCCAGCGAATCAGTAGCCATTGCTTTAAGGTGTTGTGTTGTTTGAATAGTGTATGCCAGCTTTTCATTCCGTTCCCTTGCACGGTGTTCCAGTGGAGAAGCAAGATTCCTAGTGTCTCTCTGGAGGATGAGTCTCTCGCTTTGCACTTCTAGCTTACAGCAGCACTTTTCCTGGCAACATTTCAATTCTGGCCATAGCTGCACTCCAGTATAGTCTTTCTCAATCGCAGGAAGACCACACCAGGATCTTAGATTGCAGAGGTGACTGGCCTGGAGGCAGATGCCCTGATCCCTGCAGAGCTCCACCCCAGACAGGGTGTTTTCAGAGGTGCTGAGCAGAATTTAGAGCCGTGACTAGTTTGCATTATATGATAACATCCGGTAGCTCTAGGATGGATGAAGGGAAAACACGTGATGGATGTCAGCTACATTGAGAGTGTGAACTTGAGGCTTTCTCTTTCCTCCTTTTGGTCCTGAAGTATCTTGAAGATACACACATTAGGTTATTTCCTGTGCGCAGACTAACTAGCTGTAGGGAAGGATGGAACAGTCTTCATCAGGTGGGTGTGGAGATAGATTCTGACTCACTAAAGGACCGCACTCAGACTCAATGGCAGCCTTTCAAGAGCTCAGAGATAAGCGCTGAAGATAGCAGAGAAGGTCTGCTCTGTAATGAGGATCTGTAAAGGAAATGGTTTTAAAAACATAAGCTAGGCATTTAAGTGTCTGCCTTAAGAGAAAGGGGAGGTAACAGGCTAGCAGAAGTCTACAAGGAGGTAGCTGGGGGGCAGGGCCCAAACAAAGGCAGCCTGGCCTAGTGCCTGGAAGGGCCTGGTGATAGAACAGCAGTGTTTGTTTATCTAGGCGCACACTGCCGCTCCTGTCTTCAAGGGGCTGGCTATAAGACAGTCCAAGTTCTGGGTGACTCCGTGCCTGTAGAGTTGGAGATAAAGGGCTTAACTTAGATATACCTAGTAGTTACAAATTATTCCTTAGTGAGTGAATTTATCAGCTAATTAACATAAATGTTGCCATATCCTCTTTATTGTAATGGGAGGATCCCTAGAAAACTGGTTTGAGTGGAGAGCTGGAGATGGGTTGTAGTCCCTGATAACAGTAGTCAGGAAGCTTGCTATGGCTGGTATCTGTCTGCACCACATGGGACAGGTGGAGGCTGTTGAGAGTCCCCTTTGCCTCCTGCACTTCCTGTAAGCCAGCACTGCTTGACAGTTCGAGAAGATTTCTGTTTGTATCTAAGCAGCTCCTCTCTGAGGGTGAAACTTAACTTTCAGAGGCCCCGTTGCAGGGAGATAGGGGGCCTGCTGTTTTATCTGTGGTACACATGGCTCGTGGCAAGGGCTCGGTAATTCTGGCTTAACCAAAAGTGGGACTGTGCTTGGGGACTGGCTCATGTCCCTCTCGTGTTCTCCTCAGAACTTTTCACTGGTGTCTTAAAGTCTTAATATACTAAATATACTTAATACTAAGATGCCAGCTGAATTTTTAAGTAACTTTTTAACATTTACTTTGTGTGTGTATGGCACATGTCTGAAGGTCAGAGGACAACTTGCAGGACTTGATTCTTCCTACCATGTGAGTTCTGGGGCTAGAACTCAGTAGTTAGGCTTGGCAGCAAGTGCTTTTACCAAATATTTTATCCTACTGGACCTTTTAAATATATTCTATTTGATTAAATACAGATTTTGTGAGCCCCTATCTAATAGTTACATCTCATTTTTTGTCTTGATGTTTTTAAAGCCAGGGTCTCAGGTAGCTCCGTGTGGCCTGTGTGGTCAGAGATGACTCTCAACTGCTGCCCTCTTTGCCTCTATCTCCTAAGTGCTGGGATTACAGATGTGTAACACCATACTCTGTTTATTTGGTGCTGGGACGGAATGGAGGGCCTCATGCATGCTAACTAGACAACACTATACCAGCTGAATTGTCTCCACCCCTTTGCACCTCTCTTTATTGAGACTCCAGTCAGGTTAGACTGGACACTGGTAAGTTTATTCGTTAAGTTTTATTCAGTAGTACCATGCCCTAGATCTGGAAACAGTCTTCTATATGATGGCTTAACAGGCTCTAGTCAGACCCTTACTTGGCTTACTGGCGCTTGCTGTGATGGGCCTGGAATTGGGGGCAGGACTGGCTAAGTGCATTGGGACGCCGGGAAAGGCACACTTGAGGAGGAAAACCTGCAGAGACACTCAGTGTGTGTCAGTCTGTGTGCCTCCTATAAGGATTATTTTCTTATAAGTTCTGCTTTTAAAAAAAGCTTTTGGGATCCCCAAATAAACAAATGACTTCTAAACTGTCATTGTTCAGGATGGGTGACCCATTTGAGAGCTTAGGCAGTTAAGACACTGTATCTTTGTTATAATGCATCTTTGTCTGCAGACACTTGGATTTCTTTTTTGCTTTCTGCCTCCTACCTAAAAAGGACAAAACCAGAACAAACAAGAAAAGAGAGCCACAGAAAACAGTGGTGGAGGGCATTGGTGCAGAATGTGGGAGAGAACGTTAGGATTAGAGAGAGCAGCGTTGAGACCTCAGGACTGACTGACTGTGGCCAATCAAGGATCCTCAGTCTGGTTTCCCTCAGACTAAATGGGAATAACTTTAGTCTAAAGATTCCTATGCTACTCACCTTTACCTTCTTCTCTCCCTACTGGCAACCTTCTTGAAAAGGTTCCCAATGCAATATTTTATTTAGCGAATATACATTTTTACTATACGAAATCTAAGTACTTATTTAAATACCTCCCATTTAATCTTACTGTTTTTTAGAATGTGTGCTTGTGCACATGTGCACATTTATATGTGTGCTTGTATGTGTGTGTCAGGGTACACAGAGGCCAGAAGAGAGCATTGGGTCTCTGGAACAGGACTTAGAGGCAGTTGTGAGCTGTCCCATGTGAGTGCTGGGAACCAAACTTGGCTCCTCTGGAAAAGCAGCAAGCACTCTCAACTGCAGAGCCATCTCAATACCTGTATTTTTATGTTCCCTCCTTTTGGCCTGGTCTAGAACTGAAATAAATGGAACTTTCTCTGATACCTGATTTCATGGCCATATATGAATAGGTTTAGCTTCCACATTGTGAAATGATCTTTACCTCATCAGTTCATACATCAGTGCCTTTTGAATATACTGTTGGTCTTAGGTAGAACGTGAGGAAGACATATAGTCATTGGCTTCCAATATGTATATAACCTATATATCGGTCAGCTTCTAACGGGGAGAACAGTCCTGGTGAGGGACTTAGGGCAAAATCATGATAACTCAGTTTTACTGAAGCCCAGACCCAGCTCCTTAACGTGCATCTGACTCAGTGCCTTGCCCTTGTCTCCTAAGTGTGCTTGTGTTCATTGCCCATGGACTCTGGCTCTCACTGTAGAAGTCAGAGTGATCTGGAACTCACCATCTTCCTGCCTCAATTTCCCTAATACTGGGATTGCAGGTGTGTCCCACCGTTTCCAACTACAAGTATGCCTTGTTTTGTTTTATGTAGTGGGCAGATCTGTGAATACTCTGAGAAGAGCTTGGTCAGAGGAAGCATTTCTCTTGCTGGTAAATGATCACTTTACTCTTGTATAGGAGACAGGCTCCTGTCTCTTGTAGAGACTAAGCATACTTGGGAGATGGGCTTGTCTCCAACCTTGAGCAAGTGGTATAGCCCTCATGTCGCACCTACCTGATCTTCTTGGGTGGGTGCCATGGAGCACTCAGCTTCTGAGGTGTGTGTGAGTACTGCATGATCATGAATAGGCTTGGCAGGCAGCAGGAAGTACTAGATCAGGACTAGCTCCTGTTGTTGTTACATATTCATAGTGCATTTCAGTGGGAGGTGCTTATGTAATACCAGGCAAGTCACAGTGCATTTATTTTCAGATGGACTAGACCAGTTCCTCAGACTGAAGATATCCCACATATTCAGTTGACCAAACATTCATTGGGGACCATGTGTTGGACGTTGGGTTGGTCATCAGCACCCCAGCAATGAAGGCACCCCCAGCCTCTAGGAGCTTGAATTTTCTTTGTGATGTTCTTTGTCTTCCCAAAGTGCTCTCAAGATCAGGACACAGACTTCTATTTGAAAAACTGGAGAAATTCCAAAAATCAGGAGAGCCATCCATCTATCCATTATCTACCTACCTACCTACCTACCTACCTACCTACCTACCTACCTGTATTCCATGTGTATTGGTGCATTGCCTGCATGTAGTCTGTAAAGGTATCATCCCATGGAACTAAAATAACAGAAAGTTGTGAGCCACCATGCCATTGCTGGGAATTGAACCTGGGTCCTCTGGAAGAGCAGCCAGTTTTCAATGGCTGAGTGTTTGTACACTCGCTCCAGATCTCACCCCCACCTCACCCCCAAAGAAAACATATAGGATAGATTAAAGTACAGTGTCCCTCCTCAGATGTTGCTATTACCACTCTAGGAAAGATTCTGTCTGAGTTGGATGTGGCCGTCTTGCTGGTTTATTATTGCTGAATTATGCTGCAGCGAAAACAGCCAGCTTGCTTTGTAAGACTAACATGTTTCATGGATGTGTTGTCTGTTTCATGACATCAATATATTTATCTGTATCAGATAGTGATAGCAAAGAAATTAATTTGGTAACTATACATTTAAACTTTTTACTTTTCAGAGCAAGTGTGGTAGTGTTACCTATGTTCCGAGTGTTTCAGAGACTAAACAAGACTGTAGATTCCTTTGCACATTAGACTGCACAGTGAGATCTCTTCCCTTCTTGCAGTGGTAGTGACTGACCTTGAACTGTTATCCTCTCCCCTCCGGGTGCTGGAATGACAGGTGTGGACCTACTACAGCAAGTCTTTTTTTATTTTTTATTTTTTAATTAAGAAAAATTTGTATCTGTATGCAGGCATGTGGGCTTGTGCCCATCTGAGTGTAGGTATTCTTGGGACAGATAAGGATGTTCAAATCCTCTGGAACTGGAGTTAAGGCTGACATGGGTGTTGGCAACAGAACTCAGGCCTTCTACAAGAGCAGTACATACACTTAACTGCTGCTCTTAACTGCCAAGCCACCTCTCCAGCTCCTGCTGTTCTTGGTCAGAATCTTCCTGTCAGTTAGGTTTTCTTCTCAGTGCCTGCTCTTCTCTTAAGTTGTTTTAGTGTGGCCCTTCTTTCTTTCTGTACTCATTTCTCTGCTTTTTAAAGATCTGGCTAAAGAACCAGAGGGTGGAGGTCTTGGGATACTGCCATCAACTCCTAACTCATCTCAACTGAGAATTACACTTAGGTCATTTATTCATGGGCAGGCACAGGAAAGAAAACATGGCAGCTTTTTAGGCCAGCTTAAGCGTAAGCTAGTTTGTACACTGGAAAATTCTTTCATGCTGTTTAGAAGCAGTTTTAAATAATCTATGCTGTTTGGGAGGTTAGTGGAGTTGTACCAGTCTTTCTTGGTTTTGTTTGTTTGTTTTTTTTAAGACATGCTCTCACTGTCTTGACTGTCTAGGCACTCACTATGTAGACCGGGCTGCCCTCACACTCAGAGATCTGATTGCCTGGGCCTCTTGGGTGCTGGGATTAAAGGTGTGTGTTACCAGGTGTAGGACGGATCTCACGCCCGGGTCGCGTGGGGGCGGCCTGGGTGTGGGCGCTGGCCGGAGCCCATGCGCCCGCACACAGATGTCAGGGCGGTCTCGGGACAGCGGGCGTGCACAGCCGGGACAGCGGGCGTGCACAGCCGACCGCGGAGAAAAAGGCTTCTCATCCCCTGTCCCGTGAGCTGGCGTGCAGCAACAAGAGACACAGGACACAAGCTGCGGCTAACTAGAATACAGAGAGCGCCGGGGTGGATGAACAACTTCTCTCCCTCCCCCTGCCCCTCATGGACAGGGGTGTGCGCTGGCCTTGACTTACTTGAACGAAGAGTCCAGAATTTAAGAGACATGTGACGATTTAAAATATGTTGATTTATTAACAGACGACGGGCTTGGGTGGTGAATGATGAAACGCTCTCCCGAAAAATGTCGGAAGGTGTCTTGCTTATATATTGGAAACAGAGGAGAAGGGCGGAGCCAGGGAAATCTTGAGGCAGAGATTTGTTCTCTCCGCCCCCTCTCTGGGCTCTGGGGAGTGTGGCCAAATTACAGTCCCACAACCAGGCCCGCCTTAAGTTGTGCCAGTCTAGTCCCAGGCATTCCCATTGTCCACTACGTGCTCAGCAGAGGGTTCCATGAACATCCTCTACAGGAAGTATTTGGTAGGTTGTGGCTCTCTCTTGTGTCCAGTGAGGACCCAGGTCTGATCAAGAGCCGGTGTTTCCCCAGTTTTCTTTGATAGTAGCTAATCGTAAAACGTAAATTTACTATCAGCTAACCACCCCAAACCCTAAACTGAAAATTCAGAATGCTTCTAGTTTTTAATCTTTTTGAAGGCTTATAGGCTGCCACAAGTGGAAAACTTTATATCTGACTTCATCTGAGAGGTCACAGGCAAAATACGGATACATGGATGAGGCGTGGCTCAGAGACAGAACACCTGGCTCACTTATGTGAGAGCTCGGGCTCAGCGCTGTAACCAATACTCACAAAAGCATGTCCACTCAGAATACTGTCTGAAATATCCTTCAGGCCATGTATATTTGTATATGTAATACATATATATTTGTTTGTTTGTTTAGACTTGGGTCTCATCCTTAAAAGCATTCCAGAATTTGGAAAAAAAAAAAAAAACCTGAAATCTAAAACATTCCTGTTTGTAAATGTTTGCAGTATGTGACGCTCGGTTCGTACTCGGTAGTTTATTCCTGCCTTAGGAATTTCTACCCTTCTTCCCAGTGAATTAAGCTAGTATATACTCATTACCCAGCAGCATAGAGAACACATAGTAGGTGCTGCTAGACACTTGTTTTCGTGTTAATGTCACCTGTTTTGATGTGGAGGTGATGGTAAGGAAAAGAATCTGCAGTGGAGTTGACTTAGAAGGACGTGTGTCTGATGTATATTAAAAAGCTTGGAGGATAAAAGTGGACCTATTCTTAGCTGCGTGGGATTCTTGTTTTCCTCAGTAACATTTATTTGACTATTTTAAGGAAATCATGGAAAATATTGACTTCCTTCCTAATGGTATTCCCCTGAGGCTTCCTGCACTGCCACTGAGTCTGCTCCACACCAGTGATATGTGACTCTGGACCTAGCTTCAGAAATGGGAAATGACTTGAGCAACAATTGCAAGGAAGTAGAGGTCAGAGGTCAGCATTGAGTAAACTCAGCGTATAAGTAGAATGCTGTAGCAGTTTCCCACATTCCGTAGCAGTGTTTTGGGCACTGAAGCTGTTTTGATTGAGAAAGGAAAAGAGGCTTTTGACTGGCAGCTGGGCGATGGGAGCTGTGGGGTGGAGGTGCAGGGAGGCTGCCATCTACAGAGAAACTTCCAGGAATGAACACTGGGTTTGCAAGTTTCTTAGAAGTAGACTGGACTATCAGAATATTCCTATTCCCAGGCTACTTTACCTGAGCCTGTGGGGAGAGAAATGGATTTGGGGGAGAGCATGAGTCTCCAACAAACGCGCATGCGTGCGCACACAAACACACACACAGGAAGCAAAGAGGAAGGAAGGAAAGGAAAGGAAAGGAAACACAACAAAACTGTAATCACCATGCTTACCTCCAGCCCTTCAGAAACGTAAAGCTGACTAGTTACTGGGATCGTAGGGTAGAAAACCCATTGAAGTGCAGCACATAAGAGATTGAGAACAGACAAAAGTAAGGGGCAGCTGTGTCTGTCTGCAGAGTGTGAAGGCTGTGGCAGGGCTGTTAAGAGCTGCCTTCTGAGGGACCTTAGCACATCATTTTATGCATGAGGCCCTCTATTAGGGGCAAAAAACCCAGTATTGTGACTGAATTTTATAGATTGCATCCCCTCAGACTCTCTCCTCTTTTTCTTTATTTACTTCATAGGAATAATTCTTACGCAGTAAGCTTTACCAGTTTTAAGCATTCTTGGATTAATTTTACAAACACGCAGCTATGGAAACAGGACCTCTCATTGTCTTGAAAGTCCACAGCCTTCTTCTTCACAGTGTTTCCCTTCCTCAGTGGGCCAGGCAGCTGCTTGTCGGCTTTCTGTCACTGAACTATGGAGTTGGAGAGGCTTGACTTGGTTCACATAGCATAAGCTTTCAGAACACTTGTGCTGCGTGTGTGCGGTGACTTCATTATTGCTGAGTGGAGAGATACCTCTGTATGATATAATAGCATGTTCATTATCAGCTGGTGAACTTAGCTTTGCCTTCCTCCCCACTTTGGAGCCATTGTGTTTATGAATGTCCAAAACCCCTTTTTAAAATGAATGTCCCCAATCCTTTTTTTTAAAAGATTTTTTTTTTCTTTCTTGAAAGCACCTAGAATAGATTGATGTGTCTGATTAGGTGATGATGTTTAATTTTAATAAACTGTCAAACTGTCCTCAGGCATGTGAGAGTCCCAGCTCCTTGTGTAGGGCCTCTTTGTCCTTGTTCTGCACTAGTCATTTTTTAAGTGGGTAGTGCTGTGTCCTGTTACTGTCGTTTGCGTTTGTGAGGTAGCTAATGGTAGGCAAGGGGCAGCCTCGCCTGCTCTCTTTGGCCATTTATAGAACTCCTTATGTTTTCAGTCAGATCTTCCCAATTTTTATTGAGCTATCTTATTAGTTTTTGAAAGTTGTTTATATCATGGATGCAAATGTTTCATTAGATATGTAGTTTATACTTTTTCTACTATGTAGTTGTTGTTTTCATCTGTGTCTTTATTTTTAAAAATGGAGATGGGGCTAGAGAGATGGCTTGGGTTAAAAGCACTGTCTGCTCTTCTGGACCTGGGTTCGTTGAATTTGTACCCACATGGCGGGCTACAACTGTTTATAACCCCAGTTTCAGAGAGTCTAATGCCCTCATCTGGCCTCTGCAGGCACCATACACTTACATGGCACACAGACATACCTGTGAGCAAAAACACCCATACACATAAAAAATTATTTAATAAACATTAACTTTTGGTTGTTGGTTTTTGAGATAAAGTATCACTTCGTGTCTCACACTTTCAATCTTGTCCTTGTGACTACAGGCACACACCACACACCTAGCCATAAGTAATGGCTTTTGAGAATAAATGTTTTAAGTTTTAATGACGTCTAAATTAATTTTTTTTTCCATTTTTGATTCTGTACTTTTGTGTCCTGTGAGATTTTTGTCCCCTGACCTAAAGTTACAAAGATTTACAAGGGTGTGTGTGTGTGTGTGTGTGTGTGTGTGTGTGTGTGTGTGTGTGTAGAATACTATAGTTCAGGCTAGGAGTAGACTGTTGTTACTGAGGCCTGAAATGCACTCTGAGCTAATCCAGTGTTCAGCGGACATCAGTAGTTATTATTTATTTGCATATGCCTATTCAGCTGCTTTTAGCACAATTAATGGAGACTATCTCCAATCAAATTGCTGTGGCACCCTTTTTAAAAATACATCAACCATATATGCATGTGTCAGTGCTTTAGATTGTCAGCTCTATTCTTTTTTGGGTGAAGATCAAACATATCTATGTGGGCAAGTATTCTACCACCGGCTACATCGTCAGCCCTCTGCCACATTTGTCCTTTGATTGTTGCAGCTCTTTTCTATTTTTGTTTTTTTGTTTTTTTATATTAAGACAGGAGTATGTTATATGGCCAAAGGTGGCCTTGAACTCTTGTTCCTTCTACCTTGGCTTCCTGAGAGCTGGCTAGGATTGCAGATGTGAACCACCTTACCTGACTGCTTTTCTAATTTCTCTGAATGTTCCTGAATTAAACCTATGAAATTAAATTAAACTTTATAATTGACTCACACATCAGTGAGATCATGAAGTAGCCTGTCCCTCCCCGTTATCTGAGCTAACTGGTGCTTTCTGTTTACAGCTAGGAGTAAACACCCAAAATGTACCCAAGCTTATACAGCAGCCAGGGCAGGCTAAAGGGGAGTGATGCTTTGTGCTTGCTAGTAGAGGGGACAATACAGTGATGCTTGTGTGCTCACAAAGCAAAAGTTAGAGACGATGGAATTTATAGGACCAGTAAAACCTGCTGTTCGGAGAGACAGGAAGTTCTTGGATATAGCCCAACTTTTGGTTCGGGGTCTTAGATTTTATTTGAAGCCACTGGATTTGGAACCTGCCCAAACCCAGTAGTTTGTTTGTTCCTTTCCTCCCTCCCTCCCTCCCTCCTTCCCTTCTTTCTTTCTTTCTTTCTTTCTTTCTTTCTTTCTTTCTTTCTTTCTTTCTTCTCTTTATAAAATCTCTCACATTTGACTATCTGGTTTTATTTTAAGATTCTGTTGAACATTTCTTCTAACTTAAAATTTATTAGAGATAAGCTATGAGTAAAACTATTGAGCCATGTGTTTAAAAAGTATGTTTATAATATTAAAAGGTTAGTTTATACTATGTACTAAAGAAATATATTCCTTAAATATCTTTTTCTAATTATAGTACACTCTCAATTTAATATTAAGCCTAAATGAGGCCCATGGTTTTCTAACTGCTTGGTGTCATTAATTTCACTTAAAGCAGTTTTTGCTTTTTAAATGCCTGCTTGTGCTTAATGCAACTCTTTGCTGTCAGTAGCATTCCATTGCTTATTCTGTTCTCTGCTTCTGTTCTGGGGCTTTCTTTTCAACTTTAAATAGTACAGTTCTTATGACTCTTAAACGTGATTGGTGAATTCTGAAGGAAATGAGTGCTTATTGAGTGTATGGTCTCATTTGTCCCCATCTGGAAGATTTGGGTCATGAGCACATCTGGGTACATTAATGAAGCTTTCCCCCCTTGGTTCTTTATTAAACTTCACTTAGGTTTTTGGGTTAGTTTTTGTTTGTTGTTGTTTGTTGTTTTGTTTTGTCTTGCAAGACAGGATCTCTCTATACAGTCTTAGCCATCCTGGAACTTGCTCTGTAGACCAGGTAGCCTCAAACTCAGAACTCAAAGATCTGCCTGCCTCTGCCTCTCTGCCTCTCTGCCTCTCTGCCTCTCTGCCTCTCTG
>NW_021604696.1:6953072-6976041 GCF_004785775.1 Grammomys surdaster | reverse complement strand
TCTCTGCCTCTCTGCCTCTCTGCCTCTCTTCGCCTCTGCCTCTCTGCGCCTCTGCCTCTGCCTCGTGAGTGTTAGGATAAAAGGTGTGTGCCACCAACTGCCCTGGCACATTTTTAGTTTTTGATTGCTGAGCAGTTTTTATTCCTCACTGGTAAGAAACTGACCTGACTCTTGGGCAGGCAAAGAAGCGTGCACATGCTGTAAGTACTCAGCTGTGGCTGTCAGCACCCATGTCCCATTCCGCCTCCGAACTCAATGTCTAGTTGATCTGGAAGGTGCCTTGACCTTAAACAAAGAACAAGTTCCTCCTAAGTAGTGACAGTAACTGCCTTTGCAATCTCTTTTCCCCTGAAGGGAAAGAGGCTCCAAATAGGCCTACTCTAGTCGGTGCAGTAGTGGGAACATGAAGGGTCATGAAGATGGTAGCTACTGAGCACATTGATAGGGCTATAGAAATACAGAAGGGAGAGGAAAGGTAGGCAAGTTTGTGAAATGCAGTATTGCTACTCTCAAGTTTGGCTAATATTTTATTGGAAGTATGATACACATTTGGAACACATTTTAGGTATATGGCTTTTGAATTATATGTGAAAATACTGGTAAGCGCTCTTAAGTAAAATTTTATTTTTTAAGATTTATTTGTTCTTATTTTATGTGGGTGGGTGTTTTTAATGTATGGATGTTTTGCTTGCATGTATGTTTGTGTTACATATGCATCAGAGCCTGCGGAGGCGAGAAGGAACTGGTGTTATAGTTGTGTATCACCACGTGGTGCTGGGAACTGAACCTGGGTCCTCTGGAAAAGCAGCCAGTGCTCCTGACCATTGAGCCATCTCCAGCTTTCCAAGTAAAAATTAACAGACTGTCTAGCTTTGCCATAATTTTTCATTGAAATTACATTAGTCCGTTTACCACCTTTATCAGTGGTCATTGGCTTGGAAAGTACATGGATATGTGTGTTTACTTTTGTGTCCTTGTGCTGAAAGTTTGAATATTCCACAAATAAATACTGCTTAACTTAGTGACTGAGGATGGGTGCCCTCGTTATTATATGGCATACTCTGGCTTTCTGAGGGGTGAGTACTTCCAGATGGTAAGCTACTTGGATATGTAGATACTGGGAGACAATGTTTCCTATAGTTGATGAAAGACAGTTACTTGGAATCTCTCTAAAACTTTTGCATAAAAACAACCAAAGAAATCCTATATAGAATGTGGGAAGGAATATTGACTTTATAAAAACATATATCAAAATAAAATTAATGAAGGACATTTACAGTATGTAGTTTGAGCTGGCACTTGTGAACATTCATGAAGCTATTTGCCCCAGTGAGGTTAAGGAAATGAGCATCTTCTCCGATCTCTTTGTGATCTTTTGGCAACAAGCCTTGGCTTTCTCTCCTTGTGCTTACTTAGTATAGTCTAAGTTTTTAAATTAACATAGTAATTATGTGATTTATCTGTCATATTGTATGTGTTGATCATTGCTTCTCTTACTGCTGCACAGTATTCTGTTGTGGGATAAAGTTATCACATAGTTGTTAGCCATTTGCCCAGGGGAGGAAGTGTGGTTGTCACCTGTAAACATCCATGTAGAAGCCACTGTGACTGCCTTGTAGAGATCCCTAGGAGTGGCGTGTGTAGGGATAGGTGTGTACTTAACCTTTTCAGATGCTACGACTTGTTTCATAGAGTGGCTGTACCAGTGTACATTCGTCTACACACAGTCACCCTCAGTCAGGTGTCTAAAGTGCCAATGCCTTGCTTGACAGATTGGTAAGCTCGTTTGTAAGCTTAGTCAGTTGACTGACTAGTTCAGTCAACTAAACTAGTATGGCGTTTTCTCTAGTAACTGGGGATCTTTGTTAGTTTTCAAAACAGTGTCATGTAGTCCAACTCTTGGCCAGTCCTGCCTGGGCTCCAAGTGTTGGGATGACAGACATGTGACCACTCCCAGCCTGACTAACAAAGGTGAGTATTTTTTCATGTGCTTACTTTGGTGCCATTCATATCGTCTTTACCTAAGTGCTGATCAAGTCTTTTCTGCATTTTAATTTTGAGTTTCTTTACTTAGTTGAAAGGTGTATTTACATATTCTAGATACATTTGTATTTAATCTAAATGTATCTCAATTTTGTTTTGCAGATACCATTTCTAGTCTATGGCTTGTATTTTTACTACAGTTTTTAGAAGAGTAAAAAAAATTTTTTTAACTTTAATCATATTTGACTTTTTTCTTTCAATTCCTGGTTTTGCATCCATATGTTCGTGCATTAAAACTTCAAGCCTCAGGCTCACTAACGTTCCCTCCTTGGTTGATTTCTAGTTTTAGAATTTTAGCTCTCACACTAAGCTTTAGTGTTCCAGTTAATGTTCGTAAGTACTGAGTTCTGGAAGTTTTCTTGTCTATATGGCTATCCATCTTTGTATGGTTTATTGAAAAGATTATTTTCCCATATTGAATTGCCATAACATCTTTATCAAAAAATCACTTGACCCTGTGAGGTGGGGTTTGTTTTTTGAAGTCTGTGTTACCTGTTGTGTTTATGTCAGTGTGACAACTTGTCATAATGACTGTGGCTTTAAGAAGCCGTGAGAAGGGCTAAGACACCCACCCTTTTTTACCTTTTTTCAAAATTCTTTTAGATTCTTTATTTTCCCACGAGATAGAGTCATCTTTTAGATTTCTACCTCTCAAAAGGCATGTTAAGATTTTGAAAATAAATTGTATGCTGTTTATTATGTATGTGGTGGAGGAGTACACATGGCTCATACGTGGAGGTCAGAGGACACCTTGTGGACAGGCCATCGAGCCTCACCAAACACCCTAACTTCTGAGCGTCTCACTGGCTCCCACAGCTCTGAAGTCAGTACTGCATTTCTAGGTAACACGTGCTCCTGGTGTTTACATATGGGTGGGCTGTATTTGCATATGTGATTGCACAGATGTGGTAATGATCCCAGCTTTTCTTTTGTCTTTGGATGAATCATTGATTCAGAAAATGAGTTTAGGACTTTATTTTCTTCTGGTTTCTAGTAGAGGTCATTTCGATGATTTTTTTCCCTTTGAGAGAGGAGCTGGAGTCACAGCTCGATCGTTACAAGTACTGTTGCTCTTGGAGAGGACACGGGCTTAGTTCCCAGCACCCCATGGCGGTTCATAAGCATCTGTAATTTTAGGTCCAGGGAACTGATGCCTTCTGATCTTGAAGGAAACCAGGAATACATAGACACACTCAGATAAAACACTTAAGACCATAACATACAAAATTTAAATAAAAGAAAACATATTTGGAAAAATTCATCATGAGTCACAGTAGGCCTGGAGGTAGTTTTTTGTTTCCTTGTTTTGTTTTTGTGAGAAGGCTTTTAACTACAAAATAATTGTATTTGGTATATATGGGACTATTCAAAATAACCTACCTCCCCAAGTGCTGGGGTTAGAGGCATGGGCCATCATGTTTGGCTTTAACTGACATATTTAAGATAGCTGTAACACCATTGTCCTTGCAGATATGTCAAAAGCTTATTATTTTTAACTTTTTATTGATTCTTTGTGAATTTCACTTCATACACTCCAGTCCCACTCATTTCCCTGTCCTTTCCTATCCACCTTGCAACCTCCTCCTGCAAAAGAAATAAAAAATAAAAGTGAAGATAAAAACAAAACATCTTGTGGAAGCCGTGGTGTGTTGCAGTGTGTACCCTTTGTCCACACTTCTTTACTTGCAGAAGTTCACTGGTATGGTCCGAGGCCTCTGGCTTCTGCTTCACCATCAATACTGGCTCCTCACTGGGATTCCTCCCAGATTTCTTATTGTTGCCCTGTATCATGGAGGTCCCACAGCTTTGAATCTGCAGTCCTGAACCCTTTACAGGCTCCAGCAGTTCATAGATGGTGTAGATAGTTGTTGGGGTGGGCCAACTCAGAGCCCTGGATCTGGGCCTGGGTGGTGGCTGAGCTGGTCAGCCTCCCCACTCTCCCGCACCCACACCACCAGGGCCAGCTCTCCAGCACTGCTCCACTGCCCCACTGGCTCAATGGATAGCACAGCTAGCAAGGGGTGGCCTGCTCTCATGCCCTCAGGGCCTGCTTACCCACTTCTCCTACCACCAGGGTCAGCTCTACTGTGCTGCCCAGCAAGGTTCAGGATTCACTGAACCTGGAGCTGCAACCATTGAGGAGTGGGAACTAACAGCTTATTATTCTTGTCACAGTTAATTTGTAGTAGCAGTAAGGACCCCAGTCACTGTTGTAACAAGCATTTCCCACTTGGCATACTTAAATGAATCTATTGTACCTTAATATGTCTTGTAAAAATACATGTAACTATCTAATGTTAGTTTTTTTATATATCTATGCAAATGCCTTTTCTCTTTGTAAATGCTTTTTCTTCTGTTCCCCCTTTCTGTAACAAGAATTTGTAATCCTCCCCTTCAGGCTCTGGAGTGTTGGGAACTACAGGTGTGTTATGCTATCACACTTGGCCTACACTTGTTTGGAATAATTTCACACTTTAAGGAAGTATGGGGAGGAGCGTACTGTACAAGTAGATGGCCACTGTTGACAGTTTCCACAGCTGCTTTATTGTTTGCTGTTCACTTCCCCTCACCACACATGCAGGCAGTATTAAAGAATTGTCACGGGCTGTGGGCTTGGGAAGCTGCTTGCTTGCCTTGCAAGAAGAATGAGAGTCTAAGCCACTCATTCCCAGCACTCACGTAAGAAAGCCAGGCAAGCGGCACCTGCTTGTGATTCCAGCACCAGGGAGGCAAAGAAAGGCAGATCTGAGCACACTGTCCTGCAAACCTGACCTGTTTGGTGGGCTCCAGGCCAACAAGAGAACCTGTCTCAACAGCAGACACCCAAGGTGCATGCCCTCTGAGGCACAACATTAAAGGCTGTCCTCTGGCTTGCACACACATGCAGACAAGCTTATTCAAAAAGAATTTTTTTTTTGAACCTAAGGAAAAACTCTGCAGTTGGGTCCTTTATTTCTTTTATACACTAGGCCATGAATTCATATGGAATGGGCTCCAGCAGCTCGGGCTCTTTCCCATTAGTCCTCACATTGTGTGCTTCTCTGGGTGGTGCAGGCTGGCGCTTCAGCTGAACCCAGGTGCCCTTCTCTTTGGCTTCCTTTTTCCTCTGATCGTTCTCCTTCACCCGCTTCAGGAAGCTGTCTCTGCTCTTCGAGTGTTTAATGTGCTCAATCCACACATTGATCCTCTTGGCCAGAATCTTGCCCTTAACTTGCTTGTTTACAATGATGCCCACGGCATGCTGGGTGACATTGTAGACTCTTCCGGTTTTGCCATGGTAACACTTATGGGGCATTCCTTTTTGAACAGTACCCATTCCCTTGATGTCTACAATATCACCCTTCTTATAGATTCGCATGTATGTGGCCAAAGGAACAACTCCATGTTTCCTAAAAGGCCTAGAGAACATATACCGAGTGCCTCTCCTCTTTCCCTTTGTGTTCGTCATTTTGGCGAGTTAACTGGAAGATGGCTGCCGAGGCCGAAAGCCAAAAAGAATTTTTATACATAAAGGAACTGTTAAGTGTGAAGTTCTGGGGTATACATTATCTTACTCTATGCTTATATAGTATTTAAAACGCAAGAAGGTACATTTTGTAGAAAAGATTTAGGAAACAGCACAAAACCTGGTGTTGCCTTTTTGTTATTGACTTAGAATCTTGAGAGGCATGGGTTGGCACTCAGTGGTAAAGAGCTTGCCTAACAGGGCCATGGTCTTTGTTTTGAAACCCACCACCAAACAGCCTCATCCCACCCACCCACCCACCCCTCTCGAAACAAAGCAGAACAAAACAGAGCCTCCTTACACACACACACTTGTAATCCCAGCACTTGAGGTTGAGACCAGAAGATCATAATTTCAAGGCCAGCTTCATCTATGAGATGAGCTCTTTCTTAAAAACAAAACAGCAAAACAAACAAACAAAAAACCAAACAACCCCAAGGGCCGGGTTTTTTTAAAGGCAAAGCTGAGCTGGACTGGCTCTACCTCTTGGGTCACCTGTCCCCAGAGACCCACTTCCTTGATGAAAAGTTGCCACAGTGTGCACCTGGGAGCAGGCTGTGCTTACAGGGGTCTGCTTTCTGACTCTGGCTTTTTTCAGGATTCTTACTGCCCTCTTTTTACTCATGATCTTCTTCTAAAATGGAGAATAGTACAGGTGGTGGTTGATGGTGGAGTGTGTGTGTGTGTGTGTGTGTGTGTGTGTGTGTGTTGTTGTTGTTGTTGTTGTTTTTGAGACAGGGTCTGTAGGCCTGAGTGAACTAGAACTCACCATGTAGAGCAGGCTGGCTGCAAACTTGCAGCAGTCTTCTTTCTGCCTGTTCCTCTGCCAAGATTACAGGTGTCTGCCACTATGCCCCATGACTGTGTTTGTCAAGGCTCCCATTTATACCAGTGGGGGGATCCTGTCCAGCCCCAAGGTCACATTGTTACTTGGGTTCTCCACTTTCTGCCTCCTTTAGCACTTGTGTGACTCTCAGCTTCAGCCTCTGGTCCTCCTGTCATTGTGGCTTCCAGAGCTCTGCTATGCACAGCCAAACATGTGCAAACTGGAAAACTAAACTATTTTCTTAAAAGACAGTGATTATTTGTATTTCTTTAAAAACAATGGTCAGAAGATTTTAAGTTCTGGAAGGCCTATGATGTCACGTTGGAGTTACAGCAGGTGATGAGCATCAGCAAAGCCTCTGTACAGCCTGAGGGGCTCCTGCCCACCATCTCTGTCCTCAGGCCTTGCCTCATAGTGCTCTGCAGGGTCTGGTTCATCACTGGGGACATAGGAATATGCTTGCAGCCATCCTCAGCATTCTGGGAGAGAAACCGGCGGTTAGGGGAGCTGTGTGCTTTGAGAATTATTCCCAGGGGCGGAGAGGAGCCCTCTGCAGGTACCAAGGATCAGCAGCCAGGTTCTCTGTGCCTCTTTAGGCTTATTGCTATGTCAGTACAGCAAAACAAGGGCTAGTGCTTTAGTAAACATGTTAGAAAGTTTCCCCTAATAGTTACCCTACAGGATGAAATAGTTTTAGATTAAAAGCAAACCTCAAACACCTTGAATCTCTGACCAATGTTTCTAGGGTCCAAACTTTCTACAGAGAGATAGCTCTGTGTCAGATCAAAGTTGTCCAGGTGGAGCCTCACAGGAACTCAACAGTGTACAGGTCACGTAGACAGCTCTTTGGACATAAGCCTATGAAGGCTTGCCAGGCCTTCCTTTCCCCTGGGTGACTGCCAGGCTCGTTCCCACTGTAGAGGTGACTGTGATGATAGAGCTGCCACAAAGCCAGAGAGAAGGGAATGGGAGCAGAGCCAGGTAAATGCCACCAATTCTGCTGTGTGTTTTTGCTGTCTTTTAGAATGCAAGCCAGCACTCTTTCAATTTTTTGTCCCTTTTTGTGAAAGAAAGGCTTTCCAGAGCTCTTCAGTGATGCCATTTTCACAACTTTTGAAAGTCAAGACACTGTCACAGGTAGTCTGTGTATACAGAAAGCTGTCCTGAGATTTTCATGGGATTTGTTTTAAGCTCATAGATTTATTGAAAAGATTGGACATATTTATATTTCGTGGCCCATGAATATGGCATGTTTGCTCATTTAGACTTTTTTTTTTAAAGATTTATTTTTTTATTTATATGAGTACACTGCAGGTGTCTTCGGACATATACTAGAAGAGTGCATCGAATTACATTACAGATGGTTATGAGCCACCATGTGGTTGCTGGGAATTGAACTCAGGACTTCTAGCAGAGCAGTTAGTGCTCTTAATCACTGAGCCATCTCTCTAGCCTTAAAGCATTTTTCCCTCTGAAAATGTTTTTCTAAAATTGTTTGGTTTCGCCAGGTGATGGTGGTGCACACCTTTAACCCCAGCACTTGGGAGGCAGAGGCAGGCAGGTTTCTGAGTTCGAGGCCAGCCTGGTCTACAGAGAGAGTTCCAAGACAGCCAGGGCTACACAGAGAAACCCTGTCTCAAAAAACCTAAAAAAAATTTTAAAAAATTGTTTGGTTTCTTATGTAGATAGTACGCTTCTGTTTCTTTCAGCCCCTATTATCACTCTCTTCCACCCCTTGCAGCTCCCACCAAACCCTTTCTCTCCCATGCCCACACCCACCATCATGTCTTGTTGCTTTGTGACCCACTGAGTAGAGTTATGGCTACTTTCAAGATGGGTAGTGAGTTATTACTGGAGAGCTACTGATACTTGCCAGTAGCTGCATCACTAATTATGGAGGCTTTGGTTTCTTTTTGTAGATTTTAGTATATGTGTACTATATGGTACCTAAGTATTTCATCTTAGTTGGATAATTTCTCACATATCTATGTTAATAAATAGAAATGTGATTCTATTTGGGGGTTGAGTTTGTATTTGTAACTTTGGGAAATTTACTTATTCTAAGTAATTCTCTCTTTTTTCCCCTCTTTGGTATTACAAACACAATTATCTAGTCTGCAAATGGAGATAGTTTTATTTCTTTGGAGGAAAAAAAAGTTGTTTTACTCTTCTTGTGCACACAGTTTCTGGTAGCATGTTGAACAAAAGTGACATCGAGAGCCTCGGCTGCCCAAGCCCCGGAGAGTGCACGTGAGCCTTGCTCAGGGGCCACCTGCAGGCTGAGCGACTATTGATAGTTACATATTAGGATGCTTGAGTCTTCAGGTTTGAGTCAGCTTATATACCTTGAACAAAAACCTTTCTTATAGCATGGAATCTGTCTACATTGCTAGGTTCAGTTTGTTAATATTTTGCTGAATAATATGTTGTATACATTAAAATTAATTTGTTCTATAGATTTTAAGTAACATTTAAATTTACACTTGTAATTATTTTAAAATACATAGTCTGGTAACATTAGTTACATAGACAGTTGCTAGGCAATCATCATCGGTATCTACTTCTTAAAGTTTCATCACCTCCGAGACTAAATAAGACAAAATATCTGTTAATCAGTTAACTTACCACCACCACCCAGTTTCTAGTTCTTATATATTTATTAATTTGCCTACTTTAGATACTTCATGTAAGTAGGATTAGAATATTTGAACTTCTGCATCTGGCTTATGTCCTGTATGTAATGTTTTCTGACTGATGTTTCCTGGTTATATGTTGTGCTTTTGTTGGTCCATTCATTTGTAGTGGACACTTGGGTGGTTCCTGCTTGTTTGATGACTTTAGGTCTTCTGTTAGTTCTTTCTTTAGCAGACAAGGAGCCTACTTACCTCACAAGTCTGAAGCTGCCTGTGGGTGGTGGGCTCCGTAACAGCGTGGTTTTCAGAGCCACCCCAGTCTCATTGCTCTACCTGTGCCATAGGGTGCTGCTCCCGCCCCTACTGATTTCAGCTCATGGCAGGGGCAGGGAGGTTTCTGTGTGCTGGTGATTTTCTCATGGTTTGGTTGCTAAAAGTAGTTGGTGGTTTTCAGGAATTCATTTTATATGTTATAAATTAACTTTATTGATTTTTAAATGTGAATTAAACACTTTAAGTTAAAATGAAAATTAAATTATGACATTTAACAGCTATAAAGTTATTTTGTAACACTTTTTGGTTTTGGTTTTGATTTGGGCATATTCTTGTTGTGTAGCCTGAGCAGGTTTCACATCCATGATCTTTCTGTCTCATCCTCCATGATTGCAGGGGTTCAATGGAAACTTCTATTTATTTAACTATTTATTTAAGTTTTAAATGTATTAAATCCTGTACACATGCATTATATAGGATTACATATTGTATTTTAGTAAACAATATAGAGAATAGCCTTTTTTTAAAGAAGATGGCCATGCTGAAGGTTTTGATGTGATTTTCATAACCCTAGTTATGTGCATATGTAACAATTCAATCTCACATCAGCACTTGATAGACCCATAGGGAAATGGGCAATCAGCACTCACACTGGGAAAATAGATCCCAGCATTTATTAATGAGCTTTAAGTGTAGCACAGGTTTAACGAGACCGATAACACGTACTTGTAGATACTCACTGTTCAATTTCTACCAAGCAAAAACCCAGCCCTGATTTTAGTCTATTTTCTTTTTGTAGTGGAATACTTGAAGCCAGTGTAAGGCCAAACATGGTAGACCATGCCTGTAATCCAGACACTCAGGAGGCAGAATCAGGAGAATAGCAAATTTAAGGCCAGCATGGGCTATTAGAATGATAGTCAAACCTTGTCCCAAGAGAACGGGGTTAGGAAGATAGCTCAGTCAGTGAAGTGCTTGCCACATATGAGGACTTCAGTTCAGTCTCCAGAACCTGTGTGGAAAAACTGGAGTGTGGTGGCATGCACCGTGTCCTGATTAGGGTTTGTATTGCTGTGATGAAACACCATGACCAAAAGCAAGCTGGGGAGGAAACGGTTTATTTGGCTCATACTTTTACATTGTAGTCCATCATTAAAGGAAGTCAGAACAGGAACTCAAAACAGGTCAGGGACCTGGAGGCAGAAGCTAATACAGAGGCCATTGAGGGGTGCTGTTTGCTGGCTTGTTCCCCAATGGTTTGCTCAGCCTGCTTTCTTATAGAACCCAGGACCACCAGTCCACGATGGCAGGACTCACAATGGACTAAGAAATCTCTAACTAAGAAAATGCCCCACAGCTGGATCTTATGGCGGCACATTCTCAATTGAGGTTCCCTCCTTTCAGGTAACTCTAGCTTGTGTCACGTTGACATAAAACTACCCAGCACACTCTTGTAATAGTGCTGGGAAGGAGACCGAGGTCCCTGGGATCACTCAGCCAGCTCCAGGTCTAAGAAACACTGTCCAAAAAATGAGGAATATATTGAAGGAAATTTTCTTCCACACCCATGTGCTTATTGTTGTTGTGAGTGCATGTGCATATGTACATAGGGAATGCATACATGTCATAGCACACATGTGAAGGTCAGACAACAATTTTGTGGAATTAGTTCTTATCCCACCTTTATGTGGGTTCTAGGGATCAAACTCAGGTTGCTAATATTGATCCTGAGATTTGCTGGAAAAAAAACAATTTCACATTTTTGGACCAAATTTGAAGTAAGCTTTATTAAATATTAAATACTGACCGAGAAATGGACTTTGGTACTGACTAAGAGATAGACTTTGGTCAGGACAACTCCCAGGAACTTTGTGCTGAGTGGCCTCAAGACACATGTTGCAGGGGTTTATAAAGACAAACCCATAGGCCACCTATGAGGCTTTTGTTTCCCAGAACTTCAATTCCCAGAATCTCAAGAGGTTACCTGGTCCTTGGTCAGGTGGGACTCACAGGTTAATTTGGGGTATTACATTCCCCACTTGTGTCTTGGGTCAAGTCCTTAGCTCTGTGATGGGTACTCGTTTATTTTGGATCTAATAACCATCAGCTTAATGGTACTCAATAGGGATTAGCATTTCGTTACTGTATCAGTGATATAAGAGCCAACTGTAATTAGCAGAAGCAAGAAGGCCAAAGACCCTGTGATGGCTGGCATCAGAGCTACTATCCAGAAGGAGCCTGGAAATGAATGGAGCACCAGTCATATGTCTCAGGTCTCCTTTTTATAGTGTTGCTTGAGTACAGCCAGATTATAATCCTGAATAGTTTGTATAGAAACAACAGGTTTTTAAAAAAGAGATTTATTTATTTCATGTATACAAGTACACTGTAGCTGTCTTCAGACACACCAGAAAGGGACATTGGATTCCATTTCAGATGATCATGGGTTACCATGTGGTTGCTGGGAATTGAACTCAGGACCTCTGGAAGAGCAGTCAGTGCTCTTAACCACTGAGCCATCTCTCCAGCCCTCAGAAACAACAGTTTTTAAAAGCCATGTAGTAGCTCTGTTCTACAGAACACAGGTCAAGTGCCCTATAATATTGTAGAACTATTTTAGTTAACAAGCCTACCAGTTGGCAAATCTGGGCCCACTTTTTTGGTGTATCAGTTGGCTTACAGGTAGCCATTTTGTTCTGTATGCCAGGGAGTTTCCTTTTGACTTAGCATTTCAGCCTATGGTAGTGGTGGTGGGATGATTACTCTTTTTTGTAACTTCCAGCTGACATTAGGGCATTGTTGCCAGGGCCCAGGAAGGCAAGTCAAAGGCTGGGCAATGGGGCATTTATCAGAAGCATCAGATTAGCTGATCCAGCTGACGAGACTGAGCAATCACATAGGCTGGACTGGTTTATATCAGCTTTCTGCAAAGTCCAGAGCTCAGCACTTTGTAGTCCACAGGTGATCCCTGGATGGAGCCTGTCAGCAAGTGAAAATCTGTTGACACAAATAAAGAGTAGGGGCAGAAGTTAAAATCTACTAGTAACTGGGGAAGGGGAGGAATCCCAGGACCAGGGGGAAATCCCATTCTCAGGAATAGACAGGTGCAGAAACTTAGGCTGTATTTAACTGGAGACTATTTGACCTGTGACAGGTGCATCCAAGTCTTATGACTTCTTTGACCCTCTGAAGCTTTGCCTGAGTTTTTAGTTTACAAAAGGAGATATATTAGCATTACCATTGTACTGAAGTCTACATTGTAGAAAGAGCAGGACTAGACCCATGCCTTTGAGTCTTGGCAAAAGCTATAGCTTTAGGCTAAAAAGCATGAACATTGTTTACACTCTTTCCTCTGTCCAGAGAGCCAGGTATATAGTTGGACAGAGATGTTTTAGCCCAATGAAAAGCATCTTTAAGTTTATATAAAAGACAACCAAAGAAAACTCAGAATTGTGAGCTTGTGATGACTAGCAGCAGTCAGTGCTCTCCAGTTTGAAACTCGATGAATGTTAAAGCTCTAAACCTTTGCATCTCAGGAAGGCAAGGAAGCAGACACTTTTATAGTTACTTTACATATCTTAGATTATGCTTGAGACCTTTGGGACTTATTTAAGCTTTTATTCTCCAAAAACCTTCATACACCTCAGAACAATTTTTTTTAACATCTAGCCATTTACCAGAGACATGAATAGTTGTTATTGAAGACAGTAGTCATTGGAAAGCATGTTCCTTTAGTGGAAAGTTACACCTGAAACCTGTTGATCCTTTAAAATGAAGCCTCTGAGCAAAGCAAATATGTGTCCTTTTCTTAGTAAGAGACCTGGTGGCTTTAACTAGTGAACTAACAAGATGACTGCAGCCTTGGGGGAAAGAGCTAACAAAGCTACAGTCATCTTAGCCATCAGTGTGATCAGGAATCTGAGAAGGATAAATTATTATTAGAATGACCTATGTGTCAATTAAAATGATAGCCTAGTCGTTACCCTTGTCTTGGAGATCCTTGGGGATCACTGTTAGGATCTGGGAGTCTCTGTCATAGTAAGTTTAACATTTTAAATGCCATATTCAGCAGATCTCTGACAGGTTTGAGGGCAGTTATTTATGAAGTATATCTGAGCTAAACAATCCTTGTTTGTTTCTAGTTACTTGCTTTAGGGTATACCTTGAAGACATGCATAAAAAAATAAATAAAGCTCTTTTCTGTAATTAATTCCATTAATATTTAGCACAACTATAAGTCTAAGCTTAGCACAACTATAAGTCTAAGCATATCAAAGCCTAATCATCTTTAACAGTTTACAATAAGAATAACAATTTTTTAATTGAAGCTTTTCCAATATTAAGATAAGACTTTTAATTCATAAACACAGTTCATAGAGACTGGGGACTTTTCTAATCTTTACATGGTGTACCATTATAAAGTAGAGCATTTTACTTTATGACTCAGTTTACCAAAATAGCTAGAGCTTATTAACAATGCTGCAAAAGACATTAGACATATATCCTTAAATCAGTCTCTGTTAGCCTGAATAGATTAAGCCAGTGCTTCTCAACTTTTTCATGTTGCAATTGTTTAATACAGTTTTTCATGTTGTGGAAACTTCCAGTCATAAAATCATTCTTGTTGGTATTTCACAACTGTAATTTTGCCATTGAGATGCTATTGTTATGAATCTCAGTGTAAATATTATGAATCTCAATGTAAACATTCAACATGCAGATAACCCTAGGCTACCCCTGTGGAAAGGATCTTTTGACTTCAAGGGGTCCTGACCGTAGGCTGAGAAGTTGTGTCTAGTTCTTTGTCATTCACTGTCTTACTGTGACATAAGATAGAAATACTTCCATTTCTGGTGTCTAATAAGTCTATTTATTATGATCACATATTAACAAAAACATTATAATAAAGTATCTTACTCACTGTAAAATGTCCATAACCTTACAAATGTAAACATTTTTAAAAGTTGTTTCTTAAAAATACCCAGTTTTAAAAAATAGTTTTCTATGAAACTCCAAAACTTTCTTTTAAAGTTTAAAACCTTTCAACTGCATGTTCTTATCAAAATAAAGTCCTTTTTAAAGAGTAAAGACACAGAGCACAACTATAATTTTCAGAATTCAAAACCAAGCTCTAACAGTGCAAACAATTTAATGTCTCTAAAATCAATACCAAGTGGGTTACACTTACAAGGTTTTTAAGACAGGGCAGAAATTATATAAAAATATTTTCCAATGTAAAAGAATTTCTGGAGAGATTTCTTTGGTTGGCCCATACCAGGTGGCTGCCTTAGTTAGTAAAGATGGAGTGAAGCCGTGACATCCACCTTCTCTAATTCCAGCAAAGATGGCAACTAGCCACGCACAGGCTGCTGCCCAAGGTGGCAGCAAGCCACGTGTTGTTTATATCCCAGAATGGAATGATGTCCATAGCCCCTTTAAGATTATCTAAGCATAGACTTTTAATTACCAACCCCGAGTTACAAATTTTAAGTTAACGATTTGTTACAGATATTAGATTTTTAACCATATGCAATAACTTATAAGCCAATAGTTCCTTTAGTTTCTGACCCTGGACGTAGACTTTAACAGCAGACCTTGGTCTGAAAAGGGGTGAGCTATAACCTAATTCCACAGCCAACTTCTCAGTAAAGTAGAACAGACCAAACAACCTTTAAGGTCACACAGTCAGACAAATGCAGCGGCTGGCTGTAACAGTAGCAGCCTAGCAGTAACCAGGACACAAGGAACACAGTAAACGCAGGCATTCAAGGGAGACCAGTAAGAAACAAGCATGCAGCAGCCTTGCACATTCATAAATGTAACTGAGCCTGATGCAATTCTGACTCAGCTCCATGTTTGCAAGAAAATTTATAGGCATACCGGAAGTCACAGATCCATCTACACACAGAAAATGAGCAGACAAAACTTCTATCTGCTCCACTGTTGCAATTTCACGGGAGGAGCACGTTGTTAGGTGCTGAATCCCGTTTTCTCATGCACAGTGCTGCTGTGGCAAGATTGGCTGCTGGCTTCTCTACAGACACTCTGGGTTTTTAAAGCTGCCCACCGGTCCCAGGCATTGCATTGTGTGAATTGCACACCCCCAAAGGCCCCACCAGTTTAGGGGTGACGTTTCTAAGAGCAGATTGTTAGGCCCAGCCTCGACACCAGTGAGACCCAGGCAGGAGGTGGAGCCACAGGTACCTCAAGTCAGACCTGACAAGACATAACCAGACACGGCGGCAGTTAACAGTTGGAGTCTCCTGCTTCAGGGGTTCACTAGTCCTTGTTGACTGCTAGGGTCCCAGGCTTCTTTGAGCACAAAACTTTCAAAACTTTGTGCTTTGTCATATTTTGGCTCCCAGTCTCATCAGGGGGTCACCAGGGAGGGAGTCTGGTGACTCTGGCAGAACTCCCTGATTAACCAGAAATAACCAGGGGCCATGAGGCCATAGACCTCATCAGGCTACCCTTTGCCAGATTGGGATCCACCAGAACCAGAAACCAGGCAGACAGATGCCATAGAAGGCTAAGACAACCAAAGGCTTCTACGACTTCCTAAAAAGGGAGGCTGGGTTAGCTGTCTAACCAGGGTTAGCACTCCTGGGTGGCTTGTCTTGTAAGGATCTTTGAGTGAAGAGCAAATTTTGGGTAGAGTTATCACTGGAGCCTCCAAATGAGATTTGCTGGGGAAAACTGAATTCCTCTTTTTTAGACCAAATTTGTAAGAACTTTTATTAAATATTAAATACTGACCAAGAGATGGACTTTGTTCAGGACAACTCCCTGGAACGTGTAGCTGAGTGGCCCCGAGACACGTGTTGCATGGGTTTATAAAGACAAACCCATAGACCACCATACTTTCCCATGAGGCTTTTGTTGTATTCCACGGGCTGTTAATTCCCAGCATCCCAAGAAGTTACCTGATCCTTGGGCAGGAGGGGCTAACAGGTTAGTTTTGGGTATTATATTTAGGGAGTAGTCCTGACCAAAGCCCATCTCTTGGTCATTGTTTAATATTCAATACAATTTGCTTCAAATTTGGCCCAAAATGGTGGATTTGGTTTTCTCAGGATTAGCATTAGGCTTTCCCACTGAGCCACAGCATCAGCTAACTTTGTATTAAATATGGTGAAAGAAAAGCTTGTGTTTTATCTTTCACATAATAAAAACTGCTGATGGCAGAAACAAAGATTTAATCAGAGTGTCCTTCCAACCCAAAGGGCTCCACACAAACCAGAATGAATAAACATTTGGAATTTGCCCAGCTCTTTTTTTGAAACAAAATCTTGAACAAACAGAACTTTTAAGAAGCTCTGTAGGCCATTAATAGTGAGTCTAGCATAAAGCCACTGTTTCAGCCAGCCTTAGCTTTCACTCTTCAGGTTGTCCTCAAGGCACAGGTTTGATTATTGAGCAAACTAGGAATTGGCAGGTTGTGGTGCGTTAACACAGGGCGTTGGGGCTGCTAAGAGCAGTCAGGGAGGCTTCACTGTGTGAATGAAGGAGACAGTCCTGTGACAGGCAAGATGGGCTCCTGAGCCCCGCATGTGTGGCCTTTGTCTTCTTGGTTCTCATAGAGGATTTAACTACCCTCCTCCTCTTCAGCCAAAAGAGACCATGATCTGAAAATAAAGACTGCTCAGCATACACTCATGTGCGCACACACAGTTTGTGTCTCTGGTGATTATTTGCATTGCTGTTTTTATTAAAACTTTAGACTGTATTAAGAAGTAGGTCAACTAATTATCAGTTGCAATATTTGGGGAATTTTTCCTTCTTCAAAAATTATAGTAGAAACTGGTGGTGGTGGTGGCGGCACAAGCCTTTAATTCCAGCACTTGGGAGGCAGAGGCAGGTAGACTCTGAATTTTTACGCCAGCTTGATCTACAGAATATGTACCAGGACAGTCCAGGCTACACAGAGAGACCTTATCTCGAAAACAAACAAACAAAAACAATTATTATGGTAAAGAAAGACTTGCCTTTGTAGCATAAATGTCACCCTCCCCCTTCAATTCTGGGACTTGAACCCAAAGTATGACTAAGGGTTTAACTGAGGAAGAGCCACTCTAAATGTCGATAGCATCGTCCCCTGGGTTGCCGTTCCAGCCTAGGAAAGGGAGGAAGACAGTCCTTACTCCTCTGCCTTCTGACTGTGGGTAAACTGTGTTGGGCTACTTCATGCTTCTGCAGCCAGACCTTGCCTGCCACAGAACCCAATATCCCCTCAAGAATGATCTAAAGTAAGTTCTTCCTGCCTTCCTTAAACTGTTTCTTCTCAGACACTACTTGGTCACAAACAGCAAGGAGAGTAAATACTATTGCATCTCCACTGTGCTGCTCAATAGGACCTTATTGCCCTTTTTTTCCTTTTTTGAGACAGGTTTTTGGCTAGTCCAAAACTCAATATGTAGACTTGGTAGGTCTCAGATTTATAGAAATCCACCTGTGTGCCCTCTGAGGTGTGCCACAACCCCTGACACTCCAGAGTGCTCTTTGTTTTCTTGTTTATTGTTTGACACAAGTTCTTGCTGTGTAGCCCAAGCTAACTTCAAATTCATACTCTTTCCTTTGCCTTCTGAATCTTAATAAAATAATAACTTACAATGACATCATAGTATCTGATTCATAGCTTGAAGTTTAGTAATAATTAATATCAATGTCCATTATTTATGTTTTTATTATATTTGATTGCTGCTTAAACCAAAGTTTTGGCTTCAGTAAGTTATAAAATTAGAAGAACTATCTTGAGGAGAAGAAAGCACCAGTTATGGTTTGAATCTAGGTCTGGAAGCTTGCCGTCTGCTCTTGGTTTCTTTGCCATCCTTTCCCTTCCTAAAGTAGGGTCTCATGTGCAGGCCAGGCTGCCCTGAACTTCTCCATCCTTCTGCCTTTGAGGGATGCTGGGACTACAAGTGTGGGTCACCATGTCCTGCTGCCTGATTACTGTACACTGTTAATAGTTTATAACCTAGTAACTGGCAATACTTGTCTTAGTTTGTGTTTCCAGTGCTGTGAAGAGACACCATGACCATGGCAACTCTTATAAAGGAAAACATTTAATTGAGGTTGACTTACAGCCATAAGTTTAATCTATTGTCATCATGGTGGGAAGCATGGCAGCCTGCACTCAGTCATGGTGCTGGAGAGGTAGCTAAGAGTTCTACATTCAAATCCTAAGCCACCAGGAAGAGATAGCAACACTGGCTGTGACTTGAGCATCAGAGACTCAAGCTCACCTCCAGTGACACACCTCTTTCAACAGAGCCACACCTACTCCAACAAGTCCACACCTGCTAATAGTGCCGTTCCCTGTGGGCTTATGGGGCTGTTTTTTTATTCAAACCACAAATACTCAAAAGGATTAAATATGTGGATAATGTCTTCCTATTTTAGATATATAATCTAAACTTATTATAATTGGTCACCTAGGGCCAAATATCCTAGTTTTGTTTCATTAAATAATAAATTCTATGTATTTCTTTATAATTAAAGAGAGTTGATGATGTATAATACAATGTTTTTCTTTTATGACTATCCTAGCTACTGCTACTAATTTTCCCAGTTGATAAAATTTATGGTATTCTTTTAATCTCCTAATTAAGAGCATAGTGCATTCAGATTGCTGATGCTGTGTTCATCAGTTGGATGGGCGTATGGCCCTGTTGAACAGTAAACAACAGGCTCCAGACTAGAGGCCCGTAGAGGCCCCACCTCTTGCTGCTCTCCTCTGCTGACTTGGTGCAGAGCTGTTAAGGAAGCTCCTTTTGCAGTTCCCATTTTTTTGAACCACTCCCTCATTAAACCATTCTTAGCTAGTCCAGTGTTCTTATGTCAGTAAGTGCATCTTCAGGGATATAACAGATACACCCTCTGGATGGTCTGGAACTTACGTTTGTGTTAGCCAGTGAGAGGCATGAAGAATGGAGTGGGTAAACTGGGCATACATGGTACTGGAGAGGTAGCTGGTAGCACCACTGGGTTCATGGTGCTTTCTTCTGAAGGGTCCATCGCTTTATTCAGAGGTTCTTGTGCAGAATGTGTGGATATTAGTTCTGAGATGAGATTATAAACTAGGGCTAGAGGGAACATAACCAGGAAAGGTCAACTGTGCCAGCACAGACTCCGGCACTGCCACCCAAGCAAAAAAATGGGTTACGTGTCCATGATCAGTGTTTATATTGGATTTGTATATGTGCTGAGGACTGGAAGAGGTGAGCAAAAATGCAACCATTTGGCTCTGTGATTGAAAAACAATGCAGACAATGCCTGAGGTTTGTCTGGAATGGGGGGGGCACACCTCCTGTTAGGCTGTGTCGTCAACTAGTTTCTTACAATGCCTTGTCTTCCCTTTTGCCCTCTTACAGAAGCTAGGTTGTTGAGATTTAGTCTTGCTATCTGTTGTAATGCTGAGTGCGGGCCCTCCAGACCTGGGCTTGGGGTGGGAGGAGATCCAGGAAAGGGAGAGAAGGTGGAGGAGGAAAGAGAAGCCACCATGGTCCTGAGGGCTGGCCCATTGGAGTTAAGAGCAGCCCCAATGAAACATAGTAAGTAATGACTTGAGGTTATCGATCGATCGGAAAGTAGATCCTAATAACTTAGAGGGTAGATGTCTGCCCAGCTCTAGTGCTGGTTAAGGGTTATTGTAAATGTAAAGGTTGTGCGTGTCTTTTTATCTGAGAACTAAATGGTCTAAGATGAGGTGGAAACCTTGGGTCAGGATTAAATTTTTTACAACACTAGGTATGTGAGATTGTCGAGTGGGCTTCATCCCTGAATTTTACAACTCTGGCAGGTGGCAAGTCAGT
Organism: Grammomys surdaster; assembly: GCF_004785775.1. Taxonomy (NCBI): domain Eukaryota; kingdom Metazoa; phylum Chordata; class Mammalia; order Rodentia; family Muridae; genus Grammomys; species Grammomys surdaster. The sequence continues at coordinate 6,955,950 of NW_021604696.1, read as the reverse complement.
GACCTTCATACTCAGACAAATGATACATCATTGATTCACATTCTTTAAAAAATAAGCTTTATATGTTAGGACAACTTTAGATAAAATAATTGCGAAGAGCATAGTGTCCATCCATTCTACCTTCATAGCACCCACCCACCCACCCTACCCCTATAGCACCCAACCACCTACCCCACCCTGCCCCCATAGCACCCACCTACCCCACCCCCATAGCACCCACCCATCCACCCCACCTTCAGCCCCCCCATTTACTAATGTTTCACCCTAGTGTTTTACTTTTTTAAACAATTAACAAACCAGAATTCATCCATTCTTATTAACAAGATAACATGTTTTTCTCAGAATGTTCTAGAATAGCATCTAAGATATATTTATAGTCTTGGATCCTTAGGTTTTCCTTGTCTCTGTTTGATGACTATGACAGTTTTGAATATTGCTAACTAATCAGATATTTTTGTAGGGTCACATCTCTTAATTGGGATTTGATTAGGATTTTTCTTACTATTAGACTGAAATCGTGTGTGTAGGGGAGAGTTTTCCTATGTCCTATCAAGGATGCATATTATTGGTGACTTTTCACAGTTAGTGTCCATCTTTCTTGATCTAGCTGAAGTTTCCCTACTGCAAAGTTGCTCTTCCTTCCCATCTGATATTCTTTAGAAGGAAGACATATTGTGTGTAAAAAAGTACAGGGTGATAGCCCTCCCCCTTCTCTCTCTTCCCAAGTATTTATTAATATGATTTCCTTGTTTCATTATAGACTCGGGTGTTTGTTCTGTGCTGGGTTAGAGCCCCATGACACTCGGTCCACTGCTCAGACTGCTCCAGCCTTGGTCACTTGGGACTCTCTCTGTTAACTGTTACTTCTCTGTACAGATTTTCATCAGCATGTTTAAAAGAGTTGGATTGTTTTAGTACTTACTGCCTGCTTTCTGATGATGCTCTGCTCCCATTGTGTGTGTCTTACCCAAATTCTAGAAATGGGCATTTCTCTAGAAGCCCCAATTCATTTCCATTAGAATAGTCTCCGAACTTAGGCTGTGGGTGTAAATGTGGTCATTACTGCTGGTTGTCACTGGTTGAGTAGAGTAGGGAAGTGTATCTCGTTATACTAACAGGTCTGAACACATCTGGACTTCTCTCTAGGGACTTTTTTTTTTTTGAGACTTATTTATTTTTATCTTTATATGTGGGTGTTTACCTGCACATCTGCTTGTGCACTATATTATATCCAGTGCATACAGAGGCCAGAAGAGGGTGTCAGACCCCCCTAGAACTGGAGATACAGATGGTTGTTAGCTGCCATGTGAGTGCTGGAAATCCAGCCTGGGTTGTCTGGAAGAACAGCCAGTTCTCTTAATGCTGAGCCCTCTCTTCAGCCCCATACCTGGATCTCTGTTTGTAGCAATTAGTCTGTCTTGAGTTCATGCCGAACCTCCCCACCCTCTGCTTCTATGTAAACTCTTAGTCCAGCTGTGAGGAACCTGACATACTTGGCTCACATCTGTAGTCATTCAGTCACAGTGCACAGTACAGCGGCATCAGACTTGTTGACTCCTGTGGAAACAGCCTTCATATGTTTGTAACACAGCATAAATGAATGGTTATGAATAAAACTGCTGTAAGGAATGTCCTACAGATTTACCTGTGGACAGCTTTTAGATGATTTTAGTACATGTTAAGTTTATCATTGGCATATTGTACAGCACAGCTATTGGCCTTTGCATATGTCCTCAAGATTGTGTGTGTATGTCATCTTTGCCTTATTTAGTGTGCATTGTTTCTTACAGTAGAGTAAGATTTGTTTGCTAGTGCCTCTACCCACTTACTCACAAGGCCCGTGAAACTGCTCATCCCAAGGCATATTGGCATTGCAGTGGATCTGATGGTGAGTCACAGATGATCTCTTAGGTGAAAAACAAATGCCTGCTGCATACAGGGTCACGTGGAGCCAGCTGATCTGACTCTGCCTTTCTCACAACAGCAGGGCTAGATAGGTATTTGCACAACTGAGTTATTGAAGCTGTCTTAGTATTGATCATGATTACATAGCAAAGCATTTCCCTAGTAAACAATATATTAAAATGTAAAATTGTATTTACTTCAAGGCAAACAGTGAAATTGGGTTTCTGTCCCCATCAGTGATGTTTGGTTTGTTTTCTTCACAGCATTTATTCAGTCAGAGAGCATAATAGAAGTCCTGCGCTTTGACGACGGAGGGCTGCTACAGGTAATTTTCATGAGTAATATACAACTATTCTTTTTCTCCTTGAAAACCACTATAACTGGTTTTGTTGAAGTACATTTTATGAACTGTAGACGGACAGTGGAGTTATTGTATGAACCTCCTACTAGAATTACTTTTTAGAGTAAACATTTTTCTAAAAGTGAACTCGCTGTAATGTGGAAGCTATAGGTAAGTAAGTCGGAGTTTGTAGCCTATGACTGTGAGGGTGTGTAAAAGTCAGGTCAAATGAGATTGGGTCTGTGAGCTCTCTGGTTGTTAGCGCAGCCTCAGGATTTACCTAGAAAAGAACTTCTGTGCACAGTGCAAAGTTTATGTCTTGTCTGGCTGTCCATCACTTGCCATGCTAAGCTAGATCTTTAACTATAGTAAGCATGAAATTAGAATGTAGAGTCTGGTAATATTCTGCCTTTCCTTTCAAGCCTAGTTCAGATCGTCTGAGAACTCACTCAGTCCTCAGCTAGAGAGCAAGACCTGCAGAGCTGCAAAGGCATCCTCACCGGCCATCTGGCTTGGTTGGTTTTGCTGAGAAGGGTCTGGTCTTGCCTTGTCTTGCCCTTCCTTCCTTCCTTCCTTCCTTCCTTCCTTCCTTCCTTCCTTCCTTCCTTCCTTCCTTCCTTCCTTCTTCCCTCC
>NW_021604696.1:6926867-6952972 GCF_004785775.1 Grammomys surdaster | reverse complement strand
GCCTCTGTATCCATTTCGGCTTTCCCATTGTTTTAGATTAAATTTGTTCTTTGACATTTGCATCCCTGTAAGCAGTGCATTCTGGTTACTCTCACTCACTGCTGTCCATCCTGTGCTCCCCTCAACCCCATCTTTGTTCTTACAGATCCTTTAATTCTTGTGTTTTAAGGCCTAGTATGTTTAAGGCCATATCTCTGAGCACAGGTTTGGATGCCTTCACTGGCACGGTACGGGGTCGGCACTGCTTCTTATGGCCGTCTCCTTCCTTTTTCTACACCATATCATCACTTACCTACTGGAATGATGACAGGCCCTAATAACATTGTCAGGTGGCGTGCCTAATGTCATCACTTTCCTACCATAATGATGGCAGGCCCCATGCTGTCAGGTAGCATGCCTGACCATAGTTCACTCATTTTATGTTCAAGGGAAACCAAGGTTTAGGAGACGTGCCCAAGATCCTATGACTTTATGGCCTGGGACTGACCTAGAGTTCCTGTCTTACTCCAGGTGTGAGCATCTGCATTGCACTATGGGTTGGGTTAGTTTTCTGTTTTCAGACAGGTCTCACTATGTATCTCAGCCTGCTCTGTACCATTACTGCGGCTCATAATACATTTCTAACTCGTGTCTAACTAAATGATTCAGATTCTGAGAGAACCTCACACTGTAACCCATGGCTGGCCTGGAACTCACTTATAGACTAGACCTGATGATTTCTTCCTTCAGCCTCCCAAGCATGCAAACTACCACACCTGACAAAACTCTGAGAAGACATTCCTGTAGCTTATAGTAAAGGCAGGAAAGTAAAAGTTTCAGTCAGATCAGGCAGTACAGAACACAGTCTTACTAAGGTGGCACCTGTTGCTCTCAACCAGAATCCAGCCTGACTGCGATTCCTGCAGAGCCTGATGCTGAGTGCTGTGTGTAGTGAGTACATCTCGTGCCACCTTTGCTCGGCTCATAGAAATTGTTAATGTGGTAGTAAAACTTGCCAAACTCAAAAGCTGTCAAAATCTTGTCTTCCTTACTTTATAGAAGTAAGGAAAATGGCGTGCACAGAAGGTAACTTCTTTAGTAGTCAGTTGTTAGAACAGGAGTCTAACCAGCCATCTTCACACCATGCCTGTTGTCAGGATGTTTCCATAGCACAAGACAGCTACAGTTTCTCAGATGCACCCTTGGATTACCATTTGCCACATGAGGGCGAGAACTCGTAATCCCTTAGCTTGTGGTTAGCCCTTGCCCGTTTGGCAAGGCTATCAAGATTTACTATATACAATAGTTGAGGAAGACCAAAGGATTCCTGAGATGGGCAGGGACTCGGGGAAATGTGTATCACAACAGGGAGTTTTTATTAAGATAGGATGTGCTGGCTGCCCATTTTATATATCGCTCCATTCCAACTGATCAATGCTCCTCCCACCGTTCCTTTGAAATACAAGGTGAAGTCATGAAACATTTCCCCATTTATGAGCATTAATCCCCTCCTAACCTAACTCCTGAGCAAGTGAAGCTGAGCAAGGAAAGACATAAGGGAAGACGACCCAGCTCTGTGTGTATGTTTATCATAATCCTACAGTAATAAGCAGAAGTAAGACAGGTATTGGCAGTGCACACCGCTAATCCCAGCACTTAGGAAGCAGAGGCAGGTGGATCTGTGTGAGTTTAAGAGTTCAATGCCAGCTACTCTACAGAGTGAGGTCTAGGACAGCCAAGGTTTAACAGAGAAATCCTGTCCTACACATTCCCACCCCCAAAAAGGACATTGGAGTATAGCTCTAGCACCTTCATGGTGGAACATGCACTGTGTGTGTGGGGGGGGAGGGGGCGGTAAATTAGACATCTAAATTAGGGACTTAAAGAAGTCTAGAATTGCATTCACTTATTTTTAAAGAGTCATTTGTGAGCTGTAGTTCCTATATAGGTACATAAAATGTGATAAGAGGTTTGTACAGTAAATCAATATGACTATACCACCCAGCTTAAACGATAAGAGCAGGTACACGCCACCACTGACAGAAGTACACCTCAAGTTCTCTTTCAGTCAGTGGCCTCAGAAGTCAACCACTATGCTGAAATTTGTGGCAGTTTCCTTTCCTTTAGCTGTAACCATCTGAGCTTTAAGGTGTGAATGCTATAGTTTCACTTGTGGTTTCAAGGCCATGGGATTTGTACTGCTTTTGGCTTTTTCTCAGATTATGTTTCTAAAATTTTCTGTGTAAATAAAAACTTGTTTTGATTGCAGGTTCCACGGGTATGGGTGGGCTCAATTCAAAGATCCTTTCTGTGGTTAGAGATACTTTAGTTGCTTCTAGTTTTCAGCTATTAATTATGAATAAAGCTTTCTCTTAGTAAATATGCACATTTCTCATAGAGTAAGCTACAGCTCGTAGGTTATGTGTCTTCAGCTAAAATGTTGTTTCACGTTTTATTCTGCATGTATGTTTGTGTGGGTGTATGTGGAAGTCAGGACAGCTAGTGGGAGCTTGTGCTGTTTCTGCTGTGTGTTTCAGGTGGTCTTGATGGTAGATGTCTTTACTTGCCAAGCCATATATGTCTTTGGTATTACTAGATAGTGACAGTAGTTTTCCAATTTACAATCCTATTGTCAAGAATTCCTCGATTTACATTTAAAGACCTTGGCACAGCCCACTAGAAGCATCCCTCCCCTCCCCACCCTATGTTGTCACTGTTCTTACTTAATGGGTTATTCTTAGGTAATTGTGACTTCAAATAAACAGAAATTCTTTATCCATGAAGTTTAACTTGTCAGCCTTTTGTTACATTAGTATGTCTTATGTCTGGCTAAAGAACCAGATTATGTGGTTGAGAAGAGAGCTCAGTTGATAAAGTGCTTTCATAGCAAACATCAGAACCCAGGTTAGATCCCCAGCACCCACATGAGGAAGTTGAGCATGGTGGCATGCATTGTAATCTCAGAGCTGGAGAAGTAGAGACAGAAGGATCCCCGGGGCTCCTTGGCCAGCCAGCCTAGCCTATTAGTGAGCTCCAAGTCCAGGTAAGAGACTTTATCTCAAAAACCAAGTGAACAACTTCCTAGAAGTAACACCCAGCACTGACCCTTGGCCCCAGCATGCAACTGTGAGCCTACACACATATGCACTTGCACACACATGTGCTCATCCATCCATCCACGAGCATACTGTGGGTGATCTTACATTTAGAATTTCGTTGGGCTGCTCTCCTTAGGTACAGCTGCAGTCCCTAAAATAACCTTCAGCGGAGACGGAGGGCAGAGCTCCCTTGTTGCTTGTTCAGTTGTTTCGTGTCCTTTGCCAGGTGTCCTGCAGTACTTTGTTACCCACTGCAGCGACATGTCTCCTGGTTAGCTGCTGATTCATGCCAGAGCTGGTTTTCTGGGCTCTAGCATCCTGAGCCTGTTTGTCTTTACAACTACACTTTTGAAAGTTTTGATTCTCATTTCCTTCCTCTTAGATGTGCTTCTTGGTAACCATGTCTTTGTTGCCCTAAAGTCCTGTGCCTTCCATGTGCACTTGTAAACTCTGTGTGCACTGTTAGGGTGTTTCTTAGGATTACACTGGATCTGAAGATCAGTTTGGAGAGAATTAAAACTCTTTGTGGGAAATCAAGTCAGTATATACTGTACAGAATAGTAATAGCACCTTGACAAATACAGTGTGCAGAACATTCTACTAGTGCTAAGGGGCAGATCACAGGAAACTACTAACACCTTCTTCCTTACTCCTGAGTCTTGGGGTGAATCATTCCTGTAGGGCACTCACTCAGTTACTATGGTGGTGGATTATGTGCACAGAGAGGCTGTCTCTAGGCTTCCTGTCAGCAGTAGGAGCTAAGCTTCCAGCTCAGCCAGCACTACTCTCCCTCCTGTGAATGAGCTTCTTGGACAACCAACTAGCATATCTGAAGCTTCCTACAGATGCAGCTCCAAATTACACTTGACTGCAACACAAAGACATGAGTGAGAACTAGCAACTGGGGTCCATCGGCCCCAGAATGAGCAATAATAGTAAATTGCCCTAAGCCACTATGCTTCAGAAGGCTAACATTGCAGCAGTAGATAACCAGAGCCCTGCTGTGATCTGAAACCTGCCTGCTTTGCACTCAGTTTTTCCCATTGTTTCAGAAATCCCCTTTTCTATATGTGTGTAATGAGACCCCAGTCAAAGCTCTGCACACCAGAGCTTGGTAGAGAGCTTTCTTTTTGGTAGATGAACCCACAAAAGTGAGGTGTCCTGATGATAAAAAGCACAGGTCTGTGTTCAGGACACTATTCCTTTAGAGTCAAACTGAAATTGTTCAGTGGAGTGTTGTTCTGAGCTGCGTGAGCTGTTCTGGTGAATAAGCAAACCAGGAGACTATGGACAGCCTTGCATTTATAGCTGGTTTATCAGAAGTACAGGTGGCCTGAGGTCCCCAAAGTGCACAACTGTGTATGGAGTGTGGGCACAGTCATCATCTGGATTCTCATCTGATCCTGGGTGCTTAGATAATACTCAAGGATAGTATTCGAGTCCACCAGGAATAGTATTTCCATCATGTCTCATGTGAAGATACGTTACATGATGCTGTCTTAGGAAAGACTGTCATATGTAGAGATTTAGTGGCTTTGGAAGTGAAGCAAGCGTAAAACCAGTGGCAGAGTGGCTTGGCCTGTGGGTTGTAGGTGATCATCTCTGAACAGTCTTGGGAGTGAGCTCTCTGTTCTGTTAGGGAAAGGGAAGGGAGAAGGAGCTAGGATCGACTTTTATGAAGGCTGAGAATATTCACCTCTATAAAGAGATGTGTAAAAGTTTACAGAAAGTTGGAAAGCATAGAATTTGCCTAGACATGCTTTATTTTTTGTTGTTTTTGCTCTGGAAATCAGTCTAAGTGTCTTGTGTATGCTGGACAAACACGTTGTTGCTGAGCTATAGCACTGGCCTCTCAATTCTTAAGTGAATGTAATAGGCTCACGTAAGCAGCTTAATGTACAGAAATCAGTAAATTAACAACCAAGTAGGCAACTAGTGAGTGATAGAACCGAGCCTTCCTCTAAAGCTTCCCTCTTAGCCACTGTGCTGTGCTCATAGACCAGAGAGACGTGCTCTGTATCCCACTACCCAGATGTGATGCAGACTGATCCCTGGATTCATTTCTATGGTGCTTATTCGCTCTAAGCATAGTTTTGTTTTCTCACACTATAGGCAATTTTACAACATAGCGATTAATTTTATATCACAGTAGCCATTCTTCATCAAGTCAGGGGCCACAGAAGATACTCATAATTGGTGTGACAGCTGAACACTTTGAATTATAATGCAAGAAGATGTTACTACAGATAAAAAATTAAGGGGGCTGGTTGATGGCTTAGTCAGAAAAGTGCCTGCTCTGCCTAAGGACATGAACTGGGATTCTAAGACACCCAGGCATGATGCACATGTACCCGGAGCCCTGGGGGTAGGGGAAATGGATCCTTGGAGTTCACTAGCCACTTAGTCTTGTCAAATTTGTGAGCCCCAGATTCTGTGAGAAGAGACCCTTGTCTGAAGAAATAAGGTGCAAAATAAGAGAGAAAAACACCCAACATTGACCTGTGCTACACATACACATGTTTATGTGTGTGTGCACACACAAATACAAATGAAAACTATAATTGGAAATGTATCATAAAGTTCAGGAAAATTTACGTTTTGAGCCAAGTAATTCATTGTTTGGGGAGTAGAGGGAAGACTGCCCTGTGCACTTTAGAGTGGTCATTAGTGTCTTTGTCCACTTGATGGTAATAGTGCATGCTTTGTGACAATTAAAACATCTCTAAAGGTCTAGGGAAGTAGTTTAGTGGTGGTGATGGCCTAGCTTGTGCAGGGCCCTGGGTTCCGCCCTGTACATGAAAAAAGCCCCTAGACCTTACTCTCAGCCCACAGGGATCCCTGTGACCTTGCTGGGAGGTTGAGCTATCGTGAGTTGCATGTATGAGAACTGATAGTGCCTGAGAGCACATTACATAAGTGCTCATGCAGAGGCCAGTGTGGTTGATTGAAATAGTCTGTTTTCCTCTTGTGAATCCTGTTGAGAGATGGGGAGCCGTCTAAAAAGTTGTGTTCAAATTGGTCTGGAATTGGCAGCCCAGTAGTGAGCACTGCATACATGTGGTGTGAATTGCAGGTGGGAAGGAGTCTGATGGCCTCTTCTGGGTAGGCAGGACAGAAAGATAACCTGGGTTCACTTGGGATTACCATGTTGACTTTTTCTGATTCTGGGAACTTTCTTTGAAACACTAGTGGCAGTCATTTGTGATAGATGGCTGACATGATAGATAGTTTCTAGGACCCAGAATTCTCCTGCTATGCTCTGTCGTGGAATATAATGGGCCAAATGTCCCTTCCCTCAGCTGTTAAAATCTGATTATTCTCTGTAGAGCTGTACTCTTCAATGAAGTAATCATCTTTTCATGGTCGTGGACCATTTACGTTTTTCCCTCACATGTGTGGAGGTGTACCACTTGCATGCTTCATGCCATGCAGGTCAAAAGTGGGCATCAGATCCCTCCAGACTGGAGTTAGGGCTGGTTATGAAACCACCATATGGGTTCTGGAAATTGAGCTGAAGTCCTCAGCAGGAACAAGTGCTCTTGACCTCTGAGCTATTTTCTCCAGCCTCTGCTTTCCTGGAGTGAATTTCCAATTCTTGTTCTTGTTTACATTTCAGTTCCCACCCTCTTTCTTTTCACTGCTGTGTGAGAGAAACTGTCCCATTATGAAACCCCTCCTGGTGGAATTACTTTTGCCCCACATCTTGTGTCTGTTCATCCTGACAGGACTTGTTTGTGGTTAAGCTCTAGCTTCTGACACTTTTAAAGTAGATTTTGTCGTTCAGTGTATTGAAGGCGAGTTTGGTTTCTTCCACCTAATTTTTACACTTTCTGTTGTGCTGCCCCGTGTTTAGGCCCGATGTTAAGATACACCTAAAAGACAAGTTTAAGCTTTTATTTCTCAAATTACCTCAGAATCAAAATAGCATTTACTATAATCATCTCCTTTCAGCACTTGGGAAACAGTGTCTGCCTGCTCTGAGAGTTTATTATAGCTAAATGATTGTTCTGTTGTGTCTGCCCTGTACTTCAATAAGAAGCATTTATTTGTTCTTCTAATCTTATTTCTTATTGAATATCAGATAATTCTTCATAAGATGTTGTCTTAGGGTTTCTAAGACACCATGAACAAGGCAACTCTTAACAGGAAACATTTAATTGGGGGCTAGCTTACAGTTTCAGAGTTTCAGTCCTTCGTTATCCTCATGCTGGGACATGGCAGTATGCAGGCAGATGTGGGGCTGGAGAAGGAGCCCAGAGGTCTACTTCCTGATCCTCAAGCAGCAGGAGACTGTGCCACACGGACTGTAGCTTGAGCTTCCGAGACCTCAAACCCCAGCGCAACAGTGACACACTTCCTCCAATAAGGCCACGCCTATTCCAAACATGCCACGCCTCCTAATAGTGCCACTCCCTGTGGCCAAGCGTTCAAAACCGTGAGTCTGTGGGGACATTCCTAGTCAAACTACCACAGATGGTTTCCTGGTTTGTAATTTATCGTCTTGAATAATTTTGCTTTTTGTCCTTGTATTCTTTTGCTATATTGTCTTTATGATGTTTTATTCCTTAAAAAGTGCACAGGGTAATAGATTTCTTGAGCTTTGTTTGTGTTTATACAGGAGCAGGGCTCCTTATGCTCTGGATGTTTTGATCACCCTTTACTGAGCTCTGAACAGCACACAGTGTACATGTCTAAATTCCATGGATTGAAAAAGGTTGACATGCTGTTTTATACTGGGAGATCATAACTACAGTCCAATAGTGAGCATACCCAGCTCCCCTAAAAGTCTCCTGCACCCTTATTCTCTATCTCTAGGTGGCCTCAGTTCAGCATCCAGTCACCGGTTCCAACATAGTAACTTGAGATTTACTTATGATATCGTATATATCAATAATTTGTCTTATTGTTGCTGAGAAATAGTTTGTTGTCTTGGTGTGCTACAGTTTATATTCCTGCTTACATGTTATCAGAACTTTGGGTTGTTCTAGTAAAAACAAAAAGCTACTGTGAACATTCAAATACAAGCCACTGTATAGATAAATGCTTTATTTCTAGAAGTTCTGTAGAGCTGGTATATTTTCTTACACATTTCTTTGTGAGATTAATTTATGTACATTGTATAAAATAAGGTAAAGGTTCCTGTTTCCTCACTACATCATCTGGTTGTTCTGTCTGTTGAGAAGACATTCAGTTCTCTATTGAATGTCATTGACACCTTTGCTGAAAGGTGATTGTATACATGTCCATTTCTGGACTTGCTGAGTTTCATTAATCTATTTTTATGCCATTACTACTGTATTGTCTTAATTACTAAAGGTTTTTATATGTAGTAGACATAGAATTACCATTTTTAAGTATGCAGCTCAGCAGAGTTAAGTCTCCTTACACTATTCGAAAGTGACCTCCACCCATCATCTAACTTCAGAACCTCTTCCTTCCAAGCTGAGGTTCTTCACTGAGCAGTGGTTCCCAGTGCCTGGCATCTATGACTGTTCTGTCCATTACTGAGACTGTTGTACATGGGTTATGAAGGGATTCTCATGTAGAATATGTCTTTGAGAGTGGTTTATGTCCCTTAGCACATTGTATGTGGCTCTCAGGATCTGTACACTGCAGTGTGCTTTCTTTCCTTTCCTTTACAAAGCTGAAGAGCTCAGCGTCTGTGTAGACCACTCTTGGCTGTCTGTCCATCCCAGGCACTTCAGTTTTACCTTTTCACTGTTTTCAAAACAGCTGCTTTGAACCTGCATTCACACCATCTCTCTGAGTCTCGTTTGCAGGCTTGCCGCTTTATGGGATTTCTGTTGTTTATTTTTTGGTATTGGAGTTTGAGGTATATATATCCACAGACGAGATTTTTATATTGTGTAGTAAATCTGTTTAGCATTTTGGAGAGCCAATATACTTATTTTCACAGTAGCTTTGTATTTTATATTCCCAATACCAATTTTTTTCACATCCTTTCTGAGAGGGAGGGTGTGTGTGTGTGTCCCCGTCTGGTTTAGGTTTTTTGGTTTTGTTTTTTTTTTTTTTTGAGGCGGGAGTCCCACTGTATAGCCCAGGCTGGCTGTGAGCCTGAGCCTGTGATGATCTTCTTCAGTTGTGCTCGCCTTTTCTCCCTCCCCACCCCCCTTTTTTTTTTTTAACAAAAAACCCAACCAACCAGTAGCCACCTGACATGTAAGAGATGTGTTTACTTTCCAGTTCCACAATGAATTGTTGCCGAACATCTTTTCCTGGCCTTCTGGCAGTTGTATCTCTCTTGGAGAGTTGTCTTACCTGCTTTTTCCTCCATCCCACATTTTTAGTTTTGCCGGACACTGAACCCAGGACCTTGTGCATACGAGGCAGACATTCTACCAACTAATCTACATCCAGAGCACAAATGTTAGAAGTTCTTTATAAGTTCTGGGTATTAATCTCTTAATAGATACATGACTTGCAAATGTTTTCTCCCATTCTTGGGAGGAACTGTGTGGCTATAACTTTAATAATTAAAAGTTAAAAATATTTTCTTTAAATATAGAAAATTGAAGAATTTGATATCTATTCACAAACCACTCACTTAAACATTTTGCAATATTTTCTTATCTACATACACATATTCACACAAACTATATTATTAAAACATTAAAAAATTACACTTATACTTTACTTAGCACATACCTTCAAAAGAAGAAACATTTTTATCACATCTGCCTTATCTTCATACACATTTGCCAAACTACCACATACAAACAGTATTACTAGTGGAGAAAGTAATGACATGTACTGCTTTCCCGATTATAGTGAAGCAGCTAGCTCCTGGCTGCATTTATCAGTGGTGCTCCTTGGAGGGTTGGCATTTTTTGTCGTTGTTGGTATTTTTTTTTGAGACAAGGTTTCTCTATGTAGCCCTGGTGTAACGACCCATTCTGCCCCACGTTTGGGGGCCATTATGTCCCAGCCTGAGCTGCTGCTCCAGTTTGTGGGTCAGGGTCTAGCAAGAGAGAGAGTGGGGATGGAGGAGCAAGAGATGCGAAGAATGGAGACAAGACAGGGTGTGTGATCAAGTCCTATTTACTAAAAGGAAATCATGGGTATATGTAAGCACAAGCAGGGGAATGCAGCTGAAGTCACTTTGTCACGTGCAACTTGCAGCTGGGGGCATTAAACAACAAAACAAAATATGTGAGAAAAACAAGATGTTTATTGGAGTGTGCTCAGCTGTTGTAGGCTGTTGAAAACAAGTCTCTTGTCAGGGTATATGGCCTGAGATGGCTGCAAAGATGATAGCCACTTTCTGCTAGGACTTGGCTCCCAACAGGTCCCCCTTTTTAAATTTTCAAAAGGGAAGGCTGGGAAAACTTACGGAAACCATGCCTGCCTTAGGTCAGAACAAAGGACCCAAGCCTCCCTTTCCCGTCTTTGGATACTCAACAGCCATTGGTTGAGCTCCTGTCTTAGGATGGTGAGGCCTCCAAGTTAGGGGCAAGGGTCTTGAGGTGTTCTCTTACCCGGCATTGACTCTCCGGCTTAGCGTGTAAGTTAGAGTTAATCCGCGTCAGTCTTGATGACAGAGGTTTTAGAGTCCCCTACTTCCAGCCTGTAATAATGGACCTGTATGGGTTTCATTTGAATAGCGTCTATCTGTTGTCATACAACAGCCATCAGTCTGCTGAACAGCATGAACCCGAGAGACAAGAGACTTAACAATGCCTGAATGGTTGGTATAAAAGCAACACTCTTTAAGGGCAACAAACAACTCCCTCTGTTGGAGAAGTTAAAGGCCTAAGCCTTTTACCCACAAATTTTGAATAGAAGAAATTATACCAATGAAACCCTTGAATTTGCATCAGCTTAGTAACAATTATACAGATTTCTACCAATTGATTATGACTGTGTAATCAATTTTAGCTCTTCCTTTCTGTTCCAATAAAACCATTACTTTTCCCTAGAAAGACAGCCTAATATTAACCACCTCAGTCTCCAAGTCCAGAGAATTGGGGCGCCGACTCTTCATTAACTTCTTCAAGCTGAATATGGGCATTGAGATATTAGAAGAGGGGTGAGGGGAAGGGTAAATTGATAAGCCTCTGATGTCTGTCTTAACTGCATCCAGCTGGAAGTCCAGGACATCAGTGGACATGCAGGTGACAAGAAGATATATTCACCAAGGCTGTGTATTCTGTAATATATAAATCTCAAAACAAATTTTAGTATCAAGATAATTATTTTGTTTGATTCTCTGGAATCTAGTCTTCCGGAGGCCTACCTCTGTCATGTCTGATCCATATAATTCTGGAAGATATAACTACTACCTTAATGACCTCTTTGGAAAACACATAGAAAACCCTTTTTTCCCAAATCTGCCTATCCTTCAGCCAGTAACCAGAAAAGCCTTTACATTGACCTTTTATCCAGAGGAAAAATACAACTACACAACTCAGAATCACACCTATTTTGAAAGTTGAATCAATCTAATACAACTGATTAACACTATCTTTCTGTTCATCTCTCTGCCTAGAGCAACCTTCTATTTATTTATCTGTTTATCTCTCTTGACTCAAAGCAGCCTGCAATGTACTCCTTGTGTCTTTAAAACATTTTTCATCTGTTCCTGCTGACTTATTTCTTGCCCCATTTTCGTTACTATGACCTACTGGTCTCGACGCGGCAAGTTCCCACTGCGATCACCTTTGTTTCACTTCTGAATTATCAGCAGACCCTTCCAGTAACGTCCTTCACTGGGTCTCTTGTTCTTGCTGCCTCTCGTTGAGTGCCAGGACCAAGCCAGCTCTGTCAGTCAACAGGTTCTCCAGTGCAGGAGTGAGGATGCGCGCTTCCAATTCCCATGGTGTCCTTCACTGTATCCTGCTTATGGGAGCTCCAACATTGAGGCGCCACTCTGTAACTACCATTCTGCCCCACATTTGGGGGCAACTATGTCCCAGCCCGAGCTGCTGCTCCAGTCCGCGGGTCAGGGTCTAGCAAGAGAGAGTGGTGATGGAGACAAGACAGAGAGTCTGTTCAAGTCCCCTTTATTGAAAGGAAATCATGGGTGTATATATAAGCACAAGCAGGGAACTGCAGCTGAAGACACTTTACCATGTGTGCCTTGCAGCTGGGGGCATTAAACAATAAGATGTGTGAGGAAAACAAGATGTTTTTCAGAGTGTGCTCAGCTTTGAAAACAAGTCTCTTGTCAGGGTATGTGGCCTGAGATGGCTGCAAAGATGATAGCCGCTTTCTGCTAGGAGTTGGCTCCCAACACCCTGGCTGTTCTGGAACTCATTCTGTAGACCAGGCTGTCCTTGAATTCACAGAAATCCGCCTGCCTCTGCCTCTGGAGTGCTGAGACTAAAGGAATGAGCCACCACCACCCAGCTTCGTTCTTTCTTAATCACTGAGGTCTTTATGTCCTTTATCACTGAACTGTAGTAACTACCCCCCCCCCCCAGTCTTTCTTTCTCTCTAGGTCTCTAGTTAAGCCTCCAAAGTACTATCAGAATAATATCTTAGTCCTTAAGTCAGACCCAGACCATGTCTGTTGTCTCTTACTGTATCATAGACATATCCCTTGAGTTACATGTCGTGTACATGAGCTAAAAGCTGCTGTGGCTTCTTTTTTATGGTTAATTGATTGGTTGATTGATTTGTCTCTTGTACAATGCATCTCAACTACCACTTCCCCTCTTCCCCAGATCCCACTGCTCCTTAATTTCCCCTCAGAAGAGAGTGGGTCTCAGTGATATCAGCTGAACACAGTATAACAAGATTCAGTAAGACTAGGCACAAGCCCTTATATCAAGGCTGGAAAATAGTCCCAAGAGAAGGCAAAAGAATCAGAGACAGCTCGACTCTCACTGTTAGGAGTCTCACAAAAACCCAATTTAAATTACCACAGCATATATGCAGAGATCCTACAGCAGACCCATGTGGGCTCCGTGGTCACTGCTTTAGTCCGAATGAAACACTATGAGCCCTGCTTAGTTGATTCTGTGGGAGTTTTCTCTAGGTGTCCTCAACTCCTCTGGCTCCTACAATATCTCCTCTCCCCTTCTGAGTGGCTACCCGAGCTCCACCTAATCTTTGAGTGTGGGTTTCTGCATCTGCTCCCATCAGCTGCTGGAGGAAATTGTGGCTTCTTAACAAGGTGGATGTCTCCTGGCTCCTACCTTGCCTTGCAGCCTTATTTTGCAGTCTGTGTTTTGATATACCGTGTTCTTTCCTCTTTGACTATCTGTGTGGCTTCCATGTCGTAGTTGCTATCAGAGTTTAGTGTAAGCATCAGCTCTTCAGATGCACTTTCATCATGTATATCATATTGTGTATAATCCCTTTCGATAGTTCTGTAACCAGTTCTCAATGTCATTATGTTACTTAAATGGTCTGATTCCTACTGTACCTTCAGCTCCATAATGGCAGCAGCCATAGATACCAGCACCTCACTGCCAGTTGGGAGGAAGGGAACACTCTGGGGGCTCATGACCTGACATGAAGAGATTGTAAAGGAGACTTCCCTACAGGATTTGTATTGTTTGCCAAATATAAGGAAACCAATAACATTAGTTTGTGATGTGCTTAAAATTGAACCAAATTATTCTCTCATTCTAATTGCATAGGGTGACCTATTATTTTATGTGATTTGAGACTGGGTCTAACCTGAAAATCAAGCATGGGAATGGGCTGAAAATAAAGACACAATAAACTATATTGATGTTTCTTCTGTCTGTAATGTGAAGTGTTGGCTTTAGCAGGTTTATTCTTGTTTCCTTCCTTTTACAGACTGAGACAACACTTGGCCTCAGCTCATATCAGCAGAAAAGGTAAGTAGGACTCAACATGCAGCAACATGCAAACATGCGTCCATCCCTCAGCGTCCTGCACCCCTCCAGCTCACTCCTGGATTACTTTCTGATGAACACACAACGTTGTATTATAAAGACATTTTGTTGTGCGTTTCTTTTCATTTTGTTGTTTTGCTTGATTTGGGCCAGGATCTTACTGTGTGACTCTGGCTGGCCTGGAACTGTCTATGTAGACAAGGTTATCCTCAGACTTACATAAATCTACGTGCCTCTGCCCCCCAAGTGCTGGGATTAATGGAGTGCAAAACCACACCTGGCTTTATGCCAAGTCTTTCTAAATACGGTGTTTGGAAAACCAAGTGTAAATGAATTCTCATGTGGTGCAGTAATATAGCACATTACTCTGGAATAGTCAAAGGCTGTAACAAAGACCTAGAGTAATTGCCTGGCAAAGAGAAAAGGTTTGTTTGACTCACAGTTTTGAAAATTGCGCTCAAAGCACAGCATGGCAACATCAACTTTTTCAGAGAATTAGAGATGAAGAAAGGACTGGGGTCCCACAGGCTCATTTGAGGTCATGTTCCTAATGACAGAAAGCCTTCTCATTAAATCCAACTTACTACAGAGTTTCTCTGGGGATCAAGCTCCCCAAACATGGGCCTTTTATGGACATGTAAGATTTAAACTGTAGGTCTGTCCCTGTCATATATAAAGGGTCTTTACTCAGACAGAGGTACCCCCTGTCTTGCAAGAGTATCATCAGGTTTGTAAGTCCTTAGTGAGCTCTAGGACTGACACATCCAGAACCAACATAGACAGGCACACCCTTACTCCAGCAGATTGGAAATTAGCCTGTACTGGTTTACAGTTATGGAGATGATATTATCTGGAGAGCTGGCTCAGTGTAACCATTAAGAGCTCCACTCATGAAACAGTCCTCGGATCGAATTTAAAAGTATTTGATAACATTCGCACCATCTTTTAAAAATTATTTTAAAAGTTAACTATTCTCTATGGGAAGTGGGACGTGTGGAGGCGTGGGTGTAGGTGTGCACGTGTGGAAGCCAGAGGATAAGTCTTCTCGAGCTGGATCTCAGCCTCCACCTTGTGGAAGCAAGGTCTGTCTGTTTCTGCTGCACAGTGTACTCCAAGCTAACTGTCCCATAAAGTTTTCAAACTATTCTCCTGCCTCCAGCTCACAGTTTATTATAGGAATGCTAGGGTTACAGCTGCGCAACAGTGCTCTGGCCTTTTTCTTCTATGTGGGCAGAAAAGTCAGGTCTTCAGACTTATGTTGCAAGGGCTTTTACAGGCTGAACAATCTCCCCAGCACTGTGTGTGTGTGTGTGTGTGTGTGTGTGTGTGTGTGTGTGTGTGTGTGTGTGTGTGTTGTCTCCCTCAGTTATACCTCGGGTGTGGAGATGGGTTCTCTTACTGAAGCTGCAGTTCACAGACTTGGCTAGACAGGCCAGCCAGCAAGGCCCAGTGATGGTCTCTGTAGCTTCCCATGCTAGGGTTCCAGGTTTGTGCCCCTACACTGCGGTGGGTCTTCTGCTCTGTCACCCTCTACCTTATTTTCTTAAGACAAGGTCTCTTACTGAGTCTAGAGCTTAGGGCTGTCAACCAGTAAGCCCCAGTGATACTCCTGTCTCTCCTGAGGTTACAGGTACAAACCACCATGCCCAGCTTTCTCTGTGCCTTTTGAGGATCTGACCTCAGGTCCACTGTGTTTATGCAGCTGGTCCTCATCCTAGCCCTTGACATGTAATCCTTGTGAAGTTTTGTCAGTTGTCACATTAATGTCTTCCCTTGTGTTTACTTTCCTGACTCTTAAATTGAATAAATGATTTATCTTATCTTTATAAATGTCTTTATAAAAAACAAAGCAAATTAAAAGAAGCAGTGTCTACCTATTTAGCCTAGACCAATCTCCAACTCATTTATAATGGACAGTAGTAAGCCCATATATAGAAGCTGAAAGTATAAAATACGCGGAATAAAGTATCAGTCTTTCATTAGAATTATTTGCAACCTGGGCAAGCTTTTCTTAAGATACCAAGAATGTGTACCATAAAAGAAAAATGATAAATTAGAGTTCATCAAAGTTAAAAAAAATTTGCTGTTCAAGATCCAACTGCTAAAAAGACAAGAGGCTGTGGTGTCTGTGCCAGAGTCTCAGAATGTCCATAATACACAGGCAGCCTCATAACTCAGACAGCATCTCTGTCTAAAAGAGGTTAGAACAGACTGTTTAAAAAAAGTCAAGTAGTTTGATAAATAAATGGGAAGGTATTTGATATCATTAATATCATTAGTTAGTGGAATCCATATCAAAACTAAAATGTGTCTGATATGTATCCAGTATTATTCAGGGAGAAAGTCCTGCTCATCTATTGTAAAAGTCATATTGGTAACTACTTAACTGTCGGTGGTTATAAAATGTCTATCTGCCTCTCCCCCATCTGTTTTGTAGTGATCTTTGTGAGTCAGCATACAAAATAGTGCTGCCAGATGTGAGAGACTGCGTTTATGAGTTTGGATTTCTCAGCTTTGTACTATACATAATGAATCAGATTCCGAAGATGGGCACTCGTAATTTGCATTTCTGTAGGAATTCTATGTGTTTAGGTTCAAGTGTACCACACTTTTTTTTTTTTTAATGCTGTGTCCAGGTAGCACCTCCCCCATTCCCCACCCCCCACGCCCCAACCACCGCTGTAATTTCTACATCCATGAGGCTGAGGCATGAAGAGAAGAGATCTGGGGCTATCCTAACTATAGAATAAGACCCTATTGCAAAGCCTTCCCCATACTGAGTCAGAGTACCTTTTGTTTAGTTAGCAGTTGATTCTAAGCAATCATCTGTAGAATTCCTAACTTAACACCTCAGCACCGAGAGAGTCCTGTAGATTTCATTTGGAAGTAATCTATCTACTTATCTTTGGCCCAACTGGTAACCAAACAGTAGAGTTCATTTCTCCAGAACTTCATTGTTTGCTAGCTTGAGATCAGAAAAGTCTGCATTTCTGTGTCTCCACATCTGGAGGGAGGTATGTTCCTGTGTAAAAGAGAGGGAGAGAGGGAGAGAGGGAGAGGTGGAGAGACAGAGAGAGACACAGGGTATGTATGTATGTATGTATGTATGTATGTATGTATGTATGTATGTGTATGTATGTATGTGTTTATGTGCATATGTGTATATGTGAAGGCCAGAAGACAGCCTTAGATGTTGTTTCTCAGGCATCACCCACTGCCCTGTAGTTAGCCAATTAGTCTAGGACCAGCAAGCCCCTGGGATCTGTCTTTTCTGTTTCCCTAGTATTGATATTACAAGTGTGCTCCACCATGCCAGACTCTTTTCATATGGGTGCTGGCGTGTGAACTGAAGTCCTTGTGCTTGCTAGGCAAGCATTTTACTAAGATATCGCCCCAGTCCTGCAAATAATTTTTCATAAAAATTGAGAAGACAGTTGTATTGATAATTCAGAGCAAAGAATTGCTGAAGAAAGCAAAAAAGCTATGACAATATCTCAGATTGGCTTTCATTGAAATTGGCAAAGGGATATAAACCATTTGTCATGTTGTCTATCCCATCAATTTATTTTTTCGGCATCATTTCTAACATTTGCACTCTGTTAATAGAGTATTAAGTGGTGTCTTGTCATAGGTAAATAAACATGGTAGAATCATTTTATCAGTTGCAGATAACATGACAGCTGTGTTAGTGCATTTTTAGTTTTTTTAAACAATGCAATATTTGTGCCTGTTTGTGTCGACCCATTTGAAATTATTCCTGCTGTTGTCTTGAAAATACACATTTGTGAAGGACTCATCTTCCACTCCACTTCCTCCTTTCTCGTTTGTGGCTATTCTGTCAATCCCATTAACAGTTGTCAGGTGCTGCTCCTGCTGCGTTTAGCACAGGCAGCTTTAGCACAGGGCATTAAAACCTCCTCCTAAGGAGGTGCCAGGAAAGGAAGAGAACATGCTCCTTGCAGATGATTTGTCTACAGTGATTGTCCAGGTTTGGGCAGCACATGTGGAAACCATTGGAAAGCTGAGGCCAAGGCTCCTGTAGTGGGACCAGACCTTGGCAGGAAGTTCTTTTATATAAGCAGTCACCCGGGTGTCCTGCTATTGCTTAGATTGCATCTAGGTAAGACACCGTATTTAAATACTCTTGAACATCTTCCACACAGCCCGGTCTTCTTTTAGTCTACTACCCACAGGTTATCAAAGTCTGTCAGTCATCCTTGATTCCTCTCACAGCCCTGAGTCCATCTTGTTTTTAAGACAGGCTCTCTCATTGGTCAGAAAGTTATCAAGTAGTCTGGACTAACTAACTAGAGAGCCTTAAGGATCTGCTGGCATTGTTGCCTCTAGGCTTGCAACCATACCCAGAAGTGTTTGGTTTTTGGGTTTTTTTTTTTTTTCTTTTCAATGTGGGTTTTACACCCAGCTTGTATCCTCACACTTAACTGAAATATCACCTACCTCTTCCCAGATTCCCGTTCTCTTAAATGCTTTCTTGTGGCAGAAGTCAAGCATCTGACAGTGATTTACAGAATTAAAGAGCTGCTTCTCACACTTTTTCTTTTTCTTTCCAGCATTTCTCTGTACCGGGGTAATTGCAGGCCCATACGATTCGAACCACCCATGCTGGATTTCCATGAGCAGTAAGTAACCTGGAGCTCCATGTACTTAGTTTTACTTGTATTTCTCCTGCCCTTTGCTGTGTTAGCTGTGTGAGGAAGCTAAATGCACGTGTGCTCAAGCCTTAACAAAGCAAATGATGCTGAAGCCCTTTGAAACTAGAAAACTGTATCTGTTAAGAACCTGACAGTATCAACTTTGAAAGTCTGAACATTGCCCACACGCTACACTTTGGTCAGAGGATCCTAGCATGAGAAGGCATTCACCTTGAAGCCTCATCTGATAAGCATTTTGTCTCTGGTGTTTACAGTCCACCTTATTGACACTTTGCATGACACTTTGCATCAGCTCTTAAAGTGTGTGTGTCAGCATGTCACCAGTAGTATGGTCACCAACCTCATGAAAGGTCATTGCCAATACCACAGATACATCTGAGCCAGTTGCCTCCTGCTTAGGGACTATGGTTTCACACATCTCAGATACTCAAGGAAAGACAATTGTTTGCCCTGTTGGGCTCAGATGCAGTGGGTGAGGAGGCATTTTATGTCTTACCTGGTACAGAAGAATTTTCAAAGGCTCCAGAGCAAGCTGTAGATTAGTGTCTGCACCAGGAGAGCACATGGGCTAGGGTTTGGTTCTGTGTGTTTGCTCGCATTTGGTAGAGTGCTTTACACGGGTATGGGCAGACTGCAGATTTATCTTGATTTTCGTCACCAACTTAAGCAATTGTCTATGCTATAAGCCCCTTCTAAATGAAGTTTAAATGTCCTACATATTCTTGTGGATTTAATTACTCTTCTGCCCTTGGGAATATGGGTCCATCCTCCCTCCTTCCCTCCCTCTCTCCCTCTCTCCCTCTCTCCCTCTCTCCCTCTCTCCCTCTCTCCCTCCCTCCCTCCCTCCCTCCCTTCCCTCCTTCCTTCCTTCCTTCCTTCCATCTTCCCTCCCTCCCTTCCTCCCTTCCTTCCTTCTATCTTCCCTCCCTCCCTCCCTTCCTCCCTTCCTTCCTTCCTTCTATCCTCCCTCCCTTCCTCCCTCTCTCCTTCCCTCCCTTCCTTCCTTCCTTCCTTCCTTCCTTCTATCCTCCCTCCTTCCCTCCCTTCCTCCCTCCTTCCCTCCCTTTCTTCCTTCCTCCTATCCTCCCTCCCTTCCTCCCTCTCTCCCTTCCTTCCTTCCTTCCTTCCTTCCTTCCTTCCTTCCTCCCTTCCTCCCTTCCTTCTATCCTCCCTCCCTTCCTCCCTCTCTCCTTCCCTCCCTTCCTTCCTTCCTTCCTTCTATCCTCCCTCCTTCCCTCCCTTCCTCCCTCCTTCCCTCCCTTTCTTCCTTCCTTCTATCCTTCCTCCCTCCCTCCCTCCCTCCCTCCCTCCCTCCCTTTCTTCCTTCCTTCCTTCCTTCCTTCCTTCCTTCCTGTCTTCCTGTTACTACTACAGTGAGTTTCTAAGCAAAAAGGCCACAGTTTGTGTTTTTAATTTTGAGACTGATAAATAAATCGCTAGTAGATATTAGACAATATATGCTTTGCTGAGTCAAAGGTTCTAGCTGTCTTTTATGGCGCTGTGTCCTCTGCCAGAGAAATACTCTGTGTTCCACCTTCTTAGACATTTTATTGTATCAGTGTTTAGGTCTCTTCTGGCTAAACAAGATTAGAGTGTTCTTTTGACACTGTCAATTTACTCAGCTGCTTTTGCTGTAAAACACACAGCAAGTTTAAGTGTCTTTTTCATAGTTTCAGATGTAGAAATCAGATCTATCATTTGTATTTTCTGAAGCATGGCTGGGTAGTTTGCCTGAGAATCAAAAGACACTTCGTAGCCTATTTTTTTCTGATGATAATATTCTTAAAGAGATTATGGGTTGGGGGACTTAGGCATGCAGAGAAAAGTGTGTGCACTTCAGAATCAGCCACTGTAGAAGTAAAATTGACTTCTGTGGTATTTAGTTTTAAAGACCATAACGTTCAGATAGAAAATAAATGTTACATTGTTCTGAGACAGGTTTAAGTACTGTTAGGACAGTAAATCTCAAGAGGAGGTAGGCTCTCCCAGAAGTAGTTCAGCAGTGAGGGCTCTGCCTTCATAAGTTATGCTGCTGACTCAGGGTACCTCCCACTCCCACACAGTACCTGCTGCCGTGTTAGGGCATGTCAGGAAGACCTTAACCAACACTTTGATTATGAACCCCCCATCCCCAGCCTCTCAGAAATAAAAGGAAGTAAGTTTATTTCTATCCATACATGCATAAACATATATACATATATTTAAATCTGTGTGTGCAGTTCTGTGTGTATCTATGCCATATGCTCATGTAGGCACAAAGAAAGTGTCAGATCCCCTGGAGCTGGAGTTAGAGTTGACTGTGAGCCACTCCTTTTAGGTTCTGGGAACTGAACTCAGGTCCCCAGGAGAGAGGAAATGCTCTTAATCACTCAGCTATTTCTCCAGCCCCTGTTCACACCCAGGGCCTTGTACCTGTGCTAATCAAAAATGTTACCACTGCATAGTGGAGGGGGGGCATACATCTCACAGGCCCAGAATTTATTTTTATTTTTTGTTTTGTTTTTCGAGACAGGGTTTCTCTGTATAGCCCTGGCTGTCCTAGAACTCATTCTGTAGACCAGGCTGGCCTCGAACTCAGAAATCTGCCTGCCTCTGCCTCTGCCTCCCAAGTGCTGGGATTAAAGGCGTGCGTCACCACCGCCCGGACAGAATTTCTATTCTTTATGAATTATGCGTCTGTTATAGCAGCACAAAATGCACTAAGACAAGCGCAGTGATAAGATTGCAAGAAGTACAAAGTTCTTAATTCAGTTACAGAATATATCATAATCTTATTTTAAATGAAAAATATTTAGTGAAAAGGGGTATATATTTGGTGTTTATCAATATGGTTAATAATTATTTTTTTAAAATAAAGGCTTTTCTTTCTCTAGTAAAATACCTTTGCATGTGTTCTTAAGCTAGATTGTTGAGCTCCGTGCCTCCACTATGGCTTTAGATAATCACAGTACTGTTCTGAGGTGTGCATGTGAGAGTGAAGAGGGGTGCTTTAGTCAACATCAGTGACTGCTCTTGAAACACTCTTTCAAAAGTTTTATCTAGTTGTGTGTTCTCCACTTGGTGGTTTGGTTTTGGTTGATGTGAGTATGTGTATGTTCACGTGTGTGGCTAGACATGGTGTCAGAGGTCAGCGCTGGGTGTCACCTTCCATTATTTCTAGACAGGAGGAATTCAGCTAGACTGGCTGACCAGCAAGCTCCTGGGATCTGTTTGTCTCCTGCCCAGCAGTGACATTACACTGACCTCAGTGCCTCATGCATGGGCAGCAAGAGCTGTACTGAACCAGCCTTCCCCCAGCCTTTCTTTTCTCTATCGAGGGCGTTTTATAAGTTTATTTCGAGATTTAAACAAAAAACAAAAAATCCCTTCAGTTATAGAAAAATATCTGAACTGAAACTAAAAGTTTGTGTCCTAATTATTTGTCTCTCAAGTCTGATTAATGTCCTACCTCCAGAATAGTAGAAATTGGGATGAAGTTAAGCAAGATTCTGAAAGGACAAGTGTAGTATGTTTGGAAGATGTTAGTTTCTGGATCATGTATTTCCTTAGGAAAAGAGGAGGCTGAAGCAGGATCAAAAGTTCAAAACCAAACTGAATCCTGTCACAAAAACCAGAGTAGTGAGGCTTTTCTGCATCTAGTAGGTTGTGACACTTTATAGATACCTCCTGCCAAGTTCATCCGTTAATCCCTCGGAGCTTGAGAAGGTTGGTAATCACCATTGTAAAACTGGGGTTTTGTTTACTGTACTAACTGGTATATAGTCACCATAATAAACTTATAAACAAAATACTTGTGAGGACAAGACATGAAGAGCTACCACAGTCTGACCACGTAGAACCTCTGCATTTGAACCATTATCTTTTATGGCCTTCTGAGCATTTATATTATGGAGTCCCAAAAACATAACCACATTTTATAAACATACTATCTTTTAACTTGGTTTTCAACTTAATATATTATGAACTTTTTCTGTTTCTTAATATTTGATGTGGTATTAGCATCAATTATATAGATATATTTGTTGAATTCATTTGCTGATTTTAATTGTTTGCATATTTTGTTTGCAAAAAATGCTGAAACTGGTGTGTTACATCCAATGTAACTCTTCCCTCAAGAGAGTTTCAATTAAAGGACATAAAGGATATTAAAATTAGCCTTTAATATCCTTTATGGCTAGAGAAGAATTTGATATCATGAGCTAGAGGCAGCTGGTGAGATAGTAAAGTCATCACTGACTGGAAAGGAAGCAGTTCTTATTGAGACTGGCCAAAGTCATAGAGAAGCCAAAAACTCATGAGCTAAGAAAAACTCTGTCAACTTCCTGAATATGGGTGGAAGGACAGATGAGCTTCAGCAGAGCACAAACAAGGCAGGTAATACAGTGAGGAAAACTATTAGAAGCACAGGAAAGGAGCTAATCCCAAGGACAGAGACCTGTGCTGAGTGGTACAAGGGCAGAGGAGCAGCACAGAGGAGCAGTGCTGTCTGTAGTCTGATGTGTGTGCCGCCAGCTCTCTACAGGTGGGGTCCTAACCTAGAGTGTGAGGGTGTAGGAAAGTGGATTCTTTCCAAGGAGGGTAAGATACAAGGGAGAACAGAGCATCATGAGTAGGATGCTCCCAGGCTGCCCTAGCCTGTGGACCAGGCGAGTGGACTGCAAGAAGACACCATCCTTGAACCACAAAGAGGACCCTACTAGAATCAGAATGTGCTGTCTCTCTATGCTCAGATCTTTTGGCACTGTAACAGTGAGCAAGACATGACTAGTGGTTATATATAATCCACTAAGTGTATAGCATTTTGTTATATTTTTCTTAAATTACATTACCTAACATATCGCTTTTCCATTATTTAAAACACATCTGCACCCAGTCTGAGAACATCAAATGGAGTGTGTTTTCTCTCATAAAGACAGAACTGGGGTTGCTCAAGGTAGGTCTTTGTGGGAAGATGGGGAAACATACATAGTGGAGTTAATTTGGAAAATCCGAATTTGCTGGGATCTTAAATGTATGTGCCTATATGTTTAGCTGGGGGTGGGGGGCGACATAGGAGAGATTTGGCTTACATGGCTATGGGAATGGGTTCAATACACATTGAGGAAGATGGTGACCAGCTAGAACTGTGAGGCAAGTGGAGCATCTTTTCCAGGCAGGCAGCAGGAGATCCTGAGCAAGGGAGTGCAATTGAAAGTCTAGTTGGTTTGAGAAAAGGGCCTAAGCTGTTCATGAAAGAAGGGATTTCGTAGTATTAGCAGACTCGCCTACAACGAGCTCCACTTTGATGGAAGTCAGCTGATGAGAATTTAATGACATCGCAGAGTCACTCCCAGCAGCACCTACATTAGTGTTTCAATAGCTTGGGAAGGTATGTTTGCTGCAGAATAGCTGTTGGCTCTCTTCCTATCTCCAAGCTGCAGGAGAGACTCTCAGAGGTGTCTGTAGTCTTGCACTCTCACGGATGAGAAAGGCACTAGAAAGGAATCCTGGGGACTGTAATTTCGTCAGCCTGGGTGGGTGTTAGCATCCAGCCACTGTATGGGTATAGACATCAAGAGTCCTACATTTAGTGCTCTTGTCTCTAAAAATGGATGCTCTGTTGCTTAAAATACTTTGTTTAGCAGTTTAGAGCCGAGGTCCTTATGAGACAAAAGTAGCCTCATGTCAAGAAACAGTTACGTTTTCACTGTAGAAAGTTATTCCTAAGTGCCTTCAGGAAGTAGCCAGTTACTAGGTCACATCCTCTTTGAGTTACTTCTTTTCCTCTACTCTTAGAAACATAGACATCGTTTGTTAATCAGAATTCTTCCTTCATTGATCTATTTTCTTTCTGTCTCCGAACATTCCTGCATGTCTTAAGTGGTACTAAGTAGGAAACGTGAGGTCAGAGCTGTAGACCACTGTAGACAGCTGCTGCTGGCTGCCTGCCTGCCTTGCCTGTGGACACCTGCCTGCCCCCAGCAACCCCGCCCCACGTTTTTGTTGATACACGTTCAGTTTTCTTTTCAGTTGTTCAACCCTTAGGCAAAGTGAGCACGACCCTGGCTCAGGATGTGTCTATCCTCAATTAGAGTCAGTTTACAGGTAGATAGGACAGATCTAAGGAGTTCTGGGGGAGGATTTTTTTTTCCCTCCATACGGTTAATGTATAGAAGTAGTACTCTTCTTCGGGCTTGGTGGGGAATTGGTGGCAGGGTGATATGGCAACCATCCTGTTACCAGTGAGCAGTATGTGGCAGGATAGAGGCAGAATGTTGTGTCTCAGAGCAGAGAAATGGAAGGACTGTGCCCTGGGCAGTGTGTAGCCATGCTGAGCTTACAAACCCCAGTGCCTGTGCTGGCTGGGGCCTTTAGTTAGGACACCAGGGTTGTGTCCCTGGTACTTTGTGGAGCACATGTCTCCCTTCCTCCTGCCCCTTCCGTTGTCTGCAGCCAGCCGCGTGAGCACACATCTGCATACTTACCCTAGCTGAGACCTGCCAGGAGCTCCTTTCCCTTCTCTCTCATACCTCTGGCACAAGCCTGTGAGTCTCAGTCTGATGTCCCCTCCTCACCACTGAGGCATCTGGGTTACTTCCTTGGAGCACTCACATCTCCAGTCCATCAGGAGGAAGGTTTCTACCAAGTTTATGTATGCTCTCCCACAGCCCTCATTGCTCTCCTACCTCCTCTTGGCTCAGGCCCTTGTTATTTGAAAACTAAGACTATTGCTACATATATGGTATTTACTGACTTATGATCCTTGCTGTCAACAAATTATAATGTTGAAATTTGATCATGAGTCCAGGGAGATGGCTCAGAGGGTAGAAGCATCTACCGCCATGCCTGATGACCTAAGTTCAATTTCTGCTGTCCACATGGTGGGAGGAGAGAACAGACTCCCAAAAGTTGTCCTCTGACCTCTACATTCATGCCTACATGTACACACAGGAGAGGGATAATGCATGTGATTAAAATTTTTATAAACTTGATCACTTGATCAAAAAAGTCCTTTATTGGTTCCTGTTGTCTTATGATAAATGCTAACTTTCTTTGTTTCCTATTCCACATATAGAGAAAGCTGCAGGCTGTGTCCTGAAGTCGGTGCAGTCTTTCTAACTCTGAAATGTTGTACATACCTTGAAAATAAACTCCTTCTTTTGTTTTTTAAAGTGTGTGTGTGTGTGCGCGTGTGCGTGTGCGTGTGCGTGTGCATGTGTGTGTGTGTGTGTGTGTACATACATATATATGTACGTATACATGAGTACAGGTGTCCATGGAATTCAGAGACCAGATCTCTGGAACCGGAGTTACAGGCACTTGTGAGCCATCTGGCCTGGTTGTTAGAAACCAAACTCTAGTCCTCTGGAAGCAGTAAATGCTCTTAACCATTGAGCCATCTCTCCAGGGACCCCAAAAGCAATGTTTCTTACACATAGAAAGAAAACAAATGATGATCATACACTGAACAGGAGTAGCAGCTGTTCATTGTATGTCTGTGTGTGTGTGTGTGTCTGTGTGTGTCTGTGTCTGTGTGTGTCTCTGTCTGT
>NW_021604696.1:6883366-6926857 GCF_004785775.1 Grammomys surdaster | reverse complement strand
TGTGTGTGTGTCTGTGTGTGTCTGTGTCTGTGTGTGTCTCTGTCTGTGTGTGTCTCTGTCTGTGTGTGTGTCTGTGTGTCTGTCTGTGTGTGTGTGTTTAGGTCAAAGAACAACTTGTGGGGATTTGATTCTCTCCTTCCACCATGTAAGTTTTGAGAGTTCTCCCACCCTGTATTTCTTAGACAAAGGATTCTGTCACTGAACCTGGAGCTCATCCATTCAGCTAGATGGCTGGCCAGATAAGCTCAGGGTTCTCTCTGTCTCCACCTCCTTGACGTTGGGATTGCATGTGCCCGAGTTTTCTGTGGATGCTGGGTTCACACTCAGGCCCTCATTCTTGAACAGCAGATGCTATCTTCCCAGGCCGCTGTAGTTTTATAAACTATCTGAAAGCAACAGGTACTGTGATTCAGTCATAGTTTTAGCCATCATTTCCATATATTTACAGAATAAGAAAATTGGCATTTAGTATAGATTGCCTATAGTACTTCTGCTTTAGTCAGTGTTGTAATTGTTTGATTGTAAATGAGAGAATGCTGACTGAAACTCCTTAAGCCAAAAAAAAAGAAGAAGAAGAAGAGGAAGACTGATTGAGCCACCATGACAGACAGGTAGGTCCACATTACCTAAGGCTGCCAGGACTCCTGTGTCCTCACCTCACTCACCCTCTCGTTCTCTCGTTACCAATATTGTTTCCCTACAAGGATGGGAACAGCCCTGCTGACTGCTTCCACCCTGCCTTCTGTAGCCTTCTTTCTCTCTAGTCTAAAACACCTTAACAGAGAGCAGTGGTCACTCCAGGTGGATTCATCGTCCGTTCCCTGAAGCAGCTGTATCTAAGAAGTGCGCATCAGTGGATGTAATACTATTCCTAGTTTGTCAGGGTTTCATCAAGAGAGAAATCACACAGTGGGCAGCAGTTCCTATTGAAGATCATCTTAGGCCCTCGGCTTCTCATATTCCTGACAACCAGTTAGTAGAGTTTAGCCCTGTTGTGCAAAACAACCTTTGCAGCTTGTTATATACAGATAGGAATGGCCTTCCCCCTGTTTCCATGGTTTCTTCCCAGCTACACAGAGGTGGGATGGATTGCCACCTAAAATTGGGTTTGAATATCAAGACTGATGTCACACACAGACATACCCCCAGAGGGTATGAAATGTCCATCATACAGGTAGTTAGTTGATCCATCTCCTTTGATAATGAACTGTGGTTTGAAGCATAGGCTGAATAAGCTTGTTCCTCCCCAAGTTGGTTTCATGGTGTTTCATCACAGCACTAGAAACCTAAACTGAGACATGTACTCCGAAGTAACATAGCCTCCGTTTTTCTTTATTTTCTGTTTTTAAGTTTGCTTTCTGGAATTGGGTTTGAAGCTGGAGCTTTGCAAACACTCAGCACACTCTCCACCTTGGACCAGCCTGGGCTCCCTTAATGTGCGTAGAATACTTACATTAATATGACAGCTGTCCTCTAATTCATTCATGGCTGCCCAAGGCTGTGCCTGCCTCTGCTACCCAGACTTATAGAGAGACTAGGCCTGCATGGCTAAAGTCCAGGAAGAGATCTAGGACCAGAGTACAATTTCTAGTGACTGCATATAACCGTGCATCACTGTGAAGCTTAAAAAGGAAAGGCGATTCTGGCCAGCATAAGTTAGGGCATCTATCTGTACTAACACAATGACGCTCTCTGGAGAAACTACAGCAGGCCATCAGCAAGGCTGAGAGAGCAAATAAAGGAAACCAGCTCCGCTTTTGTTGTGAGGATGGTAGAAGCAGAAGTGGTGGCAGCAATGCGGATTCTTGGTTGTCATAGCCATGAGGGAGCATAGGGCCTTTCTGTCCCCTGCTCAGATGTCCTGAGAAGGGAATGTGTGTTGGGGGCTGGAGTGTCAGCATGGCTTGAGGACTGCCGGCGGTGTGGGCTGTACTGAGGCATGCCTTGCTGCTTTCTAGGAGACCTGGCACCAGCTGTCCTCACCTGTGTCGCCTCTAGCAACAGTCATCTAACACGCATGTCACAGCACAGGTGTAAAATCAACACTCTGAAGAAACGAACCATTTTAGAAAAGGATTTTTGAGTTTCTTTGCCTGTATATATATTTATACCACATGTGTAACTGGTACCTGAAGAGGTCAGAAAAGGGCATTGGATCCCTGGAGCCACAGCCAATTATGAACCACTGTTTAAGGGTTTAGGTGCTGGGAACTGAACCTAAGTTCTCTGCAAAAGCAAAAGTGCTCTTTACTACTTCTCTGGGCCCCCAAATAGGGTTTTCCTGGCTTTTTTTTTAAAAAAATTAACCTTCTAGTTAATGTTTAATTTCTGCTTCTCCTCTCCCCCTCTCCTGCGCAGTTTCCAAATGACACTGCCATAATTTGGGTACTCGCAGCCTCCCTTTCTTCCCTCCCCCAAGTTACTTATGCCAGTGTTCCTAAGTGTTTCTGTTTCTATAACAACATCTTTCTCTCAGACATTTACTGCAAGCAGTAAAGGATGTTTGGGGTACAAACTTGGTTCACTGAATTCTTTGGTTCATGTAATTATTAGGTGCAGAAAAATTGGCTTTAAATCTTGAGTTTAAAGTCAGTGTGTGAAAGCTCTTCCTCCCTAATTACTTTCTGGTATTCCTAGAAAATCAAGGAGGCCTCCTTTTTCCACAAGTTGTTGGTGCCTTGTAGCTTTCCACTTGTAATTCTTACTTCTGTGTTTCTGAGAACTGTAGGGTGTTGTGGTGATGGAGTTGGATAAAGTGCTGATGTTGATTTGGCCCAGCTTCCTGCCCAAGGCTGCTCAACACAGTGCTGCTATTCCATTCATAAGGTTTGTCTAGGGACATTTGGGAAACCATGTCTGCATCTGTTTCCTGCGGTTGCAGTATCCTCTTACTGTGATAGAGGAAATTCGCCACTGACCACAGGATTGCAGCTTACTTTCCCAGCTACTCTGGTTCCTACACGTTTCCTCCCAATTCTTGGAAGCTTAGACTCCTCTAGAATCATGGCAGTCTAGAATCTGGACAGTATGATCTTGAAGCACAGACAACAAAGATGTCTGATTGCTCTGGCTGTTTTCATCTATAAATATCTCCCACTGTTGTCTCTGACGCCTCTGTTTGGAGCAGCCAAGAATGGAAACAAACAGGACCAGCACTGGCAAGGGACTGGATATTTGTTTAGCTTTATTTTTAAATTCAACTTGTCTAGCCAGACAGATCACACATGCTGCTTGTGGTAATCAGAACTGTAAGATGATTAGGAGAATTTCAGGTTTATAATACACATATATACACCTCTTAACTTTACAATCAAGCACTAATCCAGATGTGACTATAACCAAGGTTCGAAATCCTATGACCTTTAAAATGCAGAGTTATCTGTGTGAGCCAGACCTACTCCCAAAGCCTTCAAAGGCTGACTTCAGAATGAGGAGAAGTGCTGGACATTTGAAGTAGGAGAGGAACTTGGTGCAAGCGTTTTTTTTTGGTTTGGTTTGGTTTGGTTTTTTGCTGTTGTTGTTGTTGTTTTTTGTGTTTTTGTTTGTTTGTTTGTTTGTTTGTTTTGCTGGTTTTGGAAGTAGAGGAGCAGTATCGTGAGAGGCTTAGAACAGCATGAGTAATGCCAACAAACGAAATGCATTTAGCTGAGGACTTTGAGTTCTGCATGAGAACTCAGCCTGCTAAGAATTTGCAGAAAGAAGCCTTGTGAAACTTTGAGCAGATAAACCAGTCTTAGAAAGTCGTACAGTAATGACTGGGTATTGCCTTTAACTAGTGAGCTTGTGGTAGTAACAAAGCCTAGAAGAGGAGAGATGATGCAGGAAACTCTGGACTGAGAGAGTAGAGGGCAGGCTGGACAGGGAAGGCCCTTCCTACAATGCAAGCCTCCACGTTATGAGTGTACACATCTACGGTAGCCTGCTGTGTACGCTGTCTTCTCTGTCCTCATCCCTCCTAATTCCATAACCTTTCTCTCAGCACTGGCTTATCTCTACGCAGTGTAGCCCAGAAGAGGACAAAGCCAGGCCTAGCCAGTTGTGTCTAACCTCCCATCACTGGCCACTTCCAGACTCCTGGACCTCCACACTTGTCTGCTTGAGCCCCGTTGTTTAGCAGGCCATCCACAGCCCTGTTTGAAGGAGATTTTAAAGTACCTGCCCATCTTTACCCTGTCTTTCTCTTAGATGAGATTGCTTGTTACTAAAGTTAGACAACAACAAAAACATAGGGAAACTGACAAAAGCTACTTAGCCTGCAGTCCCTCTGAACTGTACAGGGACAACGGAGTTTTTAAGAGAAAGTATATTTCAAGATACAAGGAATGTGTTTATTTCTCTCTAATGTTCTACTTACAAAACTGAGGAAATAAGTAGAAAATCTGAATAGAGTCAAAAATCAAAACACAAAGATTTTGAGTACATGTATGAAAAAGCCAACCAACATGAATCAGTCCAATAAAGCTTCCTGAAAGTAGACTGTGGCATAAATGACAGAAGTCAGGGCCTTTCTCATATGGTCTGTTTGGTGCATTGTCCTGATTCAAACCAAAGATGCTGTTGGGAAACAAACACCCACTACACACAAGCATCCTCTGAATATAGGCTCAGAAGTCCTCCACAAAGTGCTGACAGACAGACCTCATCAATATGTAAGGTAATCACACACTGTGAGCAAATAATATTATTCTAGGAGAATAAAGAGGAATATATAAGATCATACATAAATGTAGCAAAGATATACAGTATACTTCCATAGTAATCATTCTGAACAAACCAAGAACAGAAAGGAATGTTCCAACCTAATGAAGATGATCTTTGAAACCCTAGGTTGATGTCATGCATAATTCTGAAAGAGGGAAACTGTCCCTGCATCAAGAGCAGGATGAGACTCCTGTCAGCTCTCTTCAGCATCTTATTCTTATGAAAAAAAATCAGTTATCACCCAGAAGGAAAAAGAAGCATCTTCACTTGCAGGTGCTCCCTGTCCCATTGACTAGATGCCCTCTCTAATAGAAAATGTTAAATTAAGGCGACTAGAAGTAGTAAGATGAGTGGAAGACCGACATACAAAAATAAACTATATTCTTGTTCAGTAGCAGTGAATAATCTTTTTTAGAGAGGGGGGAGGGAGGGAGGAAGGGAGGGAGGGAGGGAGGGAGGGAGAGAGAGAGAGACAGACAGACAGACAGAGAGAGAGGAGAGACAGAGACAGACAGAGAGAGACAGAGAGAGACAGAGAGAGTGAGAGAGAGTGAGTTTCAGCCAGATGTGGTGACACATGCCTGTCACTCAGCATTAAGGTAGGGGAGCATGAGTTCAAAGGTAGTCTGGACTAAATAAAGACCCTGCTTCAAAAGCTGGGATGGGATATAGGGAGAAAAGTCCACTTACAATAGCATCAAAGGGAACAAAATTTTTGACAGAAGCAGTAAGGCATACAAAAAAGCTAAAACTCATGACCAAGAAAAATTACATAACTAAGTAAATAGGAAGACATCTTATAGCTCTTAGTGTATTATATGGCAAGAATTAAGACGGCAGATTGAATACATACTTCATCAGAATTTCACCTTTCTTTTTGTACAGAAATTAATAACCTTATCTTAAAATTCACAGCCATATAAAGGATCCCAAACAGTCTGATCCAAAATATCCTTAAAGAAGCTAAAGTTGAAGGATGCACACTTTCCAATATCAAAGTTTCTTTTAAAATTTTTAAAAATTCTGTTTACTTGTATGGGGTCACATGTGGATATCAGGGGACAATTTGAGGGTCTTGGTTCTCCCATTCCACCATGTGTAGGTCCTGGGCATCTGAACTCAAGTTGTCAGGCTTGGCTCCCAGTGCCTTCATGTGCTCAGCTATTTTGGTAGAAAGCACTCCATTTTCAAAGGCTTTCTACAAACTAATGGTGGTTCAAACATATCCATAAGGACAGATACATAGATAAATGCAAAAGAACTTAGATTGTAGAAATAGATTTTTAAGTTTATTGATAGTTGATTTTCACAGTGATACCAAGACAATTTAATAGGGAAAGAACATTCTTTGTAATAAATGGTACTGGGACCACTTGATATCCATGTGGAAAAGAGAGACTATTTCGTACATTATACTACACAAAAGAATGCAAGGTAGAGCTAGAGTTATCCTAGAACTAAATATGAACTTAGTGGGGGAGCTGTAAGCATTATAGAGCTAGAGATATCATGCAGCTAAATATGAATGTAACGGGGCTGAGCTGTAAGCCATCAGAAGAAAATGGTTTGTATGCTTCCATTATTTTTTAGAAGATAGAAATCCAGATGTACAATTAATAGGAGGCAAAATTTATAGTTTGGGTTACATAAAAGTTTAAAAAAAAGTTTATGCTCTAATTGATAACCATCAAATAAAGAACATGACTCACACAATGAGAAAATATTTGCAAAGCATGTTTTATGAGAGCTACATAGCTGGCTGTGACCAAACATACAAGTAAAATGTTGGTGAAAGGGAAGTCTGATGCTCTGAAGAGCACCAGCATCACATTGAAGGGAATTGTCATCGTTAGCAAGCTGAGCACATTGCCCCTTTTGTGTGTTTATGGGGCTGCTGTACAGTAAGCCAGGTCAGGGGCCTGATCCCAAGGTGGAAAGCCCCAGTTCTGCATATCCAACTCCTGGCTGACCCACGTTATTGGCACCCTGAGACAGTGCTTAGGTCAAACTGTAGTTGGACAGGATTGCCTTCCTAGATTGTAATGTACACGCCCAGATCTCTGGAAGACCTGAGAGGAGAGTTGGAAACCATAACCTTTCTGCACTTGGTTAAGGAGTTGCTCTTCATGTTTTCAGTCCAGGCTGCCCTTTTCCCCCCTGGCCTCTCATTGTCTCCTGTCTGCCCAATCAGACAGCCTCTGTTCCCTCTGTTTCTCCAAAGAGTTCTCAGTTGAGTTTATTCATTTGTTTGATTTTTCAGTGTTTCTTACAATTAATTTTTTTATTTTGTACATGAGTACTGTATTCAAACCATTTCCACTCTTGTCTCCTTCCCAACTCTTGTTCCTCCTTCAGTTCTCCAGTTCATAACATCCTGTTGATTATATAAATACATATATGTATAGATCACAGGGATGTACAAATACAACCTGCAGAGTTCATTTAGTTTTGCTCATGTGTATGTGGTTAGGAATGACCATTTGGGGTTGGTACTGTTTCAGAGGGTCCATCCATGGAAAAAGTGATTCTCCCTCTTGGTACCTGTTAATTGCTGTAACTCTTCTAGGGGTGGGGTTTCCCCATTTAAGTAGGCGTGGCAGTTGATATAGTCTAGTCATTATACTGGTTTTGTTTAGGCGACCATACTGTTGAGATTTCATCCCTGTCATGCATACATAGAAGACAGTATATCACAGCAGGTGTCCTGGACCTCTGGTTCTTAATGACCTTTCCACCCCCTCTTCTGTGATATCCACTGAGCCTTCATTTTAGGGGCTGTGGTGTCTAGATTCATCTGTTAGAGTTGTGCACCCAGTGATCAGTTGTTCTCCACAATTTGACCCATTGTGGATTTACCTCTCCTTAGCTCTTTAACTTTAACATTGTTTTGGAGGCATTAGTTGAAGGAGCAAGACTAGCCTGTGTGTCCTAATATAAGTTACCATCTTTAAAGGAAATTAAGGCCCCTAATTCATTTTCTTAAACTGGTGAAAATTATCAAACTATTCTTTGGTTTATAAATTTCCCAAATAATAAATTAGTCAGACAACTGAATTGAAGAAAAGGTAGGGATAAACCTGTGTGGTGTCCACTTGACACACCTAGAAAGCACAGCTATGCCTGTGCTCAGCTGCCTAGGCTCTGAGATACATACACAGACACGGGATTTGCGTTGTACAACAAGGCTTCAAGAAGTGTTCCCTGGAGGGTTACATGGGCCAAGCACCTTGTAGAAGAAAGTTGGATCCAAATTAGAAAATGAGTTAGGTCTCAAGGACAGGGACAACAGAAGGTCTGCAAAGGAGCTGGGGTCATTCATAGTCTGAAGGGTCCACTTGAATAGCAGTCTGCATGGTGAAAATCTCACTAGTTACTTATTTGGGTTGAAAGCCTCAGATTCTGGAGGGCATTGTAATACTGAAAGAAGGAGAGGAAACAAAGCCAGCATGTGTGTACATGTGCTCCCACACAGGCCTCCGACTGCACTGAGTGATGTGTGCAGTGCACGGTGAGTACACTCGGTGACCTTTGTCTTTGAAGTGCTGGTAATCTTGACAGGGACATAGAACAGACATGCCAATGAGACCATCAGCCCTGAAGAAAGACTTGTGCAATGCTAAAGAAGCTAGGAGGATAGGCAGTGAAGCTTTCTTCTGTCTCCGTTGTCCTCTATTAGTTGAGGATAGCAGAAGTCCCCGACTCTCAAGGTTCTTTATACAACCTTGCCACTAAGTTTGTCTGTGTCTGTGGAATTTGAGGAGAGAGGCAGGGTCTTTTTAATGAGGAAAGAAAAGCCTACACTCCCAGACTGGCACCAGAGTGTAGACATCATTCAGCTGAAAATGATT
The DNA here is from genome assembly GCF_004785775.1 of Grammomys surdaster. Lineage (NCBI taxonomy): Eukaryota > Metazoa > Chordata > Mammalia > Rodentia > Muridae > Grammomys > Grammomys surdaster. The sequence continues at coordinate 6,918,308 of NW_021604696.1, read as the reverse complement.
TGCCCTGAATATAGCACCTGACTCTGTATAACACAGAATTGACCAGATATTTGTTGAGGGATTATGTGTATTTCACTATTTTATGGTATTTGCATATGAATTTGCTTAATAATCTATATGTTTGACTTTTAAACAATTACTGATAATTCTACAAGCTAGAAGTGTCTTTGAATTATTTCTGACAGTTTTCTTTTTATTTTTGCAGGCCAGTTGGAATGCCAAAAATGGAAAAAGTCTACTTACATAATCCTAGTTCTGAAGAAACTATTACTTTAGTATCAATATCTGCTACCACATCACATTTCCACGCATCATTTTTTCAAAATAGGGTAAGCTTTTCTACTAAAAATTGCTTTTATTACTAACTTTATTTTGCTATGATTAGAATCTGCTTCCAGTGTTTCATACTGAGGTGTCAGTTTATTTTCATAGGAATTATAATATCTATCCTTAAATGCACATTGTTTCCCTTCAAATAATAGTAACTGTGCTAGGATTCCTAAGCATTCTGAAATCCAGCCTTCTTATAGCTGGTGTGTGTGTGTGTCTGTGGTGTGTGTGTGTGTGTGTGTGTGTGTGTGTGTGTATCCCACAGGGGTGGGTGGTGGTGGAGGGAAGGTTGTTCTTGTTTTTGTTTTTTTCTGAGACAGGATTTTTCTGTGTAGACCAGACTGGCCTTGAACTCAGAGATCTGGAGTACTGGACTTGAAGGTGGGAGCCACCAGCACTCTTCTTAACTATAGACAGGCGGGGCCTCAGCAGCGAGTGAGGCTTCTGTCAGCGAAGCATGACGGCCTCAGCTAGTGTCACTCAGGGATACAGTTGATTGGTTCAGTGAGTTGTCTGCTCAGCGTATGGTAAAGTGGAGTTAAAGTAGTCAAGGCCCCGTCCTTCTTGTCTGAGGCTCTGAGAGGAAATGCACCTCCAGACTCATGAAGTCTTCAGTGGAATTACATTATTGTTGGTTGCAGAACAGAACCCTACCCCTCACCCTCCCACCCCCGTTCCTTGCTGACCAGACCCTCACTCAGCTTGAGGCACCCACGGGCTCCTCTGTCTCTTCTTGGGCCTCTTCCCTCTCTGCTTTTGCATCTGTCCCAGGCTGACCTGAGCTACACCAGCAAAGTCTTTTTTACTGCAGACATCCACTGGTGTCGTCATACCTGTGGTCACAGTCACAGTTGGGTTCTGCGTACCACAAGTATCCTCCAAGTTTTTACTAATGATGTCAGTTGTTGGATGTGAAGTTGTTATGCAAGGAAGAGCCTTTCTGATCAAAACCACAGAAGATGGAACTGAAGTCTATTTTTTAATTAGGAGATACATTAAGCTTTAAAATATAGGCTTCCAAAATAACGAATGGGAAATATGAAGAGAGAGAGAGAGTAAATAAATGGACTCTAACTGCATCTTCTTAGTTTTTTTGCTGACTGTTGACGGGCTGTGACTAAGAAAACGAGGAACATCTTTTCTAACATATAAAATACTTGTAAACTACTAGTTAGCTTCATATTACTTGTTCAGGGTCCTACATTTCAACTTTCTGAAATCCTATTTCATTGTATGTCATTATTAGCAGCTTCTAGGGTTAAAATGGCTATGGTTAAGGGTTTTTTATCCCTCTCTTTGGAAATATTTTCTAAATAAAGGGTTTGAAAGACAACATACTGCTTTTGGTAATTAAAGCTTAATTTCTTTGTGGTACTCATGGAAAATATCCTTTTCTTAAATTTCCCTTGAGCTATTATTTTCTCACCTAACAGATATTTTCACAGTTTTTATTAATATATCAGTGGCCTTAGATAACAGAATTCTAATACTGAAGGAGATGTCAATGTATAAAGGAGGGGTAGGTCTCCAGACTCATGGTCAAAAATCAGCCATCCATAAGTCTGCCCAGTGATTTTCCTCATACGTGGCCATAGCAAGTGGCACACACATAAACCACCACCACCACCCCTGTGTGTCTGTGTATGTAAACAACCTTCTGAGCTTTCAGGCACTGTTAGTGTGCAAGTGTACTAAGTTAGAAGGCCAGGACAAATGAAAAAAGAGCAAAAGTAGTGCCTGATTGTGCTATAGTTAATAATGCATTGACTCACTCCGCTCCTTCCCATGATGCTCTGGGTGGTCAAGCTCCTCTCTGTGCCTTTCACTGCTCTTCAGGTCTAGAGCAGGAGTTGCAGCTGTTGCTGGATGAGGGAACTGGGGTGGGATGGTGCTGGAGTCCTGAGAGCAGCTCCAGCCTGCCTGCCTGCCGTTACTTGGGAGCCACACTGTGGGAGGTGGAAGCCCATGTGAAGTCCTGAGTTTTCAAGACAAGTCAGAAATACGAATCTCTATGTATCTCTCAACTTTCCTACATTGGAAAGAAGTTGGATTTAGAGAGACAGGGTAGAGTACCCAGCACAATAATAAATAAGCTCTGCATACCAGCCTGGCATCTCTAAATTAGACTCCTCCCAGAGGACATTTCTGCTGATGACCTTTATGTAAAGAACAGATTCTCTGGAAATTCTTGAAAAATAAATTGTGTATGCTGTCACTCAGTTCCAGGAAGTGAAGCTAAGCACTGAGCACCATGACCGTCACAATGTCTGTGGACATGTCGGGTCAGCGTTAAGACAGGTGTCCACAAGGCACAAGCCTTTCTTCTTCCTTGTGCTTCCATCTTTCCTTCTCAGAGTCTGTGGGGAGGGGTGAGCCATTGAGGAGAAATGAAACGTGTCTGTCGTGTCTGTGAGAGCACAGCCTTCCTATGTATCCCTCCAACTTAACCCCCTCCACACACTCAGAATCCCCAGCACTTCTTATTTCTTTGGGAAAAGGGGTGCTAGAACTCATGATGGTTTCTATTGTTTTAATACCATGTCTATATTAGCCAACCAATAGAAAATAGAGAAAATTATTTAAAAGACCAAATTCCATATAGCTGCATTTCAGTTACATTTTCAGTCTATAGACAAAATTTAAAAATTTTAAGCCACTTTATTATGCTTTAAAATAGTCTTGTGGGTTGAAGGCTCTTGTGAGCATTGGTGATTATTTTTAATTTTGTTTATGCCATTTTAGGTTAAGCTCTGATATCCACACATATTGTCAGAAATTGGGGCACATATGCTGTAGCCATAGTGTGGGGTACTGGACAGATGAAGAGTGAGACCTGTGTCTGTTGCCACGAAATAATATACATAGTGTGCTCCTCTGTAAGAGAAGCAGATCATAGCAGAGAATCTGCCATTTTATGAGAAACAGTGGTCTCTCTGGGGTTTGGTATGTTAACAAGAGCCAGGGTAAGTTGTAGGTAGCTGCATGAATGACCTGGAGAGGGTGGGAATAGAGGAGGTTAGAGGGCACAGGCCTTCTCCTCACACACCTCTGCCATGTCCACAGGCACAGTAAACCCATACTATATTATAACTTACAGCGTGGAGGAAATATACATTTAAAAACCACCTTACCACCTATATAGAAATAACAAATGTATTAATTTAGCAAATATTGCCAGGATTTATCTCTGAATAAGAGATCTCTACTCATGATACTTATCCCTAGTGGGGGTTGGTGACTCCAACAGACATAATAAATATACTTAATGAGACAGACAGCATAATCTAAGAAAATCAGCAGGGTAAGGGTTAGTGCTGAGGTGAGTCAGGTTTAAATAGCAGGCAGGGTTTGACCTGAGACTACAGGAAGGCAGTCCTGAAGCAGCAGGTGGGACAGAGGCTCTGCTGGGAAAGGTACCCAGGAGGACAGGGCCTCACAGCGCTGCATGTTAAATAAAGGCCTTGGCTTTGGTTCTTAAAGAAGAAGGCATCAGAAGAGCTTAAGCAGAAGTGTGGAATGTTAAGTTTTATTTTAAAACAGTTACTGTTGATCAAAAATAGAAGATAAGTTTTAGGACTGCTCTGGTTATCTGCTATGTAAGTGAGCTTTATTGAATTTTCCAGACTGTGAGTAAGTCTTTCCATTTCTTCTAGATATTAAATGTATAGACATATGTATAGGCATGGGATTGTATATAATGCCTTTTTTTTTTTTTGCAGGAAAGGGTAGACATTTCCTTAACAGTTTTATACATATATAATTAGACTATTCACATTTGAGCAAAAATGTGGTATTTGTTTCTCTGCGTCTGAGTTACTTCATTTGCTGGGGTGCTTTCCAGACACACCCATTTCCCTGCGAGAGCCATGAATCCATTTTCCTTTACAGCTGAACAAGAAGACATCATTGTGTGTGTACTACACTCTGTTGTCTAGTCCCCACGTGGAGGACAGCCAGACTGTTCCATATCTGGGCTGTTGTGAATAGCCCAGCAGTAAACACGGCTGTGCTAGTCTCTCTGGTGTGCCGACTGAGACCTCTTAGGTATATACCTGGCAGTGGCACAATTGTATCATATGCTAGTTTAGTTTGATTTCCATAATAGCTGTGACCGATTTCATTCTCACAGTGTATATGTCTTCATTCCCTCCCATCCATCCGCACCAGTGTTTCTTGTTTTCCTGATTAGATGCGATCTCACAGCAGTTGTGATTTGCAGTTTCCTAACAGCTACAGGTATTGAGCATACTGTCAAGTATTTCTTGACTGTGTTTCTGTTTAGAACAGACTATCCAGTTCATTAACCATTTATTGGTTAGATGATTCGTCCTTTTGGATTTGTTTGTTTGTTTGTTTGTGTGTGTGTGTGCTTTTAGTACTTTATAGATCTAGATATTAATTCTCTGTTAGACATTTAAACTGGCAAAGATTTTCACCCATTCTGTAGGACATGCCTTCATTCTGTTTCCTTTGCTTTTTCATTTTATGCAGTCATTTGACAATTCTTGGACTTACTGCCTGTGCTGTTGGCACCCTTTTACAAAATCCTTGTCTGTCCCTGTGTCTTGCAGAGTTGGATGAATCTATTAGTGCTTCAGTATTGTTGCTTGCTACAGATCTGAATTGTAAATATCCTCTTGATACATATTAGTAGGTCATATACATCTAGGAATTTATGTTTCTTCAGTTTTAATGATAAAGGTTTCAAAGTATTCTCCAGTGGTTCTCTGAATTTTATCAGAATCTGTTGTAATATCCACCCACCCACCCCTTTCATCTCTAATTTCTTGATTTAGATCTTGTCTCTCTCTTTTGATTAGATTAGATAGGGGCTTATCAATCTTGTTACTTTTCAAAAAGTGCCAGCTCTTGGCTGACTGAGTAGTTTTATTAGTCATTGTTTCTGCCCTGATCATCTGTCTTTCTTGCCTTCCTCCACCATTGGCCTTGGTTTGTTGGTCTTTCTCTAAGACTTTGAGGTACAGCATTAATTTGTTTATTTGAGAGTTTTAATTGTTTTTAAAGACTTACTTGTTTTTATATTTTGTGTGTGAATGTTTCCATGCATGTATGTCTGCACCATGTACATGCCTGGTGCACCTGAGGACAGAAGAGGATGTCTCTGGGACTGCCTAGAGCTGCAGACAGTTGTGAGTCATGTAGGTGCTGGAAATGCAGCCTGTTCCTCTGCAAGAGCAGCAGAAGCCTTTCTCCACTGGAGCCACAGCTCAGCCTCCTCTCCATTCCTTTTTTAATTTATGTCCTCAGAGTTTTAAACTTTCCTCTCAAAACTGCCTGGACTGTATCCCAAAGGTTATAGTGAGTTATAATTACACTTTTGCTTTCATTTGATTCTAAGAAATTTCCAGGTTTATACCTGGGAGGGATTAGTCTCTCTCCCAAATGAATTCAGTGACCATTTAAGAGAGAATTTCTCAATATCCAAGCATTTCTATAGTTCCCATGGATTCCCTAGTGGCTGATTTCTGCTTTTATTCCACTATCATATAAAATGTAAGACACTATTTTGAAGCCCAGCACACTGTGATCTCCTGGACTCACATGATGTAAGGGACAATCCAACCCTTGCAAGTGTCCTCTGAGTTCCACACATGTGCCATGGTGTGCACACACCACATACTAATATAAATAAACAAATAAACTTAAAGCTTTTTAAAAGAAATTATTTTGATTATTTTCTATATAAGACTTGCTTTGAGACTTATCTATCTTGAGGAAAGGTCCATAGGCTGTTGAGAAGAATATATATTTCTGTTCTATTAGGTATAATATTCTATGAATAGATAGGTGTTAAGTCCATTTGGTCTGTTATGGAATATAACTCCAGATTCTTTGTTTGAATGACTTGTCTAAAAATGGGGGCCAGAGAAATGCTAAAGAGATGACACTGGTTAAGAGCACCTGCTGCTTTTCCCAAGAACCTGGGCTCAATTCCTGGTGGCATGTCAACTCAGAGCTATCTGTAACTCCAGTCCCAAAGGTGGGCTAATGCCCTCTTCTGGCCTCTGTGGGTACTGCATACAGGCTAGTGTACAGACATACATGGAGGCAAAACACCTATTCACATCAAATAAATGCATAAGAGAGTGGTATTTGAAGGTTAGTGACTCTTTGTATGAGGCTCTTACTGACCTTTCGTGCCCACGAGTGTTTGTTTTACGTAACCAGGAGCCCCAAAATGTGGTTCATTGTTACTTATAATTGTTGTATCTTCTTGATGAATTATTCCTTTTATTAGTATGCAATGACCTTCTTTATCTGCTCAGATTTTATTTGGAACTCTATCACGTACCAAAATAACTATATCAGCTTCTGTTTGATTGATAAATTTACTTCTGTGAGTGTTTTCCAGTTAGGTATGTTTCTTGGAGACAACATATAGTCAAATCTTTTTCAACTCAGTTAGCCCATCTGAATCCTTAAACTATTGACACATTGCAGCCACTAACATTTGAGGTTGTTACTGGGAGATATTATGGTGGGGTTGTTTATGTGGTTTTCTTTGTTTCCTGTTAGTATTAAGAGTTTTCTGAGTGACTTAGACTGGACATGGCAGAGGAGTTCTTCCTCACTCGCCCCTATCATCCATTCCTGTCATGGAGTTTATTCTCTTTAGATTACAGTGCGTTAGACTTTCTTCCCTCTCTATGCAGAGCATCCTGTCTGAAGCACTCCTATGGTGATGCCTCATTTGTGCTTGTCTTGAAATGTCCTGATTTCTCCATTGCTTTTAAAAGAGCTGGGCTGAACATGAGCGTCTTGGTTGGCAGAGTGTACTTTACAGGTTGAAATGTCTGGCCCAGGCTTTTCTCACTGCAGGGCCACTGAAGCCAGAGCTGGAGCTTGCTCTGGTGAGTTTCACTTTGTAAACATTGGAGTTCTTCCCTTCAGCACGTACTGTAGCTTCACTCTGAGTTTCTGACATCTTGACTGCGTGCTGCTTCTCTGCTCGTGTCCACTTCAAAGTCTCTTTTATTCGGTGGTCCAGTTCTTCCTCTAGATTTAGGAAGGTTTTTTAACCATAATTCTATTAAGTAGGTTCTCTCTGCCTTAAGCTTTATCTCCAGGTCTTTACCTCAGGGATTCTTCAGTCCCATCTCTTAGTCAATGCTGGAGGTCCTAGCCACTGCCACTGAGTTTGCCTGTTCCTTTAGAGATGTTTGAGCGTGGTATTTCCTTGACCTTGCGTTCCACGGCTGGCATCTTCCTTCTGCTTGGGCAAGTCTATCAGGGGCACTTGGCTCTCTGCTTTTTATTTGAGTCATTGAACTTTTTCTTTTCCAATAACTATATTTTGTTTTCAGAATCTGCATTTCCTTGCTGATGTTCACCTCCCTTTGCTGATTTTCTCTTCTTTGTTGTTGTTTTCTCTCTCGGTCTAGGATTGGTCTCCTTAGCTCATTCATCTGTGTGGTTAGTTTCCTTGGGGGTTTTGCTTTTAAGATACCCATCAGCTGTTTTAGCTGCTTCTGTTTCTGATTCTGACTGTTGAGGAATCGCAGGAGGAACCATGTCTCTTTTCCATGGCTCTTGTGTGATCACAGGAGGAGCCATGTTGCAGTTTGTACATGCTTGTTTCGCTGTCTTCCTGTTTTATTTGATTATCATTTTAGTGAGCAACTTGCCCATGAGAGCTCAATTTCCTTTCCACTTAGAAAGGAAAAGGCAAATTGCTATAGTATCTGTAACACTGAATCATCATACAAGACAAAGAAGTAGACCAAAAATAAAGTAAACCCCATCTGCCTGCATACTACTATTTTTTAAAAATGACAAAATTAATAGAGTTGGCTTTGGAGTAATTTAAAAATTATTTTGAGTGGGGCCTGATAAATAGGTCAATGGTTTAGAGTACTTGTTGCTCTTGCAGAGGACCTAGGTTCTGTTCCCAGCACCCACATGACCACTCACAACCGTCTGTAACTTCAGTTCCAAAGGCTCAGGCATCTTCTTCTGATCTCATCAGGCACCAGACAGACATGCACTCATACACAAAAATAAGTCTTATTTGTTAAATTACTTAGGGTAAGAATGAAAATAGCAAATGAATGAGGTAAAAGAAGAGGCAGGGAAGGGAGAAATAGAAGCAAAGTTAGGAAACAAAAAGAAAAAGAAGACGAGGAAAAAGCAAGTTAGACTAAATAAAGGACACAATGGACTGCAGATGAGGATTCAAGTTCAGGTCCCCAGTGCCCAGCTAAAAGCTAGTCACATAGTGTGGTCTAGCACTAGCACTCCTACAAGGACATGGGGACAGGAATAGAAGAGTCCCTGCAAGCTCCTCACCAGCTAGCCTGCTGTATGCATTGGGAAATCATCAGAGATCCTGTCTTAAGGGGGGAGACAAGGAGTCATGTTTTCTTGCTTTTTCATGCTTGTGCCTATGCATTATCCTGACATCCATACACACCATGGCACGCATGCTCCAATTTACACGCACAGATACATACATGTACACACACATCATAACCAACCTTAGAAAAATACAAGGAGAATAACAAAAATTAAAATATAAAAGCTTTTTAAAGAACAAATTAAGTCAAAAATACAGATGAGTGGAAAACCGGCAAACCAGAGCAAGCACAGAAAAGGAAAGGTAAAATGTAAACAAAATTAGCTAAATGTACTAAGGGGAACAAAAACTAAAGCCTAAAAGTTCTTTATCTGTTGAGAAAAATACTCCTAATGGTATAGAAAAGAAAACTGGATAGCCAGTGGTGCACTGCTAATGCCTCAGAGTGCTTTTCCTCTGGATCTTTGAAACTTGAAAGAAGCAGGTATGTGCAGGTCAGTTGAACTTGAGGACTTGTGTCTTCTCCTGTGTCTTACGCTGGTCCTTAGCCTACATTGCTCAAGTGTCCACTGTCTCCAGGGCTGTCTTCAGTCTAATATCTTCTCTTCTTTGCATACCAGGGGCCCCTACTAGCCATACTTGGTCTCTCATTCTCCTGAGCCCTGCCCCCACGCCTGGTTCTTACTCAGACTAATCATCTATCTGGGATGGAGAGTGTCTCCTGAGTGCTTCAGCATTAGGGGAAGCAATAGCAGCACTTTTCTTCAGACTTCATTCATTGCCCTGCTGGAGGATCGCAGCTGGGAATGTTGGGGAGTGTCCTGGAGCTTAGAGCTCTTGGACTCATGGCAGGTAGCTCTAGAGGTCTGTCCACCCACACTTGTCAGTCTCCAGGGGCTGGGGAGCTCTCCCCACCTCACGCCCCATGATGAATTCTGGCTGTTCCTGTCTCCATGGAAACTTAAGTTTTAAACAGTAGTTGTCTCTTCAGATAGCTGCTAGGCACAGGAGAACTCACTCCTGCAGATCCATCCTGTTAGAGAAGGCACTGTCTCAGGGAGGCCTATAAATAGATTTGAGCCTTGTGAAAGCTGTGATCTTGTCCTGTGGGTAGGGCTGCCAGCCCCCTTTCACCAAGGCTCCTTGTTTACCTTTCAGATGAGGCTTCTGTCCCCCTCCCCCACAGGACAGCTATAACTTTGTTAACTGTGGTTGCTTCTTTTCCCTGGCAACCCTTCAGTTTCTCTGTACTTTGAGCTGTCTTGTCTGACTTTCCTATCGTTCACTCTTTGGAACAATCTAGTATGTTTATAACACAAGCCCAACTCCACCTGGGTCCACCCTCACCTCCCACCCATCTAACTTGGCTTGTTTGTTTGTTTGTTTGTTTGTTTTTTAACTCTTCCAATCCAGGTTCTATTGTCCAACTCTTCTCACGAGTAAGGAGTTCCGCACAGAATGGCTGACTGCCAGGGGTCACACCGTTAAAGGAAATGGCTCCTCCTTTCCCAGTAGCTATACATTGCAAATAGCTCCTCAGCTCAGAAGAGGACTGTGTGCTCATCTCCTCTCTTCCACTCCCCTCTGCTCTCTCTTCCCTACTCTTGTCTCCATTTTGTCCATCTTGGGCTTAAATAGGTCTTGTGCTTGCTATTAATCACTGAGTTCATATTTGCAACTGCCCTATTGTACCAGAAAACTGTTTTCCTTGAAGTTATCTACTCCCACTGTCTCTTAAAATCTTTCCCTCCCCTCTTTCCTGAAGATCCATAGGCCTTGGGATTTGGATGACCCCTTTAGGTCTGAGCAATCCCAGTGTTAACTGTCTGCAGGTTGACCAGGTCAGGATCTCTTTGTTAATTGATGTCCACTGCAAGGAGACACTTCTGTGAGGAGGGTTGAGAGATGCACTGGCCTCTTAGTGTATTAATGAGTCATGGCAACTTATGTCAGTACTGGCTCCATTTTGCAGAATAGTAGTAGGTGCTCACCAAAGCCCATGGCCTCTCTAGTTACAGGCTGTTGGCCCCTTTAACAGTGCCGGGTATGGGTTCCATCCCATGGAGTAGGCCTTAGATTCAGGTGTAAAGTACTTGGTTAATTCCATAACTCCTACAGTACACCAGTGACAGCATATCTTGTCAAATCTGTCATTATTGTAGCTTGCAGGGTTCACATCTGGATGACATTAATGGTTACTTTTCTTCTCTGGTAGCATCCATAGCACCTTCCAACATTGTGAAAGCTAGCCAGTAGGGATACAGCTTTCAGGTGAGTACTAGCTAGACTTTTCCATGATCCATGACTCAAGAATGGTGTATCCTTATCAATAGGACAGTAGAGGGATAACCAAGAGCATTGGTAATAGCTTGTAATGTTTGGAGGCTTTTGGAACACTACAGGCTAATAACTCAAAAAGAGGTAACCTATTCCTGGTACTAGGGCTTTTTCGCTAGCATGTGTATCTGCTTAGGGTGCTGTCCCTCATTATAGGGTAACCCCATTTAAACTCTTTATATACATATAAGTATTTATTTTAAGAAGCTTCTATGGTAGCAGTTTTCCATATGGCTTTCAAAAGGCTTTTAGTGTTAGGTGTCCCTCCCTGTTGTCTATCCTCTAACCTGCCCTCCTACCCTGACTCTGTTTAACTCTTGCTGCTACGTTACTCTCTCCCCCCATGGTTCCCTCTGATGTGTTCTAGCCCTCTTCTGTGAAAGATCCACTCTTCCTGCAGCCCCTTACTAGTTTTCTAACCTCGGTTGGTTGGTATGGAATACTCTTCCTTTTTGTTAACCAGATATTTCTCCTTTACCAGGCTACACAGAGGCAGATACTACTTGACCCTCTTTCTCAAAGGAACTCTGTATTCCTTTAGTCTTGCCATAGTATATAGATGTACCGTGTGTAGTATAGAACATGTATAAAGCATGCATGCCTTCTCTTTCTCCACACATTCTATAGGGTTGTTCGTCAGCTTTGTAGATGTGAAGTATCAGCTTTCATTTTATCTGTTTTGCTGTTTTCTGCTTTCTAGTTAATCGAATTTTACATGGCTTTATTCTTTTTACTTACTTTCTTTTTCTAGCTTCTCAAAGCAGAAATAAAAATTGTTGGTTTAAGACCTGTATGTTCAAAATACAGATTATAAAATGTTTTAAATTTCTTCTAACTATCGTTTTAACTGTTCTCTGTATGTTTTAATATGTTGTATTTTCAGTTCAAATCAATTCGGAGGATTTATGTTATCATGTGACTACTTAAATGGCCAGTGGGTTATTTAGAATTATATTGTGGGAAGTTTACCAGACTTCAGTTCATTCTTAAATTCAGGATCAGGTGTGAATTCCTTCTAGTGTTTATACTGGGGCGGGGAGGGGGGGGGAACGTTGCTGTACTCCACTTGACACCACACCCACCTCTAACAACTATGGATGAGTTGTCTCTGTGCCCTGGTATGATAGCCCTGTTGTCTTCCCACTCTCTGCTGTGGTGAGCCAACCTTTACATTCCATCTCTATGTGGACCTGGGGTCATCCATACATTTTGTGTGATGGATTTAAGAAAAGTTAGGATTCTGCCCTACCGCCTCCCAGATTTTGTTGCTGATAATTCAGGAGAAATGTTCTTTCTAACTTTCTTCAGCCAGATTCTCCATGCCAGTATGCTTTGAGCTATAGCTTGGGTAGCATTTAGAGTTCTCTTAGTAGAAGCAGAATGATAGAGATTGGTAGCTTTACATATTAAATGTCCTCAAGGCTGTATTGCAGGCAAAGCCTTATTCCTGAATGTCATGGAATATCCTCCGTTACTTTGTTGTAATAAAATTCCTTTTACCGATTATAATGACATTATCAGTCTGCAGGAAATAATAGGAATGACTTCCTTCTTTCCTAATTTAACTTGCTGGGACATTTCATATTTCCTATAGACAAATGGCAGAGGTCAGAGCACAACATTGCATCTATATAGAAAGCTTAGCTTCAGCCCCAGGCCTGTTTGTCTGTTCTTGGAGCTAACAGTATATAACTAGGTATTTTATTCCAGTCTAGTGACCTTTGAATGAACACAGTCCATGGGAGCTTTCTGAGCAGAGCTTTAGGCTGGTAAAGGACAAAGATAGGCAATGAAGATAGCTTTTATATATTTTTCCATTGTACAACAGTGTGGCTAACTTGAAGGTTAAATGTTTAAAAGGAAACAGCTAGTTTATGGAAATGATTCTAAGATGAGTTTGTTTTATAGAACTTGAGCTGTCTAATGTTGGCCAGTATGCTCTGACTGTTTTTTTTTTTTTTAATAACCAATTTAATTTTCTTGCTTTTCTTTTTCAGAAAATTCTTCCAGGAGGAAATACATCATTTGATGTAGTTTTTCTTGCAAGAGTAGTAGGAAATGTAGAAAATACTTTATTTATTAACACATCTAACCATGGGGTGTTCACTTACCAGGTAAGACCAGAGCTTATGCTTCCTTTTCAGTACAGACATAACCAGCGAACCTGACAACCTTTAGGAGCCGTGGGGTGAACTCCAAGGAGAAGAGGAAATACAAGACATTAGACTTAGGGCACTTATACTTCCTGGACCTCAGGGGGTTGCATTTAATTTATTGCTTTAGTTGTTTGTTTATTTGTTTGTTTGTTTGTAGTACCAAGAAATGCACTGAAGCCCTTGAATATTCTAGATGTACACTCTACCAGCTGGCTACACTCCTGGCCACCTTGTTGACTCAGTGACTAGACTAATACAGAGTGAAGGGCATGGCTCTCCCAGGGCACTAACACAGGAGGTCATAGTCGGTCTGTATTTTTCTGATGGCTATAATCAGGTTGTTACGATGAGCTTCAGTGAGCTGCTGTACTCTAGTGTACATCTGTTCCAACAGCTGGTGCTCCTCCAAGTCTTTGTCCTAAGTATACCTCATCTTTCTGCTCCTCTTGGCCCTGCCCCTGCTCTTTCTTAAGTGTCACCTCTGCTACCTCTCACTGTTCCCCCACTCCTTCTCTTTCTGTGACTTACTTTATAATCACAGCACATTTTATAAGAGTCTCTGCCGTTACCACATCTGCCCTGTACTAGAGTAAGCACCATGAGCACGGGCTTAGTATTTAGTGTGTTCACTCCTGTACATTACAAATAATAAATATTTGTCATTTGAATAGCTGTCTTTCCCTGTTTGTCAGTCTAGGTGCGATGTCCCAGCGTGGGGTTAACCTGAGCCTGAGCTTCACAGCTGAGCATTGTCTGAGGCACGGCTTCATCCCCTAATAGTTGGAATGGGGAAATTTTCAGCTCCCTGTTCGATGGTCTACTGAAGGGCTGTTCACATTTTAGTTTCCAATGTGCTAAAAGTCATCCAGAAGTCATTCTGGATGCATGTATGGAGTAAAGCAGATCTGTGCCATGCCATCTCAAGGGGGTGGGGAGTTAGCATCTCTCCAGAGGTAACAGAGCTGTAACTATGAAAATGCTAGTTTAAAAAGCAACTCAAAAGCTTTCTGTTTCCCTTTGAAACAGGTATTTGGCGTTGGGGTTCCAAATCCGTATCGGTTAAGGCCATTTCTTGGGGCCAGAGTCCCTGTAAACAGCAGCTTTTCACCCATAATAAACATACACAATCCTCACAGTGAGCCTTTACAGGTGAGTTTCTGTCCTTTTCTGGAGGGTAACTTAATCTTCATATTGGTAGGAATTAGTGCCTAGCAAGAAATCTCAAGTCTGTCACAGTTGGCAGGGCTATGTAAAATAATGTAGTAGGATTTTATAGGTGGGTTCAAGAGATGTTAGGCAGTCCATAGCCGTTTAAATGTTACCCAGTCATTCTTTTCTATCTTTATGGTTGGATCACCTTGCTTTGTTTTGTTTCTTCATTTGCGACACGGCCTTGCTATAGGTGATTTGAACTCACAATCCTTTTGCTTTTCCTTTCCAAGTATTGAGATCAGAAGTATGTGCCAAAGTATTTCTTAGTCTTTGTTGTGACCTAGTTATTTTCACTTAGAATTTAATTTCTCTACACCTTTCCTAGTTATTCCTTGTTTGTTTGCTAAAGGTGGTAGTGGTTGGGGGAGTCGTTCATGCAGGTCTCAAACTTACTAGGCAACCATTCTCCTGCTTAGCTGCCCAGTTGTGCCAAATGGTGGGTCACAATACTCAGCAAAACCATAGCTCAGGAACCTGCAGAGTGTGTGGCCTACACAGCAGACACAAGGAGAAGCAAGCAAGCAGAGAACCTTTTAGCTTATCTTGGAGTTTTGTGTGTCTTATTGTTTGCTCTTATTCCTTCCTGGGAGACTTAGTGATAAAACAAGTAACAACGTTCCCCTACTTCGCCTCAAATTTACTAAAGTGAATACATTATATCTGTTCTTTGTAAGCACTGAAGTTCTCTGCTATTAAAGGAAAGTTTCCCACCATCTTACCCACTCTCTTCTTTAATATTTACCTAAAAGAAAAGAAGACAGGTGCCCATACCAAGTGTCCTCAGTCAGTACCTATTGCAGCTTCATGTCACCCAACACTGGTGAAACACTGGTGACGGCCTAGGTATCCATCAGTGTGTGAATGTATAAAAAACTGATGTAAAACCAGGCAAGTTGGCACACACTTCTAATCTCAATACTTGGAAAGGAAGAGCAAAAGGATTATGAGTTCAAACCACCTATAGCAAGGCCGTGTTGCAAATGAAGAAACAAAACAAAGCAAAGTGATCCAACCATAAAGATAGAAAAGAGTGAACTATTAATATAATATGGTGAATCTCAAGGTAGTTACATTGAAAGGAAAGAACAAAACAGGCTAGACATAAAAGTACATACTATTTACTCTGTTGTAGAAAACTCTAGAAGAGGGGCTGGGGAGGTAACTCTGTGGATAAGAATGCTTGTTCTTCCAACATGAGGTCCTGAGTTCTAAACCTCAGCACCCACTGAAAGACTTTAGCATGGTGGAACTTTACCTGTAATCCCATTACTGGGGACATAAGGTCAAGCCAGTTCCAACAGCTCACTAAGCCAGCCAAATCTGAAAGAGTGGCAAGCTTCCAGCTCAGTGAGAGACCATCTCATGGCAATATAGCAACACAGGAAAATGCTCAGTGTTCTGCTCTGGCCTCTTCATGCATGCACCACACACAGGAGAAAGTCTATAAAACACAAAGATTCTGCACTAAGAGTGGATTTGCCTGGGAAGAGGAGGCCAAGGGAGACAGATAAGCTCCAAAGGATGTAAGGAAAATTTTGCAGCACTGGCTATATTTAATATCTAAATTGCAGCGATGGCCTCATGCCTGTGTACAAAGGCCAGCAATTCCCAAGTTATATGGTATAAATACCTACCATTTATTGCACACCAGGGATATTCATTTCAGAAAACATTGTAGGCACAAACCTTGAAACCAGATATCTTTGTATTTCTGTTTTAACTGAAACATAGTAACTGCACATATTTATAGAACACTCTGACATTTCAGTACATGTCTACAGGAGAAAATGAGTCCTGGGCAGTTGGCCTATCTATCACTTCCTACTCTTGTGCATTAAAAACACTCAAAATCCTCTAGGATCTTTGAAATAGCCAACTAACTGTTGTCAACTGTAGTTTCTTCCATGCCATGAGACTTTTCTCCTGTCCAGCCTTGCAGAATTGGTTACATATTAGCCAGCCTCTCTCTAGCCCTCCCATAGAAACCTGTTTTGGTGTGTGTGCTGGGTTTAAACCCAATGCTTTATACATGCTAGGCATATACACTCTCAGCTCAGAAACCGGTGTTTTGATCTTTATTAGAAGTGTACATTTATCTCAGAGTGTTTATCTTCTCATGTCACTGTTATGATAGTTATTGGATCCACCACTAGATCTAGCTATATATACAATTTATATGTATGTATAAATTTTTTGTTTTTCTGAAATGGTCTCATATAGCCTAAGATGGCTTCAGATTGTGCAGCTGCTGATGGCCTTGAATTCAAGATTGCCTCAGCCTCCCAAGAGTTGAGAAGACAGGCGTGTGACACTGCACCCAGCCTTAAACTTATATTTCTAAAGCTTCATCATTTATATGTATTTTTATTTTTTTTAAAAAAAGGTGTTCTGTTGCTTCCTGAAACTATGCTGCTTCCAAGTTTACTTTCAGAGTGTCCTTGATTCAGTCTAAAACCCTGCTGCTTAAAACATGCGATCGAGCTGGTGCTTGCCCTACGTCTATCTGCTTCTGTATGCGTCTAATAAGAAGTGAGAGTGCTGGCGTCCTCGCTTCCGCAAACTGCTCGTGATGAGAGTGGTCGTAACTGTGGTGTGTGCTTTACCTAGGTCGTAGAGATGTACTCGAGTGGAGGTGACCTTCACCTAGAGCTCCCAACCGGTCAACAGGGAGGCACCAGGAAACTGTGGGTGAGTGGAAGCAGGGCTTGCTCTGTGCTTGTGTGAAGTCCAGCATTTTCTCCTTTTAAGTGGTTCACGGAAGATTTTTTCCTACCATTCATTACATGCATTATGACAAAGTTCTGGGAATCTATGGAGGAGGGCATTCAAACCAACATGCTGATCTTTTGATATGCAACATGAAGAATGGATTATGAACATAATAAATTAAAACAGCATAAACAGGAAATAGTTTACAGAATGAAAAGAAACAGATTAGTTGTAGGTATATAGTAATATTGATTTAACATAAAGGGAAAATCGATCTAACTTCCTTTTCAGATTCCTTTCAGTATGCAAAAGGGATGGCACTTTTACATAAAAGCTAATCTTGTTCATCTATTTACTGTTTGAAATAGAACACTTTCAGAAAATGTGCCCAAAATTTTTGTTTATGGAAAATACACATTAAAAACTATTTTAGGCTGTGGGACAGGAGGGAGGAGTGACTAGAGAGATGGCTCAGCAGTTAGGAGCACTGGCTCTCTAGCTAGGGTTCAGTTCCCAGCACCCACACAGTGGCTCTCAACCACCCTTAACTCTGCTTCCAGGGAATCCAGTGTCCTCTTCTGGCCTCCTATATACCAGGCAAGCTTGACACATATGTGTACACACACACACACACACACACACACACACATACAAAGTATGAATCTTTATCATATAAGCCCAACAATAAACAAGTCATTTTGAAATGGCTTGCTAACCATAATTTCTTAAACTTGGTAGTGTTATTAGAACATTTTGGTTCACCCTTAGATTCAATAGGGCTTAAAATAAAAAAAAGAAAAGGTGTATTGTGTGATTTGATTTTAAAAGAAATAAAGCTCATTCTGTATTCCTTGCTAAAAGAACCCTTCAAGAATCTTTTCATCTAGTATTTATTTTCAAAAGTGGAACTAGAAATGTGTAGTCTAGAAATATGCTCTGAGAATGAGCTGTTGGACTCGAGAGCTCACTCAGCAGTTAGGAGCATACACTGTTCATCCAGAGGGCCCAAGGTCAGGTCTCAGCACCCACAAGAGGTAGCTCACCACCACTGGCAGCATCAGCTCCCGAGATCTGAAGCTCAGTGGGTATGTGCACTCATGTGCACACACACAGACATGCTCACACACACAATGAGGCACTGAGAAGCACAGCTTACTTCAGAACATGGACTCCAGGCTCCATAATTCCTGCTGGGCTCTAAAGAAGTCACCTTACATCAGATGCTTCCTGTTATATACATTTATAGAAATCCACTGCATGAGAAGTTTACACAAGTCACCTCACATCAGATGCTTTATGTTACATACATTTATAGAAATCTGCTGCATAAGATGTTTACCTCCAACTTTGAAACTTTGATACAAGTACAATGTTTTGCTCAATTTTCTATTTCACAGGCTATTGACTCACTGTGCATTTACAACTGGGGAGTGTGATTCATATGGCTTTGATCAAGCTTCCCCGTCATAGATTGTTTTCCTTGTGAAACTGATAGGCAGTCCCTAGAAAGTGTGTAAGTGAACAGACAAGGACTTAGGCGTGTAAACAGCGGCAACTGTAATGAACCTGGCAGAGATCACCGCGACCTTCTGATACCCCAAGTGGCTGCAAAATAATAACCAGTAATGGTTCCTTGGATGAGGGGACTGTCTGGTCCTCATCCTAGTGGTGGGGGAGGCTGTGTCTTTGACTTCACCAGGAATTTGGTCTGAGACACTGGGCAGTTTAAGCAGAGGTTTACTGAGCAAAGGCAGATTGGAGAGGGCTGTTCCCACAGTAGAGGTAGCAGCCCAGTTGAGTTGTGGGTTTTAAGCAAGTTTTGTGAATATTTACGAAGTATGTGGCATATACGTGAGATAAAAATGATCCTTTCTCCTCCCAAATCATAGCACATTTAGATTAAATTTTCCTGCACCATAGATAATTCTTCCCATGATCCTTTAGAACGGCCCTTGAAAGGGGCTGGAGGCCAACTACAATAAAAACGACTTTGTACCAGAAGCAGGATCTTTTGAGGGTGCAGACCTTCGCTAGTGTGTAGGAAAGTGTTCTGCACCTTAGGTTTCCTATGTAGTGAGAACTTTATCTTCAGCCAGGAGGGAGTTTAACCACGAACAGTCTCTCAAACCATCAGGAGATGCAGCTCTCGAGGCACAACTGCAACTCCTGTGGTTACCCCATACCCAACTGCTCAGGTCCCATGGTTGATGTATAGGTTTTATCAGGAGAGCTAGGGCCAGGGCTTTCCATGAGGTTGCAGGCTGTGAAAACAGGACCAGAACTTTTGCTGTCTGTAGGCATCTTGTTGCCCAGCTCCACCATTTCTGTCTCTTCTGCCTGATGTCACCCTGCACACTTCACTATACATCAGAATGTCCCAGGGACTAAGACTGCTTCCTAGAGTTGAAAAACACATCTGGGTTTTCCCCAGGAGGTTTCCACTTACCTGTTTTCTATTTTGAGTCTACAGAGTTTAAAAAGTAGGGGTAGATGAAGAACACTAAGTTCTAGAACATGAGGTTTTCCTAAAATAAACTAGAAGTGGTTTGCAAGAAAATTCCAGTGATTTCCAGACAACCAAATAAGTTCTAAAACCTGGAAAAGAATTTACATCCTCTCCCACCCCCCATTGTGTTCCAGTGAGTTCCTTCTAGTGTAGTGTGTGTATGGATTTTTTCATTTAGAAGACTGAAAGTTTATGGGGGTGAGTGTGCATGCGCATGTATGTGTGCCAAGACATTTACTTGGCTGAACTAGGCGAAGTGTTAGGTTTTAAATGGAAGAAAGCAGAGTCCAAAGCCAACCTGGTTATCATCTGGAGAACACTATGCACGTCTGAAAAATTCTGATAGGGACATTTCCATTGGATAATTTCAGGACTGAATACACAACTAACATGTTACAAAAACAAAACAAACAAACAAACAAAAAACCCAACTGATTTTCTAGGCTAGTTAGGCTTTTAAGAGGTTTTTGTGCCTTATAGTTGTTTTCAGACCATTGGCTTGATTTTCTTGTCTTAACACAACATACATCACTCTTTCTGAAAAGCTCATTTTCTTGTATTGTAACATTCTCTAAGACTGGAGGTTTTATGTGCTACAGGCAGTGAAGCATATGTGTAATTGGTAATGTACGATTTTTTTCTCGATAGGTGTATAAAATAACAGTGCACCTTCAGTCTGCGTCACCTAAGTGACTAGACAAGGTAATGGTACAGCATTCCAGGCACTTGCTACATTATAGTCTGTTTACTTGCAGGAAATCCCTCCTTATGAGACCAAGGGAGTGATGAGAGCCAGCTTTTCCTCCAGAGAAGCAGATAATCACACAGCCTTCATAAGGATAAAGACGAATGCGTCAGACAGCACCGAGTTCATCATTCTCCCAGTTGAGGTTGAAGTTACAACAGGTCAGTGGAGGGCTGAGTGAGTACAGGCTCGTTCTGTTCTCAGCACACCCTGTCCTGGCTCACAGAGTGATCATTGTGCTCTGTTGTTTTTTCCCAGCTCCTGGAATCTATTCCTCAACTGAAATGTTAGATTTTGGAACACTTCGAACACAAGGTAAAGTAACAAAAGCCTTTATGGGTCTGACTTAGTTACTTTTTTGTTGCTGTGAAGAGACACCATGGCCAAGGCAACTTATAAAAGAAAGCATTTCATTTGGAGGCAGTGGGAGTGGCTTAGGATTCTAAAAGTTAACCCATGGACATCGCCATGGGGAGCATGGCAGCAGGCAGAGAGACATGGTACCTGAGTAGTAGCCAGGAGCATACGTGTTATCTGCAAGTTGGAGGTAGAGAGAGCCCACCCCAACAAGGCCACACCTTCTGCTCCTTCTCAGAACAGTTGGACCTCCACCTCTAGGGGCATTCACATGTGTGAGCCTGTGGGAGCCATTCTCATTCAGACCACCACGAGGCTAAAATAATCCAATTGGGATTCAGTTCTGATGGCGCTACTTGTAATTCAGCTTTGAAAGTTAGTTCTCAGTGGGTCATGTGATTTTGTAGAACTCGTTTTTGAGAAACCTTCCTCCCAGGTGAGGAAAAGAGGTTGAGATAACTTGAGTCTTCAGGTAGAAAACTGAGGCAAAAAATAGTTTCTTAATACAATTCCTCACACATTCAAGTGTGACAAATATTTTTTTCAGTAGTAAAATAAAGGAAGTTAAAGACTTAATTCTGGATTTTTTTAAAGACATGAATTATTCAGTTGCATTATATTGGCATAATTTTATTTGTCCTAAGTGGCTAAAGAAAGAATTCTAATTATAAAATTATAAATAACCAAGCTAGGCTTATTACTTTTAAGAAAACAGTACAAAATTTGAGATTGATTTGAATAATTTGTAATTAAGACTTACCTGTCCAGGATTAAAGGCCATATTTTTTAAATTTGATTTGCTTTTAATATGCTAATTTTGCATGGTATCTGATGAAGTCAAGGTTCTCATTTGCTGTGATACACACCTGCTAAAGAACCACTTCTTTTCTTCCATTTCAACAGATCTACCAAAGGTTTTAAATCTTCATTTACTAAATTCAGGAACAAAGGATGTACCAATAACAGTAAGTTTTTGAATATGCGTGTGTGTGTGTACACACACACACACACACACACACTGTGTGCACGTTTGTGTGATTTAACAGCAGGGTTAAGTCCGTGCTCGTATTGTGGTAGTCTGTAGACTCTTGTATGTGGGATGTAAGACTCCTGGTCTTCATTCATCCTTTTATTCATTCATTTAATAATTGTGTAAACATCAGCTGTGCACTAGACTTCGTCCTGAAGTTGGACCTATGAGTCAGACTCTCAAGTCCCCTTTACCACTGAGCTCACTTTGAACCCAGGCTTCTTTGGGTCCATCTAAGTGCAGTAAGAAAAGAGTTAGCTGACTTACACGTTGTAGTCAAACACTGTAGCTACTACAGTAGCTACAGTAGCTATGCTTTTGGCACAAGCGTAGAAGATAAGAGAGACCAGGTGCCAGTGCTGTCATGGTGCTAAGTCGGAGAGATTAAGTCATAGGGGCATAAACTTCTCTCTTAAATTCACTGAAAACTGAGCTTTAGTTTGCTTTGTTTTGCTTTCTGTTTATTTCAGCATTTCATAGTACAACAAGATTAGAGCCTGGCATGTCTTTAGAGAAGTCTTTCCTCTAGTTAGGCCATGCTGAATGTCATGTGTTTTGTTCATTTCTCTTCTAAGAGCTGATTGTCTTTTTAAACACTGTGGTCCTTCCAAACACGTGATAACAGTGTGGGGAGCTCCAGGTGTTCTTCCACTGGCCGTGCACAGAAAGCCCGAGGTCAGGCCCCCCTGTCTACTATGTAGCTCTGAGAAAACAGCCTTCCTGACATCATGAACACCCATGTGCCTCAGATGTCTTCAAAGGAAGGTTTGCATGAGCTTTCTGAGGTAGTTGATGAGTAGGAACCGTTTGTATCAGTTTGATAATGCTCTAGTGAATTTGTGCACAAAGTATCCAGTTGCTATGTACTAACAGGGTTTTCCCTTGCTTGTTGACATGAGTCTATGACTGCTCAATGTATCTTGGAACCTTTTTTAAAAAAAAAAAAAAGCAAAAGCAAAAACAGGATCTCACTATATAGCTCTGGCTGACCTATAACTTGCTGTGTAGACCAGGTGGTTTTGAACTCACAGAGATCCCACCTTAGCCTCCCAAGTGCTGGGATTAAAGGCATGCACCAACACACCTGACTTAAATTACTGAGCGGTAGTACCTGCATATCATGGGAAAAGACTAAAAATGTATGAAGAATCGATGCAAGCTGCCTTTCCTGGGAATCTTGCCATATTTCCCCACTTCTTAATAACCTTTGAATAAGCAGTAGTTAGTAACTAATACTAAAATGGCTAGTATAAATAACTTCATTACAAGGTAATGATTTTGTACTATTTTTCATGTTAAGTTACCAGAATGAACTTAAAATATTTTATTGTGGTTTTTTTTTGTTTGTTTGTTTTGCCTTGCTTTGTTATTTCGCTAAGCAAATGAGTTTTACCCAATGATTCAGGTTTGTTTTTAATGAGTGCACAGTTCAGACTACTTGTGTAAAGTGACTCACCAACTGTACATTTGTTTACTATTAGTGCAGTTTTGAGATGATAACTGAGTATACATTTTTTTCTCTCATTTGGAAATGCTTAAAGTACTGCATTTGAAGGCAGAACCATTGTTTTCAACATGTATTTTAAGATATTCCTGCTTACAACAACTGTATCTCAGCAAAAAAATATGACTTACTCTTTCTGGTATGACTTTGCACAGACTTGCTACTACACAGAAAATGCCACAGTGGTCCCTCACAAGCTGCTGCAGCATGTGAGCGTGTTCGGACACATGGCTGTGCTTCCATTGTTGCTGTCTCACACACAGTAGCCAGTGAAGACGGTAGCTGTGCCGTGGAAGCCTCCGAGGCCTCCGCTTGCAAGGCCAGCTCTCTAGCAAATAGATACAGTCACTGAACTCCGCAGACAGATAATACCCTAGAAAATATCTACTTTGTCTCCTGGGATGTTCTTACATGTGGGGAAAGTGGACCTGAGTGTGTGGGCAGGTGCTCAAGCTCCTGCTGCACCCCTGCTAGACTGCCATGTGTACCCCACTGCTTTCCCTTGCTAATGTGGTAAAATAGTGTAATAAAAGCAAACAAAACTTTGTTCCATTTGTAGCTTAGCTACAGCTCTAGAAGTTCTTTGTTTACTCTCAAAAATATATACATATCCTTGAGGGAATGAAGAGAGCTGTATTTTAAACGGTTGCTAATAACAGTAAGCTTATTGATAAGTAAGATATTGCTATGAGCAGATCATCTAGTTCCCAGCCCCAGTCTTCAGGGCACCATGAGGCAAATGAGAAAGAAAATCTAAGAGCAGGCAGCCAAAGCCAAGGCTTAAGAATTCCAACATGTGCATCTGCGAGAGCCGTCCTTAGGGCCGGCACCCAGGCCTGTAAGGACTTGCTAGCCGGCCGCCCAGGGCTAATGACAGTGCATAGGAGAGTGAGCTGCCCTGGCAGGCCCTGGAGTTACTATAATCTTCTTAGTTCCCTGCCATAGCAAATACCAAGCCGCAGGGCCAGTGTCTTTTTTCATATTATTCTCACATTTATTGTGTCTTCAGGGGATTCACATTCGATGTTCAGACTGGGTAGAATTCTCCTTTATAAGGGTCTACCTAGAATTGGGGGAGAATCTAGTGCCTTGCCAGCCATGTGAGCAAGCATGAACTTCATACATAGAAGGTTGTCTTCTGTGGAAAATAATAGGCTTTGACATCAAGTTTATACAGTCCCAATAACTTGATAAATACTTAGAATTAGGGTTACTGTGCAATACTGTGATTCCATGAAGACACTTTTGTATACCAGGATGTCAGTCAAGTGGCCCTGTGCCAAGTCAGGAAGCCTGGCTTCAGTTCTCTCAGTGCCTAACTGTTGAGACATAACATTATACTCTGAGGCCTTCTTTATCAGAACAGTGTGGGTGGAATTGGTCTCTTTTAATTCTTTCAGTTCAAATGATTGGTATCATTGAGGAAAATAAAAAAATAACTAGACCTTATAATGTGTTCATTCTTAAATATACACTAAAAGTATACCATTTACTGGGATTTTTTGTTTGTTTGTTTTGTTTTGTTTTGTTTTAACTTTAAGTTTGTGAGGATAGACCTGATTTCCTAAGTTGTAAGCATCCAAGTCTCACTTCCAAGTTAAGTGCCTCTGTAGCTGGCCTCAGTCCCCAGTGCACACTGCTGTACAGCCTTGGCCTTTGACAGTGGACCTTGCTTACACTTCCAGGCCATGGAGAAACATACAGAGGCCACATGGGGTCATAGTGCCCTGAGGTGTACTCATCCACCTTTGTGTGTGGGTTTCTTCACGACAGATGGGTCTTGAGATGTTTTCATGTCCCCTTGTCTTACATAGTAGGCATCCGTGTAGAGTAGAAGACCTCTGGGTTTTCCATGTGTGAGTTTGTCCTGAGGTTTCATACTTAGTAATCTCACACTTTGCCATCACTTTGTTTCATACGGTAATCTTGTGAAAGTCAAGTTTTACGCTTGTCTCATTTCATTTACAGCTACGATAGACACTGTGCCTTAATTTCAAGTATGCTTTACTTTCTAGATAAACTACTAGACTAAAATAACAGATGTTTTTTGGTTTTGTTTTTGTTTGTTTGCAGAGTGTTCGACCAACACCACAAAATGACGCTATAACGGTACATTTTAAACCAGTTACATTAAAAGCTTCTGAAAGTAAATATACAAAGGTTGCAAGCATTAGTTTTGATGGTAAATATTCATTTTTTTCCTAGAGTGGTTATTATTTTGATAAACTAGAAAGCATCTATTGATGAGTTAATATAGAAATCCAGATTATTTTAACACTACTGCCTCAATTGATTTTCCACTATAAAAAT
Source organism: Grammomys surdaster (assembly GCF_004785775.1). Classification (NCBI taxonomy): domain Eukaryota; kingdom Metazoa; phylum Chordata; class Mammalia; order Rodentia; family Muridae; genus Grammomys; species Grammomys surdaster. The sequence continues at coordinate 6,892,798 of NW_021604696.1, read as the reverse complement.
TCATCATTAACTTATTTTAGTAATTCATAAAGTATTATAACTTCATAAACCTAAATTAGTATTTACAATCAAGAAACATTAGCAGATATATTAGGATTGGAATTTTCTGTAATGTGGGTAAGTAGTCACAGCTGTCATAATTTACCTTAATTATGAAGTCATTGGTTGTTTTAATTAAGTGATAATATATTTAACTTTCAGAAGCACATTTTGGTTCACAGGCAAAAATATTCTTAACGTTTTTATATATTGACTTTTTAAGCAAAGCAGACAGTCCTGTCTAAGCTAAAATAAGAGCCTTTATGTATTGTCAAATTAGCTACTATTTCAGACAGATAGTTTGTATCATTTGAAGTATACCCAGCCTCACCATCAGCTTAGAAGTCATCGTTTTTTACAGTCTCTCATTCCATTATCACTTGTTTTAAGAGAAATTTATTGAATTTGTTATTGCAAATTTTAAATTATGACATAACAGCTGCTTAACTAGATATTTTTTAAATAAGAATTGAAACTTGGAGGAGGGCCTGTCTTTTCTGTAGTCTTGATACCCTGACACGCCCATTTCATCTAGTGCACCTGTCTTATCTAAGTAGGGAGCGATAAAGCCTAGCCTGGCGCTCCAGCAACCACATCTGCCAGAGCCCACATCTTACAGCCACGCTCATCAGACGAGGGAGGTGGGGAGGGGGCAGCAGCCTGCCAGGCTCAGCAGTGTTTGCAAGAGCGTCTGCAGAGTCCTCACACATTCACCTGACTGAGGTTAAGGAACCTTGCTGTCCTGAGTAACACAAGCACCTCAAGCTGTGGAGAAATGACTTGTGCTCACTTGCTGGTACCAAGCCTGCTTGTCTCGATACAGGGAAGATAACCTGCTTTTTATGTAAAGTCTGAATGGTGTTTGCAAGTATACTGTTTGCCAGTGTAAAAGCTTTCTTTTTTAAAAATATAACAAAACCTTCAGTTTGCACCAAGTCACTCAGACTTATAAGCAGTAAAAAGTAAGAGGCTGGCTACATGGCTCCGAGTGCTGGCCTTGCTGCTTTCATGCCAGACAGCTTGTGTTCAGTCCCTGAAAGAAGCACATGGAGGAAAGAGATGACACTCCTGCAGTTTGTCCCCATGTGTGCCGGGACAGCTGACCCACCCTCACACACAATAAGTCATTTTAAGTTATTTTTAAGTTTAAAAAATACCACACACACACACACACAAATAAATAGGTGATTTTTTTTTTTAATGCTTCCTTGCAGCTTCAAGAGCAAAAAAGCCATCTCAATTTTCTGGGAAAATAACTGTTAAAGCCAAGGAAAAGAGTTATTCTAAACTCGAAATCCCCTACCAAGCAGAAGTTCTAGATGGGTGAGTTTTGTCTTAAAAGAAGCTTTGTAACTTTTTGTTTGTAATTTTTTGCTGATTGATAAAAGTTCACCTAACCTGATGGATTATTGTGAAAAGGACAACCACAACTGTAAAGGAAATCTCTCTGTGTCCTATTTATTTCTGATTTCTAAGGTGGAAAAAGAAATTGGAATATTATGGTTCGTGTTAGATTTAATAATTTAGAAATCAATTTGTTTTTTTAAATATTTAAATCATTTTTTCACTGTGTCATTCTGTTTGGGGTATGTCAGACTGTCCCTCGGTGACTTGAGGCAGTCTTCTATTTCTTCTTAAACTCCTAGTGGTGCATTGACACACAGCCTGTAGGTGCCTGCCGTGGCCATGCTTGCAGTGACCTCAGCAGCGTTAGACTTCCCACTGCTGTGCTCCCAAGCCCGTCAGTGTGATTTCGTATCATGCAGCAGGGAACCGTTCGCTCCATTTCATTTCAGTATTTCATGAGCTGAATGTTAAGTCATGTGGTAAACAAAATTGTAAACATTAACCATTAAACGCTATAGCTCTAATTCCGTGCTGTGGTCCTTAATGCTAAATGTATACTGACTGAGCTTGGCCCTAAATTAGCACACGGAGATGAGGAGGATTCATCCTGCTTTGTTTTCTTCCCTTAGTTACTTGGGGTTCGATCACGCTGCCACACTGTTTCACATCCAGGACAGTCCCGCAGACCCAGTGGAGAGGCCGATTTACCTGACTAACACTTTCAGTTTTGCGATCCTCATTCATGATGTGTTGTTACCAGAGGAAGCCAGAACAATGTTTCAGGTACATTGAGCCCACAGGCTTGGCGTTCTGCTGCTCTAGCATCCGGGCACACTAACCCTGCTTTTTCTCTGCTTCATTCCCAGGTGCACAACTTCAGCAAGCCAGTTCTAATTCTTCCTAATGAGTCGGGATATATTTTTACCCTGTTTTTTATGCCATCCACCTCCTCCATGCACATAGACAACAACATCTTACTGGTTACCAATGCCTCTAAGTTTCATTTACCTGTGCGGGTATACACAGGTTTTTTAGATGTAAGTATGTCGTCAAGGTCCTACCCTTGCTTTTGGATATTGTCAGGCAATTGGGCTACACCTTGTGCTTTACACATTGAACTGATTCCTTCCCAGTAAGTGTTTTCAGGATACAGAAATACGTATACACACATACACACACACACTCACGCTCACACTGTCACACATGTACACACAAAGGATTCCTTTGAGGATCCTCAGAGAATTCTAAAACTAAGGGTTACTATCCTTCAGTGTCCAATGGGAATTGATCTTGGAATCTACTACAGATTCCATATCTACCATTACTCAGCCTTATGGAGAATGCTGTAGTATTCGTAGACAAACAGTGGAAGTCCATGAATGTGGAACCTACAGATTGGGAAGGCTGACTGCCCATACTGTGTCTTGTTCTAATTTAGAAATTAGAATAGATAGTAGTAAGTGGAACACAGTTTAGTATGTAACACAGCACTGCAGTTAAACTGTTACTCTTACGTCTTGCCTTAAGGAAAGCACTCAAAGCTCTTCTTTGGCATGTGTAACTCCCTGGAGTCACTGCCCTTGCTCCTTGGGAGATTTATAAAGCATGAGAAGGGTTGGTTGAACACAGGCACTGTGTTGCTACCTCAGTTTCCTCCTGAGACCTACAGGGTTGATGGAGTGGGTCGCATATATAGGATTGGATTCACAGGAGGAAGGACTGATTCACACTGTGACAGCACAGGCTTTGCTGCTGCTCACAGGAGCAAACCACTGAAAACTTAGGAATTACTTACTTCTGGAATTTCTCCCTTCAGTCCCTCCCCCACCCCCATGCTATATTTAACTTATTTAATTACAGTCTCTACCCAGAGCTTTTTCCACATCGTGTTCTCTTGGTTTACTTTTGAATTGTAATGACAGAGAATCTATAGCAAAGATAGATGGGGAGCAATGGGGCAGGGGCACTATTAGGAAGCACAGTGGTGACCTTGATTGGTTAAAGTTGGAGAACACCAGGAAAAAGCAAAGAACCAGAGAAGAAGAAGGCTGGATGGCAGAGATACATACTTGGGCAAGTAAAATAGACATAACACAGAAGGAAGGTGCAGAGGTCTTCATGGCACAGGAAACAAACCAGTGGGGAAATTGCAGACAAAGTTTTGGTGACTATGGCCAATGAAAGGCATTGAGTAAGTGAGAAACCTGTCAGGTGAGAGAGAGGTGTGACATGACCAGAACTTACATCAACTAGGTTTGTATAGCTTAAGGGCTCAGTCCAGCCAAGGAACTAATTATTATTTGCAGTCTGTGCCTACTGAGAGCACAGACTTCTGCCTGATTGTCAGGGGCACCCTAGCCCCTCCTGGTACTTAAGGGAAGTAGCTGCTGGGAAACGATCTCTCCATCCCTGATTCCTCTGATTGTCCTTGTCTGAAGTTCTCAGTATATCATATAGTGTATATATAGACAAAAGATACAGACACTTTAGTGTGTCCTAGTGGTCACTTTATGCAGTAACATTGTTGAACACATGTGATCTGGTGTTTAATACAGCCCTTTTCTATCTCTCTAGTACTTTGTATTGCCCCCCAAAATAGAAGAACGCTTCATAGACTTTGGAGTACTGAGTGCTACAGAAGCAAGTAGTATTTTATTTGCAATTATAAACAGCAATCCAATTGAGGTAAAGAAATTGTTTTTATTCTCAATTACACTGAAGATTTCATGTTTGTGTTGCAAGATCACTTTGTGTTTTCTCTTTGAAGCTGGCAATAAAAAGTTGGCATATCATAGGAGATGGCTTATCCATAGAACTCGTAGCTACAGAGAGAGGCAACAGAAGCACAGTGATCGCAAGCCTTCCAGAACTGGAGCGGTCCTCCTTGCCTGACCAGTCCCCGGTTAGTGGGCCCTCTTACTGCTTCGGGTTAGAATGGGTGTTTCCTGCCCCGGTGAAAGAGCAGTGCTGTGTGCCCCACTCAGCAAGTCCCGTGATGTGCTTCGCAGTGGCCATGACTGTTAGACACTGCAAGGGCCTCATGGAGACTGTCTACTCTACTGAGGTAGGCATGGGGTAGATGATGAGGGCCTGGAGGAATTGGAAGGATCTGCACCACACTGTTGGGAGAGTGTCTGCAGTGAGGCTGTGTGCATCGGGTGTGCCGATCTGATGTTATCACACAGGGTCTACACACAGGTCTGTGTGGACACGGCTTACCACCAGAGTGCCCCTTCCCACTTCAGTAGGACCCTTGAACCTGCACAGCTCCTGAATGACACCATTTTTACTGCTTCAGGTAACATTGGCTTCAGGACACTTTGCAGTGTTCAGAGTCAAGCTTACTGCCAAGAAGCTAGAAGGGGTCCATGACGGGGCCATACAGATCACAACTGACTACGAGGTAAGCGCCTCGGTGGGGTTCGTGCCGGTGGGGTTTTCTGAAACTTTCTGTTGTTAATGACTGTGCACATTGATAGGGAGTTTCAGTTTTTGCAGAAGCAGAGCGCTACGTTTGTTTACAGTGTAGCCCTTTCATGCCTTTAATACTGACCCATTCCAGAATCTGAGTATTCGTTACCTCCCATCTTTCTGCTAAAACTCCTCATACTTCCTAACTAACCACAGTTTTAGGAAAGTACCCTTAGCACATTGAGAATCACACTGTTAACAAACCTGCCTACAGAAGACCACCACATAACAGGTCCCGACTAGATTTCTTGAGCTTCAGGTCTGACTCTGCACTCATGTTTTGCAGTACTCTGTATAGAGTGTATATTATATTCACTAAGATCCTGATTGCATGTATTTCTTGCAGATCTGATCTTTTTTTCTTATTTTATATGTTTGATTTTTTTGATAAAGGGACTGGAACTCACTGCATAGCCTAAACCAGCTGTGAACTAGCAGGCCTCCTACTTGAGCTTCCCAAGTGCTAGAGTTAACAGGCCTAGAGTTGCTTGCCTGTCTCAGACCTAAATACTTTTAATTTAACACTTACAGATCTTTGAGCGGTTGAGTACTTCTAAATTCAACAAGTTGCTATCTTTGTCCTCCTGAGTGGTTTCAGCATACACAAATCCAGTGGCAAAATAAACAGAACTGGCTATTCAAATAATAAATGATTAGAGTATATCCAGTTACCTCCAAAAGTGAGGAATTCATACTTAACATTCATATAGAAGTAAGTGCCTTTCAGAATTGAGACAGTTTTTTTCTTTTGTTTTGTTTTGTTTTTTAATGAATGAAAATAAAAATTAAACACAAGGGGCTGGAGATGTGGTTCAGCAGTTAGGAGCACTAGCTGTTCTTCTAGAAGACCCAGGTTCAATTCCCAGCACCTACAAGGTGACCCATAACTTATCTGTAGTTCCAGTTCCAGAGGATCTAGTGCCCCTTCTGTTCTCTGCAGGCACCAGGCATGAGCATGGTAGGTAGTCAAAGTATAAATACAATTGTAAAAGAATAAAAGTTTTTAAAACTAAACACAAATATTCCTTCACACACTGCATTCATACTTGTAATACTACTTAGGAATAAGCTGAAATTCTAACTCCAGAATGTTCAATTTGTCTTTAAAACTTGGGTAGAAATCTATCTCTGTCTACCAAAACAATACTGAATTCTATAGCTGTAGAAAACCTGGATTTTTTTTTTTTTAAATGTTGACATGCTCAGCCCTACAGTGGTCTCACACACCTTTATTTATTTATTTTTATTTACTTATTATATGTAAGTACACTGTAGCTGTCTCCAGACACCCATATGAGGGCATCAGATCTCATTGCAGATGGTTTTGAGCCACCATGTGGTTGCTGGGATTTAAACTCATGACCTCTAGAAGAGCAGTCAGTGCTCTTAACCACTGAGCCATCTCACCAGCCCGAAAACCTGGATTTTTATAGCTATGATTTAGGAATACAGCTTTCCTTTTTAGTCTATAGAGGACTTGTATTTTGAAAAGCTGTCTTTATACCTCCCTTGGTTTTGACTGTTTTTAGCAGGTAAATGAGTAGTCACTGGAAATGTATTGTTTTCATTTCATAGGAAACCTTGGGCAGATTAAAAAGCTCCCAGGGTGGTTTTAATATTGGTTTTGAGTTATTGTCAGTAGCAGACATCCCAGACTTCTCACGTGATGGTGGTCTGCCTCTCCCTCATAGATCCTGACCATCCCTGTGAAAGCTGTGATCGCCGTGGGCTCACTCACCTGCTTCCCCAAGCACATGGTTCTCCCCCCATCCTTCCCAGTAAGACAGCTCACACTTCTCATTGTTTTCTGTGGCTTATAGCTCAAATGGGAAAGACATGTCCTGCTTTATCATTTGCTGTAACATGAAGCACTGCACCAGGTTCTTAAGAGAATGTAAAGTAGGATGAGAATTAGACCCTCCCTCAGGAAGATTTCCTATGAAGAATGGAAGCAGGGACCTTGATGTGTAAAGCAGAGGATGCAAGTTGCCCCACAAAGTAAAAGGGGCTTAGAGAGAAAGCATCTTGCAGCCTAACTCAACAAAACCTGCTTTCAGTAAAGCCTCCACTGTTTGAAAGGGGAAAAAAATGACCCAAAGAAATGTCATGCTTTGTATAGTTTTATACATACAAACACAATGACCCCCTTTAAATATATATATATATACGTGTGTGTGTGTGTGTGTGTGTGTGTGTGTGTGTATATATATATATATTTTTTTTTTAATTGGGTTGTAGCAATTTAGAAAACCAGTTTGTGAGGCTACATCCCATTGTCAGAGAGAGAGAAGCAGCTGCATCAGGCACCAAGAGGGCAAGAGGGCCAGGGCTTTGACCAAGGGCCCTTTTTAAAGAGTCCTTTGGGAGTTGGAGAGCCGACTATGCGGATAAGGGCGCGCACTACAGGACCTGGCCGAGCTCCAGCACCCGCTTGACAGGACGATTCACAGCTGTCTGTTACTCCAGTTCCAGGGAATTCAGTGCCCCCTTCTGGCCTCTGTGAAATCTAGGCACACATACGATGCACATACATATATGCAAACACTCGTACATATAAAATAAAAGCAGGCACTCTTGCTGCAGAAAAAGTTGATATCACAATGTTTCTCTATACCATCTGAAAACTGCTAGAATCAATTTTTTTCAGCTTGATAAGAAATTGTCTAGGCGGGCATCTACAGACAATTGAAAATCATCTCCAAACATTTTGTAGATGCTTAAAAAGTGTCTTTATGCTAGGAAATAAATCCACATAGGTCTTATTCAATAGGAAGAATTCCTTGATTTCAACAAAGCCCAGCAGAATTGGATGTTTTCCTACATAGAAATATAAATAAATATGTATTCACATAAATAAATGCATACAATATACAAATAAATTGTGGGATTTTACATATAAAACGATATATGTGACATAAGTATAAAATCTCTTTCTAGATGGAATCAGTATCTTTTTAGTCATTTTTAAAGTTTAAATATGATTAAGATGTTTTCAGTTGATCTGGGGTAGGTGGCTCTGCAGGTAAAGGTGCTTGCCACCAAGCCTGATCCCTGAGTTCACCAGGACTCACATGCAGGAAGGAGAGAAGCAACTCGTGTGAGTTATTCTCTGACCTTACACACCAGTGCATGAGCTCACCACCATACACACACAAGTAAATAATGTTTTTTTTTATTTTAAAGAATAAAAATGTCTATATTTAGGTTAAGTAGAGGAAATACAAAAATCCAAATATTTCTTGACTACTGTAGACAGTAATAGTTTCATGTGTAATTCTAGAACACTTGCAACAATTCCTTTATAGTTTGATGGTTTTTTTATAGGTTGATCTCACTAGGAAAGGAATGAGACACCTTTTATCCCCAGTGACTGGGTATTAGTAGGTGACGTATGTGAGGGAGGTGGTGGAGAGAGGGCATAGGCAAAAGGTATTTCTATTTCACAGGGATCAACTCCTTGAGTGTCCCAGTGAGGTCAACACGTTGAGGCAACTGTGAGAGAGAGGTAGCCAGAGGACTCAGCTGTGCCTCAGAGTTTGAGCCTTGAGAGAAGAAATAGCAAAGGTGCTGGCTTTTTGAAGAAGAGTCAGGATACATTGCGCAGATGTAGGAATGTAGAAATGGAATCTTGTTGGGGTGGAGGTCCGATGTGTAATTCAAGATTGTGCCCCTTTCAATACAAAATTTTAATAAGTTTAACATATTTAAGTTGGGCTATAATCAAACCTTTGCTTTCCTGTATTGCACTGTGTCCTGGCTGTGTATTACACCCATGCTGTATCGCTCATGCATAAGAGCCTTCTCTTCCTCGGTCACCATTAGCACACCAGTCTCCTCGCTTCTGCTGGGGAGCAGTATGTCAGAAAACATTTCAAAAAGCTTACAGTTGAATATTTGAGAAAAGGGATTTTATTATCTTTGATATTCATGTGGCCTAAGAACAGGCCAGCAGGAGTTCTGCTAACTGTAGAAATGCAGCCACCACTGTAACTCTCCACCCTCCAGCCTCATGGCCACACCCGGGGTCTCGCCAGGAAGAGGGATGTCATTTATCTGTTTTCTGGGACTAAATATTAGAAAAGCACATTTCTCATTTAAGAAAATTCTTTTAAGTGGCTAGGACTCACATGTACAAAAAACATAATTCTGTATTAAATCAGAAAGTTTATAAAAGTAAAGAAAGCTTGTAATGTGCTTCTTAAGGATAATTTGAATCTTTTTTAAATTAAAGATTTACTGATTTGATACTTTATAGAAAAATGAAGCTGGTACCTGGTAAGAACAAACACTGATGAAGTGTTTATTCTGTGGGGCGGGAGAGTCAGCTCAGCAGTTAAGAGGAGTTACAGCTTCTGCAGAAAGTATAGTTCAGTTCCCAGCACCCACATGGCAGCTGACTGCCATCTGTAACCAGTTCCTAACACTGGCCTCGGCAGGCACCAGGCACACACGTAGTGCGCTTTACACATGTGCAGCACCAGGCACGCATATAGTGCACTTTACACATGTGCAGCACTAGGCACACACGTAGTGCGCTTTACACATGTGCAGCACCAGGCACGCATATAGTGCACT
>NW_021604696.1:6870586-6883356 GCF_004785775.1 Grammomys surdaster | reverse complement strand
TACACATGTGCAGCACCAGGCACGCATATAGTGCACTTTACACATGTTCAGCCACAACATTCATACACAAAAAAAGTAAAAATAAGTAAGTCTTTTTTTTTAAATCTAATTTGTATGCTATTTCATAAGATTCTTTTCTATAACTGTAGTGTGTGTTTTTACTTCTGATTACTATTTTCTGAGACAAGGACTGTGTAGCTCTGTCCTCTGGTCTCGATCACCCGCATGCTGACAGTACAGGCATGTACCCCCATGCCAGTGAATAGCCTACATTTTTAAAGAGATTTAATTTTCTCTTGGATGGCAAAAATCACTGTTTTTTTTTTTATAAGGAAAACATTTTATTTTAAAGAATATGTTTCATTCTTGGTTAGACTTTAGAATTCATTTATTTTGTAGCAGCCTTACCTTGGTGTTAATAGACTTTATATTACAAACCAAAATGATATTCATTATTTAAAGCTCCCTCTGTGCCTTCTTTGATATTTAGTGTGTCAACACAAATTAAATTTCTGTTAATTCATTATAGTACTTCTGTAACATGTACAACAGCAACAATGAAAAAGCTGTCCTGTGATCTTAGTTCTTCAGACTTAGTTGTTGAATGAAGGGATGGATTTTTGGGTCAATTATAAATTTAAAAGGTTATCAATTGATGCAAATTCTGAATTTGTGTTTTCTTCTTTCAGGGGAAAATAGTTCATCAGAGCTTAAATATTATGAATTCCTTCTCACAGAAGGTGAAGATACAGCAAATAAGGTCTTTGTCAGAAGACATACGATTCTACTACAAACGATTACGGGGTAATAGGGAAGACTTGGAGCCCGGGAAGAAGTCAAAGGTTTGTTAAACCTGGGTGTTAAACCTGGGAATTCTCAGCTGTCCGCACTCTGTGACTGGCCAGCCGTCTGTGCCTTCGGGACTCATAGCCGTCCTGTGCTTCTTTACAGATTGCAAACATTTATTTTGACCCTGGGCTACAGTGTGGGGATCACTGCTATACCGGCTTGCCTTTCCTATCCAAGTGTAAGTCTTCCATCCCGCCGCACCTTCCACTTCCTGCCTCAGTACTATAGAACTCACTGGAAGGGGTACTGGCAAGTGGCTTAGGCTGAGTGCATACTGACTTGTGCTTTCTCTTTTAGCTGAACCCAAAGTGCAGCCCGGGGTGGCCATGCAGGAAGACTTGTGGGATGCTGACTGGGACTCACATCAGAGCTTGTTCAAAGCTTGGATGGGAATAAAGGAGAATGCAGGACATAGGTACCAGCGTCTGCTTTACTCAAGTATTTTAGCAGTGTAGCCACAGGGCATCTTTCTTGTTACCGCCTTGTTGGTGTCGCTATATTTTTTTATTGCCTTGTTTTACTTTATAGTTGCAATAATGTCACATTGTCGTTGTTAGCATGAGGACTCCCATGTCCTCTTTTCTCCAGTGCATGAGGTCTGTCTTTAAAAATGAAACTACTTGGGGAGAAGGAAGGGGGAAAAAAAAAAAAATGAAACTACTTGAAATCGTCCTTATATATAGTGACTTCCATGCCACCTTAGATACATTATTATGTATGAGAAAAAAAATTTGTCTGTCACTGGCCTCTCCAGAAGGCAAGTTAGGTTTACTCTCTGCAGGAGACCAAATTTATTTGTTCCTTATGGGAAAAAAACTACTTCCTTCTTCAAGTGCTGATGTGTTGCCAGGGGGAAACAGGGCCCCTTCAGTGGTCTTCCCACTGTGTCCTTAGCAGGTCGAAATATGCTACTGGAAAACCAGTGCTGTACCTGGACTCAAACACCCCGATGTAGTATTACAGTGGCCTGGCCCTTTCACAAACAGTAGAAAAGAACTTTTCCAGAAACAGGAGCACTGACAAGTGATAAATACGTCTCTCACTTGGCTGACTTGATACAGATTTGTCAAAATTGAAGTCGTCTACTGTAAGAGTAGTATGAGTTTTAACGTATTAACTACTTTTTCCTTACCTTGGGTTAGCATGCAAAGGATGAGTGTTGCTGACATCTTCACGCGCATATTAGTACACTTTGTTCTTACTGTTCCTCTGCCTCCTTGCTGGTCCCTTTCTTCCCTTAGATGGATCTCCTGCTTTTTTCTCATGATGTATTTTCCATTACCTCCTCTTGGTCTCCTCTTCCCTTCCTTGAGACTTCTCCTGATTTCCTCGTCACTCTTGGTTATTTTAGATAGTGTTATTGAATTGATACTTTTAAATATCTTTGAGGACCAGGCTGTTGATGTAGTTCAGTGGTAGGGAGCGTGCTGGCACACAGGTGCTTGGTTCAATACTTAGTTCTACCAAGAAAAACATTTTTGAAGATGCGCATGCATTTTCATGATGCTACTGGAACTAAAGCTCTACGTGCTCCGTACAGAGCTATGGCACAGACTGTTTTAATGTTGGCAGCTTTCTGTGCCAAATTAGACACACATGCTATGTCATCAGGAGCTTAATAAAGCTGCATGTCCAGTCATAAGTATGACATCTCTTTCACCTCCTCTAAGACTCAAGGAGCATCACCAAAGACATGCAAAGAACATACAAGGCAGGTATGGAGGTGGTAGTGAGCTATTTGTGGGCAAGACATAACTTTTACACTTTCAGCTCATGGCTGTGATCACCTGTACAAGATCTCCATAGACCAGGCCTGTCAGCACCCTATTGTGGAGTAGGATGGGGCTCCATGAGGATTTATGTGCAGATAGTGGGTGATGTTGGGGGAGAGACATGTTTGCCAGTGGTATAGCCCCTGGCAAGGTAGACAAACAAACGCCCACTCCCACACTCCTGTAAACTACCCTAGTGAGACTCATTGGGTCACAAAAAGAAAAGAAAGAAAATGGGAGCCAGGCCAAGACAGTGTAACAAAGAGTGAATGTTGGAAGAAATATATCAAGTACATGTATGAAAGTAAAACTAATCTCATCATTGTGCAGAACTAACCTTTTAAAGTTTAAAAAATAAAATCTTGGTAAAATAGAATAAAGAAGCTCTTTTTTTTAAGAACCAGAAAAATCTTAAGTATGATTTCTTTTATTTAGAAAACTCAAGTGTTTTGTTTTTTACACTGATATAGAAATTGTTTTTCTAGGTTGAATGCTATGTTTGAAGTAAATACAGACCTTCAAAAAAATATCGTATCAAAAATCAGTGCAGAGCTCTCCTGGCCTTCTGTCCTCAGCTCGCCCCGGCTCCTCAAGTTCCCACTCACTAACACAAACTGCTCCTCTGTAAGTACTCAGATGACAACGGGACTGTTGAGAGACGTGCCATTCGCACGTGCCATGCGCACCTAGAAAGCAGGCGCGGTAGCTCCTCTGGAGGGATCTCCACTAATGCGTCTTGGCTTTGCTTTAAGGAAGAAGAGATTAGCTTAGAAAACCCTGCAGATGTCCCTGTCTACATCCAGTTCGTCCCTCTGGCTTTGTATTCCAACCCCTCCATCTTTGCAGATAAGTTAGTCTCAAGGTAAGCATTCCTTAGATGGTCCAGGGGTAAATGGAAGAGTCTGGCTTTGTGACTCAAGTTGCCAGAAGTTTCCTGGGATTGGGTTGGTTTTGAATTGAACATCAAGAAAAGCTTTCAACAGAATGTAAATAGGGAGCTCTCATTTGTAACAGATTTGTAAAGGAACAATAGACAAAGCAATTCCACTAGTTCTGTTTCAAAAGTGAACAAGGTATTAATTGTAACTGATAGTCTTTAGCCTTTTAAATAGTATTAATGTGGAATACTGCTGGTCCCAAAACCTGCAAAAAGATAAATTTGCAAATAAAAGCTCAAGCTTGGCTATCCTCCACAGTCCCTAGTTGGGATGTTTATGAAGATAAACATGCGTTTTTTATTTTAGGTTTAACTTGAGTAAGGTGGCCAAGCTAGATTTGAGAACACTTGAATTCCAAGTCTACAGGAACAGTGTAAGTACAACCTCCACATCATTTACTCTGCTAGGACCAGGGCCAATGGGAAGGACACCCACGGGCTGCCCTTAGCCTCACTGAAGGCAGCTATTGCAGACCAGGAATTGACTTAGAGGCAGAGTCGAGGATTACAGATACATGGGGCATGCTAGACGGTTCCACTTGGTGGGTATTAACCTTAGTGTCAGCAGTCTCAGCATAATGCCACCCAGAAAGTCTGACACTGTATGTGAAGTATGCTAATGCAGCATTTTCTTTTTAAGCATTAAAAGATTGAGCTGAATCCTTTAATCGTTCTTTCTGTATGCTTCCTAGTAAAATTGTAAAACCTGTGAATTTGAGACCAATAACTGGCTATATTCATACCTGGCACAATTCATCATACCTGGCACAGCTGTGTGTGTGTGTGTGTGTGTGTGTGTGTGTGTGTGTGTGTATGTATGTATGTGTGTGTGTTTACCTCAATAGGTAATAATGTTGACTTTAAAAACATATAGTAAGTCGATTTGTTCTGGGAATGAAAGTGTCCTCTATTATTCAGGTAAGTGACTACTAGCCACTCATTATTGTATCAGGCCTTGATATGGCTTGATATGGAGGGAGTATGTCAGCTATAGGGAGGTTTAACAGGAGCCAAACCCCTGCAGGCTGACTGGGGTCTTGTGCTTCATTGCCTTTTTGCCTTATTCTGATGATAAACATTTGTCCTTCCTGTTTGGACCACATTGTGCTGTGTAGAAACTCTCATCAGCCTTGTCCAGCCAGCTGCTTTGTAATTCTTCATCTCTGCCGCAGCAGCAGCAGCAGAGGCTAGGACACGGAGAGCAGTTTAGACACTCTTGATTCCCACGCCTTTCTCTTGGGATCTCAGCTTGCTCCTCCCATCCCTGAGTGTCATTGTAGCAAGCGCTGAAAGTCATTGAGAATGCTGCCCAGTTCCTAGAGCTTGGTTTCTTCTGTCTTGATACAGAGGTAAATGAGCTGATGATCTCAAACAGTAGCATTTGCAAGACATGGGACACTGAACTAGACTCTAGAGGACAGATAGATGAGGAAAACCTCTGGACCTCAGGAGGTTTCCAAAGAAGAAATTCTCACTGTGAATCTCTTCATTGCTGGGAGTCCTTTAAACATGCTTCCTTCTCCATCATATCCAGTTCTAGAGAGGCATGAGTTCATATTGAAATTTAATAAATTATGTTTGCTATTGTTCAAAGACTTTTTTTCATTATAAATGCAGACTGTGGAGCAAACATTGGCGCCAAGGGAGGTTTAGCACCCTTGGTTCACACCTAACAGCTGGCTGTGTCAGTGCCACTGCTCTTCTGTTCGGAAGTACAAACAGCATTCTTTAAAAAGTAAATGCATCTGTCTGTATTACTACAGAAAGGATTTCTAAGATTACCCAGGGGTCCCTTGGTCAGTCCACCTAACCCTTAAGAACCTACCACTGCACAAGTATGGAGCACATTAGTGCTGTTTCAGGGCATCATACTACCACAAAGTGCTTTTTAGACCATCAGAGGTTAAATAAGCTAGTATTTAGGAATACATACAGTCTTTCAATGTGCTCATAAATAGCGCCAGCATGATGGCACACACACTTAATCCCAGTTATCCTAGTAGCTTGTTGATAGAGAACAGTGTGATCTGTAAAAGAAAACATTTTTCTTGATAAGCATAAGTAGTGCACTTCATCGAGTCCATATGGTACGTTATGTTTGTTGATTCACGCTAACACAAGCAGATCTGTATACACTAACCCAATCATGCCAAAGAAGTAGAAAACGGCACACAACTCACTCTTTCACATGTTGTCAGGACCATGACAACCCTTTTCCCAGAATGTTTAAACTTAGTCTTTTTTAAAAAACAGAATAATGTGTCTTTGTGTTGAAACAATGTTTTTTAACATAAAAACAAAATAACTCTGAACCATTTTAAAACTGGTCATAAAGGCTTATTTTAAATTTCAGATTAAGTTATATCTTAAATAAAGTGTCTACAAAGCAATAATTAGGTACTTAGTTGCATAAGTCAACAGCACACATTGACTTCGTATTGGAGGTGCTTTCCCCACTTGCTGCCCAGGGCTCCCTACCCAGGCTGCAGTGTCAGTAGGACTTAGGGTGCTAATTGTCAGTCTGCCTGCCTTCCAGGCATGAGTACTGGCTTTATAGTAATGTTTTGAGCTATCTGTCTTGGATCTGTGTCCTTTCCTATATGTGAATTGTATTTCAAATTTAAAAACACACACATACATGTTAAAAATAATCTGTATACAAATATAGAATGCATACTACAAACTCTTTGTAGTATGGCTTTGTAACTGGGAAATAAAGTCTGTTGTTTAATTTACCACAGACCACGAGCATTCCTTACTGGCTCCCCAGCTCTCAGTGCCAGTGTCTAAAGCATGAAGGATAAACCCGTCTATATGATTAGTCTGAGAGGCCTAGAGGGGTCAGGGACAGATGGTTTTCCCAGAAGCCACATTAATGACTCCTGTTTGTTTATGCAATAATTCAAGGCTCGTCCACTGCAAAGTCCGACAGGATTTACAGAGGGTCTCTCTCGGCATTTCATTTTAAACCTCATTTTAAAACCTGGAGAGAAGAAATCTGTCAAAGTAAAGTTCACTCCACTCCACAACAGAACTGTTTCTTCCCTGATCATAGTCAGGTAGGTTCTAGATGTGAATGTGGGTTGGTTCTCAGTGCTTACCTCACAGTCCTCCTGTCGTGCAAACCATGAGTAGTGTCTTTTTACCATGTGAAACTTAAAATGAAAAAATGTGTTCTCTGTACAGTTTTGCATTTTCACCCTTAAAGTCAACATATTAATAATTTCTTTGTGGTTGTTTATACAATGTTAGAACTGATGTATCAAAAGATACGCAAAATCAATTGGAGAAAATCTGTAATTGTTATTTTTCATAGAAACAACCTGACTGTGATGGATGCTGTGATGGTCCAAGGTCAAGGGACCATGGAAAACTTGAGGGTGGCAGGCAAGCTTCCGGGTCCAGGAAGCTCCTTACGCTTCAAAATCACAGAAGCCTTGTTAAAGGATTGCATAGACCGTGAGTACCGTGCTTGGGAAGGGCCTGGCTTTCAGCACGTGCTTTCAACCATCAAGGATTCCAGAAGCAAGAATAGTGTTTCCATATGTGCATACCTGCCTTCTGGTCATGAGTGTTTATGGTGATAAGAGAGTCCCTTGTCTGACATCAGAGTTGTTTGACTTGGCTCTTTTGCAGGTTTATTCTGAGTGTGAAAAGTAAAACATGCTCTTTTTACTATGGCAGATCAAAGCCTCACAGGGAAAGCACTCTGTAAGCCTAGGATGTGGGAGGCTGAAGCAGGGGATCATTCGTTCTAGGCCAACCTAAACTACATAATGAGCTCTGACCCAGTCAGAAGTACATACAGTGACCTTACTGCTCAAAAATAAATATATGAAACCAATTAATTATAAATAAAATGACATGTCCCAGTGGATTGTTTCCAGATGAAACCTGAGGAATGGCTAGTCTTTTTGACATGTGGAGTTGACTCACAATGTCCAGCATGCAGACACTTACAACATGTACCTCGTTCACACTGGAAGTTCATGATAGCAAGATTTATCCATATTGTGATTTTCCCCCCTTTAGGTTTGAAACTAAGAGAACCAAATTTCACATTGAAAAGAACATTCAAAGTAGAGAATACGGGACAACTTGAGATCCGTGTAGAAACCATTGAGATCAGTGGATATGCGTGTGAGGGCTATGGTTTTAAAGTGGTTAACTGTCAAGAGTTTGCACTGAGTGCCAACGCCTCCAGAGACATAGTCATATTGTAAGTATATCCTTGTCTGGTTCACCAGAGCTGAGCTCTCCACTGCTGCTAGAGTCGTTTCACTACTGTGCAGAGATACGTTTCCAGACTTAAAGGGTCTTTATCAGGGGCTACAGAGACAGCTCATCAGTTAGGAGCACTGGCCATTCCTCCAGAAGAGCTGGGTTTGATTCTCTGTACCCACAGGGTGGCCAACAACCTTCTGTAACTCCGATTCCTGAAGGAATCTGTCCCCTTCTGGTCACTGCAGGGACTGCATGTGGTGGACAGAGAGACAGACATGCAGGCAAAATGCTCAGACACACGTGAAAATAAGTAAATATTTTTAAAAAGTCTATCACAAATATATATATTTTATTTTTTCCTACTTAACTTCAGGTAAAATATCTATTTCATGTTTTTGTTTCCAGCATTGTAAAACTTCCCCTGCCCTTAAATTGGATCAGATAATTGTAGAAACTACTTTTTTAGAAACCAGCTTCAGTATTTCTTCTAAGGGCATAACTCGTACGCTGCTAGTATAGCATACACTGCTAGTGTGACTTGGGAATGTGTCAGCCTCAGAGCAGAGTCTGTGCCTCACAGTTGTCCAAGCTAGAAGCTTTACCAGTGACAGCCTCGGTGCCCTCAGCGGCAGGCCCAGCTGTTGTAGTGGCTGGTGATGCACTCCACCCCTTGATGAAGCGACACTTCTGTGACCTTCTGTGGCTGTTAATCAGCACTGCTGTTGGCATTGCTCCATGTCCAACATGACACGTGCCAGGGAGGAAGGAGGCACCATTCCTCATGATGTAAGCTGATAACAGAAGGAATCACAAGTGACTACAAGTATACAGGAGGTGACAGAACAACACTAGGGGTGCAACATCAGTACGAATAAATCCTAGATTTAACAAAGAAAAAAACGATGGGACAGAGAAGAAGTTTGTGCATCAGTTTGAAAATGAACCTGACTGCCGTTCTTGTACCTTAGGTTTACTCCAGATTTCACAGCCTCCAGAGTTATTCGGGAGCTGAAGTTTGTGACAAGCAGTGGATCCGAGTTTGTGTTTGTGTTGAATGCCTCTCTTCCATACCACATGTTAGCAGCCTGTGCAGAAGCCCTCCCTAGACCCAACTGGGAACTGGCACTCTACATCATCATCTCAGGGGTCATGAGGTACAGAATGCTCCTCCTCAACCAGCCAGGGCTGGCTTTTACTCCTCACCATGGAGTGCCACTCGCTCTCCTCACAGATGGCGGATCCCAGCAGACACCCCTGACTCTGTCAGGCTTGTGTACTTGGGTGGCATAGATAATAAAGTCTTACTACCTTTGAAAGTTGTTTAACAAATGAGGTCTATGCTATTTCTTAAGAAAGCAAGCACAAAATACCAGGTATAGTTGCCTTATTTGGGCATATGTAATTAACATCATTATAAGCCTAAGCAACATAAAACAGAGTAGAAATATTTCTGAAGACTTTACATCTTTACCTCTATATCAGTTTATTTCCTTATATGCTTTAGAGACTCAAATATACTTCCAATAAGTTATCTATAGCTGCTCACACATCCTTAAGGGAAAGAGAGGTGAACCTCCATCTAGTTCCTCTCGCTAAGGAAAACTTAGCCTGCAGGTGTCTCCTCTGACACATTATCGTGTTCATGCACAGCTTCTCTGTAGGGTTGTGAACTTTGAAAGTTGCTGTGCAGAGGCTGGAGAGAGAGAGATGGCTCAGTGGTTAGGAAAGGGCACTGGTGTTCCTCCAGAGGACTCGGGTTCAGTTCACAGCACCCGCATGGCAGTTAACAACCCCCTGTAACTCCAGCTCCAGGAGAGCTGATCCCCTGTTATGGTCGCCATTGGTACTGCATGCACGTAGTAAACTAGCATACATGCAGCCCAAACACCAAATACATAGAATCGGTCTGTAAACGCTGAGCTACGCTGCTTCATTTTCGTCTTCCCTTTAAAATGTGTTACAGACAATTCGGGGTTTTTACATCGTGCTGTAGTTATCAAGAAACCTGCAATAACCAAAAGTTACTCTTATTTTGGCAAAGAATGCTAACCTGCTCCTCTGCTCCACAGTGCGCTGTTTCTCCTGGTCATTGGAACGGCCTATTTGGAAGCTCAAGGAATTTGGGAGCCGTTTCGAAGGCGACTCTCTTTTGAAGCATCAAACCCACCCTTTGATGTGGGAAAGCCATTTGATCTCAGGAGAATCGTTGGTATTTCATCTGAAGGAAAGTATGTTCACATACTGAAAGTCCACTTTTTAGTGCACATAGACTTGGCTGATGTAATTACCAGAAATGAAATTTATTTTTACTCTAGATTTTTAAAAAGACTCTTCTGGTGCTCAGTTACTGAGAACTCATGAGATTTCTTATCAGGGACAAATATGCTTAGTTATTAGTCGGAGCACTAACCTGATTTATAACTGTCAGAGGTAATAAACTATAGAAGGTGTGGCTCTCACCCTTTCCTACTTCTCTTCCTAGTTTCTCTTTGTGATGGGTTTACTAATAAATTTTTTTCTTAGTATTAGGTTGGAAGTTACTGCTTACTGATTTTCAATTGATCCATTTTTCAGCTTGAACACACTGGGCTGCGAACATAGTCATGGTAGGGGTTTCTACAGTAACTCATCATCCCGGCCTGGTACAGGCAGTCACAGGCAGTGTGGCACGTCAGTCCACCCACACAGCAGCCACGGCAGCAAAACCTCAGCTGACGTGGACAACGTCAGAACCAGAAACAGTTCAAGTATGTCAAGCAGGACTTCTCCACAAGCAGCCGCCTCACAGTCTACAAGCAAACCAAGCCCCCTAGTCTCAGAGACAGCTGCAGCAACCCAGGGTCACACAGCAAGTAGGAAGTCCAAAGGGGCAAAGCAGGGCCAGCACAGCAACCAGCACCATAACCACAGCCCACTGGAGCAGCACTCACAGCCTCCACCACCAGTGCCTCAACATCAGGAGCCACCAACTGAAAGGCTGTCTCCTGCCCCCCTCACACACCCTTCCCACCCCGAGCGAGCCAGCACCACAAGGCACAGCTCAGAGGACTCGGATATCACCAGTCTCATAGAAGCCATGGACAAAGACTTCGACCACCCCGACTCCCCGCCCCTAGATGTGTTTACAGAGCAGCCTCCATCACCGCTGTCAAAAAGTAAAGGTAACCTTGTCCTCCCCCTTCAGAAGGACCAGGCATGTAATCAAGGAGCAGTCAGAATCATAGGCAGTATAAGCAGCAACTTAGCAGTTATTCGGTAGCTCAGACCTATCTCCTGGTAAAGCAGTGGCCTCTCTGTACCACAGTGCTAACAGAAGCAACCACTTGTCATGAAACAGACCTGTGTTCTTCACTTGCTTTTCCAGATCAGAAATCTGTTGGATGGCACCTCTTGCTATTCTTTCAGCTGCCAGTGATAACCGTGTTACAGTCATTGTTAATAATGATTTTGAGGCCAGGCAGTGCTGGTGCACACCTTTAATCCTAGCACTCAGACAAAGGCAGGAGGATCTCTGAGTTCAAGATCTGCCTGGTCTACAGAGCAAGTTCCCCAGACAGCCAGGGGTACACAGAAATACCTTGTCTGAAAAACAAACAAAAAGATTTTGAAAACAGGGCTAAAACCAAAACCATCTACCTCTTAACTCAAAAATAGGAATTCTAGCTGTACATGGTGACACATCTGTAATTCATTGTACTGGAGAGGTAGAGACAGGAAGTTTGTCACAGGTTTGAGGTCAACAAGGCCACACACTGACACCTCTTCTCTAAATGGGAAAAGGGGTACAAAAGAAGCCAGTGAGAACATAATTGGTGAAACCAGGTGCCCACAGAAGCTGGCCCAACAGGACAGGGACAGCAGGAAGTGATGGCCGTGCACACATCATGGTCTTGTGGGCAGAGGGGTGAGGATGTGCCAGATCTGTGGGATTGGTGGGTTAGGGAAGGAACTTTGCCAGAAGGAACCTCACAAACAGGTGAAGTGTGAACCAGGTCAAGGGATGGGATGTCCAAAGCAGGAAGTGACAGTGAGATCTAACAGAGAGCATGAGTGGATGCTTCAGAGTAGCGTGGGGGTGGGAACAGGCTCTTGGGTGAGGCCTTGTGCATAAGGTACTGAAGTAAAGAGAAATACAGCTTGTTGGCAGTGGCAAGGCCTCAGACTAGAGCAATTCAGAATCACAAGAGCTTGGGGATTCAGAACCTTGGAAAGAAATATGACACATAGACCATGTGATTCCTAAGACTACAAGCAGGCTTTCTGTCATTTCAGCTGTGGTGGTGCAAGCAAAGGTAACCAGTTGTCAGTCATGGTACATTTCATTTCAAGCAAGTTAGAGGACAATAGCTTTGAGGGGTTTTTGGGTTTCAGAGTTACAGATTAGGCACAGGAGACCAAGGGAAGAAAGTCCCTGTGAGTGTGATATGTGTTCCTTGTGAAAACCAGGAGACAAAGGCTACCGCAAGACCAGGCCATGTATCTTGGTTGCTTTTCTATTGCTGTGACAACACCATGACCAAGACAATGCTTATAAAAGGAAGCATTTGATTTGAGAGCTCACAGATCCATGACCATCGAGGCAGGGAGGACGGCAGCAGGCAGGGCACACCTGGACCACAGCAGGAGCTGAGTGCTCACATCCTGAAGCAGAAAGACATTGCTGACTGAGATTGATGTGAAACTTCCAAGTCCACTCCCAAGACGCACTAATCTTTTCTAAACAGTTCCACCAACTAGGGACCAAGCTTTAGGGGGCATTCTTAATCAAACTACCACATTCCATTCCCTGGCCTCCTTAGGTCTGTGACCTTATCACAGTGCAAAATGCATTTAGTTCATCTTCCGAGGTCGCTACAGTCTTTCAGTTTCAACACAGTTGAGAAGTCCAAGTCTCTTTTAAGACTCAAGACAGTCTCGTGACTGTAACCCCATAAAATCAAAATGCAAATCACGTATGCCTAGCACACAATGGCCCATAATATACATTG
>NW_021604696.1:6851242-6870576 GCF_004785775.1 Grammomys surdaster | reverse complement strand
CTCCGTGGACCTCCATGCAGAGATTCCCCAGCCACACTCCTGGCCTCAGCAGCTTTCCTTAACCACACCTTTTACTCCAGTCCTTCATGACTTTAAAGCCAGAACCTCCTGTTCAGTGATGTCTGTTGCCTGTTTGGGATGGAGCCTGGTCTTCTCCTTGGATTACATCTGTATGAGCTTGGGTTTGTTGCTGATTTGGGGACCAGAGAAATCCCTTAGACCTTTTTCTTTAACAAATTGCAAGATTAGCTGGGTGAGGTCTTGCCTCAAGGACACTACTTCCTTTATTCTTATTTATTTTGCACCAGAACATTTATTTTATTTTTGAGCACAGGACTTGGCGCTGACATTAAATCTACTGGCACGCAGATTGTTTTTGTTGTTGTTGTTGTTTTGATTTTTGTTCTGCTTGCTCTTTCTCTTTGTAGATCTGCATAAAAGTGGTCACTAATAACCACGAGAAAGAGTCAGTATTAAGCTGCCTTGAAATCTCCTCTGTTAAGACAATTAGCCACAAACTCTTCAGTTTAGCCTCAGCCAGATTCTTAAGGCAAGAGCAAAAAACAGCCAGTCTATGCCAAAATATCCCAGGAGTGGTCTCTGATTTTCTTTCCCCCTGAAACCTCTCAAGCTGGGCCTTCGTAGCCCTCATTGTTCTCAGCACTGCTGCCTTCCGTGCTCCTAGGGCGGCCAGTCGAGCCCCATTTACAGGAGTCAACCATTTTCTTAGTCCAAAGCTCCAAAAACAGCATGATCAGGCTTGTCATAGCTCTGAGCCTCCCCATGAAACCAGAAGACTCCTCCTGCAGTGTCCTAGAACCATGTTTGAAGGAGGAGCCAGAGAACATTGGCTGTGCAGTCAGGAGAGTGCTGTAAACCATTACTCCACCATGAGGTGCTGGACATAGCACTGTAGAGGCCAGTGAGACTGGGGTGTGGCCCAGTGGGGAAGTGCTTGCCAAGCAAGGACAGACTTTTGTTTTTCTATTTAAAACTGTTACTCTACCTTCAAACCATACAAAACAAGCATGGGTCAGATTTAGCCCCAGCTCTGCTTTGCCAGTCCATTACAGATGCCAAGATTCTCATCCCCAGGTGGAGTTTTCATTGTTTGAGATTAGTATCAGAAGTCTGGATCTAAGTCAAGTAGGAAATCACTATGTTCACTCATGTGTTTGGAAAGGACGCTGCACAGACACTTTCAAGTGTGGCCTCTGAGGTCTGGGGGCTCAGTTGGAGGTGCTAGAATCTGGAGATTCCCAAGCCTCTCTAGCCTCTGTAGAGATGGTGCAAGGACCTACTTGTTCAGTATTGTACTCTCGGCTCTTGAGACATGGCTAAGGCTATGCTGCAGTTGGTTCTGGGAGCATCCGGATCTCTTAAATCACTAAGCTTTCTGTTTTACTCTGTCCTTAGTGACACTGTGTGTCCACTGCTGTTCTAAGGGCTTTTTGTAATTCCTCACTGTAGCCCTGCAAATGACCAACCAGGATTGGACGCAGCTGGGGCGTTAGCACCCCCCCAGGTGACACACCACCAACGACGTTCTATCTCCCAGTACACTAGAGCCTCTGCCTTTCTCTGTTGGGACTCTTTAAAAGCTCCATCACCTTCTGGCAAACATTTTCAGGCCAGTTTGCCAGATCTGCTGACAAACTTGCCAAACTGTACTTGTAAGAGGAGTATAGCCCATTGCACATCAGCTGCGTCTCAACAAAGTTGACTTTTTAAAAAAGCTCCTCACAAGGACAAACCTGGCAGGCAGCTGTAAGTCAAAAAGGAAAAACTAGAGAAAGAGTCCAGTCGCTCCTAACAGAACGAGGAACAGTTTTGCATTTGAAACTGTTTGATTAAGCTCTGTTTTTACTCCAAGTTTTCATCCCCAGGGAAAGGGAAATCTCTCCAACAACGCAAGGCCAAGCCTCCAAAGAAGCAGGAGGAGAAGGAGAAGAGGGGCAAGGGGAAGCCCCAGGAGGATGAGCTGAAGGACACTCTGGCTGACGATGACAGCTCTTCCACCACCACAGAGACCTCTAACCCTGACACAGAGCCACTCCTCAGGGAGGTACGTGGGTGTTTGCAAGGGGACCTCAGACCACCTAGCTCAATACAAATTCATGTTTCATGTATCATATCTCTCCTGCTGAGCATGTGTCCTGTGTGTTCAGCATGCCTGCACTCTCCCCCTGCTCTGCCATTGGGTGACTTTGTTTACCCCAAAGAAGAGCATTTGGAAATATTAGTCAAAAGCTGAAGTTACCGTGCAGCGGTTCGCTAGTTAGCAAAGTTAACACACAGCTTCATGAAGTCTGTTCATGGCTGCAAACATCAAAGAGCAGAAAGAACAGAAGCTGTTCACTGTCTAGCAATGCTGGGAGCAGGGCTCAGTAACAGTTGTCTAGCAATGCTGGGAGCAGGGCTCAGTAACAGGTCACCCCCAAGGCAGGGGCAGTAGTGGCTCTCCCAGAGGGAGTACCATAGCTGGTCTTTGCTTCTTTGTGGGTTCTTCTTTTTTCCACCCTTTATCCAACCCCCACCCCCACTTCACCCCCTAACACTAGATAAGAGAAAAAACAAGGATAGAGGAGAAAGAGTTCTCTGAACCTAATTTCTTTCCTTTTGTTTCTTCTTTGAACATGGCCACTAACAAACCACAACCAAACCTCACTAAACAACCAATAACCACCCACCTCGCCTCTCGGGGCCTTCAGATTTATGTTCCCTCTGAAAAGTTCTTGGAATTCCAAACATCACACAATCACAGAAATTATTTGCAGCTGGCAAAACCATACTTCTGCTAGGGCACAAGGCAAATCATGGTCAGCTGCTATGGACAGTCGAAGCAGCCTTACAACCCTATACCTGGGATTAAAATGAAAACATATTCTTATTTCTGTGGGGTTTTTTTGTTTTGTTTTTTGTTTTTTGTTTGTTTGGTTTTGTATTTTTCGAGACAGGGTTTCTCTGTGTAGCCCTGGCTGTCCTGGAACTCACTCTGTAGACCAGGCTGGCCTCGAACTCAGAAATCCGCCTGCCTCTGCCTCCCAAGTGCTGGGATTAAAGGCATGCGCCACCACTGCCTGGCAATTTCTGTGTTTTTTAAAGAAACCGAAATTCAAGAATTCTCAAAAATGTCGGTTCAAGATGCCATTAGTGGTCACTGGAACCAGAGCCCAGCCTAGTAAGTACATCATCAGCACATGGGATCAGAGCCCAGCCTAGGACATCATCAGCACATGGAGTCAGCAGCCAACATTCAGAATAATGCTGCAGAACACTGGCATGCCACCCCTGTGCACATGTCCAGCAGTGTGACTTTGTAAGTGCTGTGCAGGAAGGCAGGCTCTGACTCGCCTTTGGCAGTTTTTGTTGTAGGTGAGTGTGTTGAGACCTAAGATGGTCTATGCAGCCCTTAACTCTGTGGGTCAGAATCTGGCTTCTGGTTTCCATCTAATGGCCTAAGGAGTCAGTTCATAACAGTCCCAGCTCTGTTCACCGGGTGATTTCATGTTTCACATAGGATGGCATGTCCACCTGTCCACTGTCTGCCTGTCCCCTTTGCATTGCCTTGCAGTTGGCCTGGTGCCCTGTGTACTTCATTTCATTTGTAACGTGTGCTGGAGCATTGGACTTGATTCCCATTTTAGCAAATGACCAGAGCAGCAGGGCACTTGCTGGCGGAGAAGGTACTGAGGCATACATACATACACACAGCACTGTAACCTCTGCTGGGTCTGTCTTATAAGCAGAGGCCAGCTTTTACTCCTACTACTTTAGTAAGAAGCTACCAACTATAATTAGTGCCACCACTGCCCACCCTCCTGTTGAACATAAACGTAATCTAAATGAATTTTACTTCAGACTCATCAGAAGATGGTTACACTAAGTTAAAAACAGCTAAAGCATTGACGGAGGTACAACAGATTTCAAAAAAGGAGTTTATGTGGACAGGCATTGTACTGTACACCTGTAAACCTAGCATTCAGGAAGCCCAGGCATGTGAACCTTGATTTCAAGGCCAAGTCTGATTTATATAGAAAATTCCAGGCCAGCAAGGAGCTCTGCAGTGGGGCTCTGTCTGAAAGGGGAATTGTCATTTCTGCGTCTGACATGGATAGCTGTACCTTGGGTTGTTTTCATTTCCATCTTACTGCTCCGTCTGAGCACCTGCATCTGCATTCTTACAGGAGACAGAGAAGCACAAGTCGAGACCACCTGTGCCTGAAAAACAGGAGAGTGAGCCGTCTCAAGTGAAGCCAAAGAGCAAAAAGCTCCTCAATGCTAAGAAAGACGTGCCAGCAGATGGGAAAGGCAGGTGAGTGTCGTGGGGCTGCTGGGAGCCGGCCACTGCTCCAGTCACTTCTCTAAGGGGCTGGGCAGCAGAAGCCACGCACTATCCTCTTATGTCTAACGTCTACTGGTCAGGTGGATGCTTTAGGAGCATGTACCTACTTCTGATGGCAAGTATGTGAAGGGCGGAGTTAGCGCTCTGTTGTGAAGGCTTGGTTTAAAACAAACCCACAACACCATGTGGACAGATGTAACCTGGACGGGGCATCCGCTGGGAGGAGCAAACTTTTCTCAAGAACTTGGAGTCTACAGTGTCACGAACCCAGAGATGCAGTTGGGATCTAGAATTCTGTGCTGTAAACCTTAGAAGAGTTATTCTTGCCTGAAACATGTTCTGGGATGGTGTCCCCAAGTCTACCATGGAGAACTCTAGTACCCACAGGGCAGAATTCAGGCAGGCCCCATAGGAGGCTGCTATGGACTGCTCCCCAACAAAATGGAGGTGTTGAGCTGCTGCGTTGTTGACCAAGACTTCTTCATAATTTCATAAACTGGGCTACCGTCTTCCTGATGAACTGATGTCAGTGTTAGCATTTTGGAGGTGAAGGACGGAGGCTTCTCTTGTCATTGTTAGCCTCCCTTGCCTCAGTCACCACCGTGTGCCCTAGAAAGGGCCACACAGTGTGTGAGACATGAACGAAGATCAGGCTGCCGTCTGAACCTCTCTCACCCTTGATGACGGAATCATTTCAAGCCAGTTGGCTGTTGTCCATTGTATTTAAAAGCTCTAAACTTTTTTTTTCTGGAAACCATCTGGCTTAATTTAGGAATGTTGAATTAGCAAAAAATAGTCTGGCACCTTTTTTTCTTTAAAGCTATTAATTTTACAGTGGCAAAGTTAAGCTTTGTAAAATAAAATAGACACCCCCACAGTTACAGATGACTTACCTAAAAATAGCTCATACAACCTCTACCAGTGGGCAGAGTGTCTGTGGTTTGGGAGTCTTCTGCCATTTTTAGAATATGGAATTTTAAACTAACTCTGTCAGCCAGAAGTAGAAGAGCAGATTGTGTTAACACTGTCCATAAATGGCATTCTTAGAGTTTGTGTTTGTTTTGGGGG
Source organism: Grammomys surdaster (assembly GCF_004785775.1). Taxonomy (NCBI): domain Eukaryota; kingdom Metazoa; phylum Chordata; class Mammalia; order Rodentia; family Muridae; genus Grammomys; species Grammomys surdaster. The sequence goes on along the minus strand of NW_021604696.1, from coordinate 6,865,163 downwards.
TGGGTGGGGCCTTTGTTGTTGTTGTTGTTGTTGTTGTTGTTCCAGTTTGTTAGGCTACTTAAAACTTTACTTGTCTAGAATAACAGAGGCCATTTGGTTATCTCTTTTAACTAATTTCAGAAATACTTAAGGACCCTGGCAGAGTGCCTTTAATCCCAACTCTTGTGAGGCAGAGGCAGGCAGTTTTGGTGAGTTGGAGGCTAGCCTGGTCTACATAGTTCTAGGCCAGCCAGAACTATATAGTGAGACCCTGTTTCCAAAAAGGAAAAGAAAAAAATGGGCATTTTTGTGAACTATGCAAAAGCAAGTGTCCTTCAGACCTACCGCCTTATAAAGTCTAAACAAGCTTCTTTGCAGTGTGTGCTCTTACATGAAGTCACGCTGGCCTTCCTTAGTTTCTTGGTCTAACAGTGAACAGAAGAGCCATGAGGATTTGGGGGTTACTGGGTCTGAGAAGCTGGGACTACTTTGATGTCTAAACTAACAGAAATTAGCAGCAGGCTAGAGATGAGAACTTGGGGTTAGAGGGGTACAGAAAGAGCTTGAACACCAGAGCAAGATGGGGTCTAAGGGATATGCTGACATTACACACATAAGGTCGGGGACAGGAAGCATGCTTAAGGACGTGTGAGAGGCACGGCTCAAAAGATTTCTGGTCAAGGCTGGGTGTAGGCGGGGGGCGGGGGGGGGCTGTTTTTTAATCTAGCTTCTCAAAGGCTGAAGAGGATCAAAACCTCAAGGGCTAGCGTGAGCTGCACAGCAATTTCATAACCAACCTGTACAACTCAGTAGGCCTGTCTCAGAATAAAGAAAATGTGGAATAAGCTCAGTGGGAAAGAACCACACCAGCATATGCAGAGCTCCAGGCTCAGTACCCAGCACTGGAAAAGAAGAAAATAAAATTTGTATAGACTTTACAGATCTGTCCCAACAAGCAAACTGTCAACTTTCCTGCCATCAGCAGCCAACACTGTCACCAGCCTTCCCAAGGCCTGACTGACTTTGGTGGGCAACACAGAAGCAGAGTTGTGAGGAACACCTTTGTCCCCCCCGCCAGCATTCCTGCTCGTGCCACAGTACTTGAGCTGATGTCTGCAGAGGCTAGAACTTGGCTCCCACTCACATCAGAGTGTCTGTTGGAAAGCACAGTCAGGAGCACAGGGTCCTGGGAAGGCTCTCTCACAGCACAGCTGCCCTTGCTGACTTCATGCAGCAAGTTCATGCACACATGTGCTGAAGCAGGACAGCAGAGGTTAGACCCTCAACTGTACACGCATATACATATACACAGACACTCGTACTCCCAGAATGCCTAGAGCACAGAGTCCAAGTTGAGAACTGGGTAGGCAATGTCTTAGAAACCTTATAAACAAGGCATACAGCTGAACTCAGGGATAATTCCGTTCTTGATGACTTACAGCCTTGCTCCAAACATCAGGACCAATGGTGTCTGAATCCTTGTTTGTCTTTCAGTTCCTTTGAACTACCATACACTCCCTCACTGGAAAATAAACAGCGTAGAAATCTCCCAGCCAAGATCCCTCTTCCAACTACACTCACAAGTGGATCCAAATCACGAAATCTCCAGAAAACAAAAGGTATTATCATGTCGATCACAGGTATTTCTGATTCACTGTTTGCATGACTGCCAGTACACAGTGGTGGTTGTGTTGTGAAGCCAAGGCTGTGTTGAGGGCTCACTGAAGCAGACTAAGGAGAGGGAAACGTTCCCACATTAACTTTCCTTTCTGAATTCTGTGCAGGTACAAATAAGTTAGTGGAAAACAGGCCAGTTGCCCTCTCAAAGTTCCTCCCCAGCAGTCACGAACTAGGCAATACCAGTAGCTCAGAGGGCGAAAAAGACTCTCCTCCACCAGAGTGGGATGCTGTGCCAGTTCACAAGCCCAGCAGCTGTAAGTATGGGTTTAGAAGCCACTGTGGTCCATGGCTACCCCCAGCTCCAGACGCTGCGGGATGGGGATGTTGTTTCCAGAAGTGACCAGTGTGGGTGGCCTGCTGTAGCCAACTTTAGCCAAAGTGCATCTGTCTGGCCAGGGACAAGGAACGGTGTTAGAGACTGGGCTGCTTACACCAGAGAAGGTAAAAGAGGCCAGAGCTCTTCAGCCAGCTGGAGGAAAACCAGGCCCATGTCTGTACAGCCCTTCCGTGCTTTTCTGCTCAGAGAATACCTTGGCCTAATCCCAAGCCCTATAACCTTTGCTCTCCCCATCAGCCCCACTGGACAGCTCTGCCAGGACTCTGCTGTCTCCAACGTGGGCAGAGGAAGCCAGTGAGTGTCCAGTTCACACTGTCACTGTCCCTTTTGGACACCTCTACTGCTGTAGTCCCCAATGTTCCTGCTCCTCCCTTTGCTCTTCCATCTTCCTAAGACCCCACCTTCAAGTGCATATTTGCAGGACACTGTTGGCATCAGAGCCTTAGGCTTGCCCACTAAGGCTGAGTCAAGACAAAGCATTAGTCAGAGGGACTGTATCCCGTGTGCACGGTCAGGATCCATTCAGCAGCCCTTGGCTGGAGGTTTCCCTTGCTTTGGTTTCTATTGCTGTGATGAAACACCATGACCATTGAGGAGGAAAGGATTCAGTCAGTTTATGCCTCCACACCATAGTTTGTCTTCATGGAGGTCATGGCAGGGACTCACGCAGGGAGGAACGATGCAGAGGCCATGCAGTACTGCCTACTGGCGTGTTCCCTCAGCCCAATTTCATAGCACCCAGGACCACCTGGTGTGGCATTGCCCACAGTGAGCTGACCACGCCCATGTCCATCAGGAACATGCATCACAGGCTTACCTATAGCCTCTGGGTGGGAGGCTATACCTCCCTCTGCGTGGGAGGTTCCCTTTTTTCACATGGCCCTAGCTTGTGTCAAGTTGACATAAGACTAGCCAGCAAAAACCTTGTACCAATAAAGGAAGCCAAGACTGTTCTTCATGGCTTAAAAGGTGAGAAAATGCCAAGGAAGGCTACCCCAGGGGAGAAGTGCCTGAAGCCAGAGGTTCTCTAACCTTGCAAAGCAATGTGAAGGTTCTCTTCTCATTCTAGGCTTGTTCTGACCTCAGTTCCATTCCATCTGCCTTTGTCAAGCGCATCTGCACACAGAACTTCCCCAACTGCTCTCAGGAGAAACAAGCCAACACACACACACATACACTCACACACACACACACACCCCTGTGATGAATAACCCAGCAGGAAAGCTTCTTGCACTTACAGGTGGCAGAGTCAGCCTACAGCCAGCTGGCTCTGTTGCTTTTAGGTCTGAAGCAAAGCAGAAAACATGACAGCAGGCTGCGGCAGAGCTGCTCACCTCAGCAGCATGGAAGCAGAGAAGAGGGGACAGGGAGGGATGTGACTGTGAAGGCAACTTCTTCATAATCTGTTGAGCTGCTAAGCAACTAACAGCCTCACTGGTGTTGGAGCAAGCCTTCAGCACACCGGCCTTGGGTGGAGTTCCTATCCAGACCAGACCAGAGAGTGGCCTCCTCCCAGAATTCCATCTTTCACCAGGGCAGGTCAGAGAAGGAAGGATCTGGGCATGTGTACAAAGTCACCCTTCAACATCAATGTGCTGGATAAGTGTACTGTGCTCTGGAGACTTCCAAGAAGCTTGTGAACAACTCAGGCAAGAAATGTCACACGCACAGCACTTGTGACGAGCACTGGGCATGAGCAACCGCAGAGCAGCTACAGAGAGGTCACCTTATGGTCAAGAGTGGGCAGGCTGCAGACTGAAGCAATGGCTAAGCTTATCAGTGCCTCTGGGGCAGAGAAGGGAGGTGACCCTGACCATGGAGCTATGCTTAGCACTGATGTCACAGGTTCCTGACATGCCCCTGAGGGTTGAGAGAGCAGCAGCAGGTGCTGGACAGCTTAATCAGAGACACGAGATCAGCACAGCGCCGACAGGGCGGACTGGGAGGGGCCCCAGGGGCTGCGGTGTGTCGTGCACAACTGGACAGAGCCCTGTCGTGAGCCAGTTAGGAGCAGTACCCAGGGACACACAGCAGCTATGCGAGTGACACATCTTCTATTGTCACTCCTCCTTCCAGTTTGAGTACAGACACGACATTGAAATATTGTAAAGTTTTTTGTTGTTGTTGTTTTTTTGGTTTTTCGAGACAGGGTTTCTCTGTGTAGCCCTGGCTGTCCCTGAAACTCACTCTGTAGACCAGGCTGGCCTCAAAATCAGAAATCTGCCTGCCTCTGCCTCCCAAGTGCTGGGATTAAAGGCGTGCGCCACCACCGCCCAGCTATTGTAAAGTTTTTAAAGCAGCTATGTAGATTTTTACAGGCCTAGGAATACTAAGAGCCACAGCCCTGCAAACGGTGGGCCACAGTCACACCTTCACACCGGGCTGAGACAAGGAATCTTGTTAGTCTTGAGGGCATTCGGCCTGTGCACTTCATCTGCTGCAAGTTTAACCAGGAAGGAGGCACAGCCTCCCTCTGGTCCTCAGACAGTGGCTTCAGCTGCTCATGGGGTGGCCATGAAGAAGCCAGCTACCCTGCCCTGCGTGTGTGGAGCCCAAGGGCACCAAGAGATGCACATTTCCCCTTCTCGTAGAGCCTTTAAGTGGAATGCAAAAATCTTCCTTTGTTTTCTTTATAGAAGCATTTGACTTTCACATCAAAAATAACTGATTTTGAAGCGTCCAGATGAAACTCACATTAATGGACCTTTTGTTAATTTCCAGCTACTGACAGTCTTTATAAACTGTCTCTGCAAACCCTCAATGCAGACATTTTCTTAAAACAACGCCAGACCTCGCCGACACCGGCCTCTCCTTCTCTGCCCACCGCTCCCTGCCCGTTCACATCCCGCGGCAGCTACAGCAGCGTTGTCAACAGCTCCGGCAGGTAGGCTGCTCACTCCGACCTCACACTGACTCACAGTTGTCACAGTGACACGCAGACGCCACACTCCTGCCCCTGCTTCACATGAGCCCATTTTCATTATTAGGTCCTTTACATGGGATGTGCTCTTCCTGTGCTCCAGGTGCCTGACCCCAGCAGGGACCTCATCCTGTCTGTGAACAAGTCTGTCACTGTGTTCTAGAACTGTGTGGCAAGCATCCCACAACCAGGCTCCTCACCTAAAGTGTAGACATGGAGTGCACGAGCAGGCTCACCTCAGGGCACTTTGGCTGTCACTGTCTGTAACATGCTGTAGAGTGACACATGCTCAGAAGCACATGGCCTCCCTCTGTGCCAACAGGCTTTGTGTTACACAGGCACCATGACCTCCAGACAGGCTCCTTGCAGAATAGTCAGCAGAAGCAGTGACCGATGGGATAGAGGGGGCTTACTTATTGGGGACCCCCAGTGTAACCATGTCCCATGGAAGGAGCCCTGATAAATGGACCTGTCCTGTCAGCCCCACCAGTTGGCTGATATTCTGACAGGTTTCTTTGCCAAGGGGCCTCCTTCAGGTTCTTTGAAATATGGTCTCCTCCTTTTCCCAGTCCCTAAATTGTGGTACCCACCTTGGTCTTTTTCCTCGCTTCCTTAGAAACTCCTCATTTCCCAAGCTCTCTTGGACCCCAGAACACTTTGACAGGGTTTCTCTGTGCTCTGAGCCCTCCTGGGCTGTCAGCCCTGGGTGCCTGACACTCCTCCACTGTCAGAACCACCATGAGGGGACTCTGCTTCTTGTTCTAGTGACACAAAAGCAAAGCAGCCGAGCGGTAGCAAGAGCAAACTGACGAAGGCGGCCTCTCTCCCAGGCAAGAACGGCAACCCCACCTTCGCCGCCGTTGCTGCAGGCTATGACAAGAGCCCAGGTGAGTGGCCTGTGCCCACAGCCTTCCACATCTGCACAGTGGACATGGCATGTGGGCTCTGTCCAGCTGGGCCTCACACTAATTCACAGTTCTTGTTGCAGGTGGGAATGGATTTGCTAAAATTTCTTCAAACAAATCAGATTTTTCCAGCAGCCTTGGCATTTCACACATTCCTGTTGACAGTGATGGCTCTGACAGGTATATGGCTCACCCCTGGTCAGCAACGAGGTTGAGACTCCCCAGGGCGGGTGGCATCTTTTCCACCGCAACCACCGTAGGTTCCCCCTTCTCTGTGCTTTCATATCCGAGCCCCCATGTGAAGCCGTAGATGGGCCTGGTTCGCTAACCTCCATTTTGTGTTTTTTCCCTTGCAACATTCAGCTCGGGTTTGTGGAGTCCTGTCAGCAACCCCAGCAGCCCCGACTTCACCCCCCTCAATTCGTTCTCAGCCTTTGGAAATTCTTTTAATCTAACAGGTGGTAAGTATTCAGCCCTGGGTCTGTACGTAGGAAGCCTATAACAAGAAAAGGCATGCGACATGTTAGGGACACTTAGTGTAGGAGACATGGGTGTCATCTGAGCAGGGGGTATCTTTTTCAATGCAACAGCTGGTGACAAGTTATGTGGAGGTTTAGGGGAGAGATAGGGTATACTTCTGTCGTGGAGGGCTTCTGGGAACACAGCACACAACCAGGTAGCCATGTGGAAGTCCTCCCTAACCCCCTTGCCTGGGGGACACAGGACACAGTGCACAAGTGCATGCCGGTTGGCTTGTGCTCCCCAAGGCATGTTAACGCACTTCCAAGAGGGACTCTGGTCTGAAGTTCACTCCTGCATCTGCCAGGCAGTGAGTTTGCAGTAACCAAGAGGTCAGGATCAGAAGAGTTGCATCCTGGTACTATCTGGTGATGACTATATTAGATGCTCACATTGTGACCATGTGGCTGAGTTCTTAGGAACATCCCAGAGTGTGGTGGGAGCTGACAAGGTCTGTGTCAGCTCACATGCGTGCACTGCGGTGTGTCTCGCTGAGAGACTCTCATCTCATCCCAGAGGCTGAGGAGGCTTGACCCACTGTCTCATATTTCAGCAGTTTTCAGCAAACTGTCGCGATCCTGCAGTCAGTCATCCCAGAGAAGCTGGAATGAGTTCAACAGTGGCCCCTCCTACCTCTGGGACTCGCCAGCCACAGACCCCAGCCCTTCCTGGCCACCCAGTTCCAGCTCGCCAACCCACACAGCCACTGTGAGTGTCCAAGCCCCGTCCTTGTCATTACCAGTTCTGCTGTCACGTGTGCTGTGCTGACAGTTACATACACAGCAGAGACACCGTAAAGGAATGGCTGTGTGGTTGGGGTCACACTGCTTTGTCTCCTGTTCTGTCCGCTGCCCAAGGTGCCCTTCAGAGCCATTAGAGTCAGGACACTGAGGAAACTGAGGAGCTGTGGTCCAGGCCCTGGTCTCCTCATAGGTCCACCATGCTCAGCCTCTTCCCCAGGCGTGGCCCTGGCCACTCTGTCTCCGGGGACAGCCCCACTCCTCCCACAGCAAGCTGCGGAGTTGCCTGTGCTTTGTTTCTGAGAGGCCCTTACCTACTAGCTCAGGGGTGCATTCGCCTCTACTCTAAATGTTCCTCAAAGATGATGCATCCTGGAGGTCCTCTGACCACGAAAGATAACGGGCTCATCCTTCACAAGACGATAGCAGAAACTTTGCCTCAGAAAATCACACGTGCATGCGTGCATGCGTGCGGGTGGATAGTGCTGTGAAGATGACATCATAGAAAAGCCTGTCTTCTTAGTAATAGTCCTGACTCAGTCCATAACACCATGGCCAGGTCTCTATACACATCCAGTAGTCAGTCGGACCCCGGGCTTTACAAATCACTTTCCCACACCACTTGGTTAGCTTTGTGTCTTGATACAAGTTAGCATAGCCAGGACCCACACAGGCACCTGTGCCCCAGTGAGACCCATGCACAGAATGCCGGCTGAATGCATTGGGTCCACCAGCCAGGCTTCATCAGCCTTCAATAAAACATCAGAACACCTGCTCAGACTCTGCTATGGCTAACTATCTGGAATATTCTTTAAAATTAATAAAAATAAGAGAAGTCTATGGGCCACTCCATCTCCCTGCTGGCCCGGCTCACCCCACACTCAGTGTTGTGTTCCTTCTGCTTTGTCGTAGTCCATCCTTGGCAACACCAGTGGCCTGTGGTCTACCACTCCGTTCAGCAGCTCAATCTGGTCCAGCAACATCAACAGCAGCCTTCCTTTCTCCACTCCAACAAACACACTGTCAAGCATCGGCCTCATGGGCCCGGAAAACTCCACCGCCGCCCACGCCCCTTCTGCTTCCGGTCCAGCTGATGACTTGGGACAGACCTACAACCCCTGGCGGATATGGAGCCCTACCATCGGAAGAAGAAGCTCTGACCCTTGGTCTAATTCGCACTTCCCTCATGAAAATTAAAATTAAGCAAAAAACGAAGTGGGGGCCCCTCATCTAGATCATGATATGCCGTTTCCGAGACATCTTCTGAAGGCCCTTACTGCCTGAGCCCTCCCCCTCCTCGCAGGGCAGGCTTGTTCCACTGGCTTCTCTCACATCTTTCTCGCAATTATGATACTCTGAGATTTGCTGTTGTGCTTGTAGACAAAAGTCTGGACTCGGCCACAAACTCCTACAACCTGTCCACCTGAAATTTTGACTTTCCCAGTTCCCACCTGTCTCTTCCTGCCGTCTTTATCTGTGAGAACACAAATTTGGCTTTACAGTTAAGGGAGTAATTTGAATTGATTGACAAGTCCTGGCATGTGACAATTTTACTAAATTACCAAGTTTGGTTTTTAATAATTTCACAATATTATGCACCAAGATCTAATTTTAAAAATGTATGAGGACTTTGTGCTGAAAATACAGAGTATTTTTTTAAAGTAAGGCTATCTCGGTTTAGAAGCAGATTACAGACTGTAAGACAGCACATGAGCGGTGGCTGAGTGTAGAGTGCCCAACGGGAACCATGCGCAGTTCTGTGCTGTTTGTACTTGAGGTATGTACCATTTGTATACCTGAGTTATTTTAAAGATAAACTGAAATGCACATAGCCAAGTCTTGACATTACAAGATTGTGTATTTCTTAAAATACAACTTTGTGTTGTACTTTGAAATAAATGATGCTTTTTTCAAAAGCCTTGAATTGGTTTGTTCTGCTTTTCACACCAGTTGCATTTCCCACCACTGTGGACCATGGCGTCAGTGAGTGTCCCTCTGCAGTTGATTGGTAAAGAGGTTTCTGGCTTGTCAGGGCTACAGCCAGCTGTGGGCTACTAAAATCTCCTCCTGGTGTTCATACAGGGTCCCTGACAGGAAATTACCCAGAAGCCTGTTGGGATCCAAGAAGTGGCTTTCCTCCACCTCTGACCTAAACAGAACAGCTCGGGAAAAAATTCTGCTAACATCTCCTGGCACCTGAAACCTTGGGTGTCTGTACTTTGCACTCAGCCTCTGAGCAGCTGTGGAGTTTCCAGCTGAGTGACCTGTGATGGCATAGAGCCCTCAAGGAAGCCACCCACACATCCACTCTGCAGTCACCCTTCTCAAAAATGGACCTTGTGCCAGCTCACCACTGCATTTGTGAGACAGGATTTCCTGACACAGGAGTCTGCTGACAGGAAACCCTGTGGCAGGGGGGTTGGGGGGAAATAAGGAAAGCAGCAGAGAGGCTCAGGATGGCTGGGTGGGTGACACACTGCAGCTGAGTTCAAACCCCCAGGATCCCACAACCTACATAAAGCCAGGTGTGGTAGCCTGGAATCCCTGTGCTGGGAGGCAGAGCCACAAACCCCCACCAACCCAGGACAGCAAGCTAGCTGCACTAGCCAGGGGATGAGTTCCAGGTTCAGTGAGAAACACACATTAGCAAATAAGGCGGACTGCAAATAAAGATGTCTGCCGTACCTACACATACACATGTACACCACACATGCACGGGTGTGTACCTACACAGACACATGTACACCACATATGCACGGGTGTGTACCAAAAGAGAGGCAGGTACAAGGGAGAAGCTGGGCACAGGAAAGGCCTTGGACTACCTGCAGGAATGCCCAGTGTTGCGTTCCTGAAACCCCGGGCAGTCGACGGGGAGGGTTAGGGGCAGTTAGAAGCTGTTTACCCACCAAGAGAGAATCTTTAGCACTTCAGCCATGCTATCTGGCTGGCTGGATCTGAAGCTGAGGGAGGCTTCATGGAGGCAGAGAAGGCAGCATCAGGTAGTGGTATGGCCTGGAAACGGAGTCTTCAGAACCAACTAAAAGACACTAGAGTCTAGAAGGCAAAGAGATTTACACATACCTAACACATTTCTCTTTTTAACAAACTGTTGACCCTTTTCCAACAACAATAAGTCGCCTACTGCGTCTCCAGAAAGAACCCACAGACTACACTGCAACAATAGCGACATACCATCAATCTTGGTTCTAATTTCCCTGGCGGTCCTTCCTGCTCCGGCATGCTTTTCTTGTCCATATTTCCAGGATTTTACAGACAACTTCTGCTAGGTTTCAGGGAGCTGTGAACAAATGTTCTAAGGCCAGTTACATGCTGAAGAACTCAGAGTGCCCTTCAGTGGGCAGTCAGTGCTGCATATATGAACCATCCTGCAGTGTGGTTTCAAACCTAGTCTTTCCTGCTTTTCATGAACGTTCATCAGAGCCAGCGAGGTCACTATGCATTTCCTCTTAGAGCTTCCTAGACAGCTAGAGCTGGTCTGTGGGGCTGGTTCCTGGCCGCATGGTCCTGTGGGTTAGCAGGCTCCCTTGAACACTTAGGAAATGAGAGCGAAGATAAGGCATACAATCTCTACACCAAGGAAAGAGCAGAGGTCTGCACAGGGAAGCTTCCCACCGACTGAGGGCTGGAGGGATGGCTCAACAGAGCGCTCACTGCTGTCAGAGGCTCCTTCAGCCACAGGTAACTCTGGCTCCAAGGATCCAGCAACCTCTTTTGGCATCTGCAGCCATACACACATGCACATATAATCACACACGTGTACATACAGTAACCTGCGAGCACATACATAAGAAGGAAAAGTAAATCTTTGCAAAGTAAAAGGACAAATGTTAACTGGCGTACAATGAGGAACTTGCTTGCTCATAAGGATCCTCTGAGGTTGCCAGATGATTCCCCAAATTCCCATTTTACCCATGAGATGTTCCTTGGCCAACTTGAGAAACACCAGACAGCTGTCAGCAGACCGAGGGTTCCGACTTGCCCAGATTTTCCCAGATATTTCCAACAGTAGGTATCCAAGCAGGCAGGATGTGGATGTGCTCAGTGCTCACCCACAAGCTTGCAAGCTGAGAGAGAACAGCAAAATTCAGACAGAAACCTAGGACAACATTATGGTAAGAGGTGAGCTACCCTGGCATTTGCTACCCAGATCCACAGCCAGGGAAGGACAGTGTCAACCTCTGTGAGGGAGGGATGCTCCAGCATCCGAGTATTTCTACCCTCCAGCTTTCGGCCGTATCCAAGGTAACCTGAGATCTGTGCAGTGGCTCTGCTTTGGAAGAGTGCTTCATGACATGTCACCTTTCAATGGCCCCACGTGTGCCACTGCCCCAGAACCATCTCACAAAGGGAGCTAATGCCTGAGTCTGGATGGCTCTGGGAGCCAGAAACCTACATAACCACACATCCCACTGGATCCTTCACTGGCCGGGGAGTAGCTGCCTCTGAAACCCAGTGTGAGTTATCTCATGATGGCAGCCTGGGAGCATTGGTTGTACTCTACAGCAACAGTAAATCAACCCAGTGTCCAGAAGGGAGATCACAGGGGAGAAAGGCAAACTAAAGTTTCTTCTGAAATACCCTTTTCCACCTGAAGACGCAGCCCACAATTGGGGTGCACCTCCCCATGTCAATCAGAATAGTTCTGCAGACGAGGCTCCCTGCTCAGGTAAGTCCAGTCTGTGTCAGGTTGACATTAAAACCAATCACAACACAGGCGCATTTAAGGAAGTCAGGGCAAGGAAGGGAAGCAGAGGGCATGGAGGAGCACTGCTTGCTGCCTTGCTCTTGTGCCTGCCTCCACCTGCTTTCTTATACAATCCAGGACCCACCTGCCCAGCGGTGGTACCACCCATAGCAGGATGGATCCCCTTCACGTCAAACATCAATCAAGAGAATGCCCCCACAGACTTGCCTACAGGTAATCTGTCTGGGGTAGTCCTGCAATGAAGGCTTCCTCTTGCCAGCTGGCCCTAGTGTGCACCACTTTGACAAAAATTAACCAACACTGAGGTTAACTGACCCCTGGTCAGGATGTGTTCAGAGTCAGCTGGCTTACAGGTTTCATCCAGACAAGTGTCCCAGGTTTGTTACATCCACGGTTCCCAGCAGACAGGAAGCAGTACGACCTTAGTACAATAGCCGTTTGGACAAACCCCCAAAGCTCAGTCCTTCTGGAAATGCGTTCTATAGACTCCTGCTTGGGAAGGAGGCGTTGAAACCCAGCAGTCAAATTCTGCCACGTGGAAATGTGTGAGAGTCAAACGGATGGAGGCCATCAGGATGGCTCTGTGGACTGCTCAGAAACTCATGCTGTTACTGACACTCTAGATGCTGCCCCAAGGCTGACAAGATGTGTCTCTTTTGGCCCCAAATAAAGACAGGGTTTCACTATGTAGCCCTGGCTGTCCTGGAACTCACTCTGAAAACCAGACTGGCCTTGAACTCACAGAGATCTACTTGCCTCTGCTGGGTTTAAAAGTGTGCAACACCACTGCCCAGCAAGAGTGTCATTTTTAGAAGAATTTATTTTTATTAAGTGTGTGTGTGTGTGTGTGTGTGTACATGTGTGTATGAGGAAGGAAGGAGAGAGAGAGAGAGAGAGAGAGAGAATATACACATTAGCACACTGCCAAAAGTATTTGATCACTGTATCTGAAGTAACAGACAGTTGTGAGTCTCCCAGTGTGGGCACTAGGCACTGAACTTGGGTCCTCTGAGAGAACAGTAAGTGTTATTAACCACGAGGCCACTTTGTCCAGCCCCCAAAAGCATACATTTAATGGCAGTAACAAAATTATATATTCTGAAAAAAAAATGAACCAAACAGAAATCTTAGAGACGAAGAACTCAGTAGATCAAATGAAAATCCAGTTGAGGTCAGGTGTGGCAGGGTGCACCTTATCCCAGCAATCAGGAGGCAGAGGCAGGGGGATCTCTGTGAGTCTCCAGAAAACCAAGGCTACACAGGGAGACCCTGTCTCAGAAAAGGCACTGCGGGCGCTGGTCAAGAACACTTTTTGCTCCTGCAGAGGACCCAGGTTCAGTTCCCACCACCCACATGGTGGTTTATAATCCTCCATAACTCCAGTTCCAGGAGATCTAGTGCAAGAAAATAAATGGAAAAAAAAAACACCTCAGAAGGAGAAGTAGGGAACTTCTGAGGCCATTAAACTTGAGGTGAATCCATGGTCCGTAGACAGCCCCATCAGGGAATTTTAAAGGAGCCCCATGCCTCTGCCCCAGAGCTGGTACTAAAGGTGAGTGATGCCACACCCACTGCCTGACGGTTTTCTTTTCTGCGTGCACTCTCTTAGAAGCACTCATATCTCAGGCATTCATGATGGTAATTCTCTCTCTTATTTCTGAGTGTAAAGTTAATATTTTTTTTCAAAGACGACATGAAATTGGAAGCGAAGTGGGGTAAGGAGACAGCAGGAGAGTTGGAGGAGGAGAGGGCATAGGTAGAATCAGTATATATTATACACATGTGTGAAACTTCCAAAGAATAATAATGTACTGTAAAAGTCATTTCTGGTTTTGATTTGATAAGATCCAGCATTGTGATGCTATAAGGGCAATTAAAAAAATAACAGGGAAGAAAATATTCTAATATTTGAAAATTAAGAAATATACTTGTGCCGGGCAGTGGTGGCGCACGCCTTTAATCCCAGCACTTGGGAGGCAGAGGCAGGCAGATTTCTGAGTTCGAGGCCAGCCTGGTCTACAGAGTGAGTTCCAGGACAGCCAGGACTACACAGAGAAACCTTGTCTCGCTCGAAAAACCAAAAAAAAAAAAAAAAAAAAAAAAGAAAGAAAGAAA
>NW_021604696.1:6845924-6851142 GCF_004785775.1 Grammomys surdaster | reverse complement strand
TAAACTTCCAAGGGGACAAAGAACTAAGAGAAATTTTAAAAAAAATTTTTTTTTCAGCTTTAGGGGTTAGAGAGATGGCTCAGTGGTTAAGAGCACCGTCTGCTCTTCCAGAGGTCCTGAGTTCAATTCCCAGCAACCACATAATGGCTCACAACCATCTGTAATGGGATCCGATGCCCTCTTCTGGTGTGTCTGAAGATAAATACATCTTTAAAGTGTTTCAGCCTTATTATTATTGTGTGCGAGCACAGGGGCTCACGAGGCATTCTGTCTTCAGAAGTCCTGAAGACTTCTACTCCATCTAGTCTACTTCGTGGCTACAAACTACCCTGGCCCAGACAACCATTGAGTGACGTACAAGGTTTGTCCGGTAAGGTCCAGTTACTTCACTTCGAATGATGCTTCAAGGTTTAACATATTACAGCACGTGATTGGAATCAGATTTCATTCCTTTTATGGCCAAATAATACCCCCTAGATGTTCATGGTGAATTTGGCTTATTTATCGGCTGGCGAAATGGGCACATGAGTTTGCTCTCTCCAGCACTCATCACTACGTAATTACGACCTCCTTGCCCCGCTCTCTGTAAGTTTCTGAGAGGCTGAAGAGCAATGCTCATCAGTTAGGAACATGTCCTTGCAGAGGACTTGAGTTCAATTCCTGGCACCCATATCGGGTGGCTCACGACCACCTTTAACTTCAGCCCTAGGGGCTCTGATGCCCTCCTCTGGTCTTCTCAGGCACTGCATTCAAGTGTCCAAACCCACACTCTGACATGCGTGCATACACAACATTAAGAGTAAATTCACTTTTTATGTAGGTGGTACATGTGTGGTGTGTGCATGTTCACGTGTGTGTGCTTGTGGAGACCCAGTGGAAGAGAAGATGCTGGCCTCATGCCACAGACTCCCATGTCACCACATAGCCCAAGGGTAGCCCACTGCCCTATACCCCCCACAAATGGGCCTCCAGAGTCCTGAGCTGTGGGGCCCACAGAACGTCCACTGTACCTGTTCTTCAGCTGGATCTACCCAGATCAGACCCTCAGCTTAACGGGTGCTATAAACATGGGCCCCAAGTCTCCCCCAGAACCCACATCCAAAATAGCTGTCCCTAAAGCCACACCACCTCCAAACCCACTTGGTCTGAGGCCCTGTCCCTTCTCTGTAGGCTGTGGGATCCCAGTGAGCTTAATGGGTAGCGCAGGCCCGGGACCACTCAGGAGACTGAGGCAGATGGAGCATGAGTTTAAGGCCAGCTTGAGCCAGAAACTGAGCTGGTGGACAGCTTACCTAACGTGTGCAAAACTCAGTTCATTCCCCCACGCTCCATAAAACTGAGAACGCTGGCCCCTGCCTGTACTCTAGCACAGGAAGTTGGGGGCAGGAGGATCAGAAGTTCAAGGTCATCCCTAGCTACACAGTGAGTTTGAGGCTACCCCGGACTTCAGGAAACCCTGTCTCAAAAACAAACAAAGGAGCCGGGCGGTGGTGGCGCACGCCTTTAATCCCAGCACTTGGGAGTCAGAGGCAGGCGGATTTCTGAGTTCGAGTGTTTGAGGCTACCCTGGTCTACAGAGTGAGTTCCAGGACAGCCAGGGCTACACAGAGAAACCCTGTCTCGAAAAACCAAACCAAAAACAAAAAAACAAAAACAAACAAACAAAAATGAGGGTGGGACTGGAGAGCAGGCTGAGTCCTGTTTAGTCCCAGCACTTGAAAGGTGGCTGACCACAGTCCAGAACTAGGGGGACCTGGCACCCTCTTCTGACCTCTGTGGTCACAAGCACACATGCCCACAGACAAAACATTCACAGGCACAGAAAATAAAACCACAAAGCCGAATGGTGACTGAGTCACTCAGCCGTTTCTCCTCCGGACACCTTGTCAAGGTGACAAGTAGAAGGCAGAAGGAGCCAGACTACAGAATGTCAGCGGCTGGCTGGGGGCGACACCCACAGGCAAAACCGAACCTGAGGTTAAGAAAAGCCTATGGGATGTGGGGTGCAGGGTGGGGGGATGCGGGGAGCTGCAGTAGCAAAAGATATTGAAAAGGAATAAGGAGAGATGTCCCACCATACAGCCTCTTGGGACAAGGATAGGCTCAGCCCCAACTCTGAGCCATTCTACTGCCCTATTCCAGGGCTGCTGCTGTCCCTCCCCCTCCTCCTGGCTTCTGGTGGCAGAGAAAATGGGAAGGTTTTCTCTCTATAGCCAGGTTCAAGCGTCCCAGCTTTAAGTGCCTGCTCAAGCGTTCTTGTTCCCTGGGACCTTTGAGACCTTCCCATTCATTGTTCTACATTTACTTTCCCTTCTCAGCCCATGCACCCCAAGAAACTGAGGCACAGCAGGGTTAAACGACTTGCCCCCGGGGCAACTGGGGCTAAATCTATAAGCATAGTATGACTTTTCCTAGGGGTAAGCAGCAGAAAATCATGCCAAACAGAAGCCACACTAATACAAAGGCACAAGAGCCAGGATGTGTTCTGCGCGAGGGTGCGGAGCCCGAGTCTCAGAAGCTGGCGAGAAGCACCCTGCAAACGCGCCTGGAGTGAACACTCCGCCGGAACTGAGGGCCTGAAGATCAGAGAATCTGGGTTCTGTTCCCTTACTGAGAAGCTGCCAGAATAAGGACAGACGAGCGCCCCGGGCCAGGAACTGAGCCCAGCTTTGCTTTGACAGTGGCGCCACCTTGTGGTATTCTTTTAGAACGGCAACCTCTTCAGACGGTTCAGTCATTGTTCCCTTTGTACTAGACACCTACGTGGATGATGTTTTAGGACCAAAACCAAATAGTAATGCTGACCATAAAATAAATACAAATAAAAATGTATTTAGTTTTTTAAATTTTTGTGCAATAATATGTATCATTATCCAATAACAAGTGAATTTTAATGCACCTGAAATATTTGCCAAAGGAACCATTTTCCAATTAACTTATTAGTTTTAAAGAAGTTAATAAGACTGTTTAAGTTTTAATATTGTTCGTGAATTAGTAATAAAGCTTACATATGCAGTAATAAAGTCATCTTCTAATGGAAAACACCTCGCTATTCTCAAGGCACAGCTAAGGGATTTTTGATTGGTTTTTGGGTTTGTTTGTTTGTTTTGTCTGTTCGGAGTGTGTGTTGTTGACATAGGGTCTCATGGAACCAGGCTCACATGCAACTTGTGACCTTCTTACCTCAGCCCCATAAGTAAACACGAAGTGGGCTGGGGTAGGGAAGTGCTTAGTGCTTAAGGGTGCTTACTGCCTTTCTAGAGGAACTGAGTTCGATTCCCAGCACCAGTGTCAGACATCACAACCACCAGAAATTCCAGCTCCTCTGGCCTTTCCAGACACCTGAAAGCATGTACAATTCATCTCCGAGACACAGACAGACAGACAGTCAGACAGACAGACAGGCAGACAGGCAGGCAGGCAGGCAGGCAGGCCACACATGCACATGTGCACAGAATGAAAACAAATAGTTAAACCAGAATAAGCTCTATACTAACCTCATTGTCTCGTCATTTTCCTGGTTTGACCCTATGTACCTGTCGTCAAGGCTCCGGGGCTCCTCGCTGCCCTCAACTCCATTCAGCAATTCTCTTGTGACCCCATAAAAACTTCCACAGCCTTTCCAGAGCACCTGGCTTCCCACCACAAATAACATCAAACTTTACTTTCCCAGAATCCCCAGCAAGTCTCATGTCTCCTTGGCTCTAAGTGTGATATGGGGGTGTCAACTCCCACCCCCAAGTCACTCTGGCCAAGGGAAGGAGGCATTGGTTTGCTGCTGAGGTAGGAGCCGATCTCACTGAGGGCACAGGTGGCACAGGTCGAACCATTAGAATCCTAGCTCCATCCCACCTCACCTGTTGGGTTATGCCCTCCATTAGTTCTTGGGTAGGGAAACTGAGGCAGTAAGACTTGGGGAGTTCTGAGTGGGACTGAACTTGAACTGGCACTTGGGATATGAGTGATTGACTGGACCCTAGCTATGACTGCCGGGGGTGGGGGAACAGGACAGGGGGGTGGGGCAGATGTGGAGATGGGGACTGGTAACAACCGAATCAGGACTGTGTGTGAGGACTTCCTAAAGAAGCCTGAAAACCTGTTTCAGCTGGCCGGGGAGGGAGGTGAGTAGTCTGTAAAAACCTCTCCAGGTGATTCTGGTGTATAGCTGTTACAGACAAGGCTGTGGTGTCCAATCTACTCAGGGATGCTGAGGCCCCTGACACACACAGCCCTCAGCCCTAACACCCACTTTGGCTTCCATTTCCCAGTTTGCTCTGGTACCTTGTTCACCCGAAGATAACACTACCACAGAGAGGTGGGGATGCCAGCCCCGTCTTCCATGGGGCCCCTAGGGGGCCGGACCTACAGAGGAGATGGCTACATTTTTTTCTTACCCGTTCCATTCAATTCCCCAGCCCTTCCCAAGCTCCTGGCCCTGGCCCAGAGAAGATGAGAATTCTCAAGTGAAGAGAAGTGGAATTTATTCCAATGTTGACAGTGATCCCTGGAGGACTCCAGGCTCCCACTCAGAAACAGTGGAAGTAGATTTGGGGATTACACATCCTCTCAGTCCACTGGTGATGTTTATCAATATCCCATCAGCCCCAGCCCATGAGGCAGGAGAATCACATGGGACGGTCAATTGGGCTCCCAAACACAGCCCATCCTGGACAGAGGGTGTGGGGAGGCTTGCAGTTCAGCCACACGCAGCCTCGGCCACCTGTTCACACTGTGTGGGTCCCTCGGCCCGGCTGGCCAGGCTGTAGTAATAGTTCCGCATACGTTGTTCCACAGTCAGGAAGTCGGGACGATCCTCCCACCTGTAGGGAAGACCCGAACCCAGCGTCAGCCAGAAGGCAGAAAGGTACCAAGAGCTGAGGAGTTGGGGCAGACTTTTGAGGCTCAGAGGAGGGTCGCTGTTGGATGAGGTCTCCTTCCTGTGAGATGGATGGAATTCTGGGGTGCCCAGCCTTAACAAGCAGAGCTGCCGCCTTACAGAACACAGATAACCATATTGTATTGAGTGTTGTCGGGGAGGTACAGAAACAGTGCACTGGAGCTCAGAGTGGACAGTACCACCCAACAGGGAGCAAGGATGCCAAATACAGCCATGCTGGGCACATGAGCCAGAATACAGCCATGCTGGGCACATGAGCCAGAATACAGCCATGCTGGGCACATGAGCCAGAATACAGCCATGCTGGGCACATGAGCCAGA
>NW_021604696.1:6843910-6845914 GCF_004785775.1 Grammomys surdaster | reverse complement strand
CTGGGCACATGAGCCAGAATACAGCCATGCTGGGCACATGAGCCAGATACAGCCATGCTGGGTACATGAGTCAGGCACAAGCTTACACAGGGACAGGTTTGGGATGGAGGTATCAAAGTGGTTTGACCAGTGGGAGCTGGTTGGCGGTGCTGGGATGGGATCTGGCTTGGGGTTTATGGGTCTTTTCTGCGAAAGGCTAAGTTAGGCTGAGTTGAAATGGGATGCACGGACCCCTCCCTGTCAGGTGGACTGCTCCAAAGTCAACACCTTGTTTTGCAGTGTGTCAAATGTTGGAATGTCATATTTCACAGTCGAAAGAAGGTAGCTTGTTTGGGTGTCTCCTTGTCATCTGCTCGGGGTGGGGACGAGTGACTGAGAGTTAAGTGTGTTAAGCATTTGCACCAGTGGCTTCCCTGAGTCATTGGATGTTGAGTGTTGACTAGTAGGGGTTGACAATGAAGCGCTGGAAAGTGATCCCAGGCGTGGGACACTAACACGCTAGATGACAGTGTGACTAGATGGTCTAGCATTCTGGGACCCATGTGCTGGTGATGGCCATGGCTGTGTTGCAGGCCCAATGTGTTGGGAGCCAAGCACAGATGGGGGTGGATTAAAGGTAGAACTCGGGTGTGATTCTTTGAGTGGAATACTAAGGGTAAAGGTAGCACCGGCTGCATGAAGACTTCTTCTCCAGGCCCAGGGCTGTACGGCCACCTCCCCTCCCACCTGGAACTCACTTGTATATCCAGCAGTCACTCATAAGCGCATACATCTCGGGCGGACACTCTGGTGGGCATTCCATCCTCTTACCCTGCTTGATGAATTCCAGGACCTCGGGGCCCTTCATCTTCTGCTCAGGCCAGGGATAAAGGCATATGTGAGGATACAGGGTCCATCCCTCACGCTGGTCCACCTCCCCAGCCCACCACTGCCAAACTGCCCAGCCTACCTTGTAGGGCTTCTGGCCGTAGGAGAAGGCCTCCCACATGGTGATCCCGTAACTCCAGACATCGCTGCGGCTGGAGAACTTCCGGAAGTTGATGCACTCCGGTGCATACCACTTCAGAGGCCACTTCCCTGCAGAACGGGCCTGAGAAGGGGAGGAGCTGCAAGGATAGGAGCCCAGGACCCCTCCCGACCAGCCATCTCCACCTGGGCACCACTGGGGTGGCACTCACCGTGTAATAGCTGTCATCAGCACCCAGTGCTTTGGATAGACCAAAGTCACTGATCTTGGCATAGTGCCGATTGACCAGTAGAACATTCCGGGCTGCCAGGTCACGGTGCACAAAGTTCTTCTCCTCCAAATACTTCATGCCCATGGCCACCTGGTGCAGCAGTTCAGCCACGTTGCTCACTGGGATCTCCTCCCTGGGGCAGAGGGGGTGGCAGGGTCAGCCTCATTTCCCACGGGGCATGGGTGTGGCACAGAAAACCTGGGCATCGGTGAGACGGCTGGCATGTAGAATGTCCTTGTCGGCAGTACCGGGTGTTCAATATTCACAGGAGCCCTGGGCACAGGCCCTGCTCCCACCACCATGGTGCACATGGGGAAACAGAGTCAGGAGTTCTTCTCTGTGGTATGAGTGTGGGCATCAGAGTACACACAGCACAGGCGTGTCCATGAAGCAGTAAAGGCAAGTGGCGTGGTGTGTACTGTGTCTGTGTGTCTGTGTGTGTCTGTGTGTGTCTGTGTGTGTCTATGTGTGTGTGTCTGTGTGTGTCTGTGTGTGTGTGTGTCTGTGTGTCTGTGTGTCTGTCTGTCTGTGTCTGTGAGTGTGTCTGTGTGTGTGTGTGTCTGTGTATGTCTGTGTGTCTGTGTGTCTATGTGTCTGTGTGTGTCTGTCTGTGTCTGTGTGTGTCTGTGTGTCTGTGTGTGTCTGTGTGTGTGTGTGTCTGTGTGTGTGTCTGTGTGTCTGTGTCTATGTGTGTCTGTGTGTGTGTGTCTGTGTGTCTATGTGTGTGTCTCTGTGTGTGTCTGTGTCTGTGTGTGTCTGTGTGTGT
>NW_021604696.1:6843326-6843810 GCF_004785775.1 Grammomys surdaster | reverse complement strand
GTCTGTGTGTGTGTGTCTGTGTGTCTATGTGTGTGTCTCTGTGTGTGTCTGTGTCTGTGTGTGTCTGTCTGTGTGTCTCTGTGTGTGTGTCTGTCTGTGTGTGTTGTGTCTGTCTGTCTGTCTGTCTGTCTCTGTGTCTGTGTGTGTGTCTCTGTGTCTGATTGTCTCTGTCTGACTGTGTGTGTCTGTCTGTGTATCTCTCTGTCTGTCTCTCTTTGTCTGTATGTGTGTCTATATGTGTCTGTTCTCTGTTTATGTATGTTTGTCTCTTTCTCTCTGTGTCTCTCTATGTCTGTTTGTCTGTCTGTCTATGTGTCTCTGTGTCTGTGTGTGTGTGTCTGTGTGTGTGTCTGCATCTCTCTGTGTGTCTATGTGTCTGTCTGTCTCTCTCTGTGTATGTCTGTCTGTCTATATATGTGTGCCTCTCTGTGTGTCTGTGTATGTATGTCTGTCTGTGTGTGTCTATCTTCCCCCCCACACCCTA
>NW_021604696.1:6816636-6843316 GCF_004785775.1 Grammomys surdaster | reverse complement strand
CCTAACCCCTAGCCCCTGTATGTATGTCTGTCTGTGTGTGTCTATCTCCCCCCACCACGTCCTAACCCCTAGCCCCCCACCCTGTAAGCAGCCCCCTAGGCTCACTTCTTTCCAAGCAGGAACTTGTGCAGTGGCCCGCCTCCCGCCATCTCCATGACCAACATGAGCGCCTCGGCCTGGCACACGCCGATGAGCCGCACGATGTAGGGGTTGTCAAGCTGGTGCATGATCTGAGCCTCTCGCATCATCTCGTCCTTGTCAGCCTTCTCTGTGCCCTGCTTCAGCACCTTGATGGCCACATCGATCTGCTTCCTGCCCAGCGCGTGGCCACAGACACAGCACAGGTGGGGACTGGGCGAGCACAGCCCACACCTGGCTCCCTGCCAAGGTGTCAGCTCCCAGAGATGCCTGGACTACCTCAACCAAAGTCACCTTCCCAGGGAGTGCCTATATGGCCTGTCAACACAGGGGTTCCCCCTCTGCATAACTTCAGTTCAACCAAGCCCTCAGAGCATAGCCCAGTGTCTCCCTCTCAGGGTCCCCAGGCCTTTTAGGTAACCATCCAGCATGTCACATCCTGCCCTGTAGTCTGCTTCTCAGGCAAATGAGACAGACACCCTGGCTCCTACAGCTCCTCCACTCTGGTGCCCACGCCGTGGCTAAAGGGCCCATCGTACTTGCGCATGCGGTAGACTCCCTGGCGCACTGAGCCAAAGTTGCCACAGCCGAGTTCGATGTCAGCCACGAGGAGGTTCTCTCGCTTCAGGAAGAGCTTCTTGTCCTTGAGTTCCTCGGGGTCGCTGTAGGGGCTCTCGTACACACTTGTGTCCATGGGCATCGGCCGTGGCTTGTCTGGCGACGCTAAGCGTGCTGGGTATACATACAGTCGCGCACTCTCAGGTTAGAAAAGGATGGGAAAGGCCGAAACAAGCGGGGTGGAGCGAGTGGGACAAGGGAAGGGGAAAGCTCAGACACACAGCCACAGGCCATGATTTACCCGCCTTCATATGTTAGCATGCACCAGGAGACACAGGCACATGGGTGGGCACTGTGACTGTGAGCATCGCTGTGCACGGGGCAGACCCCTGGCAATGGCTCTGGCTTTGTCATCTCTTGCCAGGGACCCTGCTTTCATCTGGGCATAAGCGCACCCACAACTCCGCCTGTTCAGCTCACCTGGTTCAGGGGTATATCCATCTGAGTTCAGGGTATCGATTCGTCTCTGAGGCTAAAGGTCACAGGGTCAGCAGCAGTTAGTGAGACCCAGCCCTCTCATAAAACCCATGCCTGCCAGGGACACCCTAGGGACAGTCTCCAGCATGGCAATCTTTTCCCCACCGCAACCTCCCTCCACACATCCTCCCAATGCCATGTCTCAACGCTGAGGTGCCACGGGCTCACCTGAGTGAATGTGGACGGGTGGGCTGGGAGGGTGGGCGCAGCAGCTGTTGAGGAGCGGAAGGAACGGTGAGTTTGGGAGACAGACCTCACACATGCCTGTCTGTCTCTTGTCTCTGCCTGCCTTACCTGCGGCACTGGCGCTGGCACTGCTGTTGGGACAGACCTCCTTCAAGTGGTAAATAAGTCCATCCGCCTTCAGCTTCAGGTACTCCACCAGCTGTGGAAAGGAGTGTCAGGTGGGGTCTCTCCCTCCCCCGCTCCCCAAGCTGAGCCCACCATCACAGGGTTCTCTTCAGAACATGGACAGCCTACCTGCCAGAGTGTGTCAAACTTGGTGCCTTCAGGGATGCAGTACTTGCCAGCCTTGTCTTGGCTGATGAGATAGTGGTACACAGTTTTTCCATAGACCAGGGACAGCGCATAGGTGCCCTGCTCCTTCCGGGGCCTCAGCCTGAAGGGAGGGAAGGGTGTCACTGCTATAGCAACATGAGGGACTTCCTGTGCCTCGTGCTATGGGCTCCACACCCAGAACCTCTTGAAGCAACAGCAGAGAATGAGAAAACCACTGCTGGGTGTCAGCAAACTTCTGCACCTTATGGTGACCATGGAGGAGAGAGACAGAGAGAGGAAAGCTGAGTGGACAGGAAACATGAAGTAATGCAAAGGCAGACTTGAATCTTTTCCCAGGGGAATACTGCTGGCACACAGAGGATATGGAGCCGTGGAGGTAGGTCACCCATCCATAGGACCTACCTGTTCTTCCAAGGTGGTGAGACACTTACTACCCTCTGAGAGACAGCTATCTCCAGGAGTACCCCATCATGAGGGGTACATTCAGCCATGAAGGACATAAGGACCCATAATCCATGAAGGACACACATATACACAATGGCCACCATCCCTGTGCACATTCACATGCTTCTGCACATGTGTGTGTGAGTGCACACACACACACACACACACACACAGAGATCAAACACATACTAAGAATCATACAGTGGCAGCCTCACATGAAACCCCATGGCAAAATCATTCAACACCTCAACACAGTATTGTGTGAAGACCACCGGTGACTGACACTCAGTCACTGTGATGGTTTGAATGAGAATGGCCCTCCAAAAGATTATTTATGCTTGGCCCCCAGACAGTGGGACTACTTGGGAAGGATTAGTGGGTGTGGCCTTGTTGGAGGAGGTGTGGCCTCATTGGAGGAGGCATAACACCGTACAATATTAGAGCTATGCTAAGTCAGAGGTTCTTCATTTGGGCACTGTTCCCACCATCCCATTCCATACTCAGACTTTCTGTGTCTTCCTTGAGGCTTTAGCCTGGTGGTACCCTCAAATGCCCGGTCTTTATTTGTTCACAACCTGGGTCCCACAACCAGTGCCCCAGCCTATTATGGCCACCTGCGCCTACACTGCAGCCAAGGCCTCCACAAAGACCTGTTCTCCCTGTAACCACCCTCATGTCTCTTCTGAGCCACCTTCACTGCCCTCTAGCTACCCAGACTTCCTCTGTCCTCCTCCAGGGTCTAGCCTAGTGAGTACCCTGACCTCCCATCTATGGCTTTTTTATAACCCACTAGATTTAGCCTGAGTCCCACAGCCAGCACACAGGCTTCACAGTCTAACCTTTGCTATAGAGGATCTAGGCTTGGCCCAGGATTGTCCCTCCTAGCCCCCAAACCACAGGACCTTCCCAAGTCACATCCAGCCTTTCCATCAAACAGATCTACCCCCACACTGCAGGCTTGGAAGAGAAAAGCTCCTCTGTCCACCTGCCTTCATGCCATCAAAGCTACTTCCAACCTCTAGACCCAACCTTCCCACACACCTTCTCTTCTTCCCCAACCTGCTCTCTCCATAACAAATTCAGAACAAAGGAAGTTCACATGTCCAGATTTCTTCACAAGAATACCAATATGAATCATCAAGCCGCCATCTTTTCTCCAAAACCTACCAATCCTGTAGAAACATTTGCCAACGAGAATTGTCTATACCATTAGTTCCCAACCTGTGGGCTTCGACCCCTTTGGGGATAGAAAGACCCTTTCACAGGGGTCACCTAAGATCACTGGAAAACACAGATATTTATACAATTCATAACAGTAACCAAGTTACAGTTATAAGGTAGCAACAGAAATAAATTTATGGTTGGGGTCACTACAAAATGAGAAACGGCATTAAAGGGTCACAGCTTTGGGAAGGTTGAGCACCCTGCCCTGGATGAACTTCAGGATACAGAATTTAGCCAATCATAAACCTTCTCAAAGAATTCAAGGTGCTTAAAGAAGACACTAAGAAACTGGTCCATGACATTGAGGAGAGGGAGCTGGAGGAGGAAACTGCCGGAGTAATGCCCAGGAGAACGGGATTCAGTCAGGAGATGGAGACACTGAAGGAGACTCAAGCTGATGTGAAAATGGAACTGAAAAGCCCAACTAGAAAACTCAAAGGAAAGCCTTACACGCAGAATATATCAAGTAGAAGATAGAATATCAGACCTCAGGGATAAAGTAGAGGCTCTAGACCACACACACACTTTTAAAATCGTAATTTCAGGATATCATGAAAAAAATAAGCCCTACAACTATAGGCATAGAAGATGGGGGCAGTGGGGGTGGGAGGAGAACCTCAAATTATTGGCATAGATAAGGTCTTCAACAAGATCATAGAAGAAAACTTACCCAAACCAAGGAAAGACACACCTGTGCATATACAGGAACTCACAGAACTTCAAACAGACAAGACCAGAAAAGAAAGTCCCTGCAGCATATCAGTAAAGCATTAAGAATATGTAACAAAGAAAGTGTAGTAGGAGGGGCCAAAGGAAATACACAAGTCACATAGAAACATCTGAAAACATCAGATTTCCCAGTGGAAACTCTGAGAGCCAAAAGACCCTGAAACAATGCATGCCATGACCTGAAAGCCTGACTGCCAACTTGTGATGGTTTGTATATGCTTGGCCCAGGTAGTGGCACTGTTAGGGGGTGTGGCCTTGTTGAGGTAGGTGTGGCCATGTTAGAGGAAGTGTGCCATTATGGGAATACTCTTTAAGACCCTCATCCTACCACCCTAGCAATCTTCTGTTTGCCTTCAAAACAAGATGTAGAGCTCTCAGCTCCTCCTGCCTGCACCATGCCTGCCTGCATACTGCTATGCTCCCACCTTGATGATAATGGACTGAACCTCTGAACCTGTAAGCCAGCCCCAGTTAAATGTTGTCCTTATAAGAGTTGCCTTGGTCATGGTGTCTGTCCACAGCAGTAAAACCCTAAGACACAACCTAAAATATCATACCCAGCAAAACTATCTGCCATGATTGGAGGAGAGATAAAAACTTTCTACAACATAAATAGCCTTAAAATTT
The DNA here is from genome assembly GCF_004785775.1 of Grammomys surdaster. Classification (NCBI taxonomy): domain Eukaryota; kingdom Metazoa; phylum Chordata; class Mammalia; order Rodentia; family Muridae; genus Grammomys; species Grammomys surdaster. The sequence goes on along the minus strand of NW_021604696.1, from coordinate 6,838,540 downwards.
GTATAGCTAAGGACTAGTGAGATGACTCAGCAGTTAAGAGCACTGGCAGCTCTTCCAGAGGTCCTGAGTTCAGTTACCAGCAACTACATGGTGGCTCACAATTACCTGTAAGGGCATTTGATGCCCTTTTCTGGCATACAGGTGTACAATGAACACATTCCAATAATGATTTTAAAGATCAATACCCTCAATTGTCCAATCAAAAGACACAGACTGACTGAATGGATCAAGAAACAAAATCCATCTCTCTGTTGCCTACAAACAAACACATCTTAATTTTAAAGCTAGGCACAGCCTTAGAGTTAAAGGATAGACACAAGTACTCCAACCAAATAGGACCAAGGAGCAAACAGGCGTTTCTATTCTCATAGCTGATGATAAAGGTTCACAGGGAGAACCTGGCAGGGCCTTCAGCCAAAGCCAGCCTCAACTAATTGTCCAGGAATCTCACTCTTCATTTTTCTTGGTCTCTTGACTGTCCCCTAAATGAGTCACTGGCCCTCATGATACCACTGTTGAATTGTGTTTGTCTCTCTGCTTTCCCTAATACTGCCCCTGACACGCCCCACCCCACCCCACCGTGTTCCCCAATAGCATTGGTCCTCCAAGCCTCTGATTCACCTGTTGGCTCTGTTTTTTCTGAGGTTCCTCTTATCTCAGTTGACTACTAGCTCTAAGCCTGTCCTAAATAGCTTTTTGTTGAGTAAAATGTTTGCGAACTTCACCTTTGGGAGGTACAGTTTCGCTACATAGTAACCAATCAGAGCCAGTACAGTTTCGTTACATAGTAACCAGTCATAGCCAGTCTCTGCTGTTGGAGGCTTCCAATCTCCACAAGGACTGGAGAGTTTTACTTCAACTTGACACAAGCTAAAGTCATCTGAGAGGAGGGAACCTCAGTTAAGTTAAAATGCCTCCCATGAGATGGGGCTGTAGGCAAATCTGTAGGGCATTTTCTTTATTAATGATTAAGAAGGGAGGGCCCCATTGTGGGTGGGGCCTTGCCTGGGCTGGCGGCCTTGTGTTCTATAAGAAACCAAGCTGAGTAAGCCATGGGAAGCAAACCAGTAAACAGCACTCCCCCATGGCTCCCGCCTCCCAGATCCAGTCCTGTTTGAGTTCCTGCCCTGACTTCCTCTGATGATGAACAGTGGTTGGAAGTGTAAGCCAAATAAACCCTGTCCTCCCCAAGTATCTTTAGTCACTGTGTTTCATCACAGCAGTGTTATGCCTGACTAATACACCCTTCCAACCTACTGAATCTCAGCTGAGCTGACCTAAATAGAATTGCTCAGAGGGCTCACAAAGTTGTAAACATATGGTGGGGTTAGAGTTAATAAATTCGGGAACATTTTGTTACACAGCAAAAGCTAACTGATACAAGTGCAAAGGTTTCCTCTTAGGCGGGATGGGGGAAGATGGTTAACCTAAGTTATTCAAAGGTTGTCTTCTCTGGCTGGAAAGATGGGTCAGCAGTTAGAGCACACTCTGCTCTTGCAGAGAAACCACATTTGGTCCCCAGTGTCACAACTGCCTCTAACTCTAGAGTCAGGCAGATCTGACGCCTCCCACCTCCTCAGTCACCCGCATACATGTAAGCATCACAACACACAGATATCCACATATTTACATAATTAAAAAGAGTACTTTTTGTTTTGTTTTGTTTTGTTTTTTGGTTTTTCGAGACAGGGTTTCTCTGTGTAGCCCTGGCTGTCCTGGAACTCACTCTGTAGACCAGGCTGGCCTCGAACTCAGAAATCCGCCTGCCTCTGCCTCCCAAGTGCTGGGATTAAAGGCGTGTGCCACCACTGCCCGACTAAGAATACTTTTTAAATTTAAAAAAAAAAAAGCGCGCACACACACACACACACACACACACACACACACACTGTACTCTAAATTGAACCTCATCTCTTTTCTTAAACCGTGGTGCTGGAGCCTGCACTCTGGGCTGTGTGCCAGCTGAGCATACACTCTAACACTGGGTATATCCCCAGCCCCAGCAAATTATCATTAATCAGAATTTAAGAGATATCTCAGGGCTGACTGGGAATACATCTCAGTGGTAGAGTGCTTGCCTACAGTAGGCAAAGTTATGGGTTCAATCCCCACATTGTGAAGAAAGAAAGATGGAAAAATACCTCCCTCAAAAACATTAGAAATATCACTACAAGTTATAGTTCAACTGTCAGGTAGAATAAAACATCGTATATGCATGTATGAATATATAATATATGTATATATATAAATGTATGTATACATTTTAAAATATTTCTTAAGCCGGGCGGTGGTGGCACACGCCTTTAATCCCAGCACTTGAGAGGCAGAGGCAGGTGGATTTCTGAGTTCGAGGCCAGCCTGGTCTACAGAGTGAGTTCCAGGACAGATAGGGCTACAAGAGAAACCCTGTCTCGAAAAACACACACACATACACACACAAAAATATTTCTTATTATTATTTCATTATTTATTTTAATTTTTGTTTTCAATGCATCCTAACCACAATTCCCCCCTTCATTCCTCCCATTTCTATCCCATCTTATCCCCTCTCTCCCCCACATCCACTTGATTATCATTTTTAATTATATATATGGGAAGTGGGGTATGTGCCTGTGAGTGCAGGTGCCTGTGGAGACCAGAGGTGCTGGACCCTCTGGAGCTGCAGTTACAGGTAAGCCACCCCCGTGGATTCAATGCGGGGGACCCACTGATCCATCTCTCCAGCCAGGTATATACACTCTTCCCTCTCCACCCACAGCAAAGTCCAGGAGAGAACGATATCTCTGGGGAGACCTGCATGCTCTCAGCACAGACCTCATGGGTGGTGGAAATTAAGGGTCAAGGGTCAGTTCTTCCATGTCGATCCTGGGGAATGAACAGCCCTGGGGAAGGAGGCAGAGCAATGATTTACCCCAGCAGGACTCAGGCACCCAAGAGAAAGAGAGGCCCTAGGAACTGTCCCTCAGACTATTTGACGTAAACACTGTGCTTTCTGGGATCACACAGAGAGGCAGGAGCCAACTTTCTTCTATACGGATGCCTAGTGACTGGCTGGTATCTGAATAACATTTATACACAAAACACACTCAAGAAGAAAGCAGTCGAATGCCCAGCAGGCTTCCAAAAAGAGCTTCAGAGAGTCTCTGACCATAACAAACTCATGAATAGCTGCATGAACCCAGACATGGCTCAGACACACACAGACACGGTCACACAAGGAACCAGGGCTGATACCTTACCTGCCCACGCTACTGGTTTATATGTATTAATTCCTGTGATTCTTTACACAGGTCTCAGGCAGATACTGCTGACATCTATAGAATAGATTGCTTCAACATCCTCCCTGTCCATACCATTGCTGGCTACCCAGCCCAAGTCCCATAGCCTGCAGGCGGCAAAAGCTAGGCTCAATGTGGACCAGATCTGGAGTCCTTCCAGTTCACTGTGAGGACTTTGCAGTATCAAAATACCTCTGCGCATGTGCACACAGACATATTTGCTCTCTGAGCCCACGTGCACACTCAGGTCTGCCTACTCGGCCCCCAGGATTTCAATCAATAAACCCCTCATCAACTGCACCCCATGCCCCACATACAGGAACTTGCCGTCGGTCTGCTGGCCGGAATAGAGTTTGCGCTCTGCCTCCTCGCGAGTCAGGCTGCTGTGATACCAGGGCATTCGCTCGTGGGCTGTGGTAGCAATGAGCTTCTCCACCTGTGGGGCCTGGCTGATGATGGCCTGCTCCAGCGCATCGCCCTGAGGAGGAGAGAGGAGCGTTATGGGAGTGGCCAAGCGGCCAGCAACCAGAACCCACTTGCTTGCTTTCTTTAAGAGGAACCTACCTGCCTAGGCACCACTAGGGTGTGTTTGCAAGTTGTTGAGGGAAACCTCCGCCAGTTCTATGGTCTCCTTCCTAATCCAATCAGGAAGGCACCGTGGCCAGGCTTCACCTTCTAACCCAGCTTGAAGCTCATTATCTTTAAGATCCTACACAATTTCTTGTTCAAGAACAAGAACTACAGACCATAGTCCCTGTCTGCCATCCTTCTGTAGGCCACAGGCCTGCCCTTCGTGGTCCTCTCTGGCACCTTCTGGCCCCTCATAGATGGTCAAGCACCACAGCATCACTCAGGCTGTGCAAGACAAGCTGCCACCACGTCTTCCTTCTAGGTCGTGGGCTCAAAATCCATCCAGTGAAGACACAACATCAGCTCCCTTGGGGACAGCAATCCTCTCTGGCCACCATGACCCGCCCACGTCCCGACCACGCCCCTCTGGCCACACCCTCACCTCCAGCTTCCAGGTCTGGCGCACGTAGTCGCGCACCATAGCATCGCGCAGGCAGTCGAAGACCCCCGGCTGTGGCTCGAGGCCGGGCGGCCGGTTGCAGGGCTTACGCAGGTTGCAGGGCAGCCCGTCGGGGTCCTGCGAGTAGAACTGGCAGAGCTCAGCCGGGCCGCAGTGCGCCTTCCCGCCCGCGATGGCGTACGTGCCGTTGAGTTGGCGCTCGATGGGGAAATGGTGGAAGCGCACGTCGTGCACCAGCGACAGCACGTAGCCGCCCAGCGAGCGCAGGCACTGGCGCAGCAGGAACAGCCCGTCGGCCATGCCTGCCAGCTTCAGGTGCTCCTCGGCCTCGGCCCGCGAGATGCTGCCGTAGAAGAACGGCAGGTGCGCCGCAGGGTCGGGCATCGCCGGGCCCTGTGGGTGCAAAGGCGTCGCACGATCATCGGGGCACCTGATCTTTGTACGGGAATCAGTTCCAGAGAGAATCTGCCCTGTCCTGGCACCCATCCGAGTCTGAAACCCACTTCTGACTTTTCGGGGACCTGTGCACAGCATCCAGCTACCCCAAAGGTCCCCAGGCCCTGAACTGTGCCTTCGTTTCCCAAACACATGCTGCATATATGTGTATGTGTGTATTTCAGGCTGAAGATATTGTACCTGAAATACTGTCATTCCCTTTCAAAGGCCACACACACTCAGGAGGTGGCGGTGAATACTGTGATAGGAGTGATACAGATTGAAGTCTGGAATTTTAAGTATGATGTAGGAGAGAGGTTACCATGGCTAGAAGGGCCTCCTCCTCTAGCCCAGAGTGTGAGGATGAGGAAGAACTATCTCCTCAAAAAATCTTTTATAAGGGAAGCTGTGCACTGTTGGTGCATGCCTTTAATCCCAGCACTCGGCAGGCAGAGCCAGGTAGGTAGATCTGTGAGTTCAAGGACAGCCTGGTCTACAGAGCAAGATCCAGGGCAACCAAAGCTACACAAAGAAACCATGTCTTGAACAAAACAAAACAAAAACACGAGGGGAGAGTGTAAGGCTAACCAACTGCTCATCAGGGAACCCAGCCCCAGCCATCCAGGCTTCACAGAGGACGCCTTTGGCCTTCTGTAATTCCCTCTGCCCCGCCCCCCACCTCCCCTCTCTCTCTCTCTCTCTCTCTCTCTCTCTCTCTCTCTCTCTCTCTGTCTCTCTCTCTCTCTCTCCCCCCTCTGCCTTCCTGAAGCAGTTTCAGAAAGCATGAACTAATCTGACTATCCAACCACAGAGAGATTAAGGTTGAGAGTCAGGATTTAAGTTTGTTAACTCTGATGCAACCATTAGGACAAAATGGGGGGGTGTGTGTGGTTGGGGAGAAGAGGGAAGGAGAGAGGGGGAGACAAGCATAGTGGCCTGGGTCTGTGACCCCAGTGTTTGGGAGGCTGAGGCAGGAGGGTCACATGAATTTCACATGAATTTAAGGTCAGACTGGGATAAATGGATGGGTGAGTGGGTGAGTGGGTAAGTGGGTGGATGGGTGGGTGGATGGATGGACAGATGGACAGACACAAAGATGATAGACAGTTCTGAGATAGATAGATAGATAGATAGATAGATAGATAGATAGACAAATCTGAGATAGATGGTAGATAGACTGATACATATATACATACATACATACTAACTACAGATCTGAGGTAAACAGACAGACAGATGGACAGGTAGACAGATAATCTGAAAGGCAAATAATTTTAAATTGTCTACCCTGAACTCCCCAGAGGGCTGCTAGAATCCTGTATCTTGTTCGGGCTTGGGTTACACCAGTGTCTGAATTAATCAGAACTCTGTGTGCATTAAGATTTAGTGTATCTGTTCTGTCAAGGAGAACCACACAGCGCTGAGCCCTGACTGCAGATCTGTATGCAGGATGTTCAGGCCGTGATGGGCACTGTGACTGTAGCACTGATAAACTCTTAAAGTGCCTACAACAGATGGGGAGGGATGGGTAAGAAGGTTGTCAACTCCTGCTATGCACAGCAGTTCTAGAAAACCCTCTGCAAACACTGAGTTATGACTGAAAGACAAATGCACACTTAGAGCCCCTGGCCATGAGGCCAGTATGTCACTATTGGGGAGGGAGCTTGAGGTAGGGGAGACTCATGTAGCCCAGGTTGCCCTCAAACTCACTATGTTGTTGAGATTGTTTGAATTCTTGATCCTCCTGCCTCCACCTCCCATACACTGAAAATATAAACCTACACCAATACACCAGGCTTAAAGGTATGGCCTAGGCAGGCCTTGAACCTGTGATTCTCCTGTCTCACTGTCTTTGGCATTTGCCTAAAAGCATTGGGTTCCCATCCGAGTCAGCTGTATTCTATGTCTGTCTGTCTGTCTGTCTGTCTGTCTCTCTCTCTCTCTCTCTCTCTCTCTCTCTCTCTCTCTCTCTGTGTGTGTGTGTGTGTGTGTGTGTGTGTGTACGTGCGTGTGTGTTGTGTATTTCACAAGACCTGATTGGAATACACATTGTTGGGCCGGATCTGGATCAGAGCCTCTGCCTCATGTGGGAAGGCCCAAAAAGTATGCCACCCCACAGGAACAAGAACTAGAGCCCTATGTTGCTCATGCTCCGTGGTGATGTTATCTGTGACTCAATAATTCTTTCCACTCAGTGTATATCTGCAAATTGTGGGGAAAACACCATATTGTTTTGAGGATTGCAAAGTTGAGGCAGCAGGTGAATTCTCAAATACAGAATCTGTGAATAATGAGGGCCGATCTCTCTGATAAGCGAGCAGAAGGTGAGCTGCAGAATCCAGAGCTTAACATAGGAAGACCACTCACTCTTTCCATTCTCAGTAGTCTTGCTTTTCTGCAATGCTGAAAAAACTTCGCCCATCATAACGATTACCTGTTGCTGACCCAGGAAGACTCAGTGTCCTCCTTATGCAAATGAAGGCAACAGGGTGTAAGGACAGGCTTGGTGACTGAGAAAGGCTGTGTCTGGTAGGAATGGGCAGGGATAGAGGCTGGAACTGAAGAAGATACTTGGACAGGAGCAGGCTGAGGCCTTGGTCTGGGCAACCAGGGCTGCTGATCACATGACATAGATGCAAGGCGGGAAGCCATGGGCTGCCCCGCCCCATAACAGTTGCAAACAGTGACCAGAAACCCACAAGATCAGTGTAGTCTTTGTCTTTCCACTGAGACAAGACGGTTACCAAACTGGCCAGGTGATACATACTTGTGATCCCATTACTCGGGAAGCTGAGCCAGAAGGACTGAGTTCCAGGTCAGCCTGGGATACAGTTAAGGCCGGCTGAAATAGTGAGACCCTGTTTCAGAAAACTAAAAAATGAAAGGGAGGGAGGGGAGAGGGAGCCTCCTTTAATGTTTTCAATTATTGTTTTCTGTATATGAGTGTTTTGTGTGCATGTATGTCTGTGGATCATATGTGTGCCTGGTGGCCACAGAGATCTGAGGAGGGTGGGTGTTACAGAGTTATGAGTCCACGTGCATGCTGGGAACAAAACCCAGGTCCTCTGGAAGAGCAGCCAGTGCTCTTCACCACGGAGCCATCTCTCCAGCCCCAAGAGAACCTTTTTAAAGAGTCTTTTAAGAGAGTTTTTCATGAGACTACTTCAAATAAGTCACCAAGTTACAGGCTCCTTGAAAAAAAAAAATGGAACCTGATAGAAAAACCTCCATGGGAGTTTTGTAGCAATTTTTATTCATATCTGTCAAACGTTGAAAGGGACGTAAATATTTCTCAACAGGTAAAGAGAGGCAGGTGTCCCCAGTGCAGACAGTGCAGCAGCACGCTGAGTGACCAAAGCAAAGAATGGCTGCCACCCGGGCTCCTGTCAGAACTGCAGCAAGGAGACCCTGTCAGTGGCAGCGAGTGGGGGCAACTAGAGGGGCCTGAAGGAATTGAGGAATAGTCTACAGTTTGACAGAAGTACAGTGTCCTGCCTGCACACGGCTGTCAGATCAGACCTCTTCCATGGGGCAGTCTGAAGACATCACTGGATGTAAACTACCTCCATTTTTAAACAAAGGGTGGGAAGAGCAGATGGGGAGTCTAGACATATTCACACCTCAGGAAGAACAGAAGCAGGAAAACAGAACGGACAGGTCAGCTTCCCTCCCGTCTCCATCTAACTGACTCCCATCTGAGCTCTCACCCAGCCTGGTGTCCTGCTCCACCCCTGGCTAGGGAGGTACTGCTTCATGCCAGCTCCTCTGGGGAATGGGTGCCATGTTCCTTCCCTTCTGTTTGGTCTCAGATCTCTCTGGTCCTCACAAAGTCCCTGCCTTGACCCCTTTGGCCCTTATACTTCCTGTGTTCTCTCTCTCTCTCTCTCTTTCTCTCTCTCCCGCCTATCTCCCCCCTTTCCCAGTCTGGCCCCCTTACTTGGTCATCGTGCCATAGGTACACAAGCTGTACACACACCTCCCCCAAGCCAGCTCTCTAGCCTGCTGTTGGCTTGTGTCGCCAACACCTCCCTTGATCTCCACCAACTGCTTCTATTAATACAGACAGATCCAGATCTCAGCCGCAGAATGTCTGTGGTTAGCTGACTCCTCCACTGTCTGTTTCCACTTGTGCTGAGCTCTGAGGCCTGCAAGCTGCTCTTAGGGGATTTGTCACCATGGCCTCCTTTGCTCAAGAACCTACTCGTTGCTCAAGAATCCTCATTGGATCAGAACTCGTCTGCCTTCTACTCCAGCCAGGCTGGGTTATTTGCTTTCCTTCAGACCCACTTCCAGATGTCTGTCCATGCAGGACTTTGCTGAGTGTGCCCTCCCTGGCCTTCTCTATCTCTGTCTCCCCAGACCCAGCCAACCCTTCCTGGAAACTCCTAAGGCTGCTTTACAGAGTACAAGGCTGTAGGATAAGGGAGGGGGGAGGGAGTGGGGACGTGTTCTGGGGAGGGGAGTTGGTAACAAGGATGGTCTCTGGAGCAGGAAGCTGTGGCAGGAAACTGTCAGTCACGTGGTGTGAGCAGCTTTGCCCCACTTGGCCACAGGTGCAGCCTGGGTAGTCGGATGTTGGTTACAGAAGAGGAGCCGGGGAAGGTTGGTTCTCGGGGTCCAGTACAAGGCTATAAGCCAAGACTGGCAGCTCAGACCAGAGGTCAAGGTGGCCCTGAGGAAGGGTTCACCCTGTTTCCTGCTACTGTGACAGCCATTATGATAATCAGGCCCCGCCAACAGGCAGCCAGCCATGTATGTGTCTGTATCCACCTTCCTCGCTTTTCTGGTTCATTCTCTCTCTCTCTCTCTCTCTCTCTCTCTCTCTCTCTCTCTCTCTCTTTTAAATCAGAGCTGAGGACTGTACCCAGGGCCTTGCACTCTCTGCCACTGAGCTAAATCCCCAACACCACGGTTCATTCTCCTATTCATACAACATTGGGACCAAGTCCTTAGGGATATGGTAGCCAGAGATGCTGATACCAGAGGAAGATGCCAGAAGAGGCAGAAGATGAAGGGCTAGGGGCAAAATGTTAGCACAAGTCTTTGTCTCCTGCCTGTAGCCAGGCCTGAACAGGGTGGCAGAGCCGCTCCCAGGAGCAGGCTCACCCCAGCCTCTCAGTGCAAACCTAGAGCCAGAGCATCACTCTCATTCAGACTACCTGTCCTGTCCCTGTCTGGACTGACCCAAGGGGAGGAAGCAGGCAGGGCTTGGGTTAAGAAGCCTACTATGGTCTTTGTTCCTCCCCGTCCCAGGGTTACTGCCACACCTTCTCCTTCAGTACCCTGAGACACGACAGAGAAGCCAGAGCAATCTGACATGTCCAGGTTGGGCACCTATTCGCCATGGCTGCATTCAACTCTCCAAAGTGCTATTGCTCCATCAGTGACCTCACTACATGGTCTACACATTCCTGTATGACTCTATCCACAGCAAATCCACGGCACAGTCAAGGCCAAGAATGAGAAACTATCATCAACAGGAAGAAGAGCTTGCCAACATGGATTCTACTGGTATCTTCAACTCCATGAAGAAGGTCAAAGCACGCTTGCAGTGTGGAGCCAAGAGGGTCACCATCTCTGGCCCCTAGGCTGATGCCCCAAGTGAACCACAGGAAGCGCGACTCAATCAGGATTCTCAGCATTACTTCCTGGAGCACCAACCGCTCGGCCCCCTGGCCAACGTCACCCACGACAACCTTGACATTATTCAGGGACTCATGACCACATTCCATGCCATTACCACCACCCAGATGACAATGAATGGTCCCTCTGGGAAACCGTGAGCATGAAGGCCATGTGCAGAACATTCTCCCTGCATCCAGAGATCATATGAGGACTGGAAGTCATCCCAGAACTGAACAGGAAGTTCACTGGCCTTCCATGTCCCTACCCCCAATATGACTATTGCTATAAATCTGACCTGCCCAACCTGGAGAAAGTTGCCAAATCCAGGGACATCAAATATCTGGTGAAGTAGACATCAGATGGCCTCCTGAAAGGCATCCTGGTCTATACTGAAGACCAGGTTGTCTCCGGCTACTTTAACAGAGATACATATTCCTCTGCCTTGGACACTGAGGCCGGTATTGGCTTCTGCAACCACCATGTCAAGCTCCCTTCCTGGTCTGACAAGCTTTAACTACTCAGCTATATTCCCAGCCCCCCACCACACACACACTTTTCTTTCTTGAAACAAGGCCTTTCTATACACCAATCCTGTCTTTACCCGCCAAGTGCTAGGATTACTGGCATGTGCTATCACACTTGGTCTGCGGACTTTCTCTTACTTATCCAGAATCACTGTGTCTCTGTTCTAGCCCCCTGTGCTCTCCCTCCATGCTCTCCCTCCCCTTTGGACCCCACAGCCTTCACCCAGATTCCCTCTGAAGCCATGATTGTTTTATTTTAGGCCATAGCGAGCTCCTCACTTCAGACACAGAGCAGGTATTTGTCAGTCAGCTGAGTCCCATCTGGATTATTCGATAAGCCCCAGCGAGCAGTGTCCTGTTACTGAACATACCATGGAGGGCAACGGGCTCTTTCCTGGTTTTTAAGGTTAGATTTGCATCTCAGATCTCCTAGAGAATGGCAGAGTGGACCTGGCCAGAAAGCTGGGATTCCCACTGCTCTGAGACAGGGCCAAGGATGATGCTCAGAGCTTCCAAGCTGCCAAGTACAGGGCCTGGTTCCCTCCTGTGCTAACACACCCACTCTGCACACCCTCCAGCCACAGGAGCCTGCTCAGTCCACTCGCTCAAGCCCCTTGGTGGGGGCGAAACAATCACGGTCCAAGCTCAGGGTCTCTGCACGACTTAGATATCGCCTTCCTCCATTCTATTCGGGTCTGCCCCCTGACCTCTCTCTAGCACAGCCTCTAGGTGGCTCCCCATCCCAAGCCCAACCCCTTGTGCTTTACCACTAAATATGATACACACATGTATCAATATGTCGACATTTTGGTTCCTTGCATGCTGCTTTTTCATTGCCGCTAAACATCCCAGAGCCAAGAAGGACTATAATCGGCTGTGATGAACAGGGACACACACACACCCCTTCAAGAGCTTGCAAGCATGAGGGTCACAAGAAGGCTGCGAGTAGGAGGCCTAGGGGCTTCACCCTCTAGCACACGGGCTGAGAAGACTTGCTCAGGTGCCTAAGCCAGCCACACCCTTGTCCTGGCTATATGATTCAGGATTCCAGCTGCCCCTCTCTGCTAGAAAGTTCATGTTCCCCTGTTCCCACCATCCTTCCCAGGATGCATCAGGCACCTAGGAGGAGGACCCTTCCACAGCTCCCATCTCCCACATCCCGGCCCTAATGGTCACTGTCGCTCTTGCTGTGACCTCCCGAGCCTGGCTTCTCCAGGCTAACCCCACACATCCCCTTTTCTCTCACAGCCCCTGTTTCCTCCCACACAGAACAAGGCCAGCGATTCCTTTCAAGGCTGTGGGACATCCTTTATGACTGGACCGTTTAACCTGCTCTTCAGCACAACTGCCACCTGGACACTATTACTCCCATTCCTCAGCTGGGAAAACTGAGGCCCGGAGAAGCTGATGCCAGGCTCCCAACCTGATCCACAGTCACTCAGGTCCAACAGAAACTGGCACTGATGTTTCCAACTAATACCATGTAGGACAGACTGCAGAGTTCCGAGCCAAGTCCCTGGCGACTCCATGTCCCCGCAGACCCCAACACTGCAGCTGAACTACTTGGACTGACAAGGCCTTGGGTGCTGGGGCCCAGAGATGGTCTCAAATCCAGCTCACTGAGCATCTGTCAACTGATAGGACAATGTCCCTCCAACCCTGTAGAACCACAGCCCAGCCTCCACTGACTCCGGCCTCCACTGACTCCGGCCTCCACTGACTGACTCCGGCCTCCACTGACTGGATTCTAGGAACTATGTCACCCCTAAGCAAGGAAGCTTCTGCTCTCTTGATCTCAAGCTATAGGACAGCACAAGAAAGGTAGGAAACATCGGGGTGACCCAGGACAGAGCCCCAGAGAGTCGAGGAACTGGTGAGGGAGGGGCTGAGCAGTGTGGAGAGGTGTTTGATGGCATTCTTGGCATCGACCCAATGCATGCCTGGATTACCCAAGTTAATACCAAAAACCTCTCCAAACACTAGCACCCACTGGGGACAGGCGGCATCAGCTGGTTCTAGATCAGCATGACCCCATTCCTGTGGTCCTTGGGCCTGAGCAGGGGTGGTCAGTATGAGGTGGTCCAGATGCTTCAGGCCTCATGGAAGATTCCAGAATCTGTGATCAGGGCCTGAGACCCACAAGAGCTAATAATAATAATTAGCACCCTAACAACCAATTAATTATATGGCACCTACTACGTATGTCCCTGAACACTGGTGTGTGCCCTCAAGCACCATGGGGATTCTGTGAATGATGTGTTGTATACAGAAACTATAAAAGCACAGAGAGGTGGGGTGACTTGCCCAAGGTCACACAGCAATAAGTAGCAGGCAGATCTAGATGGACCCAGGCCCCTGGGCCTAAAAGTATAAACTTCAAAACCATCCAGGCTTTGCCCACCAGGGTACCTGCTGGGGTTACACAGGTGAGACTTAAGGCCAGGTGGGAAATGAAAAAAAGCTTTGGGTTTAGCTCTTCCCACCTAGGACTCGGTGACCCCAGTCTTTCAGCAAGGCCTCAGTAAGCACCTACTGCGTGCTTGATGCCCTGGCTAAGACAAGAGCAATGAATGTCACTGTGATGGTTCACTACCCAGACCCTGCTATTTTCTGCCAGGCCTCACTGTCTGGGAAACCTCTTCCAGCCTCTGATCCAACAAACAAGGCAAGCACTTAACAGGCAGCCAAATCCGTATCTGCTTTTAACAGGTGCGCAAACCCAGATTCAGAGAGGCCAAGAAACTTGTCAAAGACACACAGCTACTGAGCAGAAATCTAGTGAATGGTTCCTTTGCCCCTGCCTTTAATATGAACTGCCTACGAGTGGAACCTGACTTGAGCCCCTCACCAGAACCACTGACATTTTGTTGTCTAAGCTCACAGGCCGATGGTACCAGCCTGCTTACACTGCTTTCTGAGGTCAAGGAGCTGCAGTCTAGGAACCCAGAAAACATCTCTTGTCCAAACACACTGTAGTGCTAGTGCGGGCACCCCTCAGGTTCCCCCGTCCCCCCTCACACACACAGAGTAAGCGACTGACACCCACTCACACTCCATCCACCAGGGGCTCCAGTCCCCAAAGGCCAAAGGGTGGCCGCTCACCTGGACACCCTCGATGCTACCACAGCTCACAGGGCACGGCAGGGCACAGCCGGAAGGCCTACTGTCCCCAGAGCGCTTTTTCTCACCAACACCTTTCTCTGCAGCTCAACCTATTTCCTTTAAGTGAAGACAGGAAAGAGAGTGGTGTTTGAAGTTGACGTCAAAGCAACAAAATGCTGTGTGGAAGGAAAATCACAGGCCGCCTGCTCCTGGTGGGGCAGAGCACATTTCCGGGGTGATGCAGCATCAGCCACAAGGGGCTGGGAACACAAGAGGAAAGTGGGGATTGTAGCAGCCAGGGATCCAGGACAAGTACTGGAAAGGCAGGGTCCTCAATTTTTCCCTGTCCTAGACAAGGTTACTATTGCTGTTATTAAACACTGTGCCCAAAGCAAGTTGAGGAGGAAAGGGTTTTTCTGGCTTACACTTTCACAGCTAACCATCAAAGGAAGTCAGGACAGGAACTCAAACAGGGCAGGAGCCTGGAAGCAGGAGCAGATATGGAGGCCATGGAGGGGTGCTGCTTACTGGCTTGCTCATCCTGATTTCTTCTAGAACCCAGGACCACCAGCCTAGGGATGGCCCCACCCACCATCAGACTGGCCCACAATGCAACCTTATAGAAGCATCTTCTCAACTGAGGCTTCCTCTCAGTTAACTATAATAAGTGTCAAGTTGATATAAATCTAGCCAGTACAGTGCCCAGTTTCTTGGAAGCATACCAGGGCAGGCCTCTGCTGGAACCCTTAGAGGCAGGCTAAAGCCCTAAAGCTGCGGTTAGGGAGGGGTGAGTCCACTAGGACTCCAGAGCTAGGCTGGTGTTCACCTAGAAAAAGCCAAGATGGCAGGGCTGTTCTAGAGGGGCTCTGGGAAGAATTGGCTCTGGAGTTGACGGGCATGCAGAGTGGGGTCCCTCGACCCTCACACACTAATCCAGCCCCGCACGGTTTCCCATCTTGGCCACTTCCCATATCTAAACCTCAGTAGAAATGTGGAGCACCCCCAAGATCTCTGGGAGCCGCAGCAGCTACTTAAAAGCATCAGAGGCCGGAGTTGAGAGAGGTGAAGAGGGAGGTGGGGATGGGTGGCATTCCCCTACTAGGCACGAGTGTTCAGTGCTGGGGGGGGGGGGATCCTGACCTCTGCAAGTCACAAGCCCTGCACTCCGTGCCCCTTTCTGTCCCACTCCATGCTCCTTCCTGTCCCAGAAGCTTGGGGCTGGAACCTGTGTGGTGGCTGCAGCCTCCAGTGTGTCTACTTCACTGCGGGAAAGGATGCAGATCGCCACAGATAAGGAGCCTATGTCCTGTGAGGTGTGAGGAGGGAGGCACTTCCTTTGAACTTCAGAGGGAAGGGCTACCGGATGCTAGGGAACTCGGCCTGTTAAGTTGTGTGCAGCGCATCTAGGGGGTTCCAGTAAACACTTGCTGTGGACTCGGAGCCTGGGAAGAAATTGAACCTGCACCCCAACACCTCCAGGTATGCCTCCAGGAGAGGCTATGTGGCTTCCTCCAGGAAACCTCCCTCTGCCTCACACTAGCCAGAGAAGCCTGTGTGTGCAGGTAGATGAAGCTGGGCAGGCCAATTCGGCTCCATAGCTGAAGGAGACCTCAACAGGGAAACATCTGGCAGGTGCCCTGGGAGGAGAGGAGATGGAGCCTCAACCTTCCAGAGAGGCCACACTTAACTCTATCGCCAACACCACCACCTCCACACCCCCAGCCCTAGCCACAAGGACAGCCTCCTCCACCAGGGTCCCTCCGGGATTGCACCCACACACCTGCGAGTACACACACACACACACACACACACACACACACACACACACGAGTGACTCAGCTACTTTCCTTCTGGGCCTGGCTAGGGTGCCTTCTACCTTTTGGGACTGTTGTGAATATGGCCTGAATACAAACTCTTCCTCTGATGGTGTAAGACTTCGGGGTCTCGGTTTGAATTTAAGATTAAAAGACCCCCACGGTCCCAGGACACATCCCGGGAGGAGTACATTCCTTAGTCAGAGGACACTTGCTGGATTAACATTCAGAGGAAGAAGGGAGAGCTTGATTAACATTCCTCAGACCACAGGGGAGGGAACCCACCTGTGGGTAAGGTAGGCCAAGAGCACACAGACACATTCCAGGAATCAGGATGCTGAGTCCTTAACGTAATAAACCTGGGCAAACAGAAGACACTCCTTGTCATAATCTGAGTCACCTAGGGACCGGACCCTGGAAAGGTCAGACTTTGTGGTTTGCCTTCGTGAACTGTACTGTACCCATAAGTACTGTACCCAGCTCTTTTTCGGGGCTCTCTCTCTTGCCTGCATTCGAGAGAGTCCTAGTGCACTAGTTTCATTAAACCAAACCTCATGTGACTACAGCAAGTCCTGTCCGTGAGTTTCTGTTAAAGCGTGTCCCCTGGTTTTGGATCTTAGAGTCCAACAATGGCTATTCCCTATTGTCAACTTGACTACATCTGGAATGAGCTACAATCCAGAACTGGAGGGCACTCCTGTGAGATTTTTTTGCTCGGTTTGAAGAGGGTGGATCTACTAGTCTGAACCTTTGAGGTGGGAAGACACAAGTCTTTGATCCGGATCTTGAGGCAGGAAGACAAACCTTTAATCTGGGCCACGCCTTCTGGTGGAAGCCTATATATAAGGATATGGAAGAAGGAAGTTTTTGTTCTTTGCCTGTTTGCCCTCAGCCTGTGTAGAGTGAAAAATTATAGATACTGGGTATATAGAATCCTTTTTAGACATATAAAATATTCTTTAGGCTTTCTTTATAAGGACATGGAAAATTTTCTGAGAAATTAAGCCATTTTTATGTTATGCCACCTTAACAACCATGAGCTCCCTCCCCATTCCTTGGTTTGTGGTTTTTCCCCTTAAAAACCCCTCTAAAACTGGCTGTCGGGGTCAATTCAGCTCCTGCGTGGGCATACAAATTGACCGGCAGCTAGTTGTCACGCCCTAATAAACCTCGCAATTGCTCTGGTACACGGTGTCTCGAGCAGATTACTGGGTGGCCGCGACTTTCTAAGACTTGAGTGAGGGTCTCCCCTCTGCGGAGGTCTTCACCTGCTAGCAAGCCTGTTCCTTCACTGGCATTAGAGCCTACTTACATATACTGAGACACCCAGCCTTGTGGACTGAGCAGCTACTGAAATCTTGGACTTTCCATTCACAGGCAGCCATCGTGGGATGAGCTGATCTTCGCCTATAAATGTTTCTGATTTATGCTGTGCAGCCCAGCATTCCCTGGCGCCCTCTAGGGGAATCTCTGGGGTACTGAAAGCTGCTAAGCACCATGTAGGAGGCTCGCAAGATTGAAAGTACCATCGTCCTTGCAAATGAACCCAAGCTGAGGCTAAGGAGAACTGATTGTTTGACTGCCACGAGCAGTCGCTTACTGTGTGCTCTTCTTGAGTGCTTCTCAAATGGCTGGGTTCTTCTGTAATCTTCAAACTGTAGGAATTTGGTTAAACTTAAAAATTAACTGCCCCAGGACACATCCCGGGATGAGCACATTCCTTAGTCAGAGGACACTTGCTAGATTAACATTCAGAGGAAGAAGGGAAAGGCTGATTAATAGTCCTCAGACCACAGGGGAGGGAACCCACCTGTGGGTGGGGAAGGCCCAGAGCACATACACACATTCAGCAGGACGACCAACCCTTGCCACTCACTGACAAGAGAGGTCCTTGCCACCTCATTGCCCAAAGACCAATCAGTTTAAAAGTCACACTGTTCTGCCAATCGTATTGTGCCTAATCACTGTTTCTCTAGTCCACCCCTTAAACTGTATAAAAACTGCTCTCAGCTTTAGCTCGGGGTTCCTCTTGCCTGTGTGTGAGGGAACCCCAGTGCACTGGTTATTATTATCATTAAACCTCATGTTTTTGCAGCAAATCCCCTGTCCGTGTGTGTTTCTGCAGGAGTGTGTCCCCTGGTTTGGATCTTAGAGTCCAACAAAACCATGTGGCAGTTGCCAGTACTCACTGGGTCACCTACAGTCAGCCTACCATAGACAGTGCGGTGCTGACCTGTTCCCCGTGGAGGTGACTGTTTAACGGCGGAGAAACAGACTTAGCAAAATGATAAAATGTTCTTTACAGCACACCAGTCCTAAGAAGGAAAACCCTGGGAAATGGAAGATCTATTCACATGAAACTTGGGTCAGGGCAGGTCAATGAATAGGGAGAGGGAGAGGGAATAGCAAGCAGGACAGCCTGAAGCAGAAATGCGTCATATAATGGAGTCTCTAGCCCTAGTAACTGGAGTGTTTGAGGGTCGGGGGATGTAACTCAGCTGTTAGTGTTTGTTCAGCATGCATAAGGCTCTGGTTTCTACACACAACACCACAGCATCACACAGTGGCACATGCCTATAGTCCTAGAACTTGGAAGTAGTGACAAGGAGTTCAAAGTATAGGTTGTAGAGGTGGCTTGCTGGTTTGGAGTGTAGGCTACTCTTGCAGAGGATCTGCATTCAGTTCCCAGAACCCACTTAAGGCAGCCCCCAATCTCCGAGAAACTCCAGCTCCATGGGATCTAATGCCCTCTTCTGGCCAATGTGGGCACATGTACTCCGATGCATAGATATACCTGAGAAGGCTAGGTTTATTCCATGGCAGACTTCAAATTGGCAGTTAAGACTAGACCTAAGAACTGGGCAAGTCCAGGCAAGCCCAAGCAAGCCAATTACTAATAGAAAAAAAAAAGACCCCAGGATCCGGCCTCCACGCCCCAATAATGGTTCTGGGATGCCTAGAGATGGAGTAAGGCAAAGCCCATCTCACCCCAGAATTCCAGTGTGCTTGAAATCAAGCCTGCAAGCTCACTTGGTTGTCTATCTTGGTAATGGGAGACCCCAGCATGCTGGACTTCTGCAGAATAAAACACTCTTTGCATTTCCATACTCTTTGAGTCCGGGGTACAGTTTTTAGGCGAATTGTGGGCCCTTACATACCTACACATAGTCACACACATACGCATAAGAAAAAATAATCTAGATGCTCAAAGTACTCCTTGGCTACGTAGGGAGTCTGCGGTCGGCTTGGGATACGTGAGACTGTCTCAGAAAACAAACGAATGAAGCAAAGAACAGTGCTTGGTCATTATTATATGAGAAGATGAAGATTCCAGAGATGAGCTTCAGGACAGCCAGCTCTGGGCCCAAACGACGGCCCCAGGGTTGTTGCCACCACCTGGTGGCTCCTCTCTCAACTGCACTTTCTTCCTGGGCTTCCGGGTGGGGAGTTAACTTCAAATCCTGTCAAAGAGCAAGAATTTTTTTTTCAGTATTCCCAGAGAATGCCCCCCAACACAGCACATTGGTTGAGTGGGTCCTATCTCAGTCTCTAAAGCCAGTGGATGGACATGGGTGTGGCCAGGTCAGGTATGGGTGGAAGGAAGGAATGCAAAGGATGCTGGGAAGGCAGAAAACCAATATATTGCAGAAATGAAATCACAGCTAAAAACAAAATTATACTGAGTAGTACTTTGTGCCTGCAGTGAGGGTAGATTTGATCTGACAACCCTACCAAGGAGGCTAACCTATGCTATAGAGAGAAACCCGCCAAGAGGAAACAGACTTGAGACTTCCCTAGGACATGGTAGAACACACAGAGAACACAGCCACCACCCGGCTAGACTCTAAAACTCAATGCCATCTGTTGCCTCACCCAGAGGGACAAGGGGCCAGGAAGCCTACCAACTAGAGGGGAAATGATAAGACAAAGGGCACCCCTTCTTGATGAAAATGAAGGAGACAACCATGGGCCCACAGGCAAGGGGTGCTCACCTACAGAAGGCGAATCCTGGGAGAGGGACAGGAGATCTGGGTCAGGGTGGGCTGCAGTTCAGAAGTGGGGGCCCAGAGGCTGGACTGAAGCCCACGATGGTAAACATGTCCAAACTGGTGCATCTCATCGGAGCTCCAAAGGACCCTAGTCCCTACTTTCTGCAGTGTCCCCAGCCCAGCATAGTGTCTGGCACACAGTAGGTATTGTCAGAATGAGAAAGCCGAGGCTCAGAGCAGGCCTAGGCAGGACCAGTAGTGGAATGAGGCTGGGCCCAGCTCTAGGTTGGATAAACAGCTGAAATCATGAGGTCTCAGGCAGGCGGTCTCTGTGAGGCTGGACACACTACAGCTCTCACCTCTTCCCTTTGGTCCTAGATGACCGAGCTCACAGGGCACAGTTGGGCAGCAGAGATATAGGATAGATGTGTCAGCTCTGATGGGCTATTTTCCCTTATAATCCCCCCGCCCCCGTCTCTGGCTTCTTCGACTGTGTTATGGGGAGGCCAGGCCCATACACGTCAGCTGTTAGGGAGACTGCCACAGTGAGGGACACTGGCCACTGTGTCTAGCACAGAGTGTCCACTTAATGCTTGCCCGAGTGGGGACCAGCTCCATAAATAACAGCTACAGATGCTGGTGGAGAGTCAGCCGCCTCCTTTCCATGCTTGCCCATGCTGCCTCCTCTCCATGCTCGCCCACTCTTCCCTTCTGCCCTTTGTAGCTCCCTCCCCTCCTAGTCCCCGGCTCCTGCCTTTCACCTCATGCCCGAGCCCCCCCCCCCGGAAAATCAACAAGGTAGGAGTATGTGGGGTACCCTATGGACTATAAGTCTTGGCTTTCTGGTCTTTGGGGTTGGCATCTTGGCAGGGCCACCTCTGTCTAATACATCAGGTTGCATGGACTTCAGCTTGGCAATTTTGAACTTAATGCCAGTAAAAATCCATTTTTGGAGGTGGGTTGACTTTTCTACTTGGCAAGGAACTGAACAGCATCCTCTGGGGGCAGTCTTGTCTTCAGTTCCTACATGAACAGGTCCAGAATCCCCCCCTACCCCGGGCTCTGTCAGATGACCTCGGGGCTACTCCACCACTCTCACCCCTTTGGAGACTTTAACTAAGAACCCTCATGTTCTATCTATGCATGAAGAATTAGCCAGGGACCTCACAGTATCATTGCTGTCCCCTAGAGCTGCAAGCACACTGACCACACCACCAGGGACCACTATTCAGCCAGGGTCTGTCCTGCCACCGCCTACCCTACCAGTTTACATGCCCCATACCCCACAGTAACCCAACCTAACCTTATATGCTCTGGGGACTAAAACAGCAGAGAAAGGTCCCTTGCCTGTGGCCACATTCATCTGGGCATGCATGCAGTTTTTCCATCTCCTGTAGTCACGCCCTCTGTCCATTAAGAGCCCCAGTGTGTCCTGGTCTACCTAAAGACCCAAGATCACTTCCCTACCTTGCTAACAACACATTCTGCTCCAGAGTGGCTTCTAGCCATGTCACTAGGCTTGCGGCCTCAAGTTATGCCTCTCCCATAGATATTATTATTATTATTACTGTATTTATTTTATGTGTATGAGTACACTGTAGCTGTCTTCACACAAAGAGGGCATCGAATCCCATTACAGATGGTTGTGAGCTATCATGTGGTTGCTGGGAATTGAACTCAGGATCCCTGGAAGAGCACTCAGTGCTCTTAACCACTGAGCCATCTCTTCACCTCCCATAGATTTTTTTTTTAAAGAAGATTTTTATTTATTTTATGTATATGAGTGTTCTATCTATACATACACCTGCCTGCAAGAAGAGGGCATCAGACTTCATTTCAGATGGTTGTGAGCCACCATATGGTTGCTGGAAATTAAACTCGGGACCTCTGGAAGAGCAGCCATTTAACCACTCTTAACCACTGAGCCATCTCTCCAGCCCCTCTCTGATAGATCTTAAATAGGGGCTGAACCCACCTTGACAGTGACCTTGTACTCTGGCTGTATCCTGTCAGTGGGCACCATCTGATTCCTCTGACTCACATCTCATCCCTGTTCTCACCCTTCCTTCGGCATCCTTATAACAGGGGTGCCAAGCATGAAGTCCCA
>NW_021604696.1:6807495-6816536 GCF_004785775.1 Grammomys surdaster | reverse complement strand
CTCTCTCTCTCTCTCTCTCTCTCTCTCTCTCTCTCTCTCTCTCTCCTGCCTCACCATTTGAGGCAGGTCGATGCTACCCTGTCTCTGGAGAGTTCCCACTAAGTTGACCCAAGAAAGGAAGCTGCTTTTCCCTCTTCCGACCTCCCAGTCTCAGCCAGCGCTTCCTGTTGGCAGAAATAAACAGAAGCCAGGTGGCAAGGGAGTCTGAGAGGAGTCAGGGCTCTGGTGGTAGTTTGAATGAGAACGGCCGCCCCAGAGGCTCACAGATTTGAATACTTGGCCACAAGGGAGTGGCACTAATTGAAAGGATTGGGAAGAATCCTTGTTGGAAGCAGTGTGTCCCTGGGGGTGAGCTTTGAGGTTTCAAAAAGCCCATTCCAAGCCCAGAGTCTCTTCCTATTTGCCTGCTGATCCAGATGTAGAACTCTCAGCTCTTTCTCCTGTATCATGTCTGCCTGTGTGCCATCATGCTTCCTGCCTTGCCACCATGCTGATGATAGACTAAACTGTAAGCCAGCCCCCAATTCAACATCTTCTTTTTATAAGACTCGCTGTGGTCATGGTGTCTCTTCACAGCAATGAACACAGATTAAGACAGCTCTGCAGAGCTGTGCAGAACACAACAGGAAACAGAAGCTTGCAGAGAGATAACAGGTACACCCCAGCAGGCCCTCATCGAATCCCAGCTGGAAACTGATGAGAATCTCCAAATGCTAGGAGTCCCTTACAGAGCAGAGAAACCTGAGCACCTGCTATTTTACAGAACAACCAAGCTGGTTCACTGCATCTGGCCAGCAAAACCATAAGAATCAGCAAGTTCCATGGGACCCTTAGGAGGCCAAGAGTCTCCCAGAGGGCAGAAGACAAACACAAAGAAAGTCTGGGACCTGCCACGTCGATGGAATTGCTAGGTGTTCTGCGGCACATTCAGCTGCTCAGTAAGTGGCACCTCCATTAGAAAAGGGTCCAGGCTCAGTGGGAGAAGGCTGTTTAGATCACATGTGGGTTCGGTTCTCCAATCTCCTTGCCTGGTTACAAACCAGACTGTCAGGGAGAGCCTCTGCAGCAGATAGATGCAGGCTGCTGTCCTTTGAGCCATCTCAGCTAGCAAACCTAGGCATTCTGGAACGATTAATAGAAGAGAGAAAGCACAGGGACCCTCCAGAAGCCTCAGCTAAACAGCTGCAGCATAGATCCTGGAGGTCGGGGAGGCCAGCCTCTCTTCTGTTGATAATTCTCCATCAGAAAGCAGCTCCAGGCTTGTGAGTCTTATTAAAGGCATTACATCAGACTAGAAGGTACTCAAAACGGTAACATCTTCTCCAATAAGTCATGAGACTGCTGGCTAGTCTCATGTCAATTTGACATAAGCTACAGTTATCTGAAAGAAGTGGGCCTCAGTTGAGAAAATGCCTACATAAGATCCAGCTGTAGGGCATTTTCTTAGTTAGTGATTAATGGGGGAGGGCCCATTGTGGGTGCTGCCATCCCTGGGCTGGCTTCTGTAAGAAAGCAGGCTGAGCAAACCAGGGGGAGCAAGCCAGGAAGCAGCACCCCTTCATGGCCTCTGCATCAGCTCCTGCCTCCAGGTCCCTGCCCTGCGTGGGTTCCTGTCCTCACTGCTTTTGAAGACAAGCTAATATATTTCACTGTGAGTGAAATAACCCTTTCCTCCCCAGCTTGCTTTTGGTCATGGTCTGGCACAGCAGAGTCCATGGAAATTACTTATGACATTTCAGTCAATAACAGATTATTGTATAGGACAGCAATCCTATGAGATCATATCATTTAGAAGCTGGGAGTATAGCTCAATGGTGTGTTTGTGTGTATGTGTGTGTACATGTGTATATACACATATGTGCATACATGTGTATATGTGTGTATCTGTGGTATATGTGTGTGTAAGCCTATGTGGATGTGTGTGTGAATTGTGTACATGTATATATGTGTGTATGTGTCCATATGTGGTATATGTATTATATATGCGTAAGTCTATGTGTATGTACATGTGTGTGTTCTACATCACTTGCCAAGCACATATAAGCCCCTGAGTTCAATCTCCAGCACCATATAAAACATATGTTTTCCCACCTAGAAAAGTCATATCCAACTTAGTGTGGGCAAGTACACTCTATGGTAGTCAAACACTGGTAGTGTTACCTAACACATTTCTCAGACTGTATTCTCATCAGTAAGTGACACATGTATACATACACATGTATGAACAAGTTTGTGAACAGGCAGGTGGATCCCAAGAGCCAAGCTACCCAGTGCAAGCAGGTAGTTCAGACTTCCCAGTGTGTGTTCCTAATGGCTTTACTGCACTGGCCCCCATGGCCTCTCGTCAGCTAGTAGGGGGAACAAGTGGTCATGGTTTCAAATGAGTCCACAGACATTCCGGCCCCACCCAGATGCAGACAGCAGTTACATCACTGGCTACTCAGGGAAACCTGGCGTGACTGTGAAGAAGCTGACATCTTGGTGACGTTGTCTAGGTGCAGACCTACACTTTGAGACTACACTACTGAGACTTTGAGCTGAATTCCTTAGTGGGTGCCTGGGCACTCCTGTGCATTGTAAGATGCCTAACAGCATCTTTAGCCTCTGCCTTCCAGATGCCAGAATACGAAGGCATACACACACACACATACACACATACATACATACATGCACACACATACATACATATGCACATTCACACACACATACATACACACATACACACATACATACACACATACATACATATGCACATGCACACACACATACACACATACACACATACATACATACATGCACACACATACATACATATGCACATGCACACACACATACATACATACATACACACATACATACATACACACACACATACATACATACACACATACACACATACATACACACATACATACATATGCACATGCACACACACATACACACATACACACATACACACACACATACACACATACACACATACATACACATACACATGCATTCCCATATATATACACATACATACATACATAGACATACATACACACACATACACATGCATTCCCATACATGCACACATACATACACATATATACATGCACACACATACATACACACATACATACATGCACACACACATACATACACATACATTTACATATAAACACACATACACATATATACACACATACAAACACACATACACACACATACCTACACACACAGCTAGAAATATCTTCAGAAATTCCCATTGCCCCAGATCGAGAAGCCCCCACTCTACATTACTTTATGAGCTACCAAGCAGATGAGGAACTTTGGACAGAGGAGGGAAGACTATGGTTATTAACAAGATTTATGGCCAGTATGATGGTTAATCTTCATTGCCAGTGTGGGTTTGTATAAAAGTGTCCTCCACAGGCTCATGTTCCTGACCATTTAGTCCCCCATGGGCGGCACTATTTGGGGAGGTTCAGGACATATAGCCTTGTTAGAGAAGCATGTTACCGGGGCTGGGCTTTGAAAGTCTAAAGACTTCTGCAATTTCCAGGTTGTGATTGGTCCCAAACAGCCCTTCAAGATTATTTAAGTAGGTTGCTTTGCTCCCTCAGAGCTGGCTGTAGGGCAGTCTCCTGTGCCACGTTTCTTACTGTTATACTGTCAGATCCAATAAGGTCTTCCGCATGGTCTTGCTTCACTGACTTTCAGTAGTGTGGTCTGCTAAAATGAAGCTGTGCAGCAGAAGGCAGTTTGTATGTGACAGCTGAGCCAGCGAATGCCCGAGGCCAAGCTTGATCAAAAATGATCCTGGCAGGTAGGTGAACCCAACATCACTCAGGGTCACCAATAGGTGCTACCCAAACACAGCCCAGCCCAGTGTGTTCTCAAACCCAATATTGCCAACACTGGATTTCCAAACCGCCCAATGAAAAGTCTGCATTCCCAAGACTGGGGCCCCAGATTCAGAACTCAAAGTTCCTATATCAATTGGTCAGCAGTTAAAGAGGCCCAAGCATTCTCAGAGCAGTCCCAGTGCCTGGTGCTGGACCCACCACTGGTCCACTGAAGAAGTGACATAGTGGAGGTCTTGCTGTGCCATTCAACAGGTAAAGTAGCTGCCCGCCTAGACTACCAACCCATTCTCCAGCAGCGCCCACAGGCCTGAGCCAACCTAGCTCTGCAAGCATGGCGCTGCTACCCAGGACCCGCTAAGGATCCAGGCTGGGAATCCCACCAGCTCACGAGGATTCTGCTCCTAGTGAGAAAGGATACCCATGCCTTGATGATGCCAGCCGCTCCCAGAACACATTCAGAAACTGCAGCTCCACCTCCCAAATGCTGCCCCAATGGAGCACTGACAACCGAAGGGACGGCTGAAGAGTTCCCCAGTGGCAGAGCAGAAAGAAGAAGCGAAGTGGAAGTAGGAATGACACTGTCAAGTCTTTAGGGTGCAGGGTCTCAGACCCCAGGCTGACAGCTGTAGCTCTGGCTGCAACCAATACCCAGGCGAGCCAACAGGAGAGGCGTGCATGAGACTTACCACTAGGGGACGCCACCTGCCACTGCTTTCACCCACCCGCAATGAAGTGAAGCCCACATTTCTAGAGACCAGCTTTAGAAAAGCTTCTTACCCTTGACTTCTGTCCAGGTGGCACAAAAGAACCCTCCGACAGTGGCTGGGTGGCAGTTTCCTGGCCCCTTCACCGGCTTAGACGAAGGAATTGTACTTCAGGTGCTTCTGCTTTCCCATGAATTTTTTGAGGTGCTTATCTTGGGATTTTTGCCACAAAGACTTCCCATTCATTATAAAAATATTGTACGTCATGCTCACTGGAGGATACCTAAAACGAAGAAAACAAACCACACCACTCACTAAACACACAGGAAGGCCACTGTCTGCCTGTTGGGTGGGGACGGAGTCTGCAGTTTCTGATGGATCTGAATTCTGTTACCTCAGGGAAGGTCTGTCCTGAATGACATGCCCTCTGACCTAGGGTCACAAGGTGCCTCTTGGAAACTCCTCCATTGCCTGCTTTTCTCCCACATCCCCCGTTCATCCTAACCAGTTCTTTTCGAGAGAAAATAGCCGGTCCAAGAATGGGTCCTGGTCAGGGTTGTGAAGTAAGTCAAGCTTGATTTCAGAAGCCCTTAAATCCAGGTTGCTCTTTTGCTTCAGGAGCCCCATGCCTGTCTCAGAAGAGGAAGCTAGACGTGAGGTAGCTGTTGGCTAGTCGGCTTGGGCTTCACATCCAGAAGCCTTGACATCTAGAGAAGGTAATGATATGCTCCCCAAGAGAAATGTAACTACCACAGCCTCAGACCCAAAATAAAAGGTGACAAGACAAGTGTCACCAAAGGAGGTAGCCTATAGCTGGCTGCTTTCCCTCGGCCATCAGGAATGGGTGTCTCAGAGGATACAGAGGGCCACTCATAATTTCGAAAGTGACAGTGCAGATGCTGTTCTTCCAAGTTACTCGCTTCTGGTGTCTACCTAAGGTTCACATCTGTGCCTAAGCCCATCTTTGCCCCTTGAGGCTCCTGCTATGCCAGGCATTAACCCACCGCTTACAGGATCGTGAGAGATCCTAGGAAGAGTGGCTGCTTGGCAGCTACTAGAGACAAAGTCTATTCAGCACAGGGAACCAGTGTACACTGAGTGAATTCAGCCTTCCTCTCCCCATCAAGTCTCCTCCCTCTGCACCTTCTTATAGCCGTGCTTTGGTTTTTCTGCCTCTAGAATCCTAGCGACTATAGCCAGATGGGGTAGCGTACGTCTTTAGTCCCAGAGGCAGAAGCAGGTAGATCTGAGTTTAAGGCCAGCCTGGTCTACAATGTGAGTTCCTGGACAGCCAGAGCTACACAGAGAAACCCTGATTCAGGAGAAGGGGGATGGGAATACAGTCCTAGTATCTAGTCTTCTTTTCTTTTTTCTTTTTTCTTTTTTCTTTTTTTTTGAGACAGGGTTTCTCTGTATAGTCCTGGCTGTCCTGGAACTCACTCTGTAGACCAGGCTGGCCTCGAACTCAGAAATCCACCTGCCTCTGCCTCCCAAGTGCTGGGATTAAAGGCGTGTGCCACCACTGCCCAGCTAGTATCCAGTCTTCTAATCAGAGGCTCTGCCATCTCCCGTCCAGTTTCCTCCCGGTATGGTGAAACATGGCTAAATCTGCGTGGCCTTGAGAAGTAAGCATAGCTCAAGTCAGGGACTCCAGAGCTTCACTGTGCCTCAAAATTGCCAGATAGCACCTGAAACCCATCACCTGGGAAATTTTATGGAGGTTGCTGGGAGGTGCCGAGACATGACAGGAAGACATTCCTTCCTTCCTAACATCTGGAATCTGTAAGATGCAACTGTGCTTCAAACTCCCTGAGTCATTTGTTTGATTAAAACAACAACAACAAAAACCCCCATACTTATTAACTTGTATTTATGGGTGTTTTGCCAGCACATACTGAATGCATGCAGTGCCCTGGGAGGCCAGAAGAGGGCACTGGATCCCCTAGAACTGGAGCTGAAGGTGGTTATGACCCACCTACCTGTGCAGATAGAGGATCCTGAGCCATCTCTCCACCACCCAACTTCCTGAATTCTTAAAAGACAGACACTCACTTTGGCTGTCTCCGCCTTATACAGGTGACCAGCGTGAGCACCACCAGCACTGTCACCAGGATTGCCGCCATGGCTGCGGTAGCAGAGATGATGTTCCTCTGCAGGAAACTCAGCAGCTGTCCACATGGCAGACTCTCCCTGGGGGCACCTAAATAGGAAAACACAAGAGCAGAAGCTAGACAAGGCCTAAACGCATCCCTGACAGGTGACCCGCAACCAGGACATCCTGGTGGGTGGTCTTGCTCAGAGCAGAAGTATACATACTAACATGTCAGCCACTAGCTTCAGAAGTCCAGCTGGGGAAGCGACAGGCCTTGTCACCGGTGACAAGCTGAGATTCAGAGGGTATGGGCTGACAAGCAGCAAAACATTCATGAAAAGGGATGAGCAAACCACAGTGTGTAGGAAGCAAGAGGCCAGGAGGCGAGGTCATGGAGAGGCAGAGTGTGGAGTGGGTGGAAAGGAGGCAGGCACATCCCACTTCAAAGGCTTTGAGAATCACGGATGTGGGGCTGACAGTGTAGTTCAATGGTGACCCACTAGTTTAATACGTAGGAGGCTCCAGATTAAATCTCCAGCGTGGGGAACTGGACAGCAAAGGGTCAAGTATCTGAGTTAAAGGTACTCACCTGGTGGTGGCCAAAACTTCTCTTTCCTAGCCCCTCCTTCCTGCCCCACCAGCTTTTAGAAGTTCTACTACAGATTCAGTCTGCCTTGTGTGTGTAAGCATGGTTGGACATCTTGACTGTGATCTTGATTCAACAAGACACATAGGAGATTAGAACGAGTACTCGTGTGTGGGTGGGTGGGTGTTCCCATGGCTGACATGTGAAACAGAGACAGAAAGCAGAGATCCATCTTGAATTTGGGTGGCACTCTCCAAAAGGCTAAAGGCCCACACAGAATATAATAGGAAAAGGAGGGAGCCAGCCAATGAGGGGACGTAGCGTTTTCTGCTTCCTGGCCGGCATATAGTCGGTGGCTGTTCTCCACCATACTTTTCTGCCTCATCAGAGCCTCGAAACAAGGGTGACAGCTGACCATAGATGGCAACACTGAAATCAGGAGCCAAGATAAACCCTTGGATTTGTTCCTCTCGGGTTTCCGCCACAGTGATGGAAAACTGACTGAGATTGTGGTTTAAGAGATTCCAGACTGTCATCCAGTGTAGATGGTGCCAGAGACGACCTTGACTTCTGACAACCCTCTGGGGATTTTGTGAAATCACAAGGCTGGCTTTAGAATACCACTGAGCATGGGTTTGGGGTACAAAAAAAATCATGGTTAGATCTCAAAGGGAGGAGATCCCAGCTGATATTTGGGGACTCCAGGGGCATCTGTGATTCCATTTGTAATCTGGCCAGAGGAAGAGGAAGGATTGGAGGCTGGGGCAAAAGATCCATTGAGAGGAATGAGCGTTTGTGTGAGAAACTCTGAAGAGATTAGGTGACACAGGCAGAGGATACTGCCCAGGGCTTTCTTGGGTTATGGGGGAAAGCCAGAGCCCAAACCTTCCCCCAAGGTCCAGGAGGAATATCTCCAAGGGCTATGCTTCAATAATTCGGCACTAGCAAGTTTAAAGTTACATTTACTTTATTTTGTGTGTTTACCTGTGTGTGTAAGTGTGCAGACACTCGCCGTGCATGTGTGTAGCCAATGTGTGGGAGTCGGTTCTCTTTTTCTGCCATGTGGATCTGGAGGATTGAACTCCACTTGTCAGGCCTGGTGTTTAATGTCTGAAAGTGGGGAAGTGATAACAGGGTAGATGGAATGGCTGTGTGGAGAGGTGTAGTGGGTGTGGTACCAGCATGGGCTCAGCCTCTCTCCACTATCAACAAGTATGAGCTAGCTCAGTCAACCCAACAAGAAGGAAGAAGCCAGACCCACAGGAGACTAGGTTAACCTAAGACAGCCTCAGGACCCAGCAGGGGCAGGGGCTTAGGAGAGGATCCCACATTCTAAATGACTCTGGCTATTTAGAAAAAAAAAATGAAAATCCTTTAGAAAAGATAATAAACTTTTTGAAATTTATTTAACTCATAATGTGTAGACCATATGAATTGTCTGTTTTCTGTTTCGCTTTTTAGACAGTCTCACTATGTAGCCCAGACTGGCCTCAAACTCAGGGTCCTCTTGCCTCAGCCTACAGGTATGTGACCCACACTAGCTGACTACACATTTCTGCTGGTAAATGAAAGGTACATGGACTCTATTCAGCTAAAATACCATGGAATAAAAAGATATATTCTAGAACCTTCCATACTCGAGACTCTTACTCAGATCATATTTTAAGGGTGATACCTCGAATGGTGTTTTGGAGTATTTCGCTGTCAGCTGCCAATTGATGGTGTACATCCCTGTTGAATAGAGATGGTTCTTTACTCTTCTCAACAATATCAGCTACAAAAGACAAAAGAAACGTCTAGATTGAATG
>NW_021604696.1:6732527-6807395 GCF_004785775.1 Grammomys surdaster | reverse complement strand
TGTCAGCATTCTCTAAGCTGATCATGTCAGGTATTTTATTATAAGGATGAAAAGCTAACATTAACAATTTTAGTTGGCTCACTGGCCAATTCTACTTTTTATAATAAAGAAGCTTTGTGTGATGTGTGTGCGCACACACTCTCGTGCATGCATGCATGCATATATGCAAGTGTGTGTATGTATGTGTGCATGTGTGCATGCATGTGTGTCATGTGTGTGCATGGGGGGACATGTGCACATTTGGGTGTGTGCATGTCACAACACTTGGGTGGAAACCAGAGGACAATCTTCACCTTTCACATTGTTTGAGACGGGGTCTCTCTGCTGTCAGCCACTGTGTATACCAGGTGAGCTGGCCCTGAAGCTTCCAGGGATCCTCCTGCCCTCGCCTCCCAGCTCACCACGAGGCACTGGCTCGTACACGCAGGCTCCCACATACAGCTTTACACGCGATCCAGGGATTCTAACCTGGGTCCTTATACTGTGTGGCAAATGCTTTTGCCCTATTCATTAAGTAGCTTTGTCCAGAGTCCAAGTAAAAAGGGGGGATTTGGGAGTAGAGTCTAGGTGTTCTAAAGTTCATGAATATTTTGGTTTTATTTATAACCCAGCACATTCACTCGCTCATGGCTGAGACAATGAGTCTCACGAGGAAGGTTTGATAAACACCGTTGCTGGGCCTCACTTGAGCGGCTCTAACTCTATAAGTCTAAGTAGACTTGAGAGTATGCAAGGCCCACAGATGGTGCCGCTTCATGTGGGGGCACAGGGCATCTAGCCTGGATCTGAGCCTCTCTGAGCTCTAGTTTCTGTCTCCACTTATATAAAACATAGATGCTATGACTTGCTCCAGAGGTTGCAGAATGTTTGTGCAAACCACAAAGACCTAAACAAAATGAGAAAATGAACCACACCAAGATATCGATTGGCATCTCCAAACTACATAACGCCCTTAAAAGAAAGAAGACAGGTTTGGAAATGAGAAATACTTCCATTTCAGCTCTGCTTCTGGCTATCTGTGACCCATTTGAATAAGAAGGCTGACAAACTCTCTGGGGGCAATTTGGTCCAGAGCTGGACCAAATGGGAGGCCAAGAGCTGTCTTTGGCAGGTGTGGGAAGACCACAGAGATAACTGTTATATGTGATCTGAGCTGTTTCATGGAACAATCTGGAACCCATGGGCAGGAGCCCTGAAGAGATCTGCATGGTCTGTGTGAGTTGGAAAGGAAAAGTTCCACAAAGCAAATGGGCCGAGTGAGAAAGTAACCCCACCCCCAGACAACCTCGAGCTAAGCTGCGGCTTCAGCCCCAGATGGGAGATACCTGAGACCTCCAGAGGAAATGAGGGGTGAGCTTCCTGACTCTTTGGGCAGGTTCACAAAGGAAACAAGACCAGCTGCCATGGGATGAAGGATATTAAGTGTGTGGTAAGAGATCCCCGAAGTTCTTGTCATTCTTAGAAAAGAAAGGGAGCTATTCATTTGCAAGTTGGCTTAGGAACATTCAACTTAATATGTCTGGCAATCAGTTGACTTTGAACGTGGCAACTCATTAAAGAGATCAGCAACCAGAGACCGAGTGTGACTAACATGGTGTCAGCCCTGAGGGCTGCATTGCCCAGTCTTTCAGAGGGCTGTAGAAAGAGTGTACTTCTGTGTGGAGAGATAAACTAAGCCAGTGAAGAGCTTGACACATAAGCATGAGGACCTGAGCTTGCCCCTCAGGGCCCATGAAAGAAAGGTCAGGCTTGGTGGTGTACATTTGTAAACCTGGTGTTCTGGGGAGACAGAGGCTGGGGGATCCCTGGGGCTTTCCAGCTCATCAGCCTAGCCTAACTTCTGAGTTCTAGGTTATCAAAAGACCCAGCTCAAAATCAAGGGGGGGCCAATGGGATGATGGTTCAGTGGATAAAGGTGCCTGCCGTCAACCCTGATGACCAAGTTCAAGCTCCAACATCCACACAATACAAAGAAAGAACAGGCTCCTGAGACCTCCTCATGTAGCTGGGCTCTCTCTCTCTCTGTCTCTCTCTCTGTCTCTCTCTGTCTCTCTCTGTCTCTCTCTCTCTCTCTGTCTCTCTCTCTCTCTCTGTCTCTCTCTCTCTCTGTCTTTCTCTGTCTCTCTCTCTGTCTCTCTCTCTCTCTCTCTCTTTCTCTGTCTCTCTCTCTGTCTCGCTCTCTTTCACACACACACACATAAATAACATAACGTAATTTAACTTTTTTTTTTTTTTTTACCAGAATGATGGCTCAACAGTTAAGAGCACTTGGTATTCTTGCAAAGGATCTGAGTTTGGTTCCCAGCACCTACAACCATTAGTAACTACAGTTCCAGGGGATCTGACACCCTCTTCTGTCTTCCATGGGCACCAGATGTGCATATGATGCACAGGCTTGTATATAGGCAAAACCACCCATGTAATATAAAATACAAGAAAATTTAAAATTAAAACAACATTTAAAAGTGTAGGGCTGAAGAGATGGCTCAGTGGCTAAGAGCAGTGGCTGCTCTTCCAGAGGAGCCAGGTTCAATTCCCAGCACCCACATGCACCCAACAACCATCTGTAATTCCAGCCCCAGGAGAAATCCAATACCCTTTTCTGGCCTCCTCAGGCCCGAGGCACTTCCACAGTGCACAGACATACAGACAGACAAAACAGCCACGTTCGCAACTTAAATATATTTCTGCTGTGTGCGCTCAGAATCAAACTCGGGTTCTCTGCAAGAGTGATAAGCACTTTTAATTACTACACCATCTCTCCAGATCGCCACATTATTTTTTGAGACAGGGTTTCAAAAACTGGCCATATTTACTAGCCAGTATACCTCAAGGTTCCTCATCTCTGTCTCCCTAGCACGGGATTGCAGGTGCCAGCCACAGTACTCAGCTTCTTACACAGCTACTGGGGATCCGAACTCAGACCCTTCTATTGTGCAGCCAGCATTTTTTTTAACCAGCGCAGCCATCTCACCAGCACAAATAATCAGTTTATAATGAGTTAACCAGTTTGGTGTTAATCAACTGATAGTGGGATTCCTTCCTTACAAAAAACAAATAACACGAAACCCACTACATACCTTGAGTTCTGGGAAGAAAGAGGGAGGAAAAAAGGCCAGTGTGTACTTAAGATTGTGGCCATGTGTTCTATAAGGGAGAAAAATATCAATAAGCTTATTAAAGTGACATTAAAGTGAGGTCTTCTTTGCTACTGGGCATATATTCTAGAAAAAAAATCTATCAAGAAGGCAGGTTAGGAACTTCCTTAAGGTTTGAGATATCAAGCTTGTTCTAGCGGAGCTGAACCCAACAAGGCACCTGGAGCCCACTAGTGTAACAACAGGGGGCAAGAAACAAACTGCCATATTTAAAAACTATCTCATACTCTGAACGTTTTAGAAGGGGAAGCTCTGTCTTTGTTGCTGTTCAATGACAAATATTTTGAGTACATCAAGGCAGGATGACTGAAGACAGAGCTTCCCACTCCAAGGACACTGGGGTAAGTGTCTAAAGATAACACGTGGAAAATGTTGCTCTGGCTGACGTCTGCAAAACAAAACACTAACTAGACAGAACTGGTATCACTGTTGTCCTCAATTTGTGGACCTGCACTGCCCTCTCCTGGATGCTAGTAATGCACCAGATTATTTAAGCTTCCTCCCCCCAACCCCCCTCCCACCCAACCCAGAGTAACAATGTAGCCACATACAATAACAATATTGCCACACTAGTTACAACATGCCATGCCAGACTGCTGTGGAGACAAAATGGCTAAATGCAGACGAAAACTCCAACAGTTGACAGGCAGGGAGTGCTGGCTCTGTTGGCACAGTACCGATTACTATTGTGCCAGTCACCCCCAGATTCATTTATAAAATAGCATTCAGATCAGTACTTCATATGCCCTAATGCCTCCATGGGGCAGAGTCTAGCCTGTACCGAACAGTGCTATGATCTGCCTTACTGTCATTTCAAAGCGTGGACTACGAGAATGACGACTATCAGGATCAGTGAGATGACACACGTGCAGATACTCAACATACCCATAAAAATATGTAAATCTTGAAAAACAAGCCTACCACAGCAAATAGAAATTGAAGAATTCATTCTCAGTATGAGGATATATGTGTATCTGTCTGTCTGTGTTTGTGTAGAGAGGGTAGAGGGATAGATAGATGGTGGGAGAGAGAGAGAGAGAAAGAGAGAGAGATGATAGATGGTAGATAGATGATAGATAGATAGATAATCTTTCTTTCTTTTCTTTTTCTTTCTTTCGTTTTTTTTGTTTTTGTTTTTGTTTTTGTTTCTCCAGACAGGGTTTCTCTGTGTAGCTCTGGCTGTCCTGGAACTCACTCTGTAGACCAGGCTGGCCTCGAATTCAGAAATCCACCTGCCTCTACCTCCCAAGTGCTGGGATTAAAGGGGGCCATGTGCCACCACTGCCCAGCTCTGTTTCATTCCTAACTGCATCAGATTAAGTGGAAAATGCTTATCTCCTTCAGGTGGATGTTACTACTGGTTTCTAAAGTAGGTTTGTAAAAAGGGACTATTTTATGGAACTTTAGATAGATAAATAGATAGATGGATAGATAGATAGATAGATAGATAGACAGATAGACAGACAGACAGACGGATAATCTTTCTTATATTAGTCCCATACTGTCTATCTTACTAGGAAACATTACAAGCATTTCCTGCTGAGGGAGGTACAGAGTGTACCTCCACACAGAGAATACAGAGAATACAGAGTGTAAGTCACTGTATTCCCACTGCTCATGAAGATTGTCTTGGAGATGGTAACAATGTAATTAACTAGTACAGGTGAGAGACTCCGTAATTTGTAAAGGAAAACTCTACCTGTAGATGCCATACCATACACACACACATATTCATGTTAATATACAAGAATCGAGTAAGGTCCTGTTTTAGTTTGCTTCTCTGATGCTATGATAACATCATAGTTGAGAGCAACTTAGAGAACAAAAGGGTTCATGTGGCTCACGGCTCACAGTTCATCATCAAGGGAAGCCGAAGCAGACCTGGAGGCAGGAACAGAGGCAGAAACCACAGAGGTGTGCTGCTTACTCACTTGCCTTTTTACACAACCCAGGACCACCTACCTGCCCAGGGCTGGCATAGCCCTCCAGGAACTCCTGCATTGGTTATAATAAAGAAAATGTGCCTCCACCAGACATGTCCATGATCCAATCTGATGGAGGCACTCCATCAGTTGAAGTTCCCTCGTCCCAGGTGACTCAAGGTTTGTGTCAGGATGACAAAAACCAATCAGCACAGATATACTAAGAACATGAAATGTCCATACATAAACCAGTTTTCTTCCTACCAAAATTTTGACTAGCAGAATATAGAATAATAGGGAAATCTTCACTTATAATAACACGGAAAAGCATAATTTAGCAAAAAATACATATATACACATAAAGATATATATGTATATATGTATACACATTAGATATATACACATTAGATAGATATACATATACACATATAGATACATATATATTTATACATACATATAGATATACAGAGATAGATAGATAGATACATACATACATACATACATACATACATACACATAGCTAGATATAAATAAGAAACACACTGACGAAGGCAAAGACATGCTTGAAAATTTGTCTATGATATTCCCATCTCTAGCCTGTGGTGATTCAATAGTTTCTTCAAAATGACAGAGAAAAGTACAGACAAGCTTTTAATAAAGTTAGACAAGTTGGTAGTAAGGCTCAGATGGAAAACCTATTATATAAAATAGCCAGAAAACCACTGAGGGGGGGGGGGAACCCCAGAAACTATAAAGGGAGCTGGTCCTACAAGATGTTCAAGCAAGGGCAGGAGGTGGTGGCACACGCCTTTAATCCCAGCACTTGGGAGGCAGAGGCAGGCGGATTTCTGAGTTCGAGGCCAGCCTGGTCTACAGAGTGAGTTCCAGGACAGTCTGGGCTACACAGAGAAACCCTGTCTCAAAAAACAAAACAAAACAAAAAAAAAGATGTTCAAGCAAAATATTTCAGCCTCCCATTAAAATTGTGTGATGATGTTCCACAGGGAGATGAACAGACAGAGCCTAGGGTGTGGAGGGAGTTAGTGCATGATAAAGGAGACATCTCAGTACTGTCGTTAAGGTGGACTTTCTAATCAACGGCGCTGAGACAACTAGTAGCCACGTCATGGGAAAATGGACTGATTGTATCTAAAAATGTTTACTGAAAAGCTATGTGTCAGATTTGACCATCTTTTCTTGGACGTGGCATCACAAACACAGGTAACAAGGGAAAAGAAGACATTCTGGCCCTCGCCCACTCCTTAGTAGGCCACTGTCTCCAGGCTTTGCTCAAGGTTTGTCTAGTTATCGATCGAAGAGATACCCAATTATATTTAACGTATTGTTGACATGATATTTATAGGAAACAAAGTCCAGGATATTAGAAATACTCATTTTAGCTGGGTAGCAGTGGTGCACCTTTTATCCCAGCACTAGGGAGACAGAAACGGGAATCTCAGAGTCTGAGGACAGCCAGAGTGAATTCCAGGTCAGCCAGGTCAAAAAAAGAGAAGAAAAGAGAAAGATTTTAAAGACTATTTGTTGGGATGGAGGGGGGAGGGGGAACACTCCCATAGACTTCTATATTTGAATGTTTGGTCATCAAAAAGGAAGTGAGTCACAGGGGGTGGGGCTTTGAGGTTTCAAAATCCCAAACCAGGCCCAGTATCTCTCTGCTCTTACTGCTGCCTGCAGATCCAGACGTAGAACTCTCAGCCACTTCTCCAGCACCATGTCTGCCTGTGTGCTTCCATGTTCCCTGCCATGATGATGATGGACTAAACCTCTGAACTATAAGGCAGGTACAATTAAATGCTTTCTTGTATAAGAGTTGCCACGGTCATGGTGTCTCCTCACAGCAATAGAACCCTAACTAAGACAGGGGTTTTTTTGCTTGTTATTTCTGTTGGTTGGTTTGGGGATTTTTAATAGTTAATTTGTATATGTGTGTGTGTGTGTGTGTCTGTGTGTGTGTGTGTGTGTACATTATGCCATTTATTAGGTGCCAGTGGAGGCCAGAAGAGGGTGTCAGATCCCCAGGAATTAAAAGTTACAGTTGTGGTTATGAGCTGCCTGGTGTGGGATCTGGGAATTGAACTCAGGACTTCTGAAGAGTAGCAAGTGAGCTTACCCACAGACCATCTCTCCAGCCCTTTCTCTTGTTTTTTTGAGTCAAGGTCTCATGCTGCCTAGCCTGGCCTCAAACTCACCATGTAGTCAAGGCAGGATGCAATACCATATTTTCTCTCTCAAATTATTCAGGTACATGAAATTATAAACTGCGTTTAGTGGGTGCTACTAATGCTACTCAGGCTTTGGGCCACCAGGAACAGTGAACTCTACTGGAAAATGAGTCACTTTCTGCTGAACAGTATCCAGAATGGCAGAACACACCTGACCCTGCAAACCACAGACTCCATAGTTGATAGAAATTACAGCAAGGGGTTTAGACACTTTCTTCAGTTTTCACTTTGGCAGTAACCTGTCAGTAGCTGTTTTTCCAGAATGTTCAGATCACAGCATAGAACATCCAATACAACACAGCCTATAAGAACACACAAATGTCGAATCCAGTGACAAGATACTTGCTTTCGTTTGATTCTTCCCACGTGAGTGGCTCAGCAGCCAGCCTTCTTGCATCTTCTTTTGGTAAATATTTTGAATCGTTAGAAAGCACCTGCTCCAGAATCTCATCTGAAGAGAAACAAGCAAAAGCACATTAACATACGGCAACATACGTGGGCACATTTTGCACTGTACATATTCAGCACATCCATGAATGCATGAAAGAATGACTTGAACTCAGCGGATGCAGGATGCTCTGCTCTAAGATGCCCTCGTAACTACAGAATCATGATTGCACCAGATATCCTGATCAGAGAGCACCACCCACCAAGCACAGTGGACTAGAAACTCTGCGCCCTGCCTGATATGTGGAGATACAGCTTTCCTTCTTGTTCCTCTCATTGGGACTCCCCCTTCCCCCCATAACACTCCAGGACTGACACATAAAGACAGGGATGCTGAGTCAGAAATGAGGCAAAACATGTTAAATGGTCATTAGGAGTTTTATTTATAAAACTTTCACTAGTAGGACTGGAGAGATGGCTTGGGTGTTAAAAGCACCGGCTGCTCTTCCAGAGGACTGAGGTTAGATTCCTAACACCCACAACCTGTTGTAACTCCAGTTCCAAAAGACATGACACCCTCTTCTGAACTTCTTGAGCACAGACATTCACTCATATACATGAAATAAACATAAATCTTTTTTAAAACTGTTACTAACATTTTGGGATTAGCTAGATTTCTCTTTTAATGTTTTAACAACCCCTTCCCTTTTAGCACTTAGAGGCATCTGTTTTTCCCTGGAATGTGGCCATTTACTCCTCTCCTAGCCTTTCTTTGCTAAGCCGCAGAAAACAATCAACAAAAATCCCATTCACTCCCCACAGGCTCTGAGACCATTCCCAAGGGTGGGCGTGCATGTGTGCACATGTGTGTGTGTACATGTGTGCGTGTACATGTGTGTGTGTATGTGTGTATGTGTGTGTATTCATGTGTGTGCATGTAATGTGCATGTATGCTCTCTTCCTTTTATTAATCCTTAAAGATTTTTCAAAGTTTGGATTTTTAATTTTTATTTAAACTTTTTCATACAATGTATTTGACCATAGCCTTTTCCCTCTAATTCTCCCCAGATTCTCCCCACCTTCCTACCCATTCAACTTTCTGTTCTCTTTCAAAAAAAGCAAAAACAAAAGCAGGAAAAAACAACCCAGAAAATGAAAATCAAAACAAACTTAAAAGAAGAATCAACAAGACAAAAAACACCAAAACAAAACAAAAAGCGTATGTGCGCGCACACACACACACACACACACACACACACACACACATTGAGGTCTGTTTTGTGTTGGCCAACTGCTCCTGGACATGGGACATGCCCTAAAGTATGGTTGATTTACTCAGTGACATTCTATTGGAGGAAACTGGTTTTCCCCTCTCCGAGCAGGAATCAGATACACATAGCTTCTTGGTTTGGGGAGGGGCTTCGTGGCCTCTTCCCCTCCTCTGTGCTGGGATTTGGTCTGGTTTGAACTTGTGCAGGTCTTGTGCTGTCAGTCTCTATGAGTTCACATGTGCAGATGGTGTGTCTGGA
The DNA here is from genome assembly GCF_004785775.1 of Grammomys surdaster. Classification (NCBI taxonomy): domain Eukaryota; kingdom Metazoa; phylum Chordata; class Mammalia; order Rodentia; family Muridae; genus Grammomys; species Grammomys surdaster. The sequence goes on along the minus strand of NW_021604696.1, from coordinate 6,798,156 downwards.
GAATGCTACCCCCTCAGACTCATCTACCACCTCTGACCCTTACAGTCTTTCTGCCTCTTTTGCATAGATCTCTCAGTCTTGAGGGGAGGGTTTGATAAAGACGTCCCACTTAGGGCTGAGTGCTCCAAAGTCTCTCACCTCTGTGGATGGTCCAGATGTAGGTCTCTGTCGTTTACCATCTACCATAAGGAGAAGCTTCTCTGGTAAGGTTTAAGTGATGCTCTGCTCTATGGGTACGTCCATATGTCACCAGGAATCATTTTATTTTAGTGTTTCTTTAGTGAGATAATAATATTAGGTTTTTCCCTAGGCCCATGACCTATCTAGTCTGAGATTCTAGGCCATTTTAGCACTGTCAGGTATGGGTTCCATCTCATGGAGTGAGCCTTAAAAGCAGTCAAAAGGTGGTTGGTCACTCCCATGACATCTGTGCCATGATTGTCCCACTCTGTCCTACAGGCAAGTCTCTGTCATAGGCTACAGAGTTTCTGTCTTGATGAATCTGATGATTTCTTTCCCTTCTGGTAGCATGAGAGGTAACTTTCAGTACCACGGACATTACTTAGTAGGAGTAAAGCTTCTAGCTGGGCAATTTTGTCATGTTTGGTGACATAGTAAGCTGTATCTTCATCAAAGGGCCTAACCATTAAGTTATGGAGAGTAACCAGTTGCCTTGGAAATAGCCTGCAACGTTGGGGGCATCTTGGGGAGCTCTTTGGCTAACAGCTGAAATAGATGCAACCCATTCCTGGCACTGAAGGTTTTACTTGATGGCATTGCCGTCTAGTTGAGCATTGTCTCCCTCGTCATATGGCGATGCCGTGTAAAGTCCTTTCATATATTTATACTTTTTTAAAAGCTTCTACAGTAGTAGGTCTCCATTTGGCTTTGGCTTTTAGTGTTAGCCGTCCTCCCTCATGTCTCCTCCTTTATCCTGCCTTCTCATCTCCCACCCATTCCCCCCTCCTATTTATCTCTATAATACTGTATCCCCCCTTCCTTGGAAGACCTCCCACCTCCCCACTGATCCCTTACAAGGTGCATAACCTCTGTGGTTATTTGAATTGAAACACACATATCTAAAGCTTAAATGCCAACACTCCCATATAAGACAAAACATGCATCATTTACTTTGACATCATCGCTTGCTGGAACAGGAGTTCATGGTGAATGCCAGCGATGAGCCCTCAGATCCACCACAAAGTCAGCAAGTCCTCACTGTACCCTTTGAGCAGCATCCGCTGTCCTGTAAGTCTCTTAAAAATATTGCTCAGATAAAGACAACACAAGAAAACCCACAGACTCAACTAACCTGGGCTCATAGGGGGATGGGAAGACTGAACCAACAACGGGGGAGCCTGCTTGGCACCTGCTCAGCTGTTCATGTGCAGTTTTTCAGTCTTTCAGCAGGTTAGGGCATTTCGGATAGATCCACTGGTCTCTGCTTTCTGACTGCTAGGATTGAATACATGCACTACGCCGCCCAGCTGGCCTCTCTCTGAAATCTCCCGCTCTGCATCCTTTTATTAGAAACCTGTGTTACATGCACTTTTAACTGTTCACCCTACAGTGTCTTTCTTTAAGGTGTGTGTGCATGTGCGTGTGCGTGTGTGTGTTACACATGAGTGCAGTTACCCACAGAAGCCAGAAGAGACTTGGATCCTCGTGGAACTAGAGTTACAGATGGACATGAGCTACCTGGTATGGATGCTAAGAATCAAACTCGGGTTCTCAGAGAGAGCAGCACACACTCTCAGATGATGAGCCATCCATCCCTCCAGCCCCACCTCTGTATGTTCCTCACTAAAATCATCTGGAAGCTTTCGTAGCCTGGAGAACTTTACAGTACAGTGCACTCCTGCTGTCCTAGCCCCTCAGTGATCTAAAGCAACACCAGGCCAGAGCAGAACGCCAAACCCTGGCGGCCTCTTCTTCAAGCACTGTAGGAATCTGACAAGTCTCCTCCCAACAATTCTCAAGACAATTCTCCCCATTATAAGGTAAGTCCATTACCACATACTGAGGGTACAGTGCTCTAACTACACGATATGCTACCAGGTAAACCCCAGTATAGGAATGGGTTGCATCTTTTTGACTTATTGGCCCATAGACTTTCCCCCAAAACATTACAACTAATGGCTGTTGGTTACCCTCCTGGACCCGTTGGCAAGACCCCATTACTGAAGACACGACATACTTTTGTCATTAACACACACACACACACACACACACACACACACACACACACAAAAAAAACCCCTGAGCTCTTGGTCAACCAGAAGCTCCACCCCTACTGGCTGGCATCCAGAGAGTTGGAAGGTAATTACTCTACACCCTACCAGAGCAGAAAAGTGGTCATTAATCTCACTCACCTGTGAACCCTGAAAGCTACAGTATCAACCTGCCTGCAGACATACCCCTAGTGCACTATTCAAATGTCATGGGAGAGACCAACTACTTTTTAAAAACTGGGTTTAAGGCCCAGTCCATAAAATGGATCTCACAATTGACACTGCTAATGAGGGCAAGAACCTGAGATTAGATACCACACAGCTCTAGAGCAGTGGTTCTCAACCTGTGGGTCACAACCCCTCGAGGGGTTGAATGACCTTTTCATGGGGATCACCTAAAGCACTGGCTGGTTTTGTGTGTCAACTTGACACAAGCTGGAGTTATCACAGAGAAAGGAGCCTCCCTTGAGGAAATGCCTCCATGAGATCCAGCTGTAAGGCATTTTCTCAAGGGAAGGGGTTTATTTGAGGAAGGGAGTGGGAGAGAGGAGCAGGAAGATGGCAAGTGAAGAAAGAGAGGGAAAGAGAGAGAAAGAGAGAGAGAGAGAGGGAGGGAGGGAGAGAGGGAGAGGGAGAGGGAGAGGGGGAGGGAGGGTGGGGCGGTCCCAACTATTTAAGTTTAAGTGGGTGATGACGTGTGTAACTTCCCAGGTGTAGGTGAGCCAGGTAGGTGAATTCTGGGAGTGGTTGTCCCAGCAACGGAGGAGACGCCGGCCCCTGAATATGACGTCACCGGGTTCAGACTTATACTAACAGAATGTCTATGCACCTGTGCAGTCCTGATACCCCCAGAGGCCAGAAAATGGTCTTGGATAGTCTGAGACTAGAGTTAAAGATGTTTGTGAGCCACAGTGTGGTACTGAAATGGAGCCCGGGTCCTCTGGAAGAGCATCCACTGCTCTTGATCGCTGAACCATCTCTTCAGTTCAATAAGCTTCTTCTTGCAACAGATGGTAATTAACACAGAGACCTACAACTGGACAGAGAGAGACCTTGGGGCACTCAGCTCTAAATGGGGTGTCTTTATCAAACTCCCTCTCCCCTAGGCTCAGGGAGCTGTGTAGAAGAAGGGAAAAGATATAAGGGGGTTGGTGTAGAAGACTCCAAGACAGCATTATTTTCCATACACAGCAGGTCTGATGCACATATGAACTCAGAGAACCTGTGACTGCACACACAATACATGTACAAGTTCAAACCAGACAAAATCCCAGCCCAGAGAAATTGTTGCAAAGTCCTATCCCTAACCAAGAAGCTATTTGCAACTGATAGCTGCTCAGAGGAGAGGATCAGTTTTCTTCAGTGGAATGACATTGGGTATATCAACCATACTACAGAGCGGGTCCCAGGCTCAAGAGTAGTTGGCCAATATGAAATGGGCACCATGTTTGTGTGTGTGTGTGTGTGTGTGTGTGTGTGTGTGTGTGTGTGTGTTGGTTTGAGTTTGCTTTTTGTTTTTAAGAGAGAAAAAGGACATGAAGGGGCATGTTCTTTTTAGTGGGCAGAGAGTTGGGATCTAGGAAAGAGGAAAGAATATGATTAAAATATATTGTATGGGGCTGGTGAGATGGCTCAGTAGTTAAGAGCACTGACTTCTCTTCTGGAGGTAGTGAGTTCAAATTCCAGCAACCGCATGGTGGCTCACAACCATCCGTAATGATATCTGATGCCCTCATATGAGTGAGTGGGGGCCCAGAGGGGTCTGGATCGAGCAGGGCTGGAGCAAGAGGGAGAAGGGGAAGGGGAAGGGGAAGAAAATAAATATTGTATGAAAAAAATAACACCCACATAATAACACTGTTAGTATATCTAGTTTATATAAATGTTAAAGATTAAGTAGGTTTGAATAATTGAAGTGAGGTTTTGTTTTTATATGTCAAACTTTATGCCCTTCAGAGAAAAATACTTATAAAAGATTAAAAATAAGAGCTTCTAAAAAAGAAAAGAAAGAAAAAAGACAGCTCTGCTGATGTTTTGGCAGAGGAACAGATTCCTGGAGCTCTCCTACTGTCAAGTTACCTCTGGAGCTTCCCCTTCCTCAAAAACTGAGGAAGGGTTTCAGAGAGACCAGTGGGCAGCTCTGAAAGGCTGTCAGAAGTCCTAAAGCAAAGGTCCTCCCACACCCCCCCCAGGGTGTGAGCATTTAGGCAGGCTGGCCTGGTCCAGTCACCCAGGCTACTCTCACCTGCCTTAGAAGCAGAGTCCTTTCTTGATGTTTGTATTTTACTTTCTGCTTACTTTCTTAGGACTATAATATTTAGAAGAACAGATTCTAGCCATAAAATAACATGCTTAACTTCCCTTTGAAAGAGGAGAACAAGCTACCTCAGAGACAGCCAAGGAGTTAACTCAGAGACAGTCAAAGTGTTACCTCATACCTCAGAGACAGCCAAAGTGTTACCTCAGAGACAAGGACAAGCAAGAGACTTCTTCAAATACTACCTAAAGCTTTCACAGAAGGACATGACTTACCAAATATCTTAGCCAAGTAGTCATCTTGCTTATGTGAACTTGATACAAACTCAGAATCGCTGACACCATGATAGTGGACATGGGCTGTGGGAAAACAAACGTCGGCTGTGGTTAACTCTCTCCTCAAACCTACACCTCGTCTCTCTAAAGCCCCACTCACTCACTGCAAGGTCTTTCCACAGGAACAGCACCCAACTGGTGTCTTAGTCTCTTCCTCTCATTGCTGTGAAAAAAATTACTCTGGCAAAAGCAACTTTAGGGAGAAAGGATTTATGTTGGCTTGTGCTTTCAAAAGGATACAGTCTATTACAGTGTAGAAGACAGGGAGGCGCCGGGCAGTGGTGGCGCACGCCTTTAATCCCAGCATTTGGGATGCAGAGAGGCAGAGACAGGCAGATTTCTGAGTTCTAGGCCAGCCTGGTCTACAGAGTGAGTTCCAGGACAGCCAAGGCTATACAGAGAAACCCTGTCTCAGAAAAAAAAAAAAGAAAGAAAGAAAAAAAGAAGACAGGGAGGCGGGAGCAGGGTGTTGGCTGGTGACGTCACACCCATGCTCAGCAAGCAATGAGAGATCCGTGCATGCTTTGTATACTGCACTCAGTTTCCCCACCTCATACAGCCCAGCATCCCCATCCCAGAAAATGGTCCCACACACATCAATTAATAAAATCAAGATAATCCCTCACAGGCATGCCCGGATGGCCCATGCAAAGTTGATTCTGCAAAGTAAAGAAGTAACCGTCACTGTTGCACAGGGCATCTATGAGGTATCTGCAAGCACCTAAAGTTTGGGCCGACAAGGTGGTTGGGCAGGTCAGGGCACTGCTGGCCAAGCCAGATCAGCTCAATCCCTGGGACCCACATAGTGGAAGGAGAGGACCAACTCCAGACTTCCGAATGCACACCATAGCAAATGCATGCACCTACACACGAAACAAATGTGTTTGAAAATATTGTAAACAGAGCCTGAAGCTCCAGCACACAGCCCAGCAGAGGGCATTTCCCATGGTTTCTTTGCAGACGATAGGCACGAGCCACTGACTGATGTGTGTGTGTGTGTGTGTGTGTGTGTGTGTGTGTGTGTGTACACTCAGTCTCTAACTTGAGAATAAAAGAAGGGCCTGGGTGGTGGGTGCCAAAAGGCAGGGTGTCAAGCAGGGCTGCTTTGAGCCAATAAAAATCAAAATGACAAAGGCACAGTTCTCTATTAGTGAGACATGAAGGAGTCTTAAGCACTTTGCTGAAAATATGCCCTATTATAACAACCAAGGGGACATAATAAAACTTGCCAGCAGAGCAAGCTAAAACAAAAGTACCCTTGCTTGTGCCTTTACTAAGTGGCCTATGAAATCCATTGGCAGGATCGTTAGTTACAAAACTACTTTATGTATAGTGTAATTTTAGAACAGCAAATACTTCTGCTTTATTTTGCTAGGTAATGACCCGCTCTCAGTATTTTTTAATGGAGATGCCTTCTCTGCTATTCACATGATTTAGAGCTCACGGGCATGGGGTGTTTTATGGTGCTTTGGTTTGTGTGTGTGGCCAGATGTTTTCTCTTAGCGTAAGCACTGGAATATGGGTGTTAATGGAGAAGTCAGCTGTGTGGCCCTGGGCAAATAGTTTACAAAGGCTGAGGCAGGAGGGGGTGATGAAGAAGTACGGGAGAAGACTGTGCGCCCCAAGACTAGCAACCGGGGCACTCCTGGCCAACAGATTATAAAGGGTCGGTGAGAAGAAGGTTTTAACATTATGCCAAGCTTGTTACCAGGAACAGTGATCCCACCCTAGGGACAACATCTGTAGTGACAGAAGCTGCCTGAGCCTGCACAACAGGGATCCCCCACCCCAAATAAAACAGGCACAGTCATTCTTTAATCACCAACTCCATAAATGAGGAAGGTTACAATGAGGGTTCCCTCATCCTCTTTCTCCGTATCTCAGTTTGGCAGCACCCCACCGATAACTGGTTTCGAGGCTGCCCAAGTCACAGGACACCACACCCACTACCACACAGCCTGTAAGCACACATGCACGTTAAACCCATTGACATATACTTGCTTTCATTCACGTTTTTCCCCGTGATCAGTCTGCCAGCTGTTCTTGCATCATCTAGATTGCTGGGAAACACCTGCAGCACGATCTCATCTGAAGAGAAGCATGCGAGATCGTTAGCACCGGATGTAAGCTCCGTCTGTCTTGTTCGGTACCTACCTAGCGCGTGCACGGATGCGAGAATGAAAGAGAAGTCAAACTCAGCGGATGCAGGATGCTCTGCTCTAAGATGCCGTCATAACTACAGAATCATGATTGCACCAGATATCCAGGGCAGAGGACACCACCCACCAAGCACAGTGGACAGGAAGTCCGCGCAACCCCTCAGTTTCTCAACCTGTGGGTCGCGACCCCTATGGGGGGTCAAACGACCTTTTCATAGGAGTTACCTAAGACCACTAGAAAACAGATACTTTGCATTATGATTCATAACAGTAGCAAAGTTATAGTTATGAAGTAGCAATGAAAATAATTTCATGGTTGGGGGTGTCACCACAACGTGAAGATCTGTATTAAAGCAGCATTAAGGAAGGTCGAGAATTACTAATCTAGTTCCTGGAGTCATTCTGAGTCTGTTCCCAAGCTGCCCCGCATACAAGCAAAATGTCTTTCTTCTGACTCTAAGACTCACATCCTTTCTTCATTTGAGATGTTGCCTCTCCAAGTATTAGGTCAAGGGCCTGTTCCCTTAAGATGCTAGTTACTCTAAGAGGCCAAAGCCCACAGGCTGAAGAAACAGGTCACACGTTTCCAATCCCCTCAAACCACACCCTCCCCAACTCTGCTCTGGGACAAAGAATTAAGTTGTCCATCACATGCTGTGTATGTTTTTTACAGCACCTAAGGAATGGTTCTACCAATACCTGCCTCCTCCACGCTCCTGAGGTTTAGGCTAGAGCAGACTAAATGACGTGGGTGGGATGCCTACCACACACATGAACACACACACACACACGTGCACACACCCCCACACACATGTGAAGTGATGTGAAAAGTAGATTCCTTTATGAGAGGGATTTCTCCAAAGACGCTCCTCTGGGTCCCCCTCCCCACCCTGTCATGATGACTATCTTTCTCTTATTTTAAGCTATCCCTCTGCAGTGGTTTAATTAAGTGAGCAATGCCTCCCATGGGCTTGTGTGTTTGAACATCTGGACCTCAGTTAGTGGTGCTCTTTGGGGGAAATGATAGGATTGTTAGAGGCATAGCCTAGCTAGAGGAAGTATATCACTGGGAACAGATTTTGAGGGTTTATAACTTCACCTCACTTTCTGTCCAATCGTGTGTACAACTGTGTGTGCCTGTATGTGCATGTGTGTGTGGATGTGGGCTTGTGTGCATGTGTGTGCATGCGTATGTGTGAATGCATGTGAGTGCCTGTGTGTGTGCCTGTGTGCACATGTGTGTGCACATGTGTGTGTACATGTGTGTGCAAATGTGTACATGTGTGTGCTTGTATGAATGTTTGTTCACCTGTGTGTGTTCTTGTGTGTGTCATTTTGTTTGCATGTATATGTGCATATGCCTGTGTGTGCGTGTGAGTCTGTGCATGTGTGCACATGTGTGTGCGTGTGTGAATGTGTGTGCATGAGTTATGCGTGCGTGTGTGTCTCTCCTTCCTGATTGTGAACACAAATGTGGTCAGACAGCTTCCTATTCCTACTGCTATGCCCTCTCTCCCATTATTAACTCTATTCCTCAGGAGCCATAAGCCAAAATGAGCCCTTTTCTTCCTAAGTAGGTCCCCATGTTTATCACAGCAACTAAAAAGGAACTAATACACATTCTTACTGAACCCTGGAGGTTTTAATGGCGGATGCCTCTACTCCTAAGGCCCAGTTGCGCTGGATTTAATGTGTTGTACTGTTCCTTTCTAACACTCTCCTGTATCCAGGCTCTCTTGTGGTCTGGCAGCCCTTTCTCCTAGTGAACTTCATCCCTGAATGCAATTACAAGCTAACCCTTTTCATGAACCAACCTACACCATTATTCTTTTCCCTTATTTAACACTACAAATCTCACTCTGATTTGGGGGCCAATAGGTACAAAATCAAATCCCAGCTAAGACATGATTTGGGCAAATAACTTCATTTCTTGGATCTTTAGTACCTTCCCTCATCAGTAGGATGGGGAAGCTTTTAACTCTGAGAACTTTTGTGAAAAGTGAGCATAACAGGGTCCGTAAGGCACTGAGCATAGGATGAGCGTGAACACTGTGCCCAGGGTCAAACATCTCACTGCCAACCCTTATAATAGCAAGCACAGAGCAGCTTGGGGACACATCAGCTCTGCTCTGTGGACTATGGGAGTCAGGATGGAAAAGGGGTGTACCACTCAAGAAACAAATGTGTCATTCACAGAGGACAGAAACATGGGCGTTCTGTCACAGAGTCTATGCTTTTTCATGCCAAGCTACTGTCACCTTCTTCTGCATCTAGTCTGTGGTTGAAGCTTCAAAGGGTGCAAACATTGACACCCTCAAAGAAACTTCCTTTCCCACCCTCCCTGGTAGATAAGTCAAGGCTACACAACACATGGAGGTTCTCAAAAGACAATTGAGACCCAGGAAGAATATTCCTTCTATAGATAGAAAATTTTATTAGTTTTATATATTTTAGAGGGTGGTTGACACAGGGTCTCACTATATACCCTTAGTTGGTCTTTGTAGACCAGGCTAGCCCAGAACACACAATTGGCCTCCCACTGCTTCCTAAGAACTGGTTTTAAAGATGTGTGCCACTGTGCTCAGCTTAGATAAAAAATTTTAATTTTTAAAATTTAAAATGCTGAGCTTGTACTTCCCCATTTGGAAAATGGAATGTCTGGAAGTAATATCTGGAGCTGCAGCAGCCATTCTGCATAGAGACACAACCATTAGAGAAGGAGCAGATGATCTCAAAGCTTTAGCCTGAGATGCTTTAACAGAGGAAATCACATTTATATCACATTAGCAGGCAGTATGTAACATGTCTATAAAGAGCAACAAAGCCAGAGTTGGGTTAAGGAGAGAAGGAAAAATCTGGTGTCCAAGCAAGCAGGACACCAGCCCAAGGCTGAGCAGACCTCAGGAGGAAGAAGTGGATCCTGCCACGAAGGGCTGCTCACAGAAAGTGTGAAGAGCCTCCACTCTGCAGAGTGTGTCTCTGTCATCCGGTGCTTCCTTTGCAGACCATATGAGTCAGAACCATTCCCTCTGCCTTTGTTCCCCTGACTTGAAGAGGATCAGCAATTCTCAGCCTGGAGTCGCCCAGATTAACTGTCTGGGTCTGGTGAGACACACCTTTAAGCTTAGCAACCGGGAGGGAAAGGCAGGTGTCTCTGAGTGGGAGGTCAGCCAAAGCTAAGTGGGACCCTGACTTGAAACAAAAACAACACATAAACCTTACAGGACTGAGGCTGCAGCTCAACGGTAGGGTACTTGCTTCTCAAGCTGAGGCTCTGGATTTGACCCGAAGTGCTATAAAAATACCCCTCCACTGAATGTAATACTGAGGATGTGGAGAAGTATATTTTAATGTCCCCCAGGTGGGTCCCAGCTTAGCCTGGGGCCTCATGTTGTCTGCTAAGCTGAAATCATCCAGGCAGGAGTGATATTTACAGTGGGCTGAGGTGGGTCATGGATCAGTGATCTTCCAGATGATGGTAATGACTCTACCACCAGCCCCCATTTTGAGAAGCAGAGATCTTCCCAAGGTTTGGTTTATCGCCCTATTTGCTTAATTTTGGGGTATTTGGATGCTTAGAAGAACTGATTCTTAGCCACAAGGCAGAATGCTCTCCTTCCCTCCTACCCAAACCACTAGGAAGAGGTGACTTCCTCAAATCTAGCCTCTGGTTTCACAGAGTACTTACCAAATAGTTTAGCCATATCTTCTTCGAGATGCTTTGAACTTAAGGAAAAATTGTTCTCCACACCTGCAGGAGAAACAAGATTCTCTATGGTTACATCTTTCACTGGTCAGGCAAGCATGATGGTGCTCATCTGTGATTCTAGTAATTTTTGGGGTAAATGGGGCCAGAACCTATAGTTCTTGGCCAGCCTTGCCTATAGAGCAAGCTCAAGGCTGCTTGGACTGCACAACCCTGTGTCACACATAAGTAACTTTCATTTCTACGTATCATCTCTACCATGCAGGGTACATTCATGGACACCTGAGCCTGTACACAGTACCAAAGCCCATGTATGTTTTCTTTCATATGTACGTGCGCTATCTTTTCCATTGTAACTGTTACTTATTCTTGGTGGCCATAACTTTTGCTGTCTGTAGTATAATACCAAACAAGCACTAATTTTGTTTGTGATTGTGGCACTTTGAGGTGGGGGATCCTGATTGTGCTTTAATGATAAAGACACGGAGACATCTGTTTAGTATAAGGCTGTTGGTCTGTTTGCTGAGGCAGTCTCTTAGCCCATTTAACTTGAACCGATTTCTCCAAAGTTGCCTGTCTCCACATGACTCTCTCTGCTCTCCTCCCTGCTCAGTTCGGGTCTCCCTTGTGTCCTCCTGTATCTGTTCCTGCCTGTCATTCTACCTATCCTTCTGTTCCAGTTCCAGACACCAGCTTTTATTATACAAAAAGCCACAGTCCTTACTCATCCAGTTGGCTTTGGGGGCTACACTCCCCTATAGCGGCTTGCCTTTCTTTCCGGGTAGGTGAGCGAGCTAACATTTACATATCCTGATAGCTTTACACCACCCAGCAATTAACAACTGAGAATACATGGACACACTTTCATATCCAGTGAATACAACCCTTGTGGGTCACTCCAACAGTTTGCCTTCGCCAGTTGCATGAATAGAAAATTCACTCTGGGGCTGAGAAGTTAGTAATAGAGCCCGTATTCAAGGTCTGAGTTCAGTCCATCCCAACTGTACATCTTACCAACCACAACATTCCTCCTATAGTCAAGAACATTTGTCTTGTCACTTAAAAGAAGTGCTTCATTTCTTTTCTCTGGCCTGTTTAAACGCACTGCATCACTACCCCAGATGTGGGGCTTTATTAAGAGAGTCAGCAGGTTTAGAAGATGGCTCAAGTGGGTGTTGGTGATTCCTCTAGGCTCCTTCCAACAGCTGCCTAGCAACAGCTTGCATCTCTGCCCAGCAGGTGCAAGCCAACCTGGCACGTATGAACTGCTCAGCTATCCAGCGCTCTCTCTGTCTCTGTCTTTCTCTCTGTCCCTCTCTCTGTCTCTCTGTCTCTCTGTCTCTCTCTGTCTCTGTCTCTGTCTCTCTCTCTCCTCTCTCTCTTCTCTCCTCTCTCTCCCCCCTTCTTCCCCCTCCTTCCCTTTATTTTCTCCTCCCTCCACCTAGATCTTCTTCCTCTCTTCTCTTTCTGCCCTTCTCTGTACCCCGTTCTCTGCCTCTACCTCTTTTCCAGCTTGCCTTCCCTTCCCACCAATAAACTTTCCTCATACTAGGTCTGTCACATATCTTAACTGTCCCGGGGGACACGTTGTAGGGACTAAGGTACTTCCTCCCACTCCATTGTCGTGGATAAAGGAGAAACTTGCTTTCAAGCCTGATGATCTGAATTTGATCCCTGGGATGAAACAGGAAAGAACTGACCTCCATTCACTTGTCCTCTGACTTCCACACGCACACAACAAATAATAAGTGGGGGGGTGGGGGGGAAGCAGGAGAACAGGGACTGCCCTGTGATGCCATAGCCTTTGTAACACAGTGTCATAGATGGCTTTGTGACCAAGGGAAGGCAGCATAATATATAGTGTGGATACACTGGACAAAGCAATGGCTCCCATTGTAGGCAGGGCAGTGCAAGAGATCTCCCAATTTCATCAAGGCTACAGGGAACAGTGTATAAATTTAAAACAAATCTTCTATCTATGCAACAGTGAAGAACATGCAACAGGCAAATAAATTTAGTGCCTGTTTGGTATTATACCCCAGACAGCAAAAGTTATGGCCACCATGAGTGTTAAGTAACAGTTAAATAGGAGAAACAGAATACACGCATATGAGAGAAAACACACATGGGCTTGGGTACTGTGCGAAGGCCCGAGTATCCACTGGGGTCTTGGAATGTGTCCTGCACAGTAGGGGGTGATACAATGTATACTGCACAGTGGGGGTGATACATACAGATGAACATTACATTTGAGACACAAAAATAATAATACAGAAAGTTGTCATTGCTGTTGGGTGCTCAGCAGTGATGGTAAGATCTTATTGCTGAAGGTATTACATGTTCTGGTATCAAGACAGGGAAACCAAGCTGAGCTAGACTGGAAGCACCCCTGCTGCCCATGACCCTCAAAGTGTCAGAAGGCACCGTTGAGGCTGCTGGGGAGAAATTGCCATTGTCTTTATTTTATGTGTATGAATGTTTCACTGGCATGTATGTAAGTATGCTATGTGCATGTGTCAGATCCCCTGGAACTGAAGTGATGGATTATTGTGAGTCACCACCACCTGGGTGCTGGAAATCAAACCTGGGTTCCATGTACAAGCAGCAAGCCCTTTTAACCAACGAGCCATCTCTCCAGGTCCCCGAGTCTTACTAAGACATGGATCCTGCATGTTACACTACCAATTAGCCAGGTAAAATATACCCACCGGTATCACCGTGGCAAGTCTGTTATAGGAGGCAACCAACCAGATTTTATTTGGATTTGAGGCCCACTTTAAGAGAGAATTCATGTCTGGTACCTTAAGCCTGGGTCAAAAGGAACATTGCTGCAGGGAACATCGCAGAAGGGAGACAAGAATGTAAGAGGCAGAGGGAGCCATGGAGTGTGTGGAATACTGACTCCCAGATATGACACAGCCATCACACATGTGTACACACAGCAGCCATGATTATCTGCACAAAACCTCCACTTTACACTAGCTGACACAAGCTCTCCCCCGCTCCCTGAGCATTTACATGCAGTTAACGATTCAGGGTGGGGGTGGACATTTTTTAGTGGTGTAGCCACTAACTCAGCACTTCTACAGACAACTCCCCCATCCTGCTATAAGTGACATAATGCAACTCACTGGGTTATTTTAGAAAGAGATGAAATCACAAGTGGGACTAACTGGGGTGAAGAAGAGGACCAGGGAGAGTGGGATGGGAAAAAGAGGTGACAGATGAATTTAAAGAAATACACTACACACAAGTATGAAAATGTCATAACCTGTTGTATATAATCAGCATATCCTCTATGTAGCCCTGGCTGTCCTGAAGCTCACTATGTAGACGAGGCTGGCCTCGAACTCACAGAGATCTGACCGCCTCTGCCTCCCAACTGAGCACTGGGATCAAAGGTGTGCACCACCACTTCCCAGCTTAGTATATACTAATTTTAAAATATGTATGTGTGGATAAGATTGAGAGGTTTATGGATAGCTGTTCGTCCTATTGATCTTTCTACTTGTGAGATATTTGAAAAACATTTTTAATGAAGGGTTGACGCTTCTAAATATGGAATAGTCTTACAAAGCTCTAGAATTTGAAGGTTCATCACAGGTAGGCAAACTCAGGTAAAGGAAGTAGCACAGGAGAAGGGCTCACCGTCCCAGCCCCGGCAGGAGGGGCCTACCAGCCACCCTGGCTGAGGCTCCCTGGGAGTCTTCCATCCCTCCTGCTGCCAGGGCAATATGCTTGTGATGATACCTTCAGTCACAGGGATAGACAGGGACTCTGTGCCCCAATGGCTGCCCAGGAAGATAACAAAGGAGAAGAACACCATGTCGCTCATTTTTGCCACAATCAGCGTGCCATCAGGGAGGAGTCATTCTCCTGGATTTCTCAAAGACGCAACAGCCTTGAGCTCCAGGATGCTGTGGAATTCTGTGCTCTGTGAGGTCACACTGGGAAAAGGACAAGTTTGTAGTCAGGGACCGAGAGGGACACTAGTGACCCTCAACAGTCTCTCTATTCACTCCCTCAGCTCTCTGAGGTTTGGTCAATTCTGCATGCTCTGTAATCTAAAGATCTGAATGAATCAACAAGATTCTTAGGATACATGGAACAAAACTCAACCGTAGCCATCAGTGGTCACAGACAAACTGGGTTCACCTGAAAGGAGGGCTGGAAATGAAAAAGAGATGGAGGGACAAAAGAAGCATGAAGCCAAGACAAAGTTCTCTGATCAAGGCTCAAAGTTTAATTTTCAGTACTTTGTATATATAGGGGAAGCCCATGGAGCCCGTCCTTTGTTTCAGCTGGATTATGTTGCAAGGCAAGCTCAGCGGGCAGTCTACTCTTCTAAGTTCCTATAGGAAGTTATAGTGCAGCCAGGGTGGATGACTCCACCTGGGCCTTTAAGGTCCTGTGGCAAATGAGGTCTTTCTGGCCTGCTCAAGGCTGGGGCACAATTCCACCTTTTTGGTTTTTTAAAGATGAGCAGTACCAGTAGCTGGACCTGGGGGAGGGAGGCACACAAGATTTATTTGTTTTCCATAATCTCCTCTAAGGCAGAGTGGCCAGGCAACCGTGTCTGGCTTAGGTCAGTGTCTATATTGCTCCTTCTTACCCATAAATGAGGACAAACATAGCAGCATTGATGTTTGCCTCTGTCTTAGGTTGAGAGAAGCTCAAGAACACTCTTACTCGTCTCTAACTACTGGCCTTCTATAGCACCTTTTTCCCATACAGACGAAAGCCATATATGAATTCAGACCAAACGATGTATGAGCATGCACTCAGTGCACCTCTTCATACCGATGGATAACTGCCATGGTGAATAGCTGAGCTTGCTGAAAGTGATCCTCTATGAAGGCAACCAATCTGTTTAAGATACACGGTCCAAAAGTTAAAAGCAACAAGATTATAATGAATGGTCCAAGCAGTCTAGAAATTAAAGTTGTAGACAGGAATGTTCCAGGTATCTAATCCCGATGCTAATTGGCAAGGATCAAACACAAAGTCTGGCCACCAGGTGTATGGGGAGGTGGGTGGCTTTGAGTATTGATAGAAAACACTTGCTCTCTGGTAAGAGTGGAGACCACAGTCCAGGTTAACTCAGCTGGCTGACAGGGATTCTGAGCTGTCATCACCGGTATCATAAGCATTAGGCTCAGGATCTGTGTCCACTTGACAGACCAATCTTTCAGGCAGCCATTGGGCCCCATTTTCTTCTTGTGAAAAAAACATAGGCAGAACCTCATCCCCAAATTAAAACAGGGTCGGGACCATTACATGTATTAGTTATTGTGTCTCTCCATTTAGCCCTGGCATATGAGCTCGAAGTGACTGGGTGCCAGTGGAGATCCGCTGCAGACTGACTTTTAGCATCAGTTTGCAAAAATATTAAAACAAATAAGACAAAAGCAAGGTGTGTTTTCAGTGACCTTGGAAAGTATAACTCCTTCTCTCTTTCTCTTTTTTTAAAAAAAAAAATTATTTATTTATATAAGTACACTGGAGCTGTCTTCAGACACTCCAGAAGAGAATGGTATCTGATGCCATTCAGATGGTTGTGAGCCACCATGTGGTTGCTGGGAATTGAACACATGACCTCTCGAAGAGCAGTTGGTGCTCTTAACCACTGAGCCATTTCTCCAGCCCCCTCTCTTTTGTTTTTAAAAGCCAATTTTTCAGAGTTCCTTGCAAAACCAGGGCAGAAGCACCAGTAGCTGCTCCTCCCAAACTCAGAGAGTTATGAAGATATTATTTTTAAAGTTCCACAATACCTGTTTTGCAATACCTTGTCCTTGTGGATTATAAGGAATCTCAGCAATATGGATAATATTAAATTGTCAACAAAACATCTCAAATGCCTGACTGCAATAGCCAGTTCCATTATCTAACTTAATCTGATTTGGAATGACCAGCATAGAGAAACAATGTAGGCAATGACTAATTATACTTTTAGTTGCTTCTCCTGTTAAAGCAGTTGCAACTAGAAAGCCTGAAAAGATGTCAAGTCACATGCACATATTTTACAAATCAGAAATTGTCCAAAATCAGAAATGAGTAACATCCATTTACCATAATTGATTAGGTGTTAGTTCTTAAGGATTAACACCATTATGAAGAAATCGAGGACATTGAGAACAAGTTTTTACAATTGACATGCATATTCTCTAGAAATACCAAATTGTTTTCTCAAGCTATTACTATTTTGATGATATAAAGAATGAGATTGTATGGCCAATTGTTCCTGCAAGGTCTATAATCTGCTTGGTATACAAATCTGCTGTAGCATTGCCCAGTGTCCAGGCAATCCAGTATGAGCTTTTAAATGTCCTATAAAGTTAAGGTACAGTACATGTTTCTCAAGAAATTGTAAACCATGAGCTATATATTGGCTATCGGTAAACAAATTAAAAGCTTGATTTTTCAACCTTTTAAAAACAGTGACTACAGCATGTAATTCAATTATTTGTGCTGAAGTAGGGTGAAACTCAAGAAAATGAACACGTGATCCAGTTACACATGCTGCCTCCCCATCAGAGGAGCCATCTGTAAATACAATAAACACATTTTCTATGGGCTGAATGAGTAAATTTACAGGAAGTACAAAAGCATGCATAGAGAAAAATTCTAACAACTTGTCTTTTGGATAGTGATTATCAACTTTGCCTAAAAAATTTGCCATGCAATAGGCCAAATATCAGTATTCTGTAATAACCAATTTAGTTGCTGTTTGAAATAAGGAATAAACATTTCATCCAAAATACCTGCAGAATTCTATCCTACAATTCTGTATTAACACAGCAACAATTTCATAATAGGATGTTCAGATGAATCCATATTAATGGTCCCTTTTGCCAAAGAACTGCTGTGGGACAGCCAACAGTTGGTTAGTTTGTATAATCTATCTATTGCTGGCTAATAATAGTTTCTTCTACTTTCTGCAAAGCTATTTGTCCCTCATCAGTTAATTGTCCAGGGGAATTAGGATTTGCATTCCCCTTAAGAATATCAAACAGAGGGGGCTGGAGAGATGGCTCAGTGGTTAAGAGCACTGACTGCTCTTCCAAAGGTCCTGAGTTCAAATCCCAGCAACCACATGGTGGCTCGCAGCCATCTGTAATGAGATCTGATGCCCTCTTCTGGTGTGTCTGAAGACAGCTACAGTGTATTCATATATAATAAATAAATAAATCTTTAAAAAAAAAAAAAAGAATATCAAACAGAGGTTTAAGTTCTCCTGTGGTAAGCTTAAGGTGAGGTCTTAGCCACTTAGTATCTCCTAACAACTTTTGAAAATCATTAAAAGTAAACTATTTTTTTTTTGCATGTACACCTGCAAGCCAGAAGAAGGCACTAGATCCCATTACAGATGGTTGTGAGCCACCACATGGTTGCTGGGAATTGAAGTGCTCTTAGCCACTGAGCCATCTCTCCAGACACAACTATCTTTTCTTATTGGAATTTTCTGTGCCATGATCTGCTTAGGATATAACTGAGGTCCCAAATATTGAAAAAGATATTGCCTTTGAATCTTTTCTGGAGCAACAAGCACTCCTCAAAATTTTAAAGTTCACTGTATGAGAGCAAAGGCTTGCAGTAAAACTCCTTCAGAGGGATCAGCTAATAAAATATTCATATAATGAATAATATACACTGAAAGATTCAAAGTCCTAACCTCTTGGATTAAAGCAGAAACATTTTTTTATATATATATATATATATATATATATATATATATATATATTGTTTTTTTTTTTTTTTTTTTCTCTTTGACAAAACTTTCCAATGGTATTACTTCATGAGCTCTTTAAAATTACAAGCAGACACATTAAATGCAAACCTCCCACTGTCACCAGGATGCAAAGGAACAGTATAAAAACAATCCTCCAAATCCATACTAATTCTATATGCATTTCCTGGAATGGCATCTGGAGTGGGCAAGTCAGGCTGTAATAATCCCGTAAATTCCTAGTTTCATTAACCTTTTATAAATCTCAAATTTGAACTTTGTTTTGAATTAATGAAATAACCAATCCCTCGTAGCTGAGTGAGAGTATCAGATAAAGGCCAATTTGAAGGCCAATATCGTCCTCTCTTAAAGAATCTTTGAGCAATTCTTTTGTTAGCAGGCACAGCTATAATGCCATGGGGGAAAGCAGACATAATTTTAATTTCTCCCACATAATCATTATCTATGACTCCTGGCTCATAAGCTGCAGGCTGTGAGTGCTTTGGGGTTTGAGGCTGACCCCCCTCCTCCCCAAGGAACAAGCAAGGCAATAAACAAAATCTGAAAAACACCTTTCTAAGGGCTTCTAGGGGCTACTCAGGATGACCAAGACAAAAGGAATGCCACACAAGCTTCTGCTGAGCCCACTCTGAGCTTTGCATTGAATCAAACGTAAATGTTCTTAATCTGGGCCTAAGATAGTTCACTCGTGGCTTTGTTCCTAGGACAATCATTTTTAGAATGACTCAAACCTCCACATTTAAAACATCCAATAAAGCTTGTATAAAAGGGGGCAGCAGGTGTGTACTGTGCTACAGCTGTTTTTGACTCTTTTATTCATCTCCACCTGCTCTATCCTCTTCTCAACTACAGACATGGGTGAGTCAAAAATTCTGATCCCGAGATTGAACTACAAACTGCAGCCAATGGAAAACTGGCAATTCAACCATACCTCTAAGTTTCTCTTACAACACCAGAGCAACACAGCTTTGGAAAGCAAAACTCAAATCTAGTCTCTCCTACACCACTCCCATGCTACAACGTTTTTGGCTGCAAATTCCTGCACAAGAATGCACAACTATGCAGCCTCCAATACCTCACCAAAAAGACACTGCCCTAAATCTTATCTTTTATAAGTCTAGTTTCTAGGATCTTTAGAGACCTGTTTTCCTGCATTGGTTCATGTCATGTGTTGTCTAAATGACTCCAACCCTGAGTTACCAGTTTTAAGCCAACTTTCTGATACCAAAATTACAAATTTTAATCATACTCCATAACTCATAAGCCAATAATCTATAGCCAAGACATGCAGAACAATATTTATACTTTTAAAACCAGTCAGAAAGAAAAATGAAGTAGATACACATCTTATATATTTAGACTAAACAAAAATTTCTTACTTTTTCTAGCTATAATTTCAAGAGAGAAGCACCTTGTCACCAGCTGAACCCAATAAACACTGTCATGGAGATTTTTCTACAAAAAACAACCATCGGCTTCCTTATGATAGAAGCCCAAAAGCTGCTGGCCTCTTTAAGAGCAGTTTATGCAGACAGTCAGTTCCTGGAAAGGCTTCTCTTGCTGTGCTTGAGTCCTAGCTATAGGTGCAGGGTAGCTTATCAGTTTCTGCTGTGCACATTAAGACTCTCTTTTAAACAAGTTAAACTAAACCAAGGGGTGGATAGCCAGCAGATAAAATTTTAACCATTTTTTTTAACATGAAACACAGAACAACAATCATTCAAACAAGGAGACAAAAACAGACAATTGACACATGTGGACAGATTGGCACACCAAAGATAAACAATAGACAGAACTAAGGATTTCTCCAGTAGGGGCCAGAGAGAAATTAGGATGTCTCCCGATTTCCTCCTGTTCCTAGGAGAGCTCTGAAATAGCATTTTCAAGGACTGACTCTTATCTCCTTCTTTAGGAGGTACAGCAGCTGCTACTGATAATTATTCCTCAGTGCTCTGCTTTCTTCCCCAATTCCTCCTAACCCTCCT
This sequence comes from Grammomys surdaster, assembly GCF_004785775.1. Lineage (NCBI taxonomy): Eukaryota > Metazoa > Chordata > Mammalia > Rodentia > Muridae > Grammomys > Grammomys surdaster. The sequence goes on along the minus strand of NW_021604696.1, from coordinate 6,777,736 downwards.
CCTCTCACCTGAGGCAGCTCTTGGGCTGCGGACGAAGGCCTATTTATGATTCACTCTCTCGAAATTTTGCTGTCACCCCTAGGTGAAGTTGGCATCAGGTCAACACTTATCCAGCCTAGCTGTATCCCCTTAATGCACTTCCTGCAACACAACCTCCAAAAGATAAAGAGTGCTAGCATCAATGCTATTCGTTGCTTACCACTTTTGGGATACTCCTCTTCTTCCATTTTCTGTGGAGCTCCATCCAAGGCAGCATTTCTCAGTCATTCCCTGCTCCCCCTGCCCCCATTTTCAGGTCCCTCATTCAGTCGCCACCTGTAGCCACCAGCAGCCATGGACAAACTGTGTTCACCTGAAAGAAGGGCTGGAAATGAAAAAGAGATGGAGGGACAAAAGAAGCATGAAGCCAAGACAAAGTTCTCTGATCAAGGCTCGAAGTTTAATTTTCAGCTCTTTGTATATATAGGGGAAGCCCATGGAGCCTGTCCTTTGTTTCAGCTGGATTATGTTGCAAGGCAAGCTCAGCGGGCAGTCTACTCTTCTAAGTTCCTATAGGAAGTTATAGTGCAGCCAGGGTGGATGACTCCACCTGGGCCTTTAAGGTCCTGTGGCCTTTCTGTGGTCTTTCTGGCCTGCTCAAGGCTGGGGGAGGGCACATTCAACTGTGGCTACTTAAGCCAACTGGAGAAGTTAGAGCCACTAGGGATACTGTATTGTTCAACTAGCACATTAACAGGAGGGACAGGAGGGGATGTACCTCAGTGCTAAAAGGCTTGCTTGTCACATGTGAGGCCCTGAGGTGGAGCCTCAGCATCAAGAAAACAGAAAGGGACTACATTCGTGAAGTGTACTCAGTATAGGTTGGATCTGCAAGGGCCAGATATTAAGATCTGGTCACCAGCCTGGAGCATCATTAGAGACAACAGACCCTTTAGGAGGAGGCAGGACTTAACTTGAAGATCACCACAGGTGGGCTGTTACAGAGATGTGGTGGTCTGAATGAGAATGACCTCCATGGGCTCACGTATGTCAATACTTAGTCATCAGGGAGTGGCACTACTTGAGAAGGACTGAGGTGTGGCCTTGTTGGAGGAAGTGTGTCACTGAGGTGGGGGGAGGGCTTTGAGGTTTCAAAAGTCCAAGCTAGGCCCAGTCTCTCTCTGTTCCTCCTGCTGCCTACAGATCCATATGTGGAACACCCAGCTCTTTCTCCAACACCATGTCTACCTGTGTGCCACCATGCTTCCCACCATAAAGATAATTGACTAAGCCTCAATCAAATGCCAAAGTAGACCAGGCTGGCCTCAAACTCAGAGAACTGCTTGCCTCTGCCTCCCTAGTGCTACAACTAAAGGCATGAGCCAGGACTGCCTGGCTGAGAATCATTTTTAATAGGAGAAATGTTTATAAGAATAGAGTAAGCCGGGCGGTGGTGGCGCACGCCTTTAATCCCAGCACTTGGGAGGCAGAGGCAGGTGGATTTCTGAGTTCGAGAGTTCGAGGCTAGCCTGGTCTACAGAGTGAGTTCCAGGACAGCCAGGGCTACACAGAGAAACCCTGTCTCGGAAAAAAAAAAAAAAAAAAAAAAGAATAGAGTAATCTTGGTCTATGTCAGACATAATTACAGAATATTAGTATGAGTTTAAATTAGAAACTAGTGTTTAACAAGCCCAAATCTACAAGCAATTAACAGTCACTGAGAGAGAATCTCAGTCTTCTCTGGGTCAAGCCCCTGATAGGCTATCTGGTCCCAAGACGTCAGTCCTAAGTATGTATGAATAATACTAAATTATCTCACTAAATAACTGTACTTACACACCATACATCAATTATAGTTGAAGAACAACAGGCTATGAACTTCATGAGTGGGAGGAAAATGACAGGGTTTGAGGAAAGAGTGGAAAGGAGAATGATATAAATACAATGCTCACATATGAAATTCTCAACAAATAAAATAAATAATTTTTAAAAGAAAAGTACTTTTAAAAATTCTATTTCCGCCGGGCAGTGGTGGCACACACCTTTAATCCCAGCACTTAAGAGGCAGAGGCAGGTGGATTTCTGAGTTCGAGGCCAGCCTGGTCTACAAAGTGAGTTCCAGGACAGTCAGGACTACACAGAGAAACCCTGTCTCAAAAAACCAAAAAAGAAAAAAAAATTGTATTTCCAATATATATGTATATGTGGGTTTTTGAATATTTATATTTAAATGTAAACATAAAATTTAATGCCATAACACTTATTTCAAATATTATGCATGTTAAATGATCTTAATAAGCTATACATATTAAAGAAACAATACACTCCAAAAACATTTACTAGTTTTTCCTCTAATACTTTCCCTTTTATCACATAAAGTAAATTTTAAATGTGTATGTAGCCATGTGAGTGAATGCCAAGTGTGTGTGGACCAAAAGATGTGGGATCCCCTGAAACTAAAGTTACATGCAAGTTGTAAGGGGCCCACCTGGGTACAGCAAGTGTTCCTCACATCTGAACCACATCTTCAGCCTTCATATGAAGTGTTTTTGGTTTTTGTTTGTTTGTTTTGGGGGAGTTTTTTAAAGATTTATTTTATGTATATAAGTATACTGTCTTCATGCAATCCTGTGCTTTGTTTTGTTTTTATATTATTTGTTTATTTGGTGGGTGTGTGCACGCGAGTGTGTGTGTACTTCATGTCACAGTATGTTATGTGGAGGTCAGAGGCTGACTTTCAGGAGTCATTTCTCACCCTCCACCATGTAGCACCCAAAGATTAAACTCTAGCTGTCAGACTTGGCAGCAAGCATGACTACACACCAAGCCATCTTGTTAGCCTAATTGTGTGCGGCCACTACACATAGGTTAAAAAAAAAAAGGAAACATATTCTACAGGAGTTGTCTAGGCGTAGAGTAGGAGTCAGCAAACTTGTCCTGTTGAGAAGTAGATAGAAAATACATTAGTGTCTGTGAGCCACAGACTTCTCTACAGTACATTCTTCTTCCTAGCCAATGCTACAGCCCATTAAAAATGTAAGCACCATTGGGAAGATTAGTCAATGAAATGCAAAGCTAGTGTTCTGAGGAAATGCTGTGATCCTTTAATAAGTTCCTCCTGTTGTGGTAACTGACAACCATAAAAGTATTTTCATTGCTATTTTACTACTGTTACGAAGTATAACGTGAATATCTCTCTTCTGATGGTCTTAGGTGACCCCCAAGGGGTTGCAACCCACAGATTGAGAACCACTGCTCTAGCCTGCCTGACCAGGGTTTAAAAAAAAAAAAAAAAAAAAAAAGGAAGGCATCTCAGGTGTCAAATGAGAAGGGAAACATCTCTACAGACACTGAAACAAAACCTGGATACATTATGGACAACTTTTTTACCCATTGAAAAATTTACCGGGCTGGAGAGGTGGCTCAGTGGTTAAGAGCACTGACTGCTCTTCCAGAGGTCCTGAGTTCAATTCCCAGCAACCACATGGTGGCTCACAACCATCTGTAATGGGATCTGATGCCCTCTTCTGGTGTGTCTGAAGATAGTGACAGTGTACTCACATACATTAAATAAATAAATCTTTAGAAAAAAAAAAGAAAAGAAAAATTTACCAAAAAAGCTGACAAATTCCATAACAGATACAAAGTAACAAAACAATGTAACACAAGAAGATACAGCAAGACCACAAGTGTGGCTCTGTGGTAGAGAACTTGTCTAGGTGGAGGTTCCATGTTCAGCCCCCAAAAGGAAGAAGAGCAAGATGGGAAGGGGAAACTGCCACCATCACCAGAACCAGTCTGTATCTCTTTTAGAGAAACTTAATTTGTATATTATAATCTTCCCACAAAGAAAATTCAAGATCTAGATAACTTCATTAGTGAACTCTATCAACAGTTAAGAGGCATAACCTCTCTTAAGATGATTTTCTGCAATGTTGGGCCCAGAAACATAAAACTGACACCAGAAGTCTATGAGTTACTGGCTGAAGGATCAATAAGACAGAATAGAAGGTAGAAAGAAAATATCAACTACTGACAAAGGCATCAAGGAAATCTGACAAAGATTTTATATTTATATATGTATATATATCACATTATAAATTTATATAAATATAAATTACATATTATATATAATTTTTTGAGACAGGATCCCACTATGTAGCCTCTGCCAACCTCTGGAACTCAGAGATTGGCCCGCTTCTGCTCCCCATTACTAGGAATAAAAGACATGTGACAACCCCACACCTTTTTTTTTTTTTTACTTTATTTTGTTTGTGAGTATGTGCATGTGGTTGTATATATTCCATGGTACTCTTGTATCAATCAGACAACTTGTGGAAGCTGATTCTCTTCTTCTACCATGTGGGTCTCTGGGATCAAACCCCAAGCAGGCAGCCTTAGTGATAAATTCCTTTACGTGCCATCTCATCTCCAGAAGGCATATTATTTTCAACAATAATACTGGAATAAACTGATGAGTGGTGCAAAAAGTGAGCCCCAGTGCTTACCTGATACACGTACAAAAACTAACTCAAATTAAACATATGCCTAAATGTAAATCAATGATACTTCTAAAATAAAATACAAGAGAAATTATTCACCTAGGGTTGGAATTTTACCAAATCCAAAACTGTTGCTTGGTATGGTAGCTCATGCTTGTAATTTCAGCATTTGTGAGGCAGGAGGATCACAAATTCAAAGCCAGCCTAGGTTTCACAGAGCCCCTACCTCTAAAAACCAAAACGATGAATAAATCTAACTAAACTGACTCTCCTGTTGAAATAATGAGGTGGCTTCCCAAGAGGAGGAGTGCTCACAGATGTCTAGTGGAAGAAGAGCTTCCACTAAATGAACGCAAAGGACTTCCCAATTTCAATAGACCTACCACCACCTTTTTAATTCCTGCCCCCTTTAAGAACCCAGCCATGACATCATCTCACGGACGCCGCGCAGCCTACCTTGGCAACGCCCGACTGTCTTTCCGGGAAGCTTCAATTGGTTAGCTGGCTCCAAGAGGCCCCTCCCACTTCCCCCCCAGCAACCCGCCTCGGCGCCCGCTGTCAATCAGGTCAGTTGGCACCTGTGATTGGCCGCGGGGCCGCGTTCGCGTAGGCAGCGCACTGGGGGAGGGGAGCGGCGCGGTGTCTGGAGTCGCGTCGGTCCTGGTCTCCCCGCGAGCCTTGTAGCCCGCCGGTCCTCCTGCAGCCCGCCTGCTGGGCAGGGCCGGCTCGGCCGGGCCATGGAGTCCTACGACATCATCGCTAACCAGCCCGTGGTCATCGACAATGTGAGGCCGGGCAGCTGGGGGAGGGCTGTGACCCGCCGTGGGGTCGCAGGCGGCGGCGTGTGGTGGCCCCCGCCGGTGGGGCCAGGGGTGGGCTTCCGGATCACCTCCCTCGGAGTGCAGGCTGTGCGGGACAGCTGGACACAGCCAGGCGGTCCTTGGTGCTCTAGGCCGGTGAACATGTCTGTCTGGGGTGGGAGCACTGGGCAAGTTTCGACTCCTTTGCTTGGTGGTCGGCTCTGATCGCCTGATGGAGGTCGGCTGACATTTGACCCCTTGCACACTGCTGGCTTTCTCTCTTGGAGGGCCTGGTTGCTCTTTACAACACTTCCCAAGGGGCTGCACCCAGAGGCAAACACTGCACGTTAATTTCCTCCAGCCACCACTTGGTGGCCTCTTTGCCGCTTTAACTAACCCCCTCACTCTAAATGATCCTTTCCGAGAGTGCAGGGCCACTTGCCCCGGGACGGAGCAGTTTGGGATAGTTGTTTGCAAGCCTGAAAGAAAGGAGGTCCTGATTCCCCGGGCTTTGTCTTCCAGCCTGGGTTCTGCTTGTCTTCAGTGGCCCTGGGAGGTGTTTAGCCTCAGAGGCCTTGACATGGCTGGGGTTTTTCTGTGGCTGTGTCCCAGAGCTGATGCCTCTGGTGTGTAGGCCTTGGAGCTTTTGACGGTGACACACTTCTCTTTCTGGGAACTGACTCCTTCCCACGTGAGCCCCTGATGGAATCCCTTTGCGGCTGCCTTTTTTTGGAGCACCCATGTGGGTTCCCTTAAATCATAACTTGTTTATCAGGGAGGCTAGTCCTGGATTTGGGCGTGTGCTTGTGGCAGGCTACCTACCTGTCTGGTGACCAATAAGCTTAGGAGCTCAGAGGCACCTGCCTGGCCCCATTTGGACTGGGAGCCCCTCTCTTGTAACTTGGACATGTTTATTTCGGCCCTGATAGAGACTGGTAGGCAAAGGGTGTGAGTAGTGACTCATTTAGTTAGTGGAAGGTACGCCAGCTTCATGTTGAAAGTCTAAGTCCAGCTTCCAGGCTGGAGCATGAACAGGGACTGCCTCTCTCACTACCCAAGAAAGGTACTTGGAGACCACCAAGTGGTACCCTCCATGGACCCAGTATGTGGTCTCTGTCTGCTGGTGAAGACAAGGATTCTTGAATAGAGTAAGGCTGAGGTGTAGCATCTAGCTATCTTTAGAGTGTCGCTGTATTCCTCTTCCCACAGCTACTAGCCGTAGCGTTCACAGAGATGTGTGGCTTCTCCTCACTGATGCCCATCTGGAGCCTGTCATTGTTGATAACCTCCACCCACCAGATGCCCCTAACAGTTCTTCTCATCTCCCCCTTGAGATGAAAATCCCCAGGACAGGAAATGCAGCATCACACCTAGTTTTGAACTGCTAGTACTTACAAGTGATCTCCTTCTCTAGGTCAGGTCTCTGGCTTCCTCCCTACCCAGCTTTGGTGGAACTGCCAGCTCTCTCTGCTTGGGGACATTGACTGCATCTGGAATCATTGGCAGGAGCTAAACAATTGCTTTTCCTTGCAGGGTTCAGGGGTAATCAAGGCTGGTTTTGCAGGAGACCAGATTCCTAAGTACTGTTTCCCAAACTAGTAAGTGTCACTGGGGCAGCACCTCCCCCAGCCCCTTATTTGCTTTTGGGAAGACGCCCCTGTGATGTTACAGCTCCCTTCTTGGAGGGCAAGTCCCTCCTCTACCCGGAAAGGGAAACACCAGATTGGTGGAGATGACTTGAGGGTATCTGCTGGGTTTCCTCTTCAGAGCCTCTTGCCTTTGTTTCTGGCTGAGCTTGCTAGGTGAAGCAGCCAGCATTGCCCTGGGGATGGGGTGTGGTGAAGGCAGGAGCAGGAATAAGAAGGACCTCTCTCTAGGGAAAGAGCTAAACTCCCACAGAGAGTCTGGGGAGAGTACATGGCCACCCCTTCCTCCCTGGAAAGTTTTTTTCTGATTATTGTGGAGTTTGGGTGAACCCCTAGCCTCCAGAAAGCTAAGCATGCATTCTAAGCTATCCTCTCCCAGCCCCCAGAAACGTTTTCATCAAGGCTCAGTTATGTATAGCTTCTAGGAACTGTTCCTGCCCAGCCCCCTCTATATACCCCAGGTAGTGCCAATAGTAACAGGAATACAGAGTGCTTCTGTCCCAGAGAGCATGGAGTGCCTGGGCCCTACCTGCCCACTGGGAAGGTTCCCCCTGAAGCACCTCTCGAGGAGCTTGAAGGATCTGTCAGTGGCCTGCAGATCAGACCTGAACCCTGGAGTGGCTTTAAGAGCTATAGGCCTGTCTAGGGGAAAGGGGACTCACAGAGGATTTCAGCTTCCCATTTCAAATTCTGGGTGGGTGTCAGGGAAGGCTGTTGGCAGTCTGTGGGGAATGTGGGTCACAATTTAGAATGGTAACTCATCACGTACATGCTTACCAAGAACTGAATCTCTATTCTGGAAGCCCTGGCAGTTGGGGGGGCGGGGGGGAGAGTGGACACCGTGGGCGGGATACACCAGGAAGCTGTCCTCCATCCATCAGCAGACAAGAGAGTGGATAGGCTCAGTCAGTGTGGCAACAAAAGTGCTTCCTTGCTAGAGCCAGGCCGTGATGGGATCCTGTCATTTACACTCAGCCCTTCCTGGGGAGAGTCTTGTCCCTTCAGACCCTAAACTGCTTGTGCTTCTATGCCCCAGGCTGCTGTCTCAGTCCCCATAGGTCTAGGCTCTGAACTTTGCCCTGAGCCACTTCCCAGTGCTTAGAGCAGGGCCACCCTCCAGAGCTCTGCAGTTGGACTACAGGTTTTCTGGACACTGGTTCAGCTGTGCACCTGCCCAACTCACTGACCTTCTGTGACTTTGCAGTGTCGGACGGCCAAAGCACATGCGGGTTATGGCTGGAGCCCTGGAGGGGGACCTGTTCATTGGACCGAAAGCAGAGGTAACTGTCCCTAAGTTGAGTTCGTCAGTCACAGGAGAGCTGGCTGGTGATCAGAGCAAACTGCTCTAGGATTTCTGTGCCTTTTTGGGCCTCTTACCTTCAGTTCATGCGTGTGTGTGTGTGTGTGCATGTGCGTGTGCGTGCGTGCATGTGTGCGAGCGAGCAAGCAACCCCCTTCTGTGCGATACCAATGAACCAACATTCCTAAGGAACTCCTGGTTTGGCCTCCTGTCTGCTTTCAGAAACTGGAAAGTATAAGAGAAAGAACTGATTAAGATCACAAGCCTACTGGGGTCACAGCACTTGGGAGGGGTGGAGGCAGAAGTTCAAAGGCATCTTCAGCCACCCCCAAAAGTGAGTTAAGAATTAGAATCATCTAGGTTTGATGGACCTAATAACTGCTCTGAGAAGGCCGGGGACCATTTCTTATTCTGGCTAGGATGGCCTACCCGGTGACTGCACACCAGGTCAGACTGTGAGGGAGCCAGGATAGGGTGTGGGGGAAGAGCCAGCCGAGCACAGGCAGGTGCCAGGTAGGCACCTTGGGAATAAGGCACCTGGGAAGGGGAGGCCTGAATAGAAGGGCACACGAGAGGCTGTGGGAGATGAAAGCCAGCCACTGTTGTACAAGAAGTTAAGTTAGACGGACAAGAAGTCTGTCTAGGTCCTCTAGACGGACGCCTGAGGGCAGGTGGAGATCTGGGCCGAGAGGTCAGAGCTCCAGCTGTACCCTGAATGATGGACTCAGGTGGCCCAAGGGGGACAGTGCTGACAGAACATTGGCTGCAGTACTGCAGATGCATAAAGAGGTGCTGGAGAGAGCCTAGGCAGTGAGTGAGGAATGTGTGTGGGGAAAGACAGGGACCGTGGGACAGACATGTTTCAAGAATTCTTCCCCTGGGTAGATATAAACAGGGGTTCTTTCTAAGGCCCCAGTGAGAAACCAGACTAGGATTCCACCAGATTTCACTCTGGGGAGCCAAAGACTTTTCTGACAGAGCATGGGTGAGAGACTAGTGTAGGATCCACAGCAACCTCAACTCTCCGGTATCCTTCCCCAGCTTGTGTACACCACCACTTCTCGAGACCCTGAGACCATATGCAGGTTGGGTAAAACTGCCTGTCAATGGCTGGGAGGTCCAGTGACCCTCCCCATACCCTCTGCTAAGGGAACCTCAGCAGGGCTGCTCAAAAGGATTCTTGCAAGCAGGTATAGCTGACCTGATGAAAATGGCTTTTTTTTTTTTTAAGATTTATTTATTTTATGTATATGATACACTGTAGCTGTCTTCAGACACACTAGAAGAGGGCTTCAGATCCCATTACAGATGGTTGTGAGCCACCATGTGGTTGCTGGGATTTGAACTCATGACTTCATGAAGAGCAGTCAATGCTATTAACCGCTGAGCCATCTCTCCAGCCCATAGCTCCTCTTTTGGTTGGAATATTGCATTCTGTAACACTGTATCCTGTCTTTCAGCTTGTATAGGCTTTACACACTTACAGGCTCCCCTCAGTGATGTTCCCTGGGGCCTTGGAGGGGGTGACATAGATATCTTGCTCTTCAGCAGGGTACCAAGCCCTCATATCGTCTTGACCATTTATCTCTCCATGTCTGTAGTCTTGCTGTTATCCTTCTGAGAAATAAGTAAGAAAGGGAAAAAGAGGAAACAAAGACATCCAGTGGAAGCTAACAGCAGTAGGAACCCAAGTGTGTAAACACAAATACTCGGAAGGCACTTTAGGCAGCCGTGTCACTTTCATTTAACAATCACATTTGTTTCCTGATTAGAGCCTGTGACTTCCCCAATCCAGGGAGCATTTCTGTCTGAGCTCACAGTAGCAGATGAAAATTTCCATCTGTGGAGCCGGCCTTAAGTCTAATCAGAAAGTCGGTTGTACCTGTAACAGTTCGTGTCATTATCTCACTAATGGGCACTTCCATGGTGTAGCATGCAAGGGCTGTACCAGGTAGGGCTCTGGGCTGTAATTCTCCCAGCAGGTTTCATAGCACCCTCTAGGACTGTAAAAGCTAACCAGTGGCAGGAGAACACTTCACCTTAGTCTCAGCTGGATTTTTCCAAGTCCTACAACTGAAGCATGCAATGACTTCAGCCATCAAGGCCTTTCTATCTAGTTTTAGTACACAGCCAGCAGTGTGACAGTATCCTTTATTGTTAGCAGGCTCATAGGGTCTCCTCGGTCAACCCACCCCTAGCACTGAGATTCACAGTTGTTGGTTTTTGTTTATTTGTTTTTTTAATTCTATTTATTCACCATTGTTCTGTTCAGACACACTAGAAGAGGGCATCAGACCCCATTGCAGATGGTTGTGAGCCACTATGTGGTTGCTCAGAATTGAACTCAGGACCTCTGGAAGAGCAGTCAGTTCTCCTAACCACTGAGCCATCTCTCCAGCCCGGGATTCTCAGTAACCTCCAAGCCTCCAGACATCAATTTCCACTCTCAGAAGGAATCCTGCATCACTCCTTAGTCGTTACGTTGAAGGGTCGTTGCAGATTTCTCAGTTACCTTTAAGTTTCTATTGCTTGATGAAACACCATGATGAAGAAGCAAGCTGGGGAGGAAAGGGTTATTCAGTTCTCTTCCACATTGCTGTTCATCATCAGAGGAAGTCAGGGCAGGAACCTGGAGGCAGGAGCTGATGCAGAGGCCATAGAGGAGTGCTGCTTACTGGCTTGCTCCTCATGGCTTGCTCAGCCTGCTTTCTTATAGAAGCCAGCACCACCAGCCCCCACATCAATCACTAAGAAAATGTCTTACAGCTAGCTGATCTCACGCCGGCATTTTCTCAATTGAGTCTCCCTCCTTTCAAATAACTTTAGCTTGTGTCAAGAAGGCATAAGACTAGCCAGCACTGTGGGTATCATCTGTGTGTCACCCAACCATAAAGCCCCTGAGAATTCCATAGTTGTGCTAGGCCCCCAAGCCCTCTGTGAACTGACATCCTTCCCATCCGTGCTCCTTCGGGATGTGCTATTAAGTCTTTCAGGTGGGCTTCCAAACCTGCAAAGCACACAGGCTAGCATCACGTCATATGCATAATTAAACCTTTTACCAGGGATGCTCAGGATGACAAAGCAAGAGCCTAGGTCTCCATCCCATTGCAAATAGTGTTGTGAAGTGAAGATAACCTTGAAGTACTTTGAAAGTCCATTCTAGGCAGTATCAGTTCTCAGAAATCCAAGCAGAGGAGATACTAACGTAAAACATCAGAAGGTCCAGCACAGCGTCAAGAGATCCCACCTGTTTGTACCAGTTGTCTGGCTTCCTCATCCTGGGGCACTGTCATGAGTCCTTGATGAACTCAGTGTGGCTCAGATGGCTCAAGCTGACCAGACCGAAGGCCAGGGGAACAGATTTGTTATGCCTGCCCACCTCGCAGTCAGGGCTGCACCTTCTTGAGATTGGTGCATCCTTGGTTGGCATGATAGTACCACTGCAGCCAGGCGGTGCCTCTCCGTCTGCCACACCAGGCTGCTAAAGGGACTTGAGAGCATGCTCAGGGGAGGAAGGTAGCCCAACTCTGGTCAGACTTAATCCTTTTTACCTGCACTGTTCTAGACCATTTCCATCACCTAAGACTCATTGCCTTTGATATTCTTTGATATTTGATATTCTTGGGGGCTGCCAGGAACCTACTTCCTACCAAAGCCTAAATAATTTGGGGCTTTTTTATGGGGGGTGGGGGGCAGGTTGTTCAAACAGGGTCTTTCTCTGTAACCCTGACTGTCCTCAAACTGGCTCTGTAGACCATGTTGGCCTCAAACACACAGGGATCGACCAGTCTCTGCCTTCTGAGTGGTGGGATTCAAGGTATGCCACCATACCTGGTTCGTATCATCGGAGAGCCAGTAAATTCATACTTCAGCATGGGGCCTCCTGTCCCCTGGAGAAGACAGGATGGTATTTATCTGGTCCACCCCTACAGGTATCCCTGGCTACCTCATTAGGGAAGTGGCAGTTATGATCTCTAGCCCCTCCCAAAAGCTTCCTCCACCAGCAGCTGGCATAATGAGCCATGAATACCACTGAAGCGTCATCCCTGTCCCAGGGTCCCTGCTAAGGCAACTTCCTTTTAACCTCCCGGGAAACACCATCCTGTCTTGTCCAGTGACTGGAGTACCAAATGCCACCTCTTAGTTCTTTACCTCATTCTCATTAACCCAGTGCTTCCCACTGTTTCCAAAACCTGGACCTCAGCAAGGGCCTTAACACAGATCTGAGTTGTGTGCCTTTTGGTCCCCCACCTACAAGAAAAATTAAGCCAACACCACCCTCTCCTTTTTTCTACCTTTCTGTCTAAATCCCAGGTTAATGTGGAGGGTTCTAGCCATGTGTATATGCATTGCAGTACCTTCTTCACACAAGCAACTTCCCTTGGGGCTTCAGGGACAGGGCCCCTCAACACTAGGTAGGAGAGAACAAAGGTTAGAGGGGAAAGGAAGTGTAGACCTCCTTAAGCAGCCTCCTGCTGATTAGAGACATTGAGTTCCTAGGGTGAGTCCAATCTTCTTCAATCAGCTTTAAACAACAACGACCAGGGATGGGGCCATGAGGCCTGGGAGCCACCTTCTTCAGAGTGATCCCTGGTCCCTCTGGGGCTCTGGCATTTATACCCTCTCCAAAGTTCCCAGAATTAAACTATCTGCAATTGGCAAAGTCACACCCCTGCTGTTGCATGAAGCAAATCATAATCACCTGCTGTGAAGCAGCCTCATCTCACACCTGAGATTAAAACAAAAACATATTCATATAACTGGATTCTGTTTGTTTGTTTGTTTGTTTGTTTGTGGTTTTTTTGGTTTTTCGAGACAGGGTTTCTCTGTGTAGCCCTAGCTGTCCTGAAACTCACTCTGTAGACCAGGCTGGCCTCGAACTCAGAAATCCACCTGCCTCTGCCTCCCAAGTGCTGGGATTAAAGGCGTGCGCCGCCACCGCCCGGCATATAACTGGGTTCTTAAGAAACCCAAACTCTAACTACAGCAGTGAGGTTATTGGGCTTACTTGGGGTATGGGTGAGGGGCTACTTACAGTACTATAGGGAAGCCTGAGCACCTGGAAAGTTTCCACCCATTGGGAGTGATGGAGCTCCCCTTCAGTTAGCCTTCACCTGCCTGTGATGGTGTCTTGCCATCAGGCACAGCTGATCTGATGAAAATGGCTTCTGTTTGGCTCAAAAGACTGTATTCAATAAGGCATGTTGTTATTTTCCCTGGTCCTGAGAGAGCTGAGCCAGCCGAGCTCTGGGAGCCTCTGGACACAACAGAGATACCTAGCAGGCAGAGGCAAGAGATAGCTACTTCATAGTGTGCAGCATGTGGGGGTCAGGTGCTATGTCTGGCTTTCTCCCTGTCCTCCAGGAGCACCGGGGGCTGCTGACCATCCGATACCCCATGGAGCACGGTGTGGTACGGGACTGGAATGACATGGAGCGCATCTGGCAGTATGTCTACTCTAAGGACCAGCTGCAGACCTTCTCTGAGGAGGTGTGGTACCCACCCTCCCCTCCACACTCCCAGCTTTCTGACTGCCTATCAATAGGACCTCCGAGAGAGAGAGAGAGAGAGAGAGAGAGAGAGAGAGAGAGAGAGAGAGAGAGAGAGAGAGAGAGAACCCAATGACAGCCAAGCGAAATGTTCCAGGGCCTGGGGGGTTTAGAGCTGATTCATTTGGAGTCCTCCGGAGGGACAGGTGGCTGTTGAGTGGTGCTTTTAGCTCAGTAAAGCTCTTCTAGGGCTTAGCCTGTTTTGTGTGTGACTCTCTTCTCTCACAGCATCCTGTTCTTCTGACGGAGGCCCCACTGAACCCCAGTAAGAACCGGGAGAAGGCAGCAGAGGTGTTCTTTGAAACCTTCAATGTTCCTGCACTGTTTATCTCCATGCAGGCCGTGCTCAGCCTGTGAGTGCCCTAAGCCCTGATGTTCCAGGAGGCATAGCCTCCTGGTCCCCTCCATGCCTTCTGCATTAGTAAAAATCATATCCCAGGGTCCCTTGCGGGGTTGAGGAGATCCTCTCACCTCAGTGGCTGAAGTAAAAGAATACTGACCTGGTGGCAGGTACGCAACAGGACGCACCACAGGAGTGGTTTTAGACTCGGGGGACGGGGTCACTCACGCTGTCCCCATCTATGAGGGCTTTGCCATGCCACACTCCATCATGCGGGTAGATATTGCGGGCCGAGACGTCTCTCGATATCTGAGGCTGCTGCTGCGCAAGGAAGGGGCTGACTTCCACACCTCAGCCGAGTTTGAGGTCGTTCGGACCATCAAAGAGGTAATAAAGAGCATGGGGTTGTGGACGAGGGCCAAGCTGGGGATAAAGAGCATGGGGGCGTGGCTGGGGCTGGGAAGGCCCAGATATGAAAGTAAGCTCTGTCTACAAGTGTTCTGCTACAGCCTGCTTAAGAATCTGTTCCGCCCATACAGCGAGCCTGCTACCTGTCCATCAACCCACAAAAGGACGAGGCTCTGGAGACTGAGAAGGTGCAATACACCCTTCCAGATGGCAGCACGCTTGATGTAAGTAGCCAGGCCTGATTCTAGGGTGGTAGCTAATGCCAACCATCAGGGAAAGGACTGGCTTCTCTGGAGAAACCTGTGCCTCAGCCATCTTCTCCACAGGTGGGACCTGCACGCTTCCGAGCCCCTGAACTGCTGTTTCAGCCAGACCTGGTGGGGGATGAGAGTGAGGGGCTCCATGAAGTTCTAGCCTTTGCCATCCACAAGTCTGACATGGACCTCCGCCGGACACTTTTCTCCAATATCGTGCTGTCAGGGGGTTCAACACTCTTTAAAGGTACTGTTGGGAAGATAGTGGCAAGGCCACAGGCCCAGGGTGTCTGGCACCTCAGAGCACTCTCTGGAGCCGGCTGTGTGCCGTTTCCATCACCTCTTTGGCGGTTCTCAGTGAGCTGAGTTTTCTGATAGATGTTTTTAGCTTGTTGCATGCCAGGCATGAGGCTTACACCTGCCATTTTTGTACTCAGGAGGCTGAGGCAGGAAGATCATGAGTTGAGTGTCAAGCCTGGATTACACGGGATGAGACACTCCTTTTAAAAAATGAAAAGAAAGACACCAAAACAATAACCAGGCACTAAAGTGAAGTAAGTTTTCCTTAGGCCTGACTTTGCAGTGCTCACTGAGGACACAGGGTCAGGTAGAGCTGCGTGACCTTAGACTACAACCCATGTCAGTCCCTGAGCAGGCTCTGCCCACCCACAGCCAGGGTGTTACATCATGGCCCCTCAGTCTGGGAAGATGTGCAGGAAGGGAGACAGCAACAGCTAGGGTCTACAGACCACTGTGGCAAGGAGATGGGCTGTGGTCCAGGCTTGGCCGTCCTTGTCCCCACAGGCTTTGGAGACAGGTTACTAAGTGAGGTAAAGAAGCTTGCCCCAAAGGACGTTAAAATCAAGGTAAGACTGAAACCCTCTGGGGCAGTGGATGCTGGGTTGGGGAGGTGGGACCCCTGCTGAGCCTGTCCCATCCTGCACTGTGTCCGACCATTCATGGCTTCACCGCCTTGGGTTTGAGCTTGGCAGCTGTGTGTTTATACAATCCTTTGTTCCTTCTAGATCTCTGCTCCTCAGGAACGGCTGTACTCCACATGGATCGGGTGAGATTGGGCTCAAGCAGAAGGGCTTGGGGAGAGACTGGCCGGGGAAAGCGGATGGACTTCTTTCCCAAGTAAAAGAATGTGAGATCTGAGGACCCAGGGATGGCAGTTGACCCAGCCCACAGGAACTAATGAGTGTTGTCTCTCCACCTCACAGTGGCTCCATCCTCGCCTCACTGGACACCTTTAAGAAGATGTGGGTATCTAAAAAGGAATATGAAGAAGATGGCTCCCGTGCGATTCATCGCAAAACCTTCTAATGCCCAAGGAGGGTGGACATACTGGGAGAGAGGGAGGAAAGGGGAACCAGAGCCCTTGACCCCTTTTGGTCTGGGTTCGTGTTCAAAGATTAGGGTCCCCTGCATGCCCTGACCCCGGAGCAGGTGGTGCAGTCATGGTCACCTGTAGCCCTCCCTTTCCCCTGTGCTCAACATATACACACAGACACACAGAGAGAAATGTTTAGCTGCATGGATGGCAGTCCCAAGCTGGAGCATAGGAACTGAGGAACCCAACATTGAGTTGGTGTGAGTGACCCTCTTAGCAGGGCCACTTTGGCCTGTGGTTCCTTGCTCTGGCCTTGAAGCTCTAAGACCAGACTCACGTGCTCCATTTGCTCTGACAGGCTCCCAGTCCTAAATCTATGAAGTAGGCTGAAGGGAGGGACAGCTAGGAGCTCCCTTCAGGGTGGTGAGGCACAGTGGTGTGTTTCATGCTGCCTCCTCTTTCTGGCCTGACAGGGCAAATGTCCTAGATAGGACTGACTAGGGAACAGTCCTCCATTCCCACTGAGGGAATGTAGCCAAGAGTCAGAGCATCAGAGCCATGGGCAGCCACAGCTCGTGGTTTGCCCCACTCCCTTTCAAAGCACTACACTGATTACTCCCTCCTCTTTCCCTCAGTGCCCTGGACAGGAAGGGGTTAATGGTCTTTGTTTGCTGAGGGAAAGCCATTTAATCAGGACTCAGACCCAAAGGGTAGGCATGTTCTCAACTCCCTCAAGAAGGTCTTCACCATGACCAGGGCCTTACCTCCCTCTCCAGATCTGAACAGTAATTTAACACAGTTGCCTGAAAAATACTTGTTTTTATAAATCATTATAGTAATAATTATGACAAGGCCCAGTGTGTGGCTCTGATTCTTGTGGCTCTGTGCTCTTGTTTGCTCACCCATCCCTGGGAGTGTTGAAAGGACACTGGCAGAGCTCAGGAACTTGAGGTAACAGGACAAGCCTCATACTTTCCTGCTGTGACCTGCTAGGGCTGCTACGTGTGTACCTCGCATGTGTTGGGAACACCTCTGCAGGCCTGCCGAGGTGTGCAGGTGCTGGCACTGATGCAGGCTTACCAGCTTACAGCAGGATGAGAAGGAAGGGCAGCCTAGGAATGGACCAGGCTCCTCAGGAAGAAGCCAAACAACGTCTGCAGGAGTCCTACAGGCAGCGAGAGCTCAGCAAGTAGAGAAGTTTGCTTGATACTATGTCAGTGCATAATGCACAACACATGTTTGAGGCTGATGGAGAACAAAATGCAAAGTGTTCATCTTAGAGGAGAAAGATGTCAGCCATTTTGGAACAGTGTTGGGCTGACACGGTTAGGACTGCACCAGGTGGGACATACTGGCTTGTAAGATCTTGGGCAGTCAGTGGTTAGGGAGAGTCCTTTGGCAGTGAGGCTGGGGAGGGAACATTGGCAAGGAAGGGTAAATTGGTCTGTGGCATAAACCAAAGAGGTCAGTTGGGCTAGCATGTGGAGGGTCTGGAAAAAGGATGTTGACTGTGTGCTAGGTGACAAGTTTTCACTATGGAAGAATAGTGACCAGAGCCAAGAGTTGAAAGCTATAGGCCAAAATCAGGAATGTGCAGCAGATTCTGTGCAGCCATGTGGTCACAGCATGGCATCAAAGTTTACACAGCAGCCTGTGCTAAGGGACCCTGCAAACCAGCTCCTGTGCAGGGTTCTGCTGGCACCACTGGCTCTCAGCTACCTGTGTTTGGAACCTTACTGCTGAGCTCCTCCCTTCTCATGCCCACATTTTGTCAGTCTCTGAGTCTGTGAGCTACAGTACCTCTGCTACCCATCCTTTCCTATGAGGACCCCAGCCTAGCTCATGACCCTGCTCCATCCTGTCCAGCCAGTGTGTTTGCTCATAATCTACTGCGCGGGTAACCACCTCAAACCTGTAATGAGTTATAAGCCATACAATAAAATATTCATGAGTCCTTATGAGTAAATATAGCCATGGCGGGAAGAAGAAAAAGTCATCTGTTGAGTAGAATTCCAGTTGCTGGGAAAATAAACCAGTGTGATGCTGGCCAAATCACTTCTAGGAACCACAGGCTGCTGCCTTTGAGGTCTTTTCCATCCCTACCTTAAACATACCCATCCTGTGTTCTGTTTTGGTTGCTAGTTCTTCTGCTGTTTTCTCTACAGGAATGACCCCTTATATCTGTCAAAAAAAAAAAATCTCATTCTTAAGATAAACCCTTGCATAACCCCCATACACCTCTGGCAGGGATGGCCTGGTAACAGGTAGCCTGCTGTAATGGGAAAAGCTACAGCTGAGGAAAGCAGCTAGACTAAGCCTCATGTTGCACTGAGTTACAGGTATGAGCTAGTTTTACTGTTCTAATGCTGACAAGAACACTTACCTGTGTGTAAGAGAGCACAGATTAGAATATATACATGGATTTTCTACCTGTCTCCTGGAAGGGCCTAGAATTAGCGCCCCAGAAACAATGAGCTCAGTGTCTAGGCCTTGGCTTCTGGGCACTATCCTTCAGTTTCCTAAGGGGAAACATGAGATACACTATGTCTTATGGCATTGTAAAGAGCTCAAGTGTGTAAGCAACACATGGACCAGCTTGAAGCAGCCCCTCATACTCCAGTCTGTAAAGTAAGCGATACAATAAAATAGTTGTGAGTCCATGACGGGGTAAGGAAGGGCTGGAGGGATGGCTCAGTTGATAAACTACACTTGAAAGCCTGCCTTCACCTTCATGTATAGACTTCCTCCCTTTTGTTGCTGCTGTGTCTGGGAGACTCTCAATACAGGCTGTTGCTTATTTCTGGCTGCTCCTAGCTCTTGATGGAAAGACCTTATTGCTGAGGATACCCACACATTGGTGACAGGGCATATGAAAATCAAACTGGAACCAACTGGGGAGCTTCCTCCCTGCTGGCTCACTCTCAGCACTGCAAGATATCATGCAGACCCGGCTGTGAACTGAAATGACTGGCCTGGCAAGAGATGCCCATGAGTGCGATTGTGACACCAAAGTCTGGGGAGTAACCCACCGCAGACTGAAGAAACACATGCCTGGGCACAGCAAACCTGTCCAAACCCTCGTGGCTGGGGAGGCTTACTGGCCCCAGGATGAAGCTATGGCTATTCTACATAGGTCCAAACGCCCCTCTAAATTCTCATTTAATTGGTGCAGCTCTCAGACCTTAACAGAGAAGTTAGTTTGTACAGTGGATGATGGTTATCACAAACTCACAACTGGTCAAAGTGTAAAGACTCCATGACCATAGAGAGCTCAGCCACAAAGAGACACCTATGGTATTCCCCATCTCCTTCCCCAAGACTCAGACCATCACTGAAGAGGCAGAAGTTGGGAAGGACTGGACTACAAGTATCTTCTGGCTGTCATAGGCAGGACCAGTGCACTCGGCAACTCAGAGCAGCTACAGCTGCCTGCACAAGATCAAGCCAATCAGCCTTCTAGCAAGGTGTGGAAACAGGTTCATGAACTCCCACCCCAACTCAGGTACTATGGGCAGTTGGTTGCTTCTGTGGGAGGGAGTCTGTTCTTTAAAGTGTTTAAGTTGCTGCTAAATTGACCTGTGTTCCAGTAGATGGCTCCACACCCACAAGTATATAAACAGCACAAATGGAAGTTGGGTTATTAAAATTTAAAAACCAGAGACAAGGTCAAGAGAATGAGTAAGAGGAACTGCCGCAGACATCACAATGGAAGGAAATGTGACTCTGAACTGGACCCTCTTGCTAGAAAAGACACTGAACAGCTGGACATGGCGACACATACCTGTAATTCCAGCAGCTAGGAGGACGAGGCAGAAGGACCTTGAGTTTGTAGCTAGCCTGGGCTATAAAGGAACATTTTCTCACTCACACACACACATCATAAAAAAATAAAACGAACATTCAGGAAAACTTGATACCTTAGGATTAGATGACTTAAAAAAACTATACTTTCCTAATTTTGATAGCCCACTGGAGGAGTTAGGTAGAGTCTGTAAGATGTACGTAGCACAAGAGTTAAAGATGCAACCCAGTAGGTAAAGGCACTTACCACACAGGCCTGGTGTCATGAGTCAACTTCCCCAAACCATACACACGCAATGGAAGGACAAAGACAACTTCGCAAAGTTGTCCTGATTTCTATATGTGCTGTGGATCATATGACCACAAACGATGCACATGCATGCGTGCACACAGAATAAAATTAAAACAAATAGCCGCACCAGTGGTAGCATGCAGCTTTAATTCCAGCACTCAAGAGGCAGAGACAGGCAGGTTTGAGCCAGCCTGGTTTACAGTGGGAGTTCCACACCAGCCAGTTAGATCAAAATAGAAACAAAAAACATACATACATACATGATGGAGTATCAGATTGGCAATTTGCAAGTGGTCCTGAAAATGTTTATTCCTGAACTTGCAGATAATGACTCTATTTTTCCTTGGTGACAGGAGACAGAACCAAAGGCTCAGATGTGCAAAACACTGCATTTCCTTCTAAGCCTAAATGCTCCTGGGAGGTACAGGAGCTGCTCAAGCCTGTGGCTAGCCAAGTGTTCTCAGTCATAGCTGCAGACTAAAACTAACTGGGGAGCCAAAGCTCTGCTACCCAAGTCCCACCCCCAGGGACTGCTTCATGTATGAATGGGTCCTAAGACTTGTAGATCTTGGGTGATTCCAAAGTGCAGCTAAATTAAAGGCCTATGGACTCAAGAATTTACTTGTTTGTTTTAGTTTTTTATTGCTTCTATAAAAAGTTAATCACAAATGTAGTGACTTAGGATGTAAAATTTTTATCTTACATACCAACTTAACATGGGTCTCACTGAGCTAAAACCAGAGCGCCCACAGGCCTTCATACCTGGAGAGTAGATAATCACTCTTGCCTGCCTTCCAGAGACCATTTGCATTTCCTGGCTCATTTATTAGTGTGCACGTGTGCCATAGCATGTGTGCGGAGGGCAAAGAACAACTAACGGGAGTTGGTTCCCTCCTTCCACCATCAGAGTCCCAGGGATAGAACTCAGTCATCAGGCCGGGCAGCTGGTACGTTTACATGCTGAGCAAGAGGTGGCCAGGCAGCCAGCAATCCTGAGCTCTAAAGCCAGCAACCCCAATTCCATGCACAACCTCAATTCCTATTTGCTGTATGACCTAAAGTACATACAGGTTTGGGGGTGGATCAAGATGTAGGCACCTTGAGAAGATTGTTCTGCATACCACAGCATGGAAAGATCTTGGGAGATTTTTCTTTCAGTACTGGTAACAACTGTTAAAATAAAAACAGTGAGGGGGACTTGGCAATGAGAAGCCTGGGAGAGCACAGACTGACCTAATGATCTAGATCTTTCTATACAATGTGAAGGACAGTGTAAAAACAAACAGTGCAGTGCACCAGGCTGAAGACAGAAGCGCTTCCCAGCAATACCTGGAGTCTTCAGGGTCCAGCTAGTGAGGAACAGCATTTAAAGTGGGATTGTCAGAGGAAGATTTCATAGCTCAGCGGGTGGGACTCCTTTCCCACAGGAAAGGCCTCAAGTGGCCAATCGATGCCTGAGTGTGTGGAAGCAGGGATGATCAAGCACAGTGAAGAGTGGAAGCAAAGGCTTAGACTACACCTTCCTCACAGGTCACCACGATGGTGGTCCTCTCTCTTTGGCTTTCCATCCCTGAAATCAACCCCTAAATTATGTATGGTGAATCCATTTCATAGATAGTAGCTAAAGTCATCTCTGGCAAATTTCAACACAGAATGAGAAGCTATTTCCATTTTATAGGTAACTGCTTTGAGAATTTCACCAACACATCATAAACTTGCTGTCCTCCGCCAATTTGTATTTCCATGAGTATTTCTAAGAAAAACTCCCACACATAAAAATTTAGTCAATATCTAGATACCAATACTAAGTTCAAATTATTACTATTATTTTGTAGAGTAA
Organism: Grammomys surdaster; assembly: GCF_004785775.1. Classification (NCBI taxonomy): domain Eukaryota; kingdom Metazoa; phylum Chordata; class Mammalia; order Rodentia; family Muridae; genus Grammomys; species Grammomys surdaster. The sequence continues at coordinate 6,755,692 of NW_021604696.1, read as the reverse complement.
GGCCCAGGCTCAGGTGTCTTCTCACGGCACACTCCCAAGTGACTGGGACTTCCACCACACACCGTGTCCAGCTTACTGCGTCTCTCTCTTCAGTCTCTCTCCTTTAAAGGGAACCATAGACAGGTACAGAGATTACAGAGCTGGCTCTCACTGGAGGACAGAGTGGACTGGAGCCCTACAATGTCCTTCCCCTAAGTCCAGCTTCAGGGTTAGAGTAGCTCAGAAGCGTATGGCCCAGTTATTCAGTCATTATCAGAGCAGAACCACAAAAGCCCGAGCAAGGTCGGCATGCTGTCACTGCCCTTGCCCTTAACAATCCCCCTTGGGTTTTACCCCTCTATCATTATATAAAAGTTAAAATTTAAAAGAATTTTTGGATAGGCCGTGGTAGCAGATGCTTTTAATCCCAGCACTCGGAATCTGAGGTCAAGGCCAGCCTGGCCTATAGAGTGAGTTCCAGGACTGAGAAAAGTGAAACACTGTCTCGAAAAACAAACAAACAAATAACAACAACAAGTTTAAAATTTTTTAAAAATAAAATTCTAACAACTCTATACTGGTTTACATTCTAAGAGGATGTCAAGCCAGTATCAAGAGACAGGTGGTCTCAATATTTAAAAAACAAACAAACAAACAAACAAACAAAAACAACTCTATAGAAATAAGACTAGCCAGCTATGGGAGGAGCCAGTGCAACGGCTAGTCTTTATTAGAGAGAGATTATCCTTTACATTCTGAAAAGTTAACACAGGGGCTCAGTGGGCCATCTGGTGGGGCACCAGCTTGTAATGGGTTCCACAGTTTGGGCACCGCTGACTCTCGCCTTTGTGCAGCCAAAACCAGATGACAGTACAGTTGTCCTCTTCACCTGAAAGGGAAAGACGGTTGAACGTCATCCAGCGCCTGTGTACAAAGGGAGACTTTCAACATTCATCTCTTTCCTACAGACACTCTGGACACAGCAACAAAACTGCCACTGATCAAGAGACCACTTCAAGCTCTGCTCCTTCAAATGAAAAATTGTGGCCGAGTTTACCTGTAGGTAAGATAACCTTGTACAGGTCATTATAGGATCTAACAATCCTAGTCCCTCTGTAGAATTCCAAACCAGGATCTGTACTCATTTGTATCCCTAGTGACTGAAACAGTACCTGGCATACAAGTTCTATACACCACCTGGACTAGAAAGATGGTTCAGCAATTAAGAGCATAGACTGCTCTTCCAGAGGACCCGAGTTCAATTCCCAGTACCCAAACCAAGTGGCTTACAACCTGGCCTATAACTACAGCTCCAGGGACATCTAACTCCTGTGGCTTCTCATGCATACTGAGACTTACCGACAGTCAGAACCCTTACAACAATGTATACACATATTTTTATGCACATATAGTCAGTCATACACACGTTTCTGAAGCAATTTGTAGACGTTCTGTGTAGCAGGCTATAAACAAATGGGCCAGAAAATAAAAACAAGGTACTTACAGATGCAGCCCACTATTCTCTTGTTGCTGATGGATGGGACTAAATTAGGGTCTTCCTTGGTGCCTGAAGCTGCCTTTGGAGGTAGCATATTGTATGGGTCCTGAAAGACACAGAGTTGACTGTTGACTAATTATGACAGATAACCCCTGCCACTGCACTGTAAAGGGGCTATTCCTACAAGCTGGGTTGTCAGGACCAAACGCTGGCTGACAGGAGACTCCTCTGATCCCATCCAAACCCAAGGGCTCCAGAGGACACAGAGCTTCTCCTCACCAGTCCCTTCTGTGCTGCTATCATGATCTCCCTCTCCAGCCCGGTTGCCTGCTCCTCATCAGTAGGGACACCGCCTAGAAGAAGAAAAATTTATTACGGCAGCTGATATGACTACAATGAATACACGCTAAAAAGACCAACACCGGAACGGTGACTTTATACGCTTCTTTGGTGGGCTCCCAAGCTACCTATTTCCACAGTCCCCTAAGCCCACTGAGACATGTCTCCGAAGCCCAACAGGTTTTCCCTTCCAACCACAGAGGCTTTGTTTTTTACTTTCCCTAAAATTAAGTCAATAAGAGTATATTGGCTGGAAGCGGGCAAGGGATTTGAATGTCGGTCCAGAGCTTTCTTATCCCTCCAATAGTCCCTCTCTCCCAAGGTCACCCGGCATCTTCCAGTTAGGGCACTTTGAAAGCCGGGTCAATCGGGTGAGCGGCCAAAATTACAGCAAGACCGGGGGAAGAGCCGGCTCCCGGAGACTAAGGTGGTCAGCGGAGCTCGAGGGAGCTCTAATGGCCGACCCCGCTCGACCGCCCATCACCAACCACCCCGGAGGCCAAGGACACCGACATGGCGCGCCCAACTGCCCACGTACCTCCAGAAGCCATGGAGCGGGTCGCGGCTGCGCCACGGGGCCCGTGGGCCCTCAGGGCCTGCGCCGCCAAGACGCCTACTCCGCGAAGTAACCTTGAAGCCATCTCGCCCAAGACCAGCAGATGCACTTCCGGTAACAGACTGAACAAGACAGGCGGGACTTCCGTTGGTGGGCGACTAACAACTCCTGGTCAGCCTTCCGCTTCCTGTCCCCACCCGGCCGAAGCCGCACTAAAAGTAGACGCTGCACATGCGCAGCTCTGCCTCTTTGCCGGCCGCACAGGCTCCCGCCTCCTCGGGGGCGTGGCGTCAATCGCCGTGACCGCTAGCGGCTTTCAGGTTCGCGACCGTTCCGCTTGCGTGCTCACGCCCCAGTGTCCCAGCTACTTAGTAGTTTCTGTGGTGGAGGTACTGTGGAAGCCGAAGTCCCCCTCAGTCACGGACTTCCACCACCAATGATTCAGACTTGGGCGTGAGCTCGGGAAGACTGTTTTGTTTGTTATGCCTGTTAGCTGCGGGTTCGTGTCTGCAGACAGAGCTTTAGCCATTACCAACTTGTTGCAATGGCCCACTCCGTCAGAATTTGACAGGACCTCCCCATAGTCTTAGCCTTAAGCCCCACCTCCACTCTCTGTTTTGTTTTGTTAAAGCACGGTATCACTATGTAGCCCTGGCTGACCTGAAACTCCCTATGTAGATAGGCTGATCTCGAGGTCACAGAGATTTGGTTACCTCTGCTGGGATTAAAGGTGTTGCACCGCCCTCAATTTTCCTCCTACAGTAGTGTCATGGGAGGTGATGATATGAGCCCCAGGGACGGGTCGTGGGTGGGGGGTAGGGGGTACGGGCTTTGGAGGCATGGATATCTCCTGGTGGCCACTCCACGAGGTTATGAAACTATGAGGATACTAGGAGGAGGAGAGAAGGAAGGAGAGTTAATAATGCAAGTGGAAATCATGATAGGCATTGTGGCCAGAGGTCTCTAATTTAGACAGCATCCTCCATTGCTCCCCATTGCACACAGATAAAGCATGACAACTCGTGGCAGAGCGTTCGTTAGTGGACTTCCAAACACTGGCGTCTTCATTTTATTCTCTTTGTGTAACATTCCTGAAACACTGTGGCAGCATACAACATCTATGCTTCCCTAATTGCGTCCCAGTGATGGAATCCTCAATAACTTGCAGAGGCCTGACATAATATCAAGTGAGTTTTAGTAAATCCTGCCACTTGGACCAAATATGTAGTTTATAGGGCTTGAGACCCCAAAAGGTCAATTTGAAGAAAACTACAAAGGACTAAATTCCTGGGTGTTGTCACCTACACCTTGTAGGTTATTTTCAAAAGGGTCTAGTGGTATGTTAGTTCAGAGGAACTAACCTGGTCTTCATGGCTGCCCTCACCAAGAAAAAAAATAGTCTATACTGAGGCACCAAATTTATTGACTCTGTTTGAAGATGGGCTTACACTTTGCATGGTTTTCATTGTTATTTCCTTATCTTCACTACAATCATCTGGGTTAAATTGGGAAAATAATTGCTTAATTCCAGGCATCTTTTCCCCAGTGGACCCATTACTGATTTATACCTGCATTAAGAGGAAAAAAACCAAGCCAGCCCCATCAGCTATCTCTACCATCCTTTCTCCTTTAGATAACACTCAGGAAAACTAAGACTAGATGTCTTCCTTAGGTTGAAGAGACACCATGACCATGGCAACACTTATGAAGGAAAACATTTCATTAGGGCTGGTTTACAGTTCCGAGGTTTAGTCCATTATCATCGTGGAGGGAAGCATGGCAGTGCACAGGCAGACACGGTGCTGGAGAAGGAGCTTGATAATTCTACCTCTGGATTCACAGGCAGCAGGAAGTGAGAGACACTGGGCTTGGCTTGGGTTTTTGAAAATGTCAAAACTCACCTTCAGTGACACACCTCCTCCAACAAGGCCATAGTTCTTAATCTCTGTCAAGTAATGCCATTCCTTAACGACTAAGCCTTCAAATATATGGTCTCATGGGGTCATTCTTTTTTTTTTTTTTTTTGGTTTTTCGAGACAGGGTTTCTCTGTGTAGCCCTGGCTGTCCTGGAACTCACTCTGTAGACCAGGCTGGCCTCGAACTCAGAAATTCGCCTGCCTCTGCCTCCCAAGTGCTGGGATTAAAGGCGTGCGCCACCACCGCCCGGCTCATGGGGTCATTCTTATTCAAACATCAAAAGCACATTGTAAAAAAAAAAATATATGTAACACAAGCTGGCAATTTGGCATTTATTCTTTCTGCCTCCCACCCATTCTAAGACAGCTTTTCTCAACCTCAGCACAATTAACATTTTGAGTCTGGAAATGATTTGAAGCAGGAGGGGTTGAGGATTTCCTTTGTGTATTGTGGGACTTGGAAGCTCTGCCTCCTGGAATTCTCCAGGGTGGCAACAGAAGTATCTTGAGTACAAAGAACTGCATATATACATGAGAGGTATTTGCTCGTGAGATTAAAAATATAAATGATTGAGAAGTTGCTTTTCTAATTTAACAGACTACGTTGTGGACATCTCTCCAGGTCAAAACATATATATAATGTGTTGGAATGGCTCCAGCTATCACCCTCGTGGATATTGAGATTTCTGAGGCTTTGTTTTTGAGGATTTTTTTTTTTTAAAAATATGGAACGCTTCACGAATTTGCGTGTCATCCTTGCGCAGGGGCCATGCTAATCTTCTCTGTATCGTTCCAATTTTAGTATATGTGCTGCCGAAGCGAGCACGAGGATTTTTTTTTAAGACTCATCATGAGCTCAGTCAGAAGCACAATAGAGACTATGTGGTTGAGCCATTGCAGTAGAGGACTATCCTGGACAACATGCTCACGCTAGGCCACTGTTCTACCAATGAACTGCATCCTAGCCCTTTCTGGTTTAGACTAGTGGTTCTCAACCTGTGGGTCAACCCCTTTGGAGTTCAAGTATCAGATACTTACATTGTGATTCATAACTGTAGCAAAATAACGGTTATGAAGTAGCAACGAAAGAATTTTATGGTTGGGGGTGACCACAACAGGAGGAAATGGATTAAAGGGTCACAGAAGGTTGAGATCCACTGTTTTAGACAATCTCACTCTGTACCTCAGGTTGGTCTTGAACTCTTAACCCTCTTACCTTCCACTTCTGAGGGCTGGGGATACAGGACTGTGTCACCACAGCAGGCCAGATTTCCAGTATTTTGTCTCCTAGACTGTGGCAACGCGTCATTAGCTGGGATTACAGGAGTATGGGTGTGAAACATTTTGCCACTTTCTGCTGACCTGTTGCCCAGAAATGTGTAGCAGTTCCAGCTCCCTGCCAGTAGGTCTTCACAGTTTGCCTCTAGCTGAAAGAACAGTGCAGAACTGTTACTGCTGAAGACATTCAGCTACCTGAATTCCAAGGCCTCGGGCAGGCAGCACATCTTTTCAGATTGTCTTCATCCTTTGCATTTTCTGTGAGCTGCCACTCTAGCAAACTACCTTACCCTGTGTCTTAGTTCTTCTTTTTCTTATTATTTTATTTTTTTATTAAGATGTATTAAAGAGTGGTGGCATCATCCTTTAATCCCAAGACCCAGGAGGCAGATGCCAGCAGTTCTTGGTGAATTTGAGGTTATCCTGGTTTACATAGTGAATTCCCACTGAGCTAGGGCTACACAGTGAGGCTTGGAGTGGAGTTTTCTGCCGTATGATATTAACACACATGTATGTGGTGGGTATTAACCAAATCTAGTTTTCCTTTATGTCCCCTCCTCAGCCTTCCCAACTTCTAACAATTACTATTTGTCTTAGTTAGGGTTTTACTGCTGTGACCAGACACATGACCAAGGCAACTCTTATAAGGACAACGTTTAATTGGAGCTGACTTACAGGTTCAGAGGTTCTGTCCATTATCATTAAGGTGGGAGCATGGCAGCATTCAGACAGACATGGTGTAGGAGGAGCTGAGAATCCTATATCTTGTTCCAAAGGCAACCAGAAGACTGGCTTCAAGGCAACTAGGATGAGAGTCTTAAAGCTCACATCCACAGTGACACACCTACTCCAACAAGGCCACACCTCCAAATAGTGTCACTCCCTGGGTCAAACATATTCAGACCTATTCTACAGTCAGGACAACCTTGTTCAGCTTCCACGTGGAAGAGGAAACTTGTGGTGCTGGTCACTCTATGTGTCTCTTCTCTCACTTGACACAGTGTCCTCCATGTCTCCACATTTTGCTGCAGATAACAGAACAAGTGCCTAAAACACAGCGATTGTAAGCTACTGGTAAATGTTGGCCTAAATATGTCTTATTCAATGTGCTCATAATTTCATCCTTTTACAGAAGGAATTTTGGGGCCAGGAAAATGGCCAAGAGCAGAAAGAGTTTGATACTTGGAACCCCAGGGAAGGAAAGAACTAACTCCCACAAGTCATCTGACCTCCACACTCCACACATGGCATGCATGTGCCCACAGACTATACACTGAATGAATGAATGAATGAATGAATGAATGAATGAATGAATGAATGAAACTTAAAGAGAGGAGTATTCTAGACATAAAAAAAAAAAAGACGCTGCTACCGTTGTGAGCATGAAGTTGAAGGGTCAACTTGGAAGGAGCTAGGCCATGAGGGGAGGTAGGGGTGCAAAGAACACTTCTCACTTCCTATTTTGACTGTTTTGAGTTTGTTTAACTCTGAGACTGTGTTATTGTAATGGCTATCCCTAGTTGTCAATTTGACTATATCTGGAATGAACTACAATCCAGAATTGAAGGGCTCACCTGTGATCCAGATCTTGAGGCTGGAAGACATAAATTTCTGACCTGGATCTTGGCATGGAGATCTTGAGACATGGTTGTAGCAGGATACTTATTCTGCTACATTGTATTCGCGCTGGAGCTTGGTGATTAGGCAGTAGAAGAGGAGGTAGAGCTGGGAGAGAAAGACAGGAAGGGAAGAGGAGAAAAAAGGAAGGGGAGGGGAAGAGAGAGGAAGGGGAGGAGGAGAAGGAGGCTATCAGCCATGGAGAACCAATGATGGGTGGAAATCTGTCCTAGGTAGCAACTTCTATCAAAAGGTTAGATATTGGGTAACAACTCTAATTGTGTGGGCATCTTGTTGATTGAGCATTTCTAAATATATAAATCCTTTAGCTAATCATTAAGCTTTAAGAGTCTCATTTCTACTGGGTACTGCAAGGATGGCAGAGATTGGCAGAGCCATCCCCCACGCTGGTGTCTCGTGGGTACCAGAGCCTGCACATCTATCTAGCCAGAGCCCCAGTCAGAGCCGAGGAGCAGTGGGAACATGGTGGCTGCCTGGGAACAAGCCGGATCTGGTGCCATTTTCTAAATATCACCCCTACACATAGTGGCTATGAAAAGTCTGGGCCCAAGTAAGGTAGTACATGCCTTTAACCCCAGGAGACTGAGGCAAGGAGATCTCTGAATTTAAAGTCGGGCAAGCAAGTCTCAGATCTAGGCATGGTACACACCTTTAATCTGGGCCAAATCTTCTGCTGAAGATCTACATAAAGGACATTGGAAGAAGGAAGATTCTCTCTTCTTCGCCTGCTTGCATTTACTTGCCAGCACATCTGTTGGAATCTACTTCTACAGAAGACCAGCTCAAACAACTAGCCTCATGGAACTGAGCAACTACTAGATCCCTGGACCTCCCATTCACAACTGTCCATCGTTGAGATAGCTGGACTACAGACTGTAACAACATCACAACAAATTCCCTTAATATATAGAGACATTCCATAAGTTTTGTGACTCTAGAGAACCCTGAATAAGACAGTTACCTGTTCAGAAATTATGATATTCTTATTTAGGCGAACTATTTTTTATTATTATTATTATTCTTACTGAATATTAAGGCAATATTGAGTCTTCAGGACCAAGACCAAGGTTGGTTCTTAAGTCAAATAAATATTTCTGCCTTGAAATCTATTGGTGTAGGGTATGTGTGTGTGTATGTAAGTATGTATGTATGTATGTATGTATGTTTGTTTGTCCATCCATGGATCTGTATCCTTAATATGATCAGAATCACCAAAGCTGAAATGGTGGGGTCAAAAGGCTCTTTAGCAAGCTGGAGAGATGGCTCAGTGGTCAAGAGCATTGAGTGCTATTCCAGAAGTCCTGAGTTCAATTCCCAGAAATCACATGGTGGCTCATAACCATCTGTAACGGGATCCGATGCCCTCTTCTGGTGTGTCTGAGGATAACTATAGTGTACTCATATACATAAAATAAATAAATCTAGCAACAACAACAAAAGGCTCTTCAGGTTCAGTTTGGCTGCCTATGATACAACCCTGACCTCTAGTGGCCCCAGAGGCCCTGGACACCATTGGACGACGCATGCTGGGCAAGTTTTTAATTTACCTCCTCATCAAGGGATGAGGAGGTAAATGCTCCTCAGGCCTGCTAGGCCTAACCTCCTCTGGTGGCATGAGGAGGGTGAGACCCAAGGCTGAACCTCTGGTCAGCTGCTTGCAGCCAGAACCCTTTCAGGTCAGAGTGAAATGGTTTTATGCAGACACTACAAATCCAAAATGGGTCATCTGAAATTGCTGCCAGCATGGAGCCTGTCTACTGCAGGGCTCAGGGATTTAAACTATGATGCTTATTGAAAACATCTTTTATGAAATGGAGTCTAGCGTGTCAGCTGGACAGCTGAGTCAGCCCCTACCCCATTTTCAGGTACCTCATTGAGTTTTCTGTGAGACCCACTGGGCACCTGGTATTGTCACTGGTAAGGGTTGTGCCAGGGCAGTGAGAGGAATTCAGGTGTGAGACAAAAGCACACACACTGACACACACACACACCCTGTTTCTACCATTGAGTTCCACTGGCAACCAGAGGGACAGCCTAGACCCCAGGAAATCCTTTGATATCCAGATGTGGAGGAAAGTACCCTTCCCCCAGCATAGAGAGCTTGGGAGGTTCTGGGAGGGCAAATGGGGAGTGCTCAGCGTTGCTCTATCTGGGCAGTTCCTGCTGCAGCCTAAACGTTAAGCCCTGAAGCGACTTGTTTTTACTGTGTTAAGAGAACAATTCACAGTTGTGGGTGGTAGCTAACCTCCATAATCCAGCATTTGGGAGACTGGGGAAGGAGACTTGCAGTGAGTTCCAGATGAGCCCTGGCAGAGAGAGGGGTTGGGGAGGAAGAAGAAGAGGTGGAGGAGAGAAGAAGAGGGATTGCTTTTGACTCAGTAATCTCACTAGGCAGGAGTGGTCACTAGACACGTGGTTCTCGGGAACAAGATCAAAGGAAGCAGCAGATCCTGAGAGGAGAAAGAGTCATCAGCTAGCGGCTCAGCTGGAGAGGGCAGGCAAGCCTACAGGGTTGGAAGCAGTCTGGTTTACCAAACCACCATTTCCATTCTTTCCAGGATCCCCTGGATGAGAATGAATGACCCAAAGACACTTAACTGGATCACGGGGAGCCCCTAAACTAAAAGGAATCTCCTGAGAGATGTGGGGAAAGATAGACCAGTAGAAACGACAGCCCCGAGGTCAGTGTGGCCTCTCAGAAGCCTACAATGGCTCTGGGCTCCAGTAGGTGGCCCTAGAACTGTTTCTTATCTGGAAACTGGTCAGGTTACCAGCACCCTCTAGCGGGCTGCAAGCAGCAAACGCCGTCCTGTTTCTGAAAACAGTTTGTCCACTGAGTTATCCTTTGTGTTCTCCTTTTGCTTGGCTTGGTTGGCTCTGTGCCTTTCTATTAAACTTTCAAATGGTGCTCATTAATAGGAACCCACCTAAACATTTAAGATGGCCTGCTATTTCCAAAAAACAGTAAATTCAAAAAGGACATGGCTGACTCCTTGAGTTAAATCCAGCCCTCATGAGGCTGAGGCAGGAGGAGAATCGGATATTTTAATTGGAATTTAAGGTCAGCCTGTGGTACACAGTGACTGTCTCAAAAACAATTAATGAAATTAAAAGTAAAAATGCTTATTGCAACTGGAAATCGGATGAGTTAACCGGACCATTAAAAGAAATAAAGGTCAAAGAGGAAGACTCCTCCAGCACTCTAGGGCTTCTGTAATCCTTCCCATACCATCCTGGTCACCAAAGAAGGAGTCCCTCGGGAGACAGAATTTGCTAAAAATCCCAGAGACAGGCTGACAAAACTCAGCTCTACTGCCCTCCTGCCTGGAGAACAGGGCCGGCAGATCATTAATTAGCTACAAGTAATGCCTAATTAAGTACTGGTTCCTCAGAGTGCAGGGAACAGATTTTCACTGAAGACAGGTCTGGCTGAGGCTAAACCAAAATAACGCATATAAATGGCCTCGCTCAATGTTAGATACTGAGACAGGGCTCAACGAGTGTTGGCTAAATGTCAATCTGAAGGGTTGACATCCCTTAAGCCGCCTCTCATTCACGCTTGCATGTCCACACAGATGTCCATCCAGAACAGGTCTGTTCTCAAAGCAGGACGTGGCCATTGTTAAACGGTGAAAGGCGTCGAGCTAACGCGCACAACTGCGGCGCCTCGACTTTGGAAAAGTCACATCATTAGACCACTGAGCGTTAACTGTGTTCCAAAGAGTCCAAATCTCCACGCTTCCCTTGTCTCTTGGGCCATACAAGCAAGCCCTCCGCTTCCGCATCGGGAAAAAACGGAAGTCTGGCTGAAATTCAGAAGCCGAGAGGCGCCACGTGACCGGCGCGCACGTGGAGGTGTGCGGAGCTTCCACGTGATTGGGGGAGCACGTGAGAGGCCGCGGCCTGTCGTAACGGTGGGTGCGCGAGGCGTGGCAGGCACAGTGCTTCCCACAGAAGGTCCCTCCTCTCGCCTGTCCCTGCTGACCTGGCCCCCCACCACCGTGGTATCCTGCTCCAGCTTCTTGTGCTCCAGCTTCTGAGGCTGCCTCGGAGCTTCCTTCACGCTCCACGGCTTCCTGTTCCTGCTCTTCAGGTTCTTGAGTCCAGGGCTTCCAGGAGTAGGCCTCCATCACACCTCGCAGGGTAGGACTGTAAGCTTCATTTTACCGGTGATTCCTCCGGGAACACAATTTACTCACCCAGGACTCATGTCTAGCCTGGGCCTGGGAGTCCGCACTAACGCAGTCGCCTGGGTCCCTTTGTAAGTTTTCCTGGATTTGGCTCAGGGTTAGCCCTCACTAGTAGGGCAAGCCCCACCCAACCCTCCCATGCTGTCAGGTTAGCCCACATTAACAGGATACTACAACCCTGTTCTGCCGAATGTTCTGTATGCGCCAAGGCCTGGCGTAATGGTTTCTGTTTGGGGTGGTGTGGCCTGTCGTGTTTTGTTTCATAATGTTTCCCAGGGCATAAAAATGAGTTGTTGTCTGTCTCTCTGGAAACACTGGCTGTTCCCAGGCCCTGCTTTAGTTTGATGGATGTAAGAGTTTACAACGCTGGGGTCTGCTTTACTTTCCTTTGAGGGTGACACTCCTATCTTCAAGTCTTTCAGCTTGTGAGCTGAGTCCTCCCTGACCAGAGCCACTGCCCTCGCTAGCATTCCTAGCCAGTAAATATTTGTTTAAAAGAAGACATAAAACATGATGCTGGAAGGAAGGCATGTTGCTGCAGCAATATTCAGGAACTCAAGGCAGCTGTCATTTTCCATGTTCATCTTGACTGTTTGGATAGTGATGCTCAAAGCGCTTTGGATTTTCTGTGTTCAGTATAGAAAATAGTATAACCTTATTTTCCAAGTATCTTCTTATTTTCATTTCCATAAAGCCAGGAAAATAAGAAAGATAAAAGGGTGGGTGGTCACATGTTGAAATCACACCGTGAGACCAAGATGGAGAGTGGAGAGAGTCTTGGCTGTGTGTGATTTGGGAAAAGCGCTAACTCAGAAGGGCATGGTGGCCCTTCTTGCTGGGCATGGTGACACACCAACCAGGGGTCCTGAGGTCACTGTGAGTAAAGCAGAGGGCTAGATCCTGGCTAGCTGAGTAATAAGGGATTTTGGGAAGGAAAAGAGAAAAAAAAAAAAGGTAGAAGTTGGTTCTTAATTCTGCCTCTATGTTTGACCATAGGAGGACTTTGACTCCTCCTGTGTTCTAGCCTGGATGCCTAACAGCTCACCTCTTTCTGGTTCTAAGATGTGTGTTTATTCACATGGAGACAGCTCTAAACTTGGGTCCCATAATTGCTAGGGTAGGGTCTTCCCTTTGTCATCACGTCTTAGAGGTTTAAAAGTCACCCGTGGCCTTGACATCACTAGCATCTCTGTCAGCTCCTTTGTTAACAGTGATTTCAGGTTTTAGATTTGGAGACTCGAGGAGAAAGAGTGAGCCGCTGTCAGACTGGACTCTGAGATTCTTGGACTGACTTCTTTGGAGATGTTTATGTAGTCAAGAAATCTGAGCCAAAGTATGGGCTATGAAAATAGGCATGTATAATGTGTGTGTGTGTGTGTGTGTACATGTTCTTTTGTGGATAGACAAATGCCTTGAAATGAATGGCATTTAAAGCAGCCAGATTTAGCTGCCCAGCAAGCAGCAGGCCCTGTCCTTGGGTCTCAAACTTCTGATGCTGCAGCTGCTTTATGAGTTACTAGTACTCTGAGTATGTCACCTGGAGGTGGTCTTTCCCTCCCATGCCGTGTGTGTGTGTGTGTGATGTCAGGGGTTATGTACATACACTCTCAGGTACCCACAGAGGTCAGAAGAGGGTGGAGGACCTCTTGAACCCAGAGTTACAAGCATTGTGAGCTGTCTGATATAGATGATAGGAATGGAATTCAGGTCCTCTGAAGGAGCAGTCCGAACTCTTTCCTACTGTGCCATCTCTCCAACCCTATTTCTTTTGTTTCTAAGTTAGCTTCCCAGGTGAGCTTTGAGGATTCAGTCTACTTACCACTGTATTTTAAGCCGGCTTAATGATTGTTCTCCCAGTGAGGTTCACTAATTAAGCTGCAAGATATTAGAGTTACCAGTCAGCATCACAGGTTGTCTGTGGCAGGTTGTATGTTTAAACAGGTGGACAGGTACCAAGTCTGCAGGGCTGAGTAAGAATCTCCTGGTGACCCAAGGCCAAGGATCATCACCCTGGCCTCTGTCCTGGTGAGCGAAGACACAGGCTAGACCCCAGGAGGCCTTGTGTGTGGATTTGACTCCTGCTGGGCCCACTCCTGGATGACTTTTTAGCTCCTTCTAAAATTAGATTCTTCCAGCATGCAAAACATAGCTAACATTGCAATGGTTTGTATGGATGTCACCTTTCTCATCTCTGGACAGCATACTCCAGGCTCTCAGACAAAGTCATACCTACTGCCACCTCCATGCCAGGTAGCTGACTTTGCTTTTCCGTTTCTTTTTGCTTTGTTTTGTTCAAACAGGTCTTTTTAAACCTAGCCCCTGCTGTCTTAGAACTCAATGTATAGATACTTAGAGCAGACTGGTCTTAAACTCACAGAGATCCATCTGCCTCTACCTCCCGAGTACTGGGTGGCACCAGAGCCAGCTTTGCTTTTTCATCTTTGAGAATGACTTTGGGATGTCGTTTTAATTTTATTATGCTTTACAGTTATTTATTTCCTATGTGTATGTAGGGCACACAAATGTATATGTTGAAGTCATGTATATTGTACCATAATGTATATGTGGAGGTCAGAGAACAAAGTTTGGGGGCCAGTTCTCTCTTTCCACAGGTAGGTTTCCTCTGATCCAACTGAACTCATGCTTGGCAGCAAGCATGCTCACCTCCTGAGCCATTTTGCGAGCCCTGGGTATGTTTTACTTGTAGATTTTACTTGATCTTCTGTATCTGAGTTTGATTTGTTTGAAGTACTAAATGTTATTTTTAAACAATAAACAAAACTGGTTTTCAAGTACCGCAATGAAAATCTTTCCCGGCAAGGATCATCAGTGGATGCTGAAACTGGGGAAGGAACGTATGGCAGGAAATGGGATGTTTATATTGCCTCAGGGCATCTTCCTGGAAGGACTGATAGTTATAAGAAGAAAACTGTGGAGTGGCAGCACAGAAATGTCTTGGGTCTGCTTTGGCCCAGTGACTGAAGTTAGTGACAGCCATAACAGGACAAATGGGCACTGTGTGTGTGCCTTCCAGTGAGGTGCACAGAGGGCTGCCCAAAGCATACAGCCTGAGACTCACCCCCACATGGCCCCCACACAGACACTAACTGGTAACCTACGTCCAGGACAACTCACCAGAAGTCAAACAGTATGAACATGAAATATTTAGTCAGGTGTGGTGGCAGACTCCGGATCCCCACACTCAGGAGGCCGAGGCAGGAAGAAGGCACTGAGGCAAAGTCTGTCCTTTTGTTTTTCCAGACAGGGTTTCTCTGTGTGGCCCTGGCTGTCCTGGAACTCACCCTGTAGACCAGGCTAGCTTCCAATTCAGAGATCAACCTGCCTCTGCCTCCCAGGTGCTAGGATTAAAGGCCTGCACCACTACTCCCGGCTGGCAAAGTCTATTTTAGCAAAAGTAGTAGCCATGGGTACATAGAGACTAAAGAAAGTACTGATAGAGAATATACCAAAAAAAAAAAAATGTGAACATTTGGGGAATTTTGATACTGGCTAAATCTTTGTACTATATGGAACTTGAGTCAAGTCTGGAATTATTTCCAAATAAAAAAATAGATCCAGGTCTGGGTGGTAGTGGCATATGCCTTTCATCCCAGCTCTTGGGAGGCACCTACCTACCCAGGTAGATGGATCTCTGTGAGTTTGAGGCCAGCCTGGTCTACAGAGTAGATTCCAGGACAGCCAAGGCAATATGAAGAAACTCTGTTTCAAAAAAAACAAGAAGGAAGGAAGGAAGGAAGGAAAGAAGAAAGGAAGGAAGGAAGGGAGGGAGGAAACAAGTTATATATGTGAGATGAGAAAGCTTGGCAAGTGCCTTTTATGGTATGATAACATCAAAATCTTATATGACCTGGTGAGTTTGGGACAGAAATAAGTGCTTGCACCCCCAAAGAGACATTTTGAGAATTTCAGCAGTAGAAAGAGCAGCTTACAGTGCTCTGGAGGAAGGGTACTGCAGTGGTTCAGTGAGCTGTGAGGTATTCCTGTGATAAAATGCCAAGCGGTGAAGACAAGTGGGCCAGGGCCTCATGCAGCAACATGGATGAATTTCTTGTAGGATGCTGGATAAAATAAAGTCTGGCATGAAGAAGCTAAAACATATGTTGAAGCTGTGTGTGGTGGCACATGCCCAGAGAAGACAAAGGCAGGCAGAACTCTGAATTGGAGGCCAGCCTGGTCTACAGAGTGAATTCTAGGACAGACAAGGCTATACAGAGAAATACTGTCTCAAAAAATTACATATATTAATATCAATTAATATTAATATAATTATATTAATATTAATTGATATTAATATTAATTATATTATTTATATATAGTAAATAAATAAAAGAAAAATGTATGATTATATATTTGTGCCAAGTTCCAGCATAGGCAAAAATAAATTGTTAGTGTTCAAGCAAGGGGTGTTTCCTTGGGAATTTTTGACTGTAGAACAAGAAATCTTTCTAGGGTATAAAATGTTGGATATTTTGGGCTGGTAAGATATCTCAGTGGGTAAAGGTACTTGCCACCAAGCCAGATGACCTGAGTTAGATATTGGAATGGGTATTTCTGGTTGTCAGCTTTCCTGCATCTGGAATTAACTAAAACCCAAGCTACTTTTTCTTAGCTAAATGGTTTGAAGTTGGGGGCTGGAGAGATGGCTCAGCGGTTAAGAGCACTGACTGCTCTTCCAGAGGTCCTGAGTTCAATTCCCAACAACCACATGGTGGCTCACAACATCTGAAATGGGATCTGATGCCCTCTTCTGGTGTGTCTGAAGACAACAACAGTGTACTCACATACATATTTTTAAAAAAATGGTTTGAAGTGTGAAGACACTGGAAGATCTGCCTTTAACCTGGGCCACACGTTCTGTGGGCAGCTGTATAAAGGACACCCTCAGGAGATGTTACTTCCACCTCCACCCCTTTCTGCTTTTGACTGAGAAATTAATCCCTCACTGTCCTTAACCTCTGAAGGAGATGCCCGTCAAGACAATATAGATGTTCCTCAGGCCCATCAGTAGTGTACAGCCAGACTCAAGCTAAGCAGGCTCCTCGAGGAGAGCTGAAATGTGTGATCCATGAGGAGTGTGCTATACTACTAAAAACATGAGTTTGCTAATTCACTCAAGCAGAAGTCTGGGGAAGGTGTGTGGGAGGATGGTGGAAGGCGCATAATCCTAACAAAGGGAGATCTTCACAGAGAGCAGAACTTAAGGCACTACATGTGGTCATACACTTTGGAAGGAGAAATGGCCAGATGTGCAATTGTTCACTGAACCAATGGACTGGCTGGATGGTCAAGGACTTGGAAAGATCACAATTGAAAAATTGGTGAGAAAAACATCTGAGGAAGAAGTATGTGAATAGATTTTCAAGTGGGGAGAGGATATGAAGATGGGATATGTCCTGCATAAATGCTCATCAGAAGGTGACTTCAGTAATCAAGTAGATAGGTAGCCCTTTCTGTAGCCTCTTTCCTCAGCCATCCCTATCATTACCTCATGGCCCTATGAACACAGTGGCCACAGTAGCAGCGAAAGAGGTTAGACATGGGCTAGACAACATGAACTTCCAGTCACCAAGGCTGATATGGCCATAGCTGCTGCTGAGTGCCAGATCTGCCAACAGCAGAGTCCAATACTGAGTCCCTGGTATACCACTATTCCCCAGGGGTGACCAGCCAGCAAGCTGGTGGCAGGTTGACTACATTGGACCACTTCCTCCATGGAAAGGATAACACTTTGTCCTTATTGGAGTAGGTGCTTGTTCTGGTTGTGGGTTTGCCTTTCCTGAGCATAATGTTTCTGCCAAACCCATCATCCATGGACTTACAGAATGCCTCATCCACCATCTTGGCTTTCCACATTATATTGCTTCTACCCAAGAAACTCACTTTATAGCCAGAAGTGTGAGAGTGGACCCACGATCCTGGCTTCTACTGGTCTTACCATGTTCCTTACCATCTGATAGAAAGATGGAATGACCATTTGAAGACAGAGTTACCGTGCCAATTAGGTGGCAGCATCCTGGAGGGGTAGGGCAGGGTTCTCCAGCAGTCAGTATATGCTTTCAATCATTGTCCATACATTGGATATATGGTGTAGTTTCTCATGTAGCCAGGAGTCAAGGGGTGGAAAAGGTAACAGTTCCACTCACTATCACCCTAGTGACCCACTAGGAAAAATTTTGTTTCCCTTTCCTGTGACCTTAAATTCTACTAGCCTAGTAGTTTTAGTCCCAGAGTAGAGAGTGCTTCTGTCAGAAGTCATAACAAACATTCTGTTGGCCACTGTGGACTTGTTTGTTTTTTCAAAACAAAGTTTCTATTTGTAGCCTTTGCTGTCTAACCCCCAACTCGGAGAGCTGCCTGTCTCTGCTTTCCAAGTGCTGGGATTAAAGTCGTAAATCCCAACCACCCCTCCACCCACCACTTTGGACTTTTGATGCCCTTAAGCCAACGGGCTAAGAGGAATAACGGTGTTAGGAGGGGTGATTGATGCAGATCACCAAAGGGAAATTGGATTGATTCTTTACATGTAAGTAAGAAAGATTGTCTAGAATGCAGGAGGTCCTTTAGGGTGTCTCTTGGTGCTTCCATGGCCTGAGAGGAAAGTCCAACAGCCTAATCCAGCCGGAAGACCAAGGGCACAGACCCTTCATGGATGAAGATGTGAGTCAGTCCTCTAGGAAAAAGGCCAAGAGACCTGCTAAGGTGCTTGCTGAGGGTGAAGGAAGTGTAAACTGGGTAGTAGAGAAAGATAGTTACAAATACCAGCTAAGATCACATGACAAGTTGTAGAAATGAAGATTATAGTTAACATGAGTATTTCTGTCATATTTTGTCGAGAATGTGTTTGTACAAATATTTGTGTTTTCTTTCCTCAGTGTCTTTAAGAGAATTAAGAGAGTAGCAGTGGTTAGCATACCTGTGTTTGAGATAATGAAAGAGTGTCCCTTGAGGGACATTCTAAACACTAACACCAGGAATTCCCTTTTGAATGTGAGAAAGGGAAGGAGAATATGATGGGGCAGCCATACCTGAATCTGGAAGGTGAGCATTTGGTTCTGTATTGTATGTACTGGATCTGTGGTTGTGTCCTGAGCTGAGACTATCCCAAAGGCTCAGTCAGTGCTAGTCTAGAGAGGGATTTTTTTTTAATTAAATCATTTGAGGGCTGGAGAGATGGCTCAACAGTTAAAGAGCACTGACTGCTCTTCCAGAGGTCCTGAGTTCAATTCCCAGTAACTACGTGGTGGAAATTGATCTGTAGTGGGGTCCAGTGCCCTCTTCTGATGTGTCTGAAGACAACAACTACAGTGTACTCATACACATAAAATAAATAAATCTAAAAATAAAATGTTTTAAAAAGGCAGAACCGACAGGCGGTGGTGGCGCCTGCCTTTAATCCCAGCACTTGGAAGGCAGAGGCAGGCATATTTCTGAGTTTGAGGCCAGCCTGGTCTACAAAGTGAGTTTCAGGACAGCCAGGACTATACAGAGAAACTCTGTCTCAAAAAAAAAAATCATCATTTGAAGTGGGAAGACCCACTTTTAATCTGGATTTTTTGAGGAGGGAAGATCCTCCTTTACTCTGGACCACAACTTCTGAGGGCAGCCTATACAAGGACATGGAAGAAGGAAGACTGTTCTTTGCCTGCTTGCTCTGACTCTCGCTGGCAAGTCCAATCCTTTACTGACAACACCACCTACTTTTTCTGGTTTTTACCGTAAACTGAAGACCAGCTGAGACATCCAGACTTGTGACTGAGTAACTACTGGATTCTTGGACCTTCTGTTGATAGAGACAACAGTGTTGGATTAGCTGGAACACACAGCTTGATCTTGAGGAGCAGCAAAGCCTGGAAACCATCCTAATAAATCCCCTTCGTCTATATATTCATTCTATAAATTTTGTTCCTCCAGAGAACCCTAAGCAAAACAGATACCTGGGACCTACAGGGTGGAAAGAAAGACTCCTGCAAGTTGTCACCTCAGTTCACACGTGTGTCATGGTACATACACACTCTCTCACAAGCACACACGGTAATAATTTAATTAACAGTGTCTGTTCTATTCTCACTTGAGTATACTTGTCTGTGTGTACATTGTACAGTAATAACTGAGTCTGCATCTGTGCTCTGTGTTTAGTGCATTACATGTTAGGGAACAATGGCCCCTAACTTTCTGCGAATCCTTTCTGAGCTAGGCCTAGGCTGGGTGCCTGGCACAGAGCCTCTTCATCTGTGTGCTGAGTGACTCAAGCTCATCAGTGTGCTCGAGACACACAAGCCTCTTTGTGAGGGTGAAGAGGGGCTGGGTGGCATGTCATTTTTTTCAGTCAGTGGTGACACATTTTCTCCTCTGGTCCACATTTGGGATCACCCCAGCCCGCCACCAGTTCCGGGGGTGGAGCACTGCTGAACTTGCAGAACCCCCTGGGTGATCTTGAGGAGCAGCCGAAATAGGAGCAGCAAAGCCCGAGTGGACAGAACAAAGACTGCTATTATGTCGCCTAAACTTAGTGGCTCTGCATTGTCAGGATGACACAGACAGCATTTGTGCTCAGAAAAGAAATGGATCTAAAAAGGAGAAAATGCCCTCCCTCCCTGCCACATGCAGCCTGACCACATGGAATTCTTCTCCTCCCTACATCATCTTTGTATTTGATTTATCATCTCGGTAGCCGCTCGCTGTCTTCAGCAGATGTTGCAGACTTGCTTGCTACTTTTAAAATCCTCAAATAAAATAAACTGACTTTTTAAAGAGAAGTTTTATGACTTCTGTCTCACACTTGGGAGACCTCAAGAGGCATGGCCACTCGCAAGAAGCTTCCAGAGGCTTTGCCTCTCTCCCTCTTGCCTCTCTATCTGCAGTACAACATGGGCCACTTTCAAAATAAATATTTTTATGTGTATGGGTGTTTGCCTACATGCATGTCAGTGTACCACATATGTGGGTGCTTGTGGAGGCCAGAAGAGGATGTTGGAACCCCTGCAACTGTACGTACAGGTGGTCATTCGCCATCATATTGGTGTTGGGATTGGAACCCTAGTCCTCTGTAAGAACAGAAAGCTATGCTCTTAACCACTGAGTCATCTCTCCAGCCCTGATGTAGCTTTTGTTTGCCATGTTTCTCCATCATTGTCCTCTTTTGTCCTTTCAAAAGTCCAGCTTGAGTAGTAACACTGACATTTTTGCTTTCTGGGTTTCTTCTTCCTCCTCCTCCACCTCTGTCCTCCCTCCTTCCTCCTCCTACCTCTTTCCTGCTTCCTCCCTCATCCTCTCTCCTCTCTTTCTTTTTTCTTGCTCCTCATGGTATTGCCAAGGATAACCCCAAACTCTTGAATTCAAGGGACTTTCCTGCTCAGCTTGTCCAGTAGCTGGGCAAATACCACTGTGCCGCCCAAGGCTGTTTCTGTACTCTGCAGCTTCACTGAGGTGTGTCTGGTTTCCGCAGCACACTCCACCTGCTCTGGACATGTAGTCAGTGGAATTGTGCTGATTTCCCACTGTTGTCAAGCATTTTCATCGCTGCCAAAAAAAGGAACATGCATGCCTTTGCCGCCACACCCAGCATCCCCCCTTTCTCCAACTAGAGACAGTTATTAACCTACTTTCTATTCTGAGGATTGGCTTCTGGTGGACATGTCATTCATACAATCTGTACTCTTTTATGAATGGGCTCTTTCACAAGTTCATCTGTGTTGTAGCATTTATCTGTATTTCATTCCTTTCTTATTGATGAACAATATTTCATTATGTCGCTAGTACCATATTTATCCATTCAACTACTGATGAGCATTTATGGTTTCTGTTTTTAGCTGTTATGAATAATGCTGTCCTAGATGTCTGTATTCTAGGCTTTGTATGGTTTGTTGATGGACAATGCCCCCTCCCTGTGTTCTTCAGGATTATGTACATCCAGCTGATACAAGGTAGAAGTGCTTGTTAGACTCAGCTTTATACTATTGTTCAGATCCCACATTTTCCTTCAAAATTTTAAACTAGGTATGTAGTGTTCCTTTCCCGTAGCTGTGCTAAAACTCCACAAGCAAGGCAACATAATAGAAGAAAAAGTTTATTTGCGGGTACAGTTCCAGAGAGTAAGAGTTCATCATGGCTGGGTGTGGTGGAATGCCTTTAATCTCAGCATTCAGGAGACAGAGGCAGGTGATGCTCTGTGAGTTCGAGGCCAGCTTGGTTTATCTAGCAAGTTCCAGGACAGCTAGAGTTACAAAAATAGAGAGACACCCATCTCAAACAATAAAAGGAGTCCATCATGGCTGGAAGCATGGGAGACATAGCAGCTGGCAGCAGACATGGTGGTAGGAGCAAGAAGCAGAGAGAGCACATCTGTTACAGTAAACACAGAGCTGAGAGAGCGCAGAAGTAGTAAAAGATAGGAACTCTCTGAGTCAGCCTTCCAGCAAGGCTGCACCTCCTAAACCTCCCTCAAGGGCACCACCAACTGGAGCCCTCAAGGGACATTGTTTTTCAAACCCTCTGTGTGTGTGTGTGTGTGTGTGTGTGTGTGTGTGTGTGTGTGTGCTTGTAAGTCTGTGCACATTCAAGTGCAGATGCCCAGAGGCTGGAAGAGGGTGTTGGATCCCCTGAAGCTGGATTTACAGACAGTTCTAAGCTGCCCAGTATGGTTCGTGATGGAGTATCTGTGTTATTGTTTCTGTCTCTCATTTGTTCATTTTGTTTGTTTGTTTGTTTTTGAGGTAGGGTTTCTCTGCATAGCCTTGGCTGTCCTGGGACTCACTCTGAAGACAAGTGTGGCCTCCATCCCAGAGATCTGCCTGCCTCTGCCTCCCAAGTGCTGGGATTGAAGGCATGTGACATCACTGCTCAGCTTGTTCTTTTGGTTTGAGTTAGGGTCTTACTTTTGTCCCAGGCTGTGCTGGAATTCACTCTCTATGTAGGCTGACTTAGACTCACCAGATTCCTGCTTTAACCTCCTGAGTGCTGAGATTATAGACATGAGACTCTGGAACCCTTTATTTTCTTTGATTTCTGTCTATCATTGATTTTCTTATTTTCTTCCTTTTGTGCTGCTAGGCATGGAACCCAGGGCCTCTGTCATGTTCAGCAATGCTCTACCATAGACCACACTCTCAGGTGTAGTATAAACAATGCTCTACCATAGAACACATTCTCAGTTGTAGTAGTGTTATATAAAAACCCCAGCTATCATTGCCTGTCTTTTTTCCTTCAATTCTGTCAGCTTCCTTCATATATTCTAGGACTGTGTTTTTAGATAACTATAATTAATATTTATAGTTGTTACACATCCTTAATTAATTTTAGCTGGCAAAAACTCTATATCCTCATCATGCACAATCTGTCGCTTTGAAGGACTACATTATGAATATGATGGTGAGATTAAGCACTGGTTTACACCTCCTGGATGGCTGCAGTTCTTGATTTGACTCAGACCTGAGTTATCTGAAGGAACCTCAACTGGAGGCTTGTCTCCGTCAGATTGGCCTGTGGGGATGTCTACGGGGCAGGTGGTCCTGAGATGTATGAGAAAGCTAAGTGAGCAGAAGCTTGGGAACAAGCCCCAAGCCGTGGCCCTGTATGGTTTCTGCTTCAGTTCCTGCCCTCATTTCCTTTAATGATTGGGGCTTCGAAGTGGAAGTTGAAATAAATCTTTTCTTCCTCAAGTTGCTTTTGGTCATCGTGCAAGCGGGTTAATTTTTATTTGTTGGCTTGGTTTGGTTTGGTTTGGTTTGGTTTGGTTTGGTTTGGTTTGGTTT